>NC_067196.1:33654615-34279615 GCF_000699445.3 Schistosoma haematobium | reverse complement strand
TTTTGCTGAAAGTTGGAAAGATTGTGAGGTCAAGGAAATCGCGGACTATGATGAACCCAAATAACTTTGCTTATTAAGATTCCAATAACTGTTTTTAACGACCAAGATAGGATAAGTGCAACATCACAGCATTTTAATGGGGTTAAGATTGGTTTTATTTTGAATTTTTCAAAAGCAATAGTTTGATGACCTCAGTTTGAATTTATTGGACAGGCTATTTTTATATTGAATATAGTCAGTATGAACAATTACATAGTGTTAACTAAATTCAAATAAACATACTTGGAATGTGTACTGCCCTGGAGCAATGTCAGTTATATCAACCCATTGGCAATCATAATCATGTAAATACATATCTCGACATCCTGGACTTATACCTGGAAACAGAAGAGCGTAAAAGAAGTATCGAATTTTAATCATAGTTTACTGGTTTCATGTGTAGACAGTGGGGTTTCAGTTTATTGAGTTTTAAAAGAAACTATTATATTCAGTTTATATTAAGTGACTTTTTTAATATCTGAGAGTATTGATGTACTGTACACTGCAATATTAAAAAGGCTGGGAATATTACCATGCACAACTTATGTATTTCGAAGGTCATGTTGTAATTATAGGTCCTGTTGTGGTGTGTACTACTTATGCGGACAGACACAAGTAGTATGTAGCAGGAATTGGAAATGAAATGCTTACTCGTAGAAGATTAAAATAGAGAGGAGAGAAAAGAAAACATAGCAATCGGAATGACAACATGATTAAAAGAATGATGGAGTATGTAAAGCACAATTCAAGGAAGCTGTGCAGATGATGAGTTTAATATATTTTCATATTTTACAAAGCCACTGTATGGCTTTTCACCTGATGTTTCGTTCATCACACTATGATTAATTTGATTTAATGAGAAAACAAACTTTAAATCAGTTGCATAAAAATTTTATATGATAGATCATTATTTTACGGAGTTAGTATAGTATAGGGATGAGTCCAATTAGTTCTAGCTAATCAGAAAACAGCTTTTATGAATGGATAGTTTATGGAACATAATGCATTAATATTGTTCAGTGTCTTTTTCAGGTTACTCAGCTTGTAAACCAAAAATCAAAGACAAATTCGCTCTAATGACGCCAAATTGTCCATACATTTGAACCCTTAAAATGACCCAAAATGTTTTTTAAGAGCCCACTGTTTCTAATGGGAGTTAGATGTTTATGGTTAGGGTGCTCTGTGGTCATGTGGATGAATGAATTTCATTCAAAAATATGGGATGCGCTATCTGTTTAATTCTTTGATGAAATGTAGTGCTATAAAGTTTAAGTATTTGATAGGGATAGCCAATCAGAAGTAGTAAAAGGTCAAGTGCATTTCATTGGGGTCAATGGGTCAATTTCCTAAGGATAACGTGGTATATATATATATATATATATAAAGTATTTGTGCATTTCATTTGGTAGCCCAATATACTTTTACTCACTCTTTTGTCCTCTTTCAAGTGATCAGTTGGTGATAGGGGGAGTGTTGGCGTGTAGCACACCATGTATCAGATTTCGGAGACCGTCCGTCACAATAGTATGCTTCAGAACTAAGGCTTTTGGGTTAGGATTCGGGGATAATTATTTAAAAAATAAAGAGACAGGATCGAGCGCTATCATAGTACACTATTATTCCAAAAAAGACTTGTCGCTACCATTTTAAACCTTTTTAACGGTATACATACGTTCAGTATTTCAGGTTTTCATTTAGTTTTTGATCAAGACTGGTTTCTCTAAAATGCAACCAATGAAATAAACTCTGATTGATAGACCCTATGCCTCCCAATAATATCATCAACCTGAAACATCCCAGAAATTAATTACCACTTTAAGAGTTATTTGTTTTCTCTACAGGTTTATGTTCAGTTAAGAAAACCCAATGACTTCACTACGAATGTTGATCTGCTTTCACATATTTATCACAACGGTTGATATATGAACACCTAAACTAGTGAACTAAAACTTTTTATAACTCTTACTACATGTCGAAATTCAGTTAGTATAGTTAGACTGATCAATGAGTAATCTCGCAGTTATAAAATTAGCTTAAGATTCTTTTTGAATTCATAATTAATTTTCATTTTGCACTTTAAACATATGGGAAACTGAAATAACTGGGTATCTTTTGTTTGTTTATCACATTCAATAGCCAAATGTACAGGGAATAAAAAATTTACTATAAAAAATCGCTCAATAAATATTACTTATTATGAATAGGATTTAAAGTATACAGAATGAATACATTTATTTACAAGAGAAATGGCAATCACAGAAATTTGATTATTGTGAAAAGTTGTATAATACTTTATTATTAGCAAACGTTAAGCATAGTATTATGTTAAATAATTATAATTACCTTGTGTTCCTTTACTATCGACCACATTACTACAACGGAACTTAGGTGCTACTCCAGATTTGCACAGATTATCTTCCAAACAAAAACTTGATTTATGCCCAACAGCTACAAGCCTCTTCTCTGTATCCACAACTTCGTAACGTGAAAATACTTTCATGCTATGATAGTGCCTATAAAAAGAAATATAAAAAAAATCCAATGTGCTCAAAATAAGCCCATTTCTGTTATGTGATATCTTTTTCTCTTACTGACCATTAACTGACAGTGTAACTTGATTTTAAAAATTATACAATAAACTTGACGCTTACAAATAGTTAAAACTGATGAAATCTAACAGAAAATCATTCCATAATTGTTAACAAAAAATCAGTATTCAAAACTAATAGAACTTAAATTTTCTCTACAGCCCAGATATCTCGATCTTGTCAAAATCTCATTTGTATCAGATACAAAACCATTTAACTAATTAAGTGACATGTGAACAAAATATCTATTCTTATAATGGGATATAATACCGGCACAATACACAGTGGACTGTGAAGTATAATCCAAAATGTTTGTCACTTTTGAATTTTGAAATTTTATTGAAATGTAGGGTTAAACAAATTTTTGTTGATCAAGGATACCACTATATAACTTCAAACGATCGCATTTTCATGTCCTAAAGTTTGACAAATTTATTGTATTTATCTTCTGTCTTAACAAAATCATGTTTGTTTCTTTCTGTAGTTTGACTCATCTAGTAACAATTGTCCTTGTTTAATATCCATGTGAATTTATCGTAGGAATATTATTATTATTATTATTATTGTTATTATTATTATTATTAACATATTCCTTTCATAGTCTCTAAAAAAATTACAAAATATCATAAAGAATATTTGTAGGTCAGAATGAGGATTTTGAAAGTCTAGAATCTTTTGAGCTAAATGGTTTAGTTAAGAAGATTCCAAGACTTCCTTCTGAGGTATATACTGGTGAAGTTATCCAGAAGAACATTGAAAGGTTCATGATTAAACCATCTAGTTTGTAATATACGACACTTCCAAAATTCTAGGATAGTTAAATGAATAAGTATTTCAAAGTAATAAGTCTCTTCACGAAGCTATGTAAAACTGTAGTCTTTAATATTATCAACTTCTGTAATAATAATATGTTTTCTCAAAATGCAGGTTTACTCTAGAATGAGAACATATTTAAGATGGAATATACTCAGATTTCGCGCCTCATGTTGACTGAACAGACACATCCAACTTTTTAAAATATCACTATAAAGTATCAATACACATAGAAAAATTCATTTCTTTAATATTCTTAATTATACATTGAAAATATTAAATATTTTTAGTTTCAGCCTACTTACATATGACATGCATGCCACTCCCAATTATCTGGATCTTCTAGTGGTCGAAAAACTTCATTTCCAGAGTTTTCAATAATTGATGAGAATCTCATCAGGGTCCTGGTCATCCATGTATAGTTATCTGAATAAATAAAAAAAATGAGACTGAAAATATTCATAAAGTTTGATTTGTTCTTTATAATTTCCCTGGATGGGTAATGCAAAGCTTGATTTTCTAAGAAAGAATCTATAACGTATGACTGTCACGCTTTATACCAGATATTCACACAAGCGAACATAATGAAGGTCTGAACCAACATATTTTAAGTTATAAAGTTACTACGAATATATATATACATGCACAACGTCCAATACGGACTAATAATTGGGTTTATTAAATAAATTACGTCAGTCGCTAATTCTTAGTTTTGACAATATTACGTTTTTCTTGCTTCATATAATCAAAGTGATAAAAGAGTATGGTTACACGTGAACATAATTTCACATTGACTGATCACTGATTAGTAACCTGTTTCACAGTTAGAATACAAAGGACTAGAACGACTGAATAATGGCTGAGGTACTTAGATACAAACTGAATTTTCATGGATTTCTGTTAATTATACAAAAGCTTACAAATACTGTAATTGTATAACCACACAGTCAATTGACAACTGTTTGTCAAGTCAAATAAAAAGTGAAAGGGACCAAAGCAATGAAGTGTTTACACAATAAATGAAAAAAGGTGAAATATTTCAAATAATTCCCTTTGGAATAAGCAAAGAGTAAAAAATGGATGAAGTAACAGATCCTACAAAGAACATTCTGAAATAAAATATACTCAAAGAGAATCATGCTTCCTAAATTTAGAAACATTAGTGTTAAACGACCATTCAATGAAGTTCGGTTAATAAAATATAGGCTAGAAATTAAAAAAATCTCTATGCTTACCGCATAAAAGGTTTACAGTGAATATTTAACGGTAAATTATGTTGATATTTCAAACCAGAGCTATTGTAAGCAATGTAAGCAAAGACAGATAGTGGCCAACCGTGAAATGCAAAACGCGTGTCTCGTCCTATTCGCGACTTGTCAGCCGGATGCACCTAAACCTCACAATTGATGTTCACTCTGGGTCTTGAACCCAGTACCGTTTGTTTCGAACACATGATATTTAGTTGCTTGTACAATGCAGCGTAGTTCTGTAGTGAACAGAACACGGGTGGGGACAATTAAATGTATTTAACGAAAAATTACAGAGCATCTCAATAAAATCTGAGAATCATATATCAAATCGTTAATTTGCAAAATGTCCACCAATTGTTTCAAAATGCCTCAGACTTCATTGTCCTTGCATTTTTATACAAATTGCATTCTATTACCGCTCTTGCTTTCTTGCTCTTCCCCGATCTTCTGCTGCCAGACATTACATTCCTGACTCGCGTCATATACTACATATATCAATATAAGCAGCACGCACCACAGCTCCACTGCTAGCCACTATCCATCTTTTCTTAGAATGCTTATGAATTAAAGTAATATCGAGGCAATACGCACAGTATACACATATTGCCAATAAGAGACTGATCAATTTCAATCCTAAACATCAATGGAAAGATTAAAGCAAACAATAGAAAGTGAATACTGTAAACAGTGTTTGTTAATTTTTATCTCAATAAATATTCATTATTATATATTTAAAGGACAAGTTTTATCTATAAAATTGTGCTTATATAAACACTAATAGATTCAACGTAATATTAATTTATGTTTTCATTAAAAAGGATATCCTATTCACTAATGAATACATTATAAAATATTTTAGAAATCTTAAGAAATACTTCATTTCTTATTACAGATTTCAGTAATACTGCATATATATATTACATAATTACAGTATTGAAGCTTACAACTTTAATTTAAACCGTAAACAATTACTACACTTAATTTATTAAATAAATTTAATATTGTTCAGGTTATATATATCAGAAGGGGTTTGTGGAGATTCAACCAATCCACGAAGTTGCACCACCGTATATATCATTTTAATGAAATGATTTGATTTACTATAGAAATATTGCTTTCTACCTAAAAGTATATTAGTACCTTTTTTTGTTGTTATTTCATATGGACAACTATTCAGCTATGATTATAACTTGGTTAAGAGAACCATGTACCTATTTATATTCGATAATTTTGTTGTTTGATTATATTTTCCTTGAAAAAGCTTGGACCACATTGCCAGGCGAAACGTTGGATTTACTTCAATTTCTTTCGCTAAGATTTTATAAATACATTCTTCCTCTTTTAATGTCTCATACTAACTCGGCGCCCAAATAATGTGAAACTATTCGTTCAAATTTCGACGAAATTTCTTATGAATAGATTTATATTTTAAACAAAATTGTTAGAACATTATTACCATGTATAATTAATGAACTAATTATTCATGATGAATACATCATGTGTGAATGATACAAATTTATTCAACATTATTACAGGACAGAGGTGAGTAAGAATGTTTTGATAATTTATACAATTAACAATGATTTTTATCGATAGATTCAGTAAATATAATCTATCGACGAACTTTTAAATTACAATGAGTTGACAAATAAGAATATCATCTGTCAAGCCATTGAGAATCAATTAAGTGATGATTACATCATACATATATTTGTTTCAAATTGGTTGATAGAATACAATTTCCCTAATTTATGTTTACTTAACCCTTATTACGAAAACATCATGTGAATAAGTTACACATCTATTACGTAACTATGGTATTACAGATGAGATTCCTAAACTGAACATTTTTATGATAGTTGTTCCATGAGATATAAATGATATACAGTTTCACCTGTTTTATTCAAACTTTCTGTAAGATTTTTTAAAATCATCCCAATATTTCAATGACGAAGAGTTTAATTTGCCATACATTTATTGTAAAACGCATCTATAAATGAGTTATTAACGTCCTAACTACTATTAGACCTTGACTATTTGAAGATTAGAACATCAAAATAAGCATTTGTTCGACAGATAGACTAATATACACGTTACTGAGATTATAACAATATAATATGAGTAAAGGTCATTCGGAGTTTCATATTATGATAACTTCATAATACTTCAATAATTTTGTAAAAAAATTCTTAAGTTTATGAGAATAAGAAAGATGAAACTACTTACATGGATTATTATCAATAATTCTATACACAATATCTGGTAAACAGTTTTCTTCAAGAGCACATTCTAATAACCAAAGACTCATTTTTTGAATATACGCAGATGTTTCTAAACTGTACCGATCAGGTGATAAATCTGGTAGATCTATTTTTTTTTTCAAAAAAGATTATGAAAAACATTGTGTACATGAAGTATATTCGTCACTTATGAAATTGTAGTAGATTATCTTCAAGATAATTTCTCAGGCTTCGTACATCTATCGCCCTGATAACCGGTATCAAGTAAATCCCAAAGGTGTATGAATTCAGAAGTGATGACTACAGTTTACTATTTAATAGAACTGATCAGTAAGCCAGAAGCACACAAAGCTAATTCGAGAAGAAAAGTTAGTGAGAGCAAATACAGAAGAGAACTTCGAGTCGAATAAACAACTGAATGATGAGCCGAATCAATTAATTAGATTCAAGCATATATGTATATGGGATAGCGATGTCAAGTGGAGATTGTTGTTGTGGTAATAAAAAGCGAAGAGAGTGTTTCAGTGTTTATGACTAGATCAAAATAAGCCGTAGATACGTAATGTATAGGTTAAGCAATAAACACATACGCTCATATAAAAAAACAGTCAAGGTTAATAAATGAATAACTGGCATGGTCAAAAGGTGACTCAAGAAGAATGAATAATGTGATCTGTCTGGGAACTAGAATAAATTAGATGGGCTTGACATAGTACCATACACTACAAAATATATGTGTATATTGAATGACCTGTCACAAAATTCTATGCCAGAATGACAATTTTTCTCATATTATTGCTTTTGTAACTTTTTTAGAGAATAGATTATTGATTTTCAGTTTGATTACCTTTTGAACTAAGGCAACCAATACAACCGATTATTACTTATATCTCATGAAACATATAGAATGATGCAACTATTTCCTGTATGGTTGTGTCATTACAGTCAACTTGGAGCCATTGACATTAAATTTAGTGATTTAAACAACTACGGTGTAAAGATATTTAGTATGTTCTACTCTATTAACAGTAAATTTATCAGCTCTGCTTACATGATCTGTAAGTAATGCAAGTTTCCACTTTCATTAACTTCTATTTACAAAAGTAGTAGGTCAGTTGAGTGATCAAATCTACTATTTATTATTTTAATTCATAACTCAGATGATTATCCTTAACACAATGTATAAAATTTCCCCTGTAAAGAAATAACAGACTTTTCATAATATGTGATATATAACTAACCTTCTAACTAGAAAAACTTACTGCTTAATCACTAGGTTTTATATTTAATAAAATGCGTTATATAAATGAGAGAAATCCGGAGGCATTTTTATGTATTCACTACATCTATACACCTTACTGTTTCAATCGTTTTTATTTAAAATGATTGAATTCCTATAGTTTAATACACAGTTATCCGATATCAAAAAGACTAATTATAGCTAAATGAAAAAGTTAATCAGTATGACAGTTTGCATTACGATAATGTTTCATTTTGCTTAATGATCATATTATATTAGTTAATGAATAGGTTTTGGTAAGTACATAAAACTTAAAGTACTAATTTCTTTGAAAGGACCATTCAATGATTAATGGCATACGCTAATAATCCTCTCGTTTTTATTCGACTACAATTCATTGAGCTTATTTTCGACAGCTTTTAAATGTTTTATTGTTTTGATTAACAATGAAAAATATCAAAAATAAGTTAAATCTTTAGACTAAGTGAAACTAGAATAAAGCATAACAAAGAATGCTAATTGTTATAAGATGAGATGATGGAGAAGATTTGTAGCTCAAGTGGATGATTTTGATGGAGTTTTGTTCTCTGAGCTGGATGGTTTGGTCGTGGAACATTCATCGTTCTTCTGAGCGACATTATCAGCACAAACTTCAGGTAAAAGTGATGATATCTACTTGACTTTTGAAATAAGCGCTTATATAATAAACAAACAATATAAATGAACTAATAATTAGATAAGATTAACAGTATATAACATATATTCTTACTATATGTACATTCAACAGCTGCTGCCAACTGTGATTGACATGGAATACCATTGTAATCGATATAACTTTTACAATACTTTAAATCAGTCTCATTCCCATAACAATAACCAATTATAGCAATTGAATTAGTAGTATTGATTCCAGTTTGTTCGATTGGCATCTAAAAAATAAGACAAAAGATGGCAAAGAAGAACAAATTCTTGTTTCAAATAATTTCTTTATCCTAAACTATATTGATGAAAGTAATATATGTATAACTATATACTATAATGAGGCCTGATGTGGATCTTATTCAAAAAATTGTTATTCAGTGATTCCTTTTATTAATTTGTAGCTCTGTGCTATAGTTATATATCAAAGATTCATGTTTTATTCTTTTCAAAACTTATAATTCAGAGAGGTACTAATATGGTGAGTGCTACTAATATCAACAGATAAAAGTAGTGTGTATCATCAATCAAAAGTGAAATGCCTGGAATCAGGACGCTAAGAAAATCAAAGAAAAGAGAACGAGAACAAAGAATGATTGGTGTAGAAACGAAAGAACAATGAAGTCTGAAACGATCGATTGACATTTTGCAAATGAAATATTTACTTTATGGTTCTTAGATTTTACTAAGATGTTCTGTAATTTTGTATTCAAATGCATTCGATTGTCTCCACTTGTGTTCTTGTTCATTATAACAATACAGTCAACGAGAACACAAGTGGAGACAATCAAGTGTGTTCAAGTACAACATTACCGAACATCTTGGTAAAATCTGAGATCCATACAGTAAATACTCCATTTAAAAATATCCACCAATTGTCTCAGACCTTATTGTTCTTTCGTTTTTCATACTAATCACTCTCTGTTCTCATTCCCTTCTCTTTGATTTTCTCAACCTTCGTCTACCAGATATTTCACTATCGATTTATGATACATATTGCTTAGATTTGTCGATATCGGTAACACGCACCACACTAATACTTTACAAACTGATCTAGTTAACTGACAGATAATTATATTCTTTTTTTATTTCGAAACACTGCAGTTTTAAAATCTCTGAATTTTGAAGATACGAACGTATTTTTAACGAGTCAAATAGTAAAATCTATAAAAAGTGTTCATTCAGTCAAATGTACTTTAACAAAGTTTAAGAGAACTTGTTTAACATACGGCAATAACTCTCCCCCCGTGACCAACATTTAATTGATGACATAATACAATTGCCTCAGCTGCATGAAAATGATCTGAACAAACTGTTCCCTTAGTTCCATTTTCTGTTTCAATCAAAACTGGAATGAATATAGGTGATTGCGCATGTTGACTAAAGTTCAATTGTTGACTGATCACTTTGAATTTTATCTAATTAGTTTTAAGTGAGAAAATATTAAAATATATCTATCTGTGAAAGAATTGCAATATAACATTTTTTCTAAAAAAGACTAATTGTCTAAACCAATTGGTAAAAGTACATTCCTAAGGAATAATCGGATTCTATGGATTAATTTGCAGCCCGGTGCTAGTCTAGTTGAGTAGGAATACCTATGAAATTCGTTTGATGAGAAGTGTTTGTAAAAGCAAGAAGCCATGGCTCTAATAGTTGTGGTGATTGGTCTTTGTAACAGAACATTTTATCAATTTCAAAAGAACTAAAACTCTCCATGTGCTTCGAACATACTTCAGGTGGGACTATAATTTATGGACGACATTTGAGCGACGCTAAACTGACCTTGAGAATGTTCACGTACATACTACGGCCAAATTAGGGTTATAAATCAGTTTGAAGAATCAGGATTATTATTTACAGTTGATAGTGCGGGTTAGGAATTAAACTTAGGGTTTTCATCACGAACTGACATCAGCTATAATGCCAATACTCTATTTAGACAAATAGATGAATTAATTTTACTCCAAAATTCAGGATCTGTTATCGTAGATCTGATTGGTTCGTCCATAAATTATAGTCTCGTCCTGAGATATTTGTACCAGTTTGGCTGATGTAATTTCATCATTGCTAAAGATCAAACAAATGTAATATGGGTTTCTTCGTAGTGTTTACAAAAAAAATATTCTTGTCTTCTTGAATAAATTGGGAATTAGATAAGAAAAAGGCTTTGGTTATAAATAATGTTAGAATTATAGATCTATCACAAACACAAATGAGGCACCTGATCCATAAGAATTTCTTGAACATTTCACTAATTCCTCGAAAGTTTTTATAAGTTTCATCAAAATTTGTATTTGATCAGTCTATTTACTAGGTAGGTAGTGTAGTATCTTATGAATAATCTGAGAAAATTCTAAATATAAGTAGCAGAAAACCACAACGATGATTGATTGGTTATAGTAATATCAGAACTATTCATTTGACTGATTAGTTTGTTTATCACTAAATTGGGAAACAAATAAAGAAAACTTAACAAAGAAAATCTCTTTTTCTACAGTATCAACTGTAATAAACCAGCGTATACATACAAAAAACAGATTTGAAATGTGATCGAATGTCCTTTTAAGTATTAAAAGTAAGTATTCAGTCGACCAACACGTAGACAGTAAAATAAGGTCACATACTAAATGGAAGACAATAGTCCATTCGAAGAACATAGAAAAAGTGTAAATAAGTCAAGATAGTAACTTCTAAATTTAGAAGGAATTTATTATTTCTAATTTTTTACAAATAAATTATAATAAGAACCTAGAAGTGCTGTTTTTGAATGTACGACTTTAATTTTTTATGATAAATTAATAACAATCTTTTTGATTGAGATCATGATCTCAGTCAAATACTTAATGATCTCCACAACCCTTATACTAATAACAATCTTGCTGTGCATAAAATTCTGTTTCTTATTCCAGATAAGCTAACTTATCTAATCTTATAAGTGATTTTAAAAAATTTCTTCTAAAAGGTTTACAAATTCAGAGTTGATTAAGTATTCCAAAACAGAACTATTAATCTTATTATATTCATGTTTGAATAACAATAATTATAAGATTGGAAACTCTTTCTTATAGAAGCTTGATTTCGATATAAATCAAACATTTATACTAAACACGTTAAAGTTTAGATTATTGAACTGGAATTTTTTAAATTCTATTTTACTCCATAGATAGTTGTCTTTTTCGTTGTTATTATTGTTGTTGTTTACTCGATAAAATAGATGTCAGAAACTAAGTATCATTTGAACTGTTAACTTTATGATAGTTCAAGTAAACAAACTTGCTGAAAGTGATGTTGTATGTTAAAAATGTTAATTTTCTTAATAGAAAACAGTTTATAGTTTACGTACTTTAGACATTTTTTCTAACTCCAACTGATTTAATTTCAATTTAAGAGGATTCCATGAAGGCTTATTAATTATTATAGCTTTTTGAGCACATTTTACACCAGCTTCTTCATTAATTCGACAATCATGTACACCCCAACCGTTGAATCTACAATCAATTAGACGTTTTTCACTACCAGTACAATGAACTTCATCCATTAAATAATTTGCTGAAATGTAGAAAAAGAAACATTTTCATTGTCAACTAACTTTTTAGTGATTGAAGCATGTAGTCATTTATATGGTGTTAAGTAATATGGTGGTGTGTTCTACTAATATCGACAGATATAAGTAGTATGTAACATCAATCGAAAATGAAATGTATGGCGGCAGAAGGTCAAGAAGATAAAAGAAAATGGAACGAGAACAATAAAGTCTGCGACGATTGATTGACATTTTGCAAATGAAGTATTTACTGTATGGTTCTTAGATTTTACTAAGATGTTCTGTAATTTTGTATTAAAATGCATTCGATTGTCTCCACTTATATTCTTGTTCATTACAATGTTACTTCATTTATGTAAAACTATCAATGTATATTCATTAGTCATATTATAGTTTTCATTAATATTCATTTTAAATGAACTACAGAGGATCTCAGCTATTCTGACCACTTGTTTGAATCCTTCCTTTAAATGTCTTATAAATTTATTCATGAATATTTTATCAAATCTTTGAAACAAACAAAATTAATCGATAAGTGAGAAGTATGTAAGAAGTAACATGAAAATCTCAGTGATTCGTTTTCAATGGTTACTATTAAAAGTAATTGTTGTAACTAAACAAAACCCTGTTATAAATACAAGAAATTCATCTTAAGGATTACAAAAATAGACATCGTTATGTAACCAGGAAGAGTGTTCAAATAAATAGAATATTCTGTTGTCTGTTTTTTTCGATGTTTCACTTTTAAATTAATTACTAAACGGAGTTAAGAAAAAAAATGTATAAGGAGATGGAAAATCATAATGGACTTAAATAATCCTCTTCAGTAAGTAGTTTGTAACATAAGTAATTGAATCAAATTACCTAATTACTTGATCACTGTAATTTTATGGCAATACGTTGATTTGCATGACTACATCTTAACTGTTATACGTTATTTAAAATCATATTGGTCTTTGAATAAGCCTAATATTTCACAACGTAGATGTATTCGTTTTATAATAAAGTGCAAAACAGCAATTCACTTGATTAATAAATCGATTCTTTTAATCTGATCCTTCTAGTAGTCAAAACTTTAAAACTAAATATTCATTCATAGACACAGAATATCATCTTTTTTTTATCAACATGGAAATTCATAACTCAATAACGCTTTTTACTGAATAACTTATATGTTTTTGACAGCTAAGATTCCGTCATATACAATCATGTATTTGATCATCTGCTCACTGGTTAGGTCGTTCACAGTCATTCACCTAGGATTCATGAATATTATCAATTCAGTAATCCAAATCATTTGAGTATTTTGTCAAACTAACTGAATAATTATAGCATTGCAAATAATATTAGTATACTGTGTTGTTTGTAAGAACGAATGATTTTTTTGTACTTGATGTGTGCCTGACTTCATATTCCAAATACAATACGTCCGTTTATGCTCATCTAGTCCTGAGTTAAGTTTCGATATGTTGGGAATTCCTAGATTGTATAATAATTCAAATACTTTTTAATATCATAGATACTCAGTTAAATAATCAGATAAATTACTTTACAATGTCCCACATTTCATAAGTTACATTCATTTGAATTGTCAGTTTATTAACATAATTACGTAATTTGAAATTTCACATACATTCTAGATAAAATATTTGTAGATTAAAAGACTAGTATTTGAACGAAGAATATTCTTTTCGATAAATTCTCTTCAGGTTCTACAATTATATATCCAAATTAATAATCTGAAAAGTGTTCAGGTTAATGGTAAAGTACACTATTTAAAGCATGTGAATTTAGGATTGTGATAAACAAAAATACAATAAAATTTTGGTTGAGATCATGAACCGATTGATGTTGGACCACCATTGGAAACCTGGAAGCACCGGACAGCCGTTTCGTCCTATTGTGGGACTCCTCAGCAGTGTGCATCCACGATCCCGCTCGCGGGATTCGATACAGGGCCTTCAGTCTTGCGTGCGAACGATTAACCTACTGGACCACTGAGCAGGCATCCAATGGTGTTAATGGCTAACCTCAACCAATCCACGAAGTTTCGCGAACAATAAAATTGTTAATGTTGATATGACTCATATAGAATGTTAACTTGAATCTGAGTATATGTTAAGTGAAATTTTAAGATCCATGATCAGTATAAATATGGGTCAAATAGGGTGAGAGAGAAATAATAGTGCAATTACAATTCGATCAAATAAGTAAGACGTAATACGGAGGGACGAATGCGCAGTGAATGAATCATGTATAGGGGAGATTATCATATCATATCATATCAACATTAACAATTTTATTGTATTTTGTTTATCACAATCCTAAATTCACATGCTTTAAATAGTGTACTTTACCATTAACCTGAACACTTTTCGGATTATTAATTTGGATATATAATTGTAGAACCTGAAGAGAATTTATCGAAAAGAATATTCTTCGTTCAAATACTAGTCTTTTAATATGACGGTGATCTTTAAACTATTAAACTATATATAGATTGTCAGATACGACTTGTCGATAAGCTTTACTGGTTCTATATCCAGTCCAGTTAATGACTTCAAAGCTAAATTGTGTAAAGAACTCATAATCGATTGTATGTCTTATAAATCGATTTATCATCGAAGCTCTGTAGTCCACTGAAATGTCACATTTATTGAAAGAGCCAACGACTAAAAACTGGTATAGACCATTAAACGCGAATTCAGACTCCTTTGTGACAACACCACAGTATTGTATTGATAGGACAGAATGATATATAGGAAATTCTCGTGAAAGATGTTCACGCAAACCATCTACATTTCCATTTCTTACTCGTTAAGAACACATTGAATGTATCTTATTAATAGATTTTAACTAATCTGACTCCTGTGGTGCTAATACGGAAAGAAAATAAATGAATTTGTGAGTTTATATATATTTCTTGTAGTTCGTATTAATTTAAACAGCAAATATAGAAGATAGAAAATATCCATGGTAATTGGAATAAATTCAATAATTTTCGGGAATGTTAATCCTTTCCACTATCCTCTTCCAAAGACCATATATATTAACATATGGGCAGACGATAAAACAGAAGAGAATGATCATTAGCCGATGTGTGATCTTCGATTTTATTTTTGGTTTAGTCTATTTAATTATTTCAGCATCCTTTCAGAGCAATTGAGGTGTCATAATTGATTGACTTCTTTCGAAGTAGGATATTATTGTGCATACTTTTTTATTTCAAACCATTTGGAGAAAGAACAAATAATCGTAAACCTGAAGAAAAATTGATTTACTGTAAAAACATTGGTGACTTAATTTGGTGCCGTGAAAAGTTTGCTTTAGAAATATGGATATCCTGTAGAATTTTTCCTACACTTTACATATAAAGTAAATCATTAGGATTTACACCATTTGAAAATGGACTTGAGGTAAACAGATGAATGTTTACAGACTCTCAGTATACTCCTTTTTCTAGGAAATTCTTATGAATATACACGAAAGACACTAGTGGGACACACAACTGGTCAAAAATATCTTCGTCTTAACAATAGGTGCAATTATTAAATATATCTATCTACAACCAAATACTTGTACTGTGTATGCGACTTTTGCCAGCAGAATATTTATTATTTAGCATCTAGTTATCTATGAAGTATAAATAATTTCATTTTATATCTGTATTTATTTCCCAGATGAGTACATTTTTGTAGGTCGGTCATTGCTGCTAAGAATACATTCCAGTGAATTAGATACGGGATGTTTTGATTATCTTTTATCTCTGTATAAGACTTGTTTCTCTTCTTAAATGCTTATCACATTGTATTCAACAACGTTTGAGGGGGGTCAAAACAGTACCTCAGAACATTATTTATTACTGAACTTTGGTGAGAATTTCATTTATGTAGGATATACAAAAATATTTTCGTGGCCCAATGAAATGAAATTTCATATCACTAACCTTGAGAGCTTGATCCAAATCTATTACGTCTGAGTACTTCAAGAGCATGACCCATTCCCAATTGTCTGCAAACAACATTTGCTTCTTTCATTGTCCAGTGATCATCACATACTTTACCCCAACCATACGTTCTATAAACTAGTACAGTACCAGTTTGTTCACTTGGACCGTCGACTAATTTAATATCACCATCATAATTTACTGAAGAACATTGTACATTTATAATGAAGAAATCTACAACAATTGTAATGATAATAATGATTGTGTTTTTATTATGAAATGAAGTTTTATCAGAATTAGTTCCAGACATAATAAAATTATTGTTACAATATATTCAGTATTTTCTCTCATTTATATATATATATATATATATATATATATATATATATATATATATATATATATAAAGTCAATTTTCATACTGGAGCAATTTGAAAGAGAACAGTTTGTGAATTAATTTCTTAGTATATTTTATTCAAGTGAATATATGGGTAAAGATAAGTGTAAATGTTTTTATTCATGCAAATTAGAGTATGAATTAAATAAGCAAACATCTAAGCGCTTTTATCAAGTAAAATAACTAATATATTGCTAAATATCATTAGATTATAAGTAAATAGTTGAATAGTTAGTTAGTTAGTTAGTTAGTTGTACATTCTTGTTATTATGGAGATGCTAATAATAAAGTATGAAAATGAAGTTTGTCCAAAATATATTTTACATAATTCGATAAATTAAGCTTTTATTGTAGCTAAATTGTAAATAACGAAAAGCTGTTTCTTGAAATAAAACTATCTTTCTTAATTTCCAGAATGTTTTGATCTATGATGTGTAAAAATGATCAGCACAACCAAAATACGATTAACTATTAGCTGATATGTAAGAAAACATGTAGACCTATATGAACATTTCTGATTAAATAATTAAATGAAACTAATCTATATGAGTATTTCATTTTGAGCAAACGGATGATTTCATCGGTCAATCGTATCATAAAAATATTGTTCGAAACTGAATGTATATGTCTTAACTTGATAAATAAGTTTCTCCAGTAAGTTCGAACTTAGGTAATTCTTTTTTATATAGGTAATTTTCAATATGATTAGCTCGACAACTGTTAAGAAAAACAATCAATTATGTAAAAAAACAGTAATTGAGGAAGGTCATTTAATTGCAAACAACACGCAGTGGTGTATAAATCCCTAAAATAAATGGTTCGGTAGGACTTCGACAATAATGCTGACCTCATTAGTTTCACTGAACATACGTAGCTGAAGGCTCTGGTTCATGCATCCACACCCACTCGCGAGTAGGTACCACGCATCCCTTGCAACTACTAGCTTGATTGGATCGAACGCTCCTCGTGAATTTGATAGATTTTCAAATATATACCACTTCATTTCTGATTTCTCATTTGACTGGGTTGGTATATTGCGATTATAAAGGTGTCACGTGTAAAGGTGTTGTTGAAATTCAAATAGCTGTGGCATCTTTAGTGGTGAGATCGACATGATCTGGTACATTAATTCGTAAACTGTATGTCTGTACCTTGTTGGAACATTGGATATCACTTTTTAATTTTTATTTTTACAGATTGTGATATTGTTCTCATGTTTTCGGATATTCCCTTTCTCGTTCATTGCTGTATTATATCTTCATCATGGTTAAACAGACATCTTAATTACTTGGGATTAAACTTCTTTCGTGTCTGACACTTCAGTTAAAGCTATTGCGACCTGCCAATATAGTAGCCCGGTTCTGCTACGCAGAAGTTGACTTCCACGAGCACGGAGTGACAGACCTACGTGCACACTTTTTCACAGTTGTGAAGGCATTACCGTGCTATTTCGATGGGTACTTCATATATAGTATGTTCCCCAGTGATGTTTTGGAACCTTCCGACACTTTGAAGAACGCTATGCTTTAATGTGGATACCTATCCAACCGACAACGTTTAGACCAACTTTTCCACAACACCGAATCACAACATGGCTCACAGACAGAAATGATACTACTCGTACAAGCTTCCCTAACACGTGCAGGCAATCCTTGTATCATTAAAAAATGAAGTCGTAGACGGACTTGCTGCATCTGCCGGACAGTAGACTTCACTAAAACCCCACAACGTCGAGGTTTGCTCTGTCAAAGAAAAGTCTCAAACAACACAAAGTGACGTTACGAACCTCTGTCATACTCTCACTTTTACTTACTTATGTACGCGTCTTACCCTTCAAGGAGAAGCATAGACCGTCCACCAGCATTCTCCATCCAACTCTGTTCTAGGCAATACTGTCCAGTTCTTTCCAGTTGCTATTCATCCTTTTCATGTCTGCTCCAATTCTCGACATAGTGTGTCCTTCGGCCTTCCTATTTTTCGTTTCCCTTCACGATTACATGTTAGCGCATATATCGTGATGCAGTTTGCTGATTTGTTCAATTTGTGTCTTATCCACTTCCAACGTCTTTTCCTAATTTCATTCTCAGCTAGAAGTTGGTTTGTTCTCTCCCACAGTAGGCTGTTTCTGGTGGTATTTGGCTAACGGTCATTCAGTATCTGACGTAGATAAATGTTTATAAATACTCGAACATTTTTGATTGTGGTTTTGGTGGTTCTCTAATTTCCAGCTCCTAAGGTAGAACTGTCTTTACGTTCGTACTGAAGATTCTGACTTTGATATTAGCTGACAGTATTTTACAGTTCCATATGTTCTTTGACTATAGGAATGTTTTCCTGATGTGCCAATCCTCGAATTCACGTCTGCATCAAATCCTTCACGTCCATCTACGATGCTATGCAGGTGAATGAAACTTTCCAACTCTTACAGGGTTTCTCAATCACGTGTGATTGGGTTGCTGTTCTCTATCTTGAATTTGAGGATCGGACACGAAAAGCACTTCGGAGAACTTCCCTTCCGGCACGCGTTAAAGCCAACCATAGCTGGTGAACATAGCCGTCTGTAATGCATCACTGACGTATTTACTCGATAGTTCACGCCGGTTATACATTATGTAGAAGGAAAAAATTGATATTACAGACACCCGTTGAAGGATATCACTCAACATCTTTAGCTCTCTTTAGATTGACTGTACTTTCGGCTGTACATATATAACAAATTAATAGTTACCCATGGTATTATTTTTTTCGACGACTCTTTTTGTTTTCAGTGAACCACACAGTGACGTTGCTAAAGTGCGATGTAATATTTTAAGGAAAAATTCAAAGGATACATGCTAAAGGTCGTGATACATAATGCTTTTAGGACCGAGCACAACATAGCATACGCGGAAATAAAAGACACTGCTATTGGGCCCGAATACAATCGCGATGTTAGGTGTTGGTCGTGAAGAGATATCGGATACTCAGTATTTGACAGCATAACCGCTTTAATCTCCATCAACTAAACGACCTTAAGGCGAACGGAACCAAGAGTTGCGAAAGAAAGATATATTTGAATCACTGGTAAGGATATCATGGCATACACGCTCTGGTCTAGCTAATTATTATAGGAGATGCTTTGCATAGCGTGTTGAAAAGTGGTTTTCTAAGCATCCTTGGCCAACTGCGTTCGAACAATGCTGTATTCAACAAAATCAATGTGGTCAGTGTCGACGTCAAAATTTTGTGAGGCTATTTATCTTTAGGACTTGTTGACCACCATTTTCGCAAACATCGGTCGCAAATCAAAACGTTATGATTCACTGATAGGAAATTTCTTTACTCTGTTCCTTCCGTATCTCCATTCCAATATTGTGATTTATCCTTATCGATATTATTCAGTCATTAACTTCGTCACGCTATTTCAAGTAAATTTTATGCATACAAACAAATTCACAATTTAGTTAATGGCCGTCTATCTTATAAAGATCTCAGCAGAAGCGATAGCCATAAGACCGATAGAAAATTAAGTTTGCCGTTTTGGTACTACCATGGTTCTCTACACTGATAGAAGTAAATTTCGGAACTCGCATTTTTCATCGGCTTACTGAGCGCTTAGGGACTGAAGGAGACCCTGCAACAGTCTGTCGTCTCATACGTGGTGGGAGGACGAGAGGCTCACATCGTTGATTTAAACCCCTCAGCGAATATGCAGACTGACAATAGGTGGTAAAACCCTCTTTGTTTATAACTGAGACCAGAACGACAATAAAGGATGATAATGAGTGTTGCTTGACGGAATTGGCCTACAAAACTAAACTACCACCGATTGGATATTTTTCTGTTTCAAACGGGGGCTCCGCACATACCCCATCTGGCCACATGTAACGTTTTGACAGGCACGTTATCCGACTAATGACATCACTTCCTAAACGTTAAACACGGCGAACAATATTTTGCGTAGCCGTTAACTGAGGATTCACGTAATTTTATTACAATGGACAGTGTCTAACGATGGCAGAAATGAGCATACTACAGCCATCCCAGAGGTGTCAACAAAGGTTATAGAAATAATACCTGGGACGAATTTAATAAAACAAATATTATCAATGCCGTTAGGGTTAAATCGTCTTTCTTTAACAGTGTTTATACTGAAAGTAGAGACATTTTCTTGTTTGAAAACCTGCTTCACAACATGTACTAACTCAGACGTCCGTCGCTACACCTGAAAGAATAATTAGACAGTTAAGATATGCCCAATTTACAAAACAGTATTTTGATTTAATTATACTCCCCCATACTGTTAATTCATCCACTAACTAGGGGTAACTTCGTACTATAATGCCGTGGCGTATGGCACTAGCCAGCAATTATCTTCATGTGTACAAACCAGGATTATACTTGAAAGTGTGCATTTCCGAGTTTTCTCTATGTTACTAAAGAGTAATTAATTAATTTTTCATTCTTTATTCAGACAACGTACACAACCAAATCAGAATTAAGGAATGAAGGGGATTGAAGATACATTTAGAAGACAGTAGGTGTATAGAGAAGTGTGTGATCTAAGCTGGTTAGTTGTGATAGATGCGCAGCACGAGACACTCACTGATGATCCAGTGTGGATGGGTGACCGGGAGCTTCAGCTAAGGTATGTTCGGTAAAAGTAAACATGTCGGCATCAGTGTCAAAGACCCACAGAACTATTTATTTCAGAGCTTTGTTCGAGGCTGCTTATATAATTTGAATCTCAAATGAGTTCCGGAACGATTTTACAGCAAAGTCAGAGTATGCGATACAAGTAATTTCATTGACCTAAAACAAACGCGTATATCTAACCACCAAATCCACGAATGCTCATTCGAATGGCGAAAATCACGTGGTTGGTTGACTATGAAGAGTGAAAACGTTGCATGAATGACTGCGAAGAATCACCCTGTTTAAATTATTTGGTCGAATATTTCTCCAGTAACTTCATTTCAATCCGCAGCCGAAACCCTATAGCCTTAATATGAAGCTTCTTTTTTGTGTAGATTAATCAAGCTTAGAGAACGCAGATATAACCCTGCATTTCAAGAGTTTTGATTTGTCTTCACTATTCAATTTTTGACATTTGTCTTAGCGAGATCTAGTGACCGAGCGGAGGAGCGCTATATACAATGTGGGAGTTACAGGAGTTTATCGGAGACGGTACTTCCCTAAATATCTTGTTACAGATTTTAGTGCTCAATAAGACCTTCGTTATCAGCCAACCAGGTGTTATTAAGTTTGGTGGTTCAGGATGTGACGTTGACTTGCGGCCGGCTGTGTGCAGTGAGGTGGCTAATATGTTTGTTATCGGTACTGATACTAATTGTGTGGTATGCTTGTCCTGTTTTAATAAACACAGTAGAACGGTTTACAGTTTAATTTGTCGGAAAATGTTCAGGGACAATCTTTAGTCAATGGCGTGTTGTCAAAAGAATACCAGCTCATAAAGTCAGGAGACATGGTACAATTTCGTTCCGTATCGAACAAGAAGTTTATGTATGTTATCAGCTTATTAATTTTCGAAGGTTGATCTACAAAGAAATCAATATACTTTTTTCTTCGATGGAGAGGAATATACGAAAAAAAGCTAAAACAGTCGCCAACCTCATTCATGCAAAAGTTTTAAGCGATTGGTCAAACGAATGCAATGTTCTTGTTATGCAATCTCTGATTGTTACTTCGAAAGTGATAGTTTCTAATATCGTCCTATTTTTAGCAGGTTATATGTGCATTACTTAGCTGTATTCCTATTGTTACACCGGACTACTTGGAAGAAATCAAGAAAATCCAAGGCTACACATTCGCAACGAAACCTGATCCAGTAACACATAATTCTTGACTTTTAACCCTCTAGAAAGACTTTTTGCCGATTATGAAGGAGGAAAAACTGACACAGAATGACGCCTCGAAGTTTCTCCCCAATGATTTGCGACGTCTTTTATTTAGTGGAAAGGTATTCTTTGTTCTAAATAAAGACAAGGTTAGTCGTAGATCTGACTATAAACTATTCGTGGTTGTAGTACAATATTCTGTCGGAGATAATCCGTTTGGGGAACGGGAGTTCATGTTTACTTGATTCTCCCGATGCTCTACTTACCTCCAATTCAAACAATAAAGTGCATGTGACTGGACATATTGCTGTAGATGATCTCCTTCGTGATATTTTATCGAAACCAGAGTCGTGCGTCGTTCATTTTCATCCCACATCTGTAACCGAATCATGGCAGCGAAAAGTTTATTCTGTATTGCGTAGTCTACGCCGCAGACCCATTCTAGAATCAGAACTGGGTTTCGCTGTTGTATATTGCTCGACAAAGTTATATTGCAATCCAGATAAACGCTGCCGTAAGCAATTATCAGTATCTTCTGTTTTTAGACGTGTAATTGTTTTTTCATGTCATTGAAAATTTTCGGCAATCGTTTTTTATCTTATACTAAAGTGACGTGTAGTCAGTGAAGAGATAAACTGAGTATTTAAGATTCCATTCCGTTAACATGCCGTGTGTCATTGTTTGACCTATTAATTTCAAGCGAATTGACCATTTGTTATGTTGTTTATGAAGAAATAATGTTAATCTTTACACAATTTTGTATGAAAATTAGATTGTGTTGATTGTAATTCGTTCCATACTAGAGTCGTTTCATGAAATCGTGATTCCTGGCAACGAATATCTAGGATGATCTTAAAGATTGAATAGTTTTGTAAAACTCCGATTTGTAAATTAAATCGGCAAAAGCAGTATATGTTGCTTTCAACAACCATGAAACCGATGTTAGGGTCCGCGTGACTGTCGTAACTAATGGTTGGAGACTCTGGTTGACATGGCTCAGAATCGATCACGGTAGCGTCGGTGTATACACTCTCTGTCTTCCCTTGAACTATGAGATTAAAATCGCTTAATATCTTTCTTTCTATCTACGTACTAAAACATTCTTCCTGTACTACATCCTTATATGCAATCTTTCTTATACATATTACCACCATTGAATTAATTACTCCTATGAATCCGGTGTTTATCTTGTTGTGCTAATGCGGTATGGCAACTTGGACCGATGCATATACGTGCCTGGTCTTACGTTGTAGCTGACTGACTGAAACTAATGTTAGAAGTGTCGAAATTATTGAGAAGGGTTTCCCTAAAAATAAAGAATTAGCGGCTGGAACTTATAATTTATCGTTAAACCTTACTGCGTTTAGCAGAAAGTAAGGCTTAACTACTCATCCAATTTGTATCAATTATTCAAACAAATAACTAATCTGTTCATATCTGATAGTATTAATACACAAGTATAACTCTACCTTTTTTACACTTACAATCACTCACATACTGCACATGAGTATATCTCACATAATTACCTAAACCTGAGCGAAATAACATTATGACCAAACTAGTTTTGAATGTACTAAATATCTTACTTTGATCCCTTTGTGCTGTATTAAATTGTACTCATTTAATCACAGTTGTTTACTCATCCTTTGAAGAAGTGACTTGCAGTAAGTCGCGGAACTCTGACCGTTGCTGCTACCTTAACGTGATTGTCGGGCTTACTTGTCGTAATGAACCAATAGAAATACATTGGTTGGAACAATCGTTCCTCAAGGTCCTACCATGTCAAACAGGTCGGTTGAAGAATAGTAAGACTGCTAACAGTACAGAGGTGTAATGGCAGTAAGATATTTCCTTCAGACACCAAGCATAACAGCGATGCAGACTTCCCACAAGGAAGGGTGGGGTTAGAAAAGGTCGACCCCCAAAGTGCACACCTCACCTTATCCTACAGATTCCTATCTCTGGCCGTAAGGCCCCAACAAGTACGGAGCTAACACGAAAATTACTCACAAAAGGTTGTGTGTGACCGGTCTCAAGCGGTTGTCACTTGGGCAATCGTTTATTTCTGACAAGCACTATTTTTAAGCATAAGGAGAGACATCGTCTGATATAGCGACCCCATGCACCAAACCAGCGATGAACTCAAATAGACCATATCGCCATCAGTCATCGTTGGAGGGGCTCGATAGAAGACTGCCACCCGTTCTCGAGTACATGTTTAGACTCTGATCATACTCTAATACGAGCACGCATTTGCTTGCGCCTCACTGGACACAGAAAAATCACATTAAGAAGACCCATGAAAGTTGAACTCAGTGACGAAAAGTTAAGAGTAGATTCCGGGAACAAATGAGGACACACTTAGGTAGTTCCGAAAACTAGGCTAACCTAGATGTTGATTAGAAAGATATACGAACATCTGTGGAAACAGCTGCGACAACTATTGCACTGATAGATTTTCGTGAACTTAGCCGATCAGGCTCCGAACGCGATGAAAGCGAAAACAAATAAGATATAAGCTAGTCAAAAGCCTGCGGAACGATCGTCATCAGTCGCAGGCAACGAAAGCAAGGGATGGAAAAGGCAGCGGCTGTAGGTAACATCAGACATCTTTTCAGACTAATAAAGGAAACCGGAATTAAAAAGTCGTGTGAAACAGTTTTGGAAAAAAGACACCCTTATCTGCTCTCAGTTTAGAGATTTAGAACGATAAACGGAACACTTCAAGGAGCAATTTGAATTAAGCTCCTCGACACTGATTGAAGTTCAAAAGCTATAGCAGATGGATTAACTCTAGATGTCTTTAAGGATGGTGGTTCAGTTTTAGCGATTAGGTTGACAAATATTTTCGCTAAAATCTGGGAATAGGACGTAATCTCATGTGACTGGTCGCAACCACTGATCGTCTAAATATATAAGAAGGGGTCGAGGTCATCCTGTGCTAACCATAAAGGGATTAGTTTAACCAATATGACATCTAAAATACTAGCCTCAATAATTATCGGACGCCTTAAAAAGACTCGTGAACTGCAAACACGAGAAAATCAGGTTGGCTTCAGATCTAGTCGTGGCTGCGTCGACCACATATTCACCGCTCATCAGATTTTAGAACACAACCATGCCCATTCTTGCCCGACAATGGTAGTTTTTTTAAATTTAGAAGCAGCATTTGACTCTGTAGACCGAGAGGTTCTGTGGCAGTGACTGTCGTTGAAAGGTGTACCTCAGAAGTATATAAACCTTGTGAATGTTCTTTACTCGAACACTACCAGTCTAATCAGAGCTTATTGAGAACTGTCATTTGATTTTGCAATCTCAAGTGGTGTCCGCCAAGACTGTCCACTATCTCTATTTCTGTTCAATTTCGTCATAGACCTACTGCTGGAAATAATGTCGTCGTTTACTGCATTTTCAGGCACTGATCCCTTACCAGGAGGTTCACTTATTGACTTAGGATACGCAGGTGACATAGTCATGTTTGATGAAGCTGATAAAATGCAGTCTTTTGGTAGCACTCAGCAACAATGCCAGAATGTTTGAGATTCATTTCTGCTCTAAATGTTGCTTCAGGACTTGCCTACATCAATACCCTGGACCAAGGATAGGGAGTGAAGTAGTCGAACGCGTGGACAACACTTATCTTGGAAGTCTGATCAGCCCTAGTGGGTTGGTGTCTGATGAAATCTCAGCATGGATTCAAAAAGCTCGTTTGGCTTTTACCAAATTACGTGACCTATGGTGAAGGAGAAATTTCCATCCACTACTCAAGGAACGAGTATGCTGCTCAGCAATTTGTTCTGTTCTACTTTACGGCTGCCAAACGTGGCCATTAAGAGTTGAAGATACTCGTAAGTTACTAGTACGCGATTGCAGATGTCTTAGAAATATTGCTGGGATCACCAGGTAGGTAATGGTGAGGTTAGACGTGTAGGGTATCAGGGAACGATGGCAAACCAGTTGATGAGGTTGTGAATTTTCATCAGCTGAGTCACCTGTTACGTATGCCTGAACGCTGATTACCATGACGCGCAATGCTGACTAGTGTTGGAGACGTATGGAAGTTAGGGGCGGCCAAACCAGAACGTGGCATCAGTCCATTAGGTCACTAACTTCTGGTCTGATCCACGTTGGTGGATGCAGACCATTTGGTTGGGGTCTGTGTAACTATCATTACCAAGGGTTGGAGACTGGGTGACATGGCTCAAGATCAGTCACGTTGGCGTAGGTGTACACATTCTTTGTCTTCCCTTAAACCGTGAGATTAAAACTACTTTATACCTTTCTTTCTACGAACTAATTCTTTCCCTCTGTATCATATCATTATGTGCAATTTTTCTTTTTTATATTACTACCATTGAAGTAACTGCTTCTATGAATTCGGTGTCCATCTTGTTGTGCTAATGTGGTATGGCAACTTGGACCGATGCATATATGTGTCTGGTCGTGCGTTGTAGATGACTGACTGAAGTCACGAAACATCAGAAGATCAATTTTCTACTCGTTGGGATATTAATAATATTTTAATTATTTCTTTTTTTGCTTAGCTGATGGATTATACCAAGAAATTGATATATCTGGTACATTCTCGGTGAATCCGTTTCAAATAGACTCGGAAGTTGTCTCATCAGAACTTAGTCAATCATCTACTACAGTGGTTGGCGCGAAAATTCCTGACTCTACTCATAGGAAGTTTGTCCCTACTGTTTCTTTCCGATCGCATCATTGTTTTAGTTTTTTTGTTTAATTTTTTACTTTTCCTAGGAAAATTCACAATATCGCAAGAACGAAAACTCTAAACATTTAATCCGTTAGGTCTTTGACCACCTCTTTAATGAAATCGCCGGTTTGAACCAGCACTATTAGCTTCGTTTTACTTGTTTGCAAATAATACAGTAATCGATTTTATATGTATCAAATTGTTTGCTTCGGAAAACACTTCAAAAATTGAACTTGATGTCTGTGAATCTCAACAAAGGAAAAGCAAATGCGCCTTTCCTCTTGAAGACATGAGGCGACTATAATTTTATTAATTTTCTAGAGGATATTTAGGGATAATCTTAGTTTCAATCTTTGTTTTCACTTTAGATTGACTATTTGTCTTTTCATATCAGAAGAGTTTTTGTGGATATTATAGTAATTTCAATTTGTCTTTTCACAATTTTTCTATCTTATTTCTTGTTTGATTTTCAGTCATTTGGGTTTGGGCGTCTGTCATCATTTCTGTGAATTTAGTCAACAGAATTGGTTGTAAATCATTTTCCAAGCAGTGGTATAAACTCAGATTATTATTCGCATAAAAATCAGGGTTATTAGCCAGCAACACAAACCAAAATTAGTAGTGCAAAGTTTGAACATGTTATCTGCTTGTTAGAATTTGAGTGTGTTAACCTCTAAGGGGATACAACAGTGACTCTTGGTTCTGAAATTGTGCTTCGCCTAACTCTATCTCTCCACACTATATACTATAATTGATAGACTTGTAAATTCATACCCATGGAATTCAACCAACTTCATTTGTCCAAAATAATGTTCGCTTTTGTCATAGAAGATAATGTTTCTGTCTCTTTCAGCTGTCGCATTGATCTTCAGATAAAAATTACAAGAATCTCTCGTGGCTTTTAACGATAGTTGGGTTTGGTAATGGTTGCTCTAGGGTTTTCATACGTTAAAATCTGGTATCATTGGCTGATATAATCTATTAACGTAATGTATTTTTGGAGCATTCACCACTTATCACCTATGTTTTCTGCGTTTTAAGATGAAACGGGGTCTCTGCAGTTTGTTTTATCTAAGTAATCAGATCTATGGTGTTTATTTTTTATTTGCCTTTTTATTGTTTCATACCCAATATTTATGTGTACAATATTCTCTTAGTTTTTCATCTAAAATGAAGAATACCGAATCAGACTCTGGACTCAAATCAAGATCATATCAAACTGCAAGGTTATGTGAACGTAAATTTGGGTCTATATCTAAAATTGTTCCTGTGAAAACTGTTAGTGTTCTAATTTTAAATGTTCATCTGATTTGGTGTCTAATTAATCTCTCACTGTAACTGATTTTCTTGGTATAGTCTGTGTTTTAACCAAACTGCCCATTTTAGGATGTTTGATACTATGTGGCTACCCAAACCAAATAAAATTCCAGTGGCCTTAGGTCTGACAATCGTTATAGCTGAATTAAGCAATGACTTTCCTGATTAATTACTTTTTGATTAAGCGAAACGTTTATTGCATTATGCAACTTTGATTTCAACTTAATTATATACGATTCATCATTGAAACAAATACTACACTTAAATCGTCTGATTAAGTCAGTATATCATAGTTATTCCACTGCTCGTAACCTATTGTGGTTGTTTAAGATTTTCCGTGGTGTAGCTTACTAATGAAACCGGTTAAATATGGTAGAAACTGGCATCTTCGAAGTTGAAAATAAATCTATCTCACAGCTTAACAATGTTCATATTTAGCTACGGATTATAACAATTGAATGCAAATTTATGCGTGACAATTCAAATTTTTTTGAAAAACATCTCAGCGAATTGGAACACTAAATTTTGATATCATTTCAAGATAGAAAAGCAGACTGTTATACTTTTTTGCCTTGACTAAGTGTAAAAATTCCGTCTAGTTGATTGTGTTTACATGAAAAGAGAATTGTTTGGAAAAGTTTATCATAAATTTGTCGTCCTCCTTCTGGTTGATAGTTTTAAATTTCAGGATTTTTCTCATCATCAATCATTTTCATTCAAAATCCGCTATTAACTAAGTGATCAGTAGTTTGATGGTTAAGGAGTTCGACCTTGGACCACTAGGTCTCATGATCGGGTTCTGTTCCACCTACTAGGCAGTACCACTAATCCTCGTACATAAGGTATGGCTTGAAGTCGAGTATAATAATCTGTATTTGGCGAGTTGCATTGATCTTTTTCTTTCAATTTGCTCTGAAACAATTCCTCAAAACTACCAGCCTTCAATATTCTTGTAAATAAGCATTTCCTGTAAGTTTTGTGGTCGAGTAGCAAATAATTCTAATATTTAAGTTACTATGTATATAGAAATTGGCTTCATTCAGCCGAATTATTGTTTACTATACTATATATAATTTTGTGATATGTTATATCTTCACTTTTTGTGTTAAGTAAAAATTCGGATCTCTAGTTGTTTGTTTTTCTTAATAGCCTGAGCGTATAACTGTGGGAAGCGTTTTAGCATATGACTCAGAGCCTTTAGTAAGTCAAAATTTTGTTGATTCACCACAAACTGCACATTTGGATTTGGAAAATCAAGAGCCTTGTAAACTTGAAGCAATCTTGAAAAACAGTATCTCTACTTCAACCTTCGGTAATTGATTTTTTCAATAATTCATTTGAATTTAGATATAAGAATTTGGTTTATCACCCATTTTAGACAGAATAATCTCTTATAATTCCTTTGCATTTGATTAACTGATTGCTTTCTTACAAATTTTTTTCACTCGTGTTACTTGCAACTTTACTATGAATAGGGTCTTTTATTTCATCTGTTGCTCATTTCGTAAACACATTATATTTTGATTGAGATCATAAACCGATTGATGTTAGACCACCATTGAAAACATGATCTAACATCAATCTGTTCATGATCTCAATCAAAAACTTAATAATCTCCACAACCCCTATACTGACACTTATTTTAGACTGAGAAATTTAACTGTGGTTTATTGTTATAAGTTGCTTTGATATATTTCTGTCCTATTGTCTGAGGAAAATCATTTTTAGATACAGTTATTCACAAATAACGTAGAACTTGACATAATGCTGTGCCGTCCCATTTCGCCACACTCAGGAAGAAATTCACAAGATGAAGAACTAGCGAATCAAAAACAATATTAATGGCGATAAAAAATGGAGGTAGAAAATATAAATGAACTGGATCACAGTCCAATAGTAATAGTTCTAAAATAAAATTAAATTTACTATTTAGATAAGGATAATGAATAAGTACATCTGCGCAATTGCAACTACTTTCATCTGAATTCTCTTAAACTTTAGCAGGAAGTTTCATCTCTTAAGACAACTCATCCATGGTCAATTTCCTAATAGATTGCTACTTTATCTTAGTCCGGTCGTTTTATCCTAATTCCAGAATACTTCTCTAAGCACCATTGCATATTGGAGTATGTGGTAGCTCTGCTTTGATTTCCAATCCACCTTAGTCAATAAAATTGCTAAGTCTCGTCAACCAACATACTATTTTTATCTAGTGTTTTACTCTAAAATTCAGTACCGCACGAGTAATTCAAAAAAGATTTCAACATTTAGGGGGCTCCGACAGAGATCTATCCTTCATTAATTTAAACTGTTTTACGAATAACTTCGTCTTCTATTTTTGCCTGTTCATAATCATTTTTTCTATGTTCATACTTTAAATTACATGTCGTTTCCGTTGTATTTTTCGCAGAATTGTCATTAATTCATCAACCTTTAGGATGCACTGATAAGAATGATTTGTTAAACACATTAAACAATATGCCTTCACTTCTTCAAACAAAAATTAAGCAAGGTACGTTGCTCGAGTCTAACGTCAATAATAGGAAGAATACAACTCAGCTCTCACCATCATTGTCTAACAAAAGTTTTGACAGTATCAAACCGGAAATCCCTAAGTATGAATTATTATTGGAAAATGATGCAAATTCATCTGTTGTAACTGGATCGAATTCATGTAGCCTCGATTTAAATAATGGTCATTCATTTCCATCTAATAATGAAAATCGTCGATCAGGAAGTTGGCTCCGAAAACATCCAGCTGATAACGGTGCTGATGTTGTTGATACAGTAAGTTTTATTACCTTCTATGGATTAATATTTCCAGTATAACACGGCCCGGAGTACAAGGACTAATTACTTCAGTAAAGATGTTAACCACAATACAATAGTCCTTTGCTTAAACTTACTAATATCGGAAGTTGTACAAACGAGGACCAACAAATGGAAAGTCTTTCAAGTGATATTGTAAGAGCTAAGTGAAAGGGATGATTTAATTTGTTTATTCTGGTTAGTGTTTTTTTAGCAAGATTGTTTCTACAGGATAAGGTTGCTGACATTATGCCCAACCCTCGTCTTTACCCGGGCTTGGGACTGGCAGTAACCATAGAAAAGCTATAGGCTGAGTGGAAAAGTGACAGGACCTGATTATATACCAGCTGAAGCACTGGAGTCAGACATATGATCAACTCCAAACATGCTCCACGTTCCATTCAAAAAGATTTGGGAGGAAGAACAAGTGCCGATAGACTGAAAGGAAGGATATCCCATCACAATACAAAAGAAAGGAGATCTGAGCAAGTGTGAGAACTACAGAGGCATCACACTACTGTCGATGCCACGGAAAGTCTTCAACAGAGTGTTGCTGAACCGGATGAAAGATTCAGTTGACACCCAACTTTGAGATCAACAGACCGGATTACGTAAGGATCGGTCGTGCACAAACCAGATCGCGACACTACGGATCACCATTGAACAGTCGATTGGATTGATTTCGTCACTATACATCAACTTCTTTGACTATGAGAAGGCGTTTGAGAGAACGAATAGGAGAACCTTATGTGACCTTCGACACTAGGGTGTACGTGAGAAGATCGTCAACACCATCCGGAATCCATAGAACGGACTACACTGCAAAGTTGTGTATGGAGGACAGCTGACAGACACATTCCAAATAATGACCGGAGTCAGACAAGGTTGTTTACTCCCCGCCTTCTTTTTCTTCTGGTGTTTGACCTGATTATGAATACCTTCACATCTGACTGGAAGCACCAAATGCAATGGATAGCTTGGATGCAACTAGATGTTTTGGACCTCGCTGATAACCTAGCTCTTCTATCCGATAGGATACGCAAGGTACCCAATTTTCGTTGGGCGGATACCATCAGCAACAGGGTACTGTGGAAGAGAACTAACCAGCTTCGATTTGGAGAAGAAATTAAGAAAAGACGCTGGAGGTGGATAGGACGTATATTGTGGAAGTCATCAAACTGCTCCACGAAGCAAGCCCTAACTCGGAATCATGAGGGGAAACGGAGAAGAGTAAAACCAAAGAACAAATTGCACCGAGAATTGGAAGCAGATATGAAAAGGGTGAATAGCAACTGGAACGGACAGAGTTGGATGGAGAATGCAAGTGGTTGGTCAATACTCCTCCACGAAGTGTAACATGTGTAAGTAAGTAAGTGGACGGGATATGTTATCTCTTCTTTTACTAGAGCGAAAAATACTGAGTGTTTATAAAATAGTCATCCCACGGATCATTTTTGGCTTTCTTGCATATCGTAGTGAAGAAGCTTATACGTCTCAGTCTTCAGTCAGTCTGTAACAACGTAGGACTTCGTACGTACGTACATCAGTTCGAGTTGCCACACCACATTAGCATAGAGATGCAGTGGTCGATTCAAATCCCGTAGTGGTAGAGGTAACAAGAGTATAAGCAATAATCGGGAAGATTAGTGTTTGGAGATGTTACTTAAAGAGTATAATACAGTGAAATAAATTTGAGAGGAGAAAAAAAAGAGACAAGGAGGAATAAGGAGATCAAAATTTGGGAGAACACAAAGAGTGAATGCACCTGCGCCATTGCAGACGATTTTCAGCCATATCATTCAGGGTCTCTAACCATCGGTTGCTATCATCTCGCGGTCCCCAACCAGGTAGTCTACACCTAACAACATGACTCAGTCCACTTGTCAGTGACTTCATGGACTTGTGCCATGTTTTGGTTTGGCCGCCTCTAGCTTTCTTCCAACCTACTCCTACACCAGAAAACATCGCACTTTGGGGCAGTCGGTGGTTGGGCATACGTAACACGTGTCCCAGCCATCTCAACTGATGAAGTTTCACTGCGTCATCAGTTGATTTGCCATCCTTACCTAGTACCCGTTCCCTAACAACTGCATTGCTTACTCGATGGTCCCAGGATATACGAGCAATATTTCGAAGACATCTATGATCAAATACTAGTAACCTACGAATATCCTCTACTCTTACCGGCCATGTTTCACTGCCATAAAGTAGGATGGAACGAACTGCTGCGCAGTAAACACGTCATTTGGTTGATAGACGGATATCTCGCTTACGCCATAAATGACGCAAATTGGTTAAAGCTAGTCAAGCCTTCTGTATCCGTGCTGAGATTTCGTCATACACCAGACCACAAGGGATGATGAGACTTCCAAGATAAGTGAAGGGATCGACACGCTCAATTACTTCACTTCCTATCATTAGTTCGGGTGTCAATGCAACCCAATCCTGAAGCAACATTTTGCATTTCGAGGGGGAGAATCGCATCCCGAACATGCTTGCATTGTTGCTTAGAGTGGTCAGAAGACTCTGCATTTTGTCAGCGTCTTCGCCAAATAAAACTATGTCATCAGCATATTCTAAGTCAACAAGTGAACCTCCTGGTAGAAGTTCAACCCCTGGAAATTTAGACGAGGAAAACGTTATCTCTAAAAGTACGTCGACGACAAAGTTGAACAAGAATGGAGAGAGTGTGCAGCCCTGATGAACACCACTTGAGGTAATCAATTCTGATGACAGTTCGCCATAAGCTCTCACTCAATCAGTTGTGTTCGAGTAGAGAGTCTTTACAAGGTTAATGTACTTCTTTGGTACTCCTTTCAGTGACAAACACTGCCATAGAACCTCACGATCAACAGAGTCGAATGCTGCCTTAAGGTCGAGAAGTACTACGATTGTGAAGCGTCTGGGTGTGTGTCTATGTTCTAGGACCTGACGTGAATATCTGGTCTATACAACCACGTCCAGGTCGAAAACCAGCCTGATTTTCTCTAGTCTGTTCTTCACGAGCTTTGGTTAGGCGTCGAAGTATTATTGAAGCTAATATTTTAGACACTATATTTGTCAAACTGATTCCTCTGTGATTGTCACAAGAGGACTTTTGTCCTTTTTTATAGACTGGCACAATCAGTGATTGAGACCAGTCAGATGGGATTACGTCCAGCTCCCGGATTCTGCCTAAGACCTCAGTCGATCTCACTGCTAATACTGAACCACCATTCTTAAAAATCTCAGGAGTAAACCTGTCAGGGCCTGCTGTTCTCCCACGCTTCAGACTTTCTATAGATTTTTCAACTTCGTAAAGAGTCGGAGGACTTACGTTAACTTGCCATTCAGGTAAACTAGAGATCGTGGTAAACCGAAGTGTGGCTGAGGGCCAGTTGAACTGATCCCTAAAGTGTTCTGCCCATCGATCCAATCTCCTGGATTGAGAATGTATAATATGTCCATCTTTCTCTGAGAGTGTTTCGGTAACAGTCGGTTTCCTAATACCGGTTTCCTTAACAAGTCTGAACAATTGTCTGCTATTACCTATTGCCGCTGCCTTTTCCATCTCTCTTGCTTTCGCTACCCACACTGTTCGCGATCATTGCCTAGACTTCTTGTCAGCTTGCGCTTAAGCTGACTCCGCTCTTCGTTATGTTCAGGGCCAGATGGAATGAGTTTCCGAGCACCTATCAGTGTGGTAGATGCTGCTGAGATCCAGTGTTTCTCCCTAACCTTACGCTTTACCGTACTAGCAGATATCAATGCTGTTTCCACAGCTTTTCGGATGTCATTCCATGCTGCCTCGGGGTGGGCATCACATACATGGCTGCCTAACTGTTTTTCTAGTTGTTCCTGAAATATACTCTTAGCTTGACCATCATTAAGTAGGTCCATGAGAGGCTTCCTTACAGCGTCTTTCCTACGTGAGGTAAGACGCAGACAAATACGGGCTCGCACTAGAGCATGATCTGAATCTAAGCATGTACTCCAGAATAAGCGATACGTCTAAGCAACTCAGATTGTCAGTTTAAAAATTATCAAGATTGTTTGTACTAAATCTGTGTGTGTTAAATACTATCTTCTGGGTAAGTTTTCGAAAGCAGACTTTTCTGCAGTCACACCGAATTAACTAGACAACTCGGAGGTCTCATTTGTTATACTTCCAAGCCTTAGTTTTCAAAGTATTGGGATTTTCTGTAGCGAGAAATACATGTCCCTTCCACTAGGCACCCAGGCTGTATCACAGCCCACAAACAAATCAAGTGAATTATGTGGCGCATACGTATTCGGTGCCCCTTTGTACCAATATTTGTGTTCAAATAAATAAATAAGTCCCTGCCACTTTGTTCCCTTTTATTTTGAGGTTTTGTATAGTTACATACATAGTGATCACTGGTTTCTCCTTAAATCATTTCACTCACTGGACTTAAAAGGTGTACATTCCTCAACCATGTTTGCTAGTTGAATTCACTGTCATTGGCAAACCATTATTTTTATCATAGTGCAGTCAATGGAATTCTTTAATTAACAATAATGATTGCATAAATTGAATTGTCGATTTAGTGTTGAGATTTCTATCTAAGGTTAAAAGGAATACTAATTTTGCAATTTATCAAAACATACCAAAGTAATATAAAATTACTACGCTTGAATTAACTTATATATAACTGATGTTTGGTGAGTAGATTATTATATTGTCCAGGTGTTTTTTTGAAAAAATGATTTATTCTGAAGAACTAAACAGATGAATAAGACTACTAAGTTAGTTTCTTCGAGTTTTTTCCCCGGACACATTAGGCACAGCGAATTAAATAACGGTAGTAAGTAATGCTGTATAATATGGTGAACAGGAATAGCATATTAAAATATTAGTTTAGGGACTTGTAGTTTGTTCTTTACAACTAATCTATGAAATCTTATTACACTCAAGTGTTTTCTTCCGTGATAATAGGTTATCTGTTCCAATCTGTTTGTCTTCTCAAATTTAAATGTTCTGGCGTAAAAAAGCTGAAACTTATTTTCTCCAAATGTTCATTTGTATTTCTAATTAGTTAAATCAAACAAACTTGGTAATTCTTGCCCCTATAACTATCCCTCAGAAAGTTCCACAACTCCACAGTGACGAACAGTTAAATAAGGTCAACTTTAAAAACTTTATCAAAGTAAGTAATTATTGTTGTTGCTATTTTAACATTTTTAACACGTATATATGCACGAATCTGTATATGGAGTTTGAGGATGTGTGCTATTTTCACGTCTTTTAATTGAATGATATGATTTTGTCAGTGCCAGTTATAAGGAGTTTAACATTTTGTTGGCCTTACGGCTGACGAGATGTATTTCGTTGAAAGCTAGTCGATCCTTAAGAAATAACATGGCTGCTTATAGTAGTCTATTTAGTTATTTACTCTATCACGATGTATCCATAAATATCGCTAAACACTTTTCGCTAGCATTTGACTGGATACGATTATTTGCAAAGTTACTGTAAAATATGTTTGATGGATAAACCATTTGTCCAATTTACTACTAAATATTGCGCCTTGTTGAACCATACATCGACAAATATGGGCCAGGTGACGTATTTAACCAACAACCAGCTATACACTTTGGAAAAAAGTTTATCATGCATGTTGTAATCATGAACGAGATATGTGCACCGACGTGACAACCAGGGTATGAAAAAGGTTTAAAAATCCTATTCAAGATGACTGCGAGAGTGGTCGTCCATACTACAAACCTATTTCTTAATTTACTCAAGCACAGGAAGATGTGTCATAATAAGCCTAACGTTTTGGAAAACAACGTTCAAAACCATAAGAAAAAGTATCAGCAGTAATATTCGAGTTCACAAATTATCACAAATTCATATTCTGTTCATTAGATACCTATACTCCAGTCCTTCGGTTAGTTGATGTTTTACTTAGTCTAGTAAATGAAACCTTTAAATAAATTTACAAAGAATCTAATCGCTTTGTAAATTTTCTGTGACCGTGTGCTATGTCTTTCACTTATCCGTCCTATTTCTTCTTTGTATTGTTTCCTAAATGGAAATATTATCTGTCATTCTAGATCTGGCCACCCTATCTTCCTCGGAACACATTCATAAAACCTTGTGTTCCCAGTTCGTACTTGTCAAAACCTATTCCTCTGACTTCTTATCAACAAACACTAGAAAAATGTGACAGTCGCAAAAGTCTTGTAAAGTCAAAACAACCATTAGATAATGAGCAGGAGCGAATTAACAAACTTTTCGAGTGAGTAGGTCAATCTTTTTTTTCAGTAAACTTTAAATGTACTGATGCATTTATTTCTGTCCAAATCCGTTAAGCATAAAGTTTCGGTGATCTTACTCAGCTATAATGATACCGTAAAGCTAAAAAAGGACTTATCACATGTAGGATATATGTGGGTATATTTGATTTTTAGGCTTTACTTAAATTGTAAACATATTTTGAAATACTGCATTTACATGTACTTATAAAAGATTCAGGAATATCTAGTGTAATTTACTTATATGGAACCCTTACCAACGCAAAATCCTTACATGTAAGCAAATAATTTTTACCTATGTATTAATTAGGTAGTGTTTGTATACACTTTGTTGTTTAAAAATCCGACCGTCTGTAAATTTTACTGGTTCCCCAACTGTAGTGTATTTGGTGTAATTTTCGAGTTTATTGGAATTGTTGGTTAGGGAAGATTATCTTCTGTTTCATCAGCTAATTGTTATTCTAGTGATCCTAGATAAACTATTGAATAAACGTAAATTTATAAAGGGGATTGTGAGGTTTGTATCGTATTCATTTTAAGTAAACAATTGTTTTGATTTCGTAGTTGATGATTTAATCAGATACGTTTATATCGTGGTAGTTTGACTCTTCTAGTACTGTAACCCCAATCAACACCGTGAATTTCAAATGCAAAGTATTCGAAAATAGGCTCTGTTGTAAATCTTCGCAAAGTAAGAAGTATAGGATGATTTTTTGTCCCTAACATTTGGTCGAAATTCGTTTACAGTGGTACAGCCGCAACCTTATTTGTGTAATTGGTTCTTAAGAGAAATCTCAATCTCTTTATTTTCTTGTCCTTAATCACTGAGCTATTTATATTTGTTGTGACTATAAGTCAATCTTATGCCGACTATTGAACTTGTCTTAAACTACTGGTGTTATACAACTCGAGGATTTTTACGTACGGTATGAGATAGTTAGTCATTGTACGTAGTCATATAGAATATGTATGGGAAACAAAAATTGTTGGTTTTTAATTAGAACTTCAACATCTTTTATTCCAATATACCTTAATATATGCATACATGAAAAACCTTAAATCGGTCAGAGCATTTTTTTGATTTAATAACTCAAACAATATAGCCGATCGGGATGAGTAATATTTAAAGATGGTTTGGATTGTCCCGTTAATTTTTTGACTGAGATTTGACTATTCATTGTTGGCATATGGACGTCCTGTGCGGATTGCTCCGATATAGCAGTTATGACAAGTTGACACAGAAGCACACGGTACTGAGTTCGAGTCCTGGAGTGAACATTAACTCTGGGGTCCAGATACACCTAGCTAACTTACCCCGTTAGGGTGAAACGGGCATCCTGGACCCCAACGCTAGGGAGATTCCATCTATTATATATTAACTATCTTTATTGGCATCACATGACTAAACAACACAAAGAGATTTATTGAAGCATAACATGTTCACTACTTTTTAATTTTCAGATGAACTAATAATTGTACTCCAGATGTGTAAATTGTTTACTGAAATTTTGTATTTTTGACTTTCAGAGAATCTTGTAAAGCCCCATCACTCAAAAAGTTCGGGAAACTCACGACTTTTTAATTTATATAACATTTCCTTGGTTTCGGCAATACAAACACATTGTAATCCTTCAAATGATACTTTTCCCCCTCAGTTTGTTTTAGCTAAGTAAAGATGTCTTGAGGGATCTCAGGAGTATTGTTTGTATGTAATCAAAGATAATTTTACTATCACTATTGTGTTCAGAATAGGGTAGTATGGTTCACTCTAAGACCCCTTAATTCGCTTTTAAGTACTCTTTTGTGAATCAGTTCTCACGGCGTTATCGTATTTATTTTTATTTATTTGTTTGAACTCATATACATAGATACAAGGGGGCGCCAATTACATACGCGCCACACAATAACAATGGGGTTGTGAAGAGATAGAGAATATAGAGTGCGTATAATAAAAAAAGAACAACAACCAACAAGAATTAGTGTATGCAAGTAAAATAATAATAATGGGAGGAACAGTTCAGTTAACAAAAATTTAACCAGAAAGAATTCTTTCAATTAGAGTTACGTTCATTTCTTATGAAGTAAAAGAAACAACAGGATTGTCACTGGCTTCTATTCTGAGTCATCTCTAGGACCAGTCTTATTCAACTTCCTATTGTACCATGACACCATGCCATACACTGACCACCTCTTCGCTCTTTCCAACCGCAAGCGATTTTACTCGCCATTTTCATGGCAATGGCAACCAATACTAATATATACTTTTTGGTGAGTGGTAATTAGCCTCAAACCTAGCTCGGTTTGATATTCATTTGCAACAGATGCTGTAACCAGTTTGCCGACTTCGATCCATTTAGGACGACAAATTTGTTGGCCACTGAAACATAAGGGATGATTAGAATCCAAATAGGTACTCCAAAAGGAGCCGCAGTTTTGTGTACAATCACGCCAGCAGTAGTTGATCGCGATGCGATAAGTCTCAGTCCAAACTTGAGATGCAAAGAAAGGACGCCAGGTGAGACATCGGCGATGACTGTGCCGATAGTTAATCCCAACCGGAAACAGGTTGTAGTCTGCGCAGTAGACGGTCCTCTTTATCTGAGCTGCGACCGACAAGTCCTCATTGGTTACCCAAACGACTCTCCTCTGTGCTTAGACGCCTAACACCCACAGTCAAGTCTCCGGTCAGTACGCTTAACTGATAGTGTAACTCATCCTTTGTCGCATCCGAGATGCAATCTGTCGAAATGTAAGCGGAAATGACGAAAAGACGTCGCTTCTCACACTGATTTCTCACTATGATGGAACTTTCTAATCTAACAGCACATAATTGGCTGTTAATGAATATCCAGTCGATCAGTGCTGCCTCAGCTCTAGTGCTTAGTGCGACACAAACGACAGCGAAACTAAATGTAGATGCTACAGGGTCCCTGGATAAACGCATGTGAAACAAGCCCTTCGAAGCGACAGATGGAGAGCGAATTTGCAATGCTTCACTAGAGTCTTGGATAGACAACAAACGTCTATATTAAGACTTTCTAAAGACATAGCCAATCATATATATGTCGTTTGGTCTGCATTAGTGTGTGAACGTTGAAGGAGGCCAGTTTGAATGGCATACGTGGTTTCACAAAGACTGATTCAGTATTCCTAGTCGGTGGTAGCATTCAACTTTCGACCAGTCAGTGACTTGGGATCGTTTATGTAGGACAGGGTTTCCACCATAGGCGAACTGCTGGATAATTTTAAAAATAAAATACGCAAAATGAGAGTAAGGGGGAATACACAAATGACGAGTATTATCATATTATTGTGAATAGGCGTTGAAGCAGGAGCAATTTTTTCAGTAGTAATCATTGATTTGTGCGAGGGCCCTGATACTGTCCGAGCGCCCAGACCAGAGCAAGTGTTTTTCTTAGGGATCAACACTCGGAGCCTTTGGCCTAAAGATATGATCCACAAGGCAGTGGGGCAACGTCAGGAGATGCAGTTCTATGGAAGCCGGTAACCAACAATCGGTTCATAGGCCATTTGTTCCCTCGGGATCCTGGGGTCTGTGTGCACCACCGGCTTGAAACTAAGGTTCTCTATCTCCCCTATGTGAACTCACTGTGCCACTAACCCAGTTAAAGCGCTGAATATTCGCTATCGTGTAGGAGACTCGTGCTGCTATAGATGATATGAGGGAATAGTATAGGTTATAATATAGAAGCTAATATCTATTTTTCGACAGTTCCTAATTATATTTTACAAAAAACACCTAATGAATTTTCATGTAATATTTGTATATAGAATTGATCTTGCGGTGTACACCTATCGTAACATTGTAAGGAGTTCAGATTTTCCGTATTACGAAAAAAACAATGATCCTGACATTTTACAGTACTGAAAGACAAAATGCTGAGAAAACAATCAGCACGGATTTGAAGAACTCGTTTGGCTTTCGCCAACTAACGTCAGCTGTGGCGAAGGCGAGTTATCCGTCTATCAATAAAAGGACGAGTATACTGTGCGGCACTTTTCTCTAAAATCTGGGAATAGGACGTAATCTCATGTGACTGGTCGCAACCACTGATCGTCTAAATATATAAGAAGGGGTCGAGGTCATCCTGTGCTAACCATAAAGGGATTAGTTTAACCAATATGACATCTAAAATACTAGCCTCAATAATTATCGGACGCCTTAAAAGACTCGTGAACTGCAAACACGAGAAAATCAGGTTGGCTTCAGATCTAGTCGTGGCTGCATCGACCACATATTCACCGCTCATCAGATTTTAGAACACAACCATGCCCATTCTTGCCCGACAATGGTAGTTTTTTTAAATTTAGAAACAGCATTTGACTCTGTAGACCGAGAGGTTCTGTGGCAGTGACTGTCGTTGAAAGGTGTACCTCAGAAGTATATAAACCTTGTGAATGTTCTTTACTCGAACACTACCAGTCTAATCAGAGCTTATTGAGAACTGTCATTTGATTTTGCAATCTCAAGTGGTGTCCTCCAAGACTGTCCACTATCTCTATTTCTGTTCAATTTCGTCATAGACCTACTGCTGGAAATAATGTCGTCGTTTACTGCATTTTCAGGCACTGATCCCTTACCAGGAGGTTCACTTATTGACTTAGGATACGCAGGTGACATAGTCATGTTTGATGAAGCTGATAAAATGCAGTCTTTTGGTAGCACTGAGCAACAATGCCAGAATGTTTGAGATTCATTTCTGCTCTAAATGTTGCTTCAGGACTTGCCTACATCAATACCCTGGACCAAGGATAGGAGTGAAGTAGTCGAACGCGTGGACAACACTTATCTTGGAAGTCTGATCAGCCCTAGTGGGTTGGTGTCTGATGAAATCTCAGCATGGATTCAAAAAGCTCGTTTGGCTTTTACCAAATTACGTGACCTATGGTGAAGGAGAAATTTCCATCCACTACTCAAGGAACGAGTATGCTGCTCAGCAATTTGTTCTGTTCTACTTTACGGTTGCCAAACGTGGCCATTAAGAGTTGAAGATACTCGTAAGTTACTAGTACGCGATTGCAGATGTCTTAGAAATATTGCTGGGATCACCAGGTAGGTAATGGTGAGGTTAGACGTGTAGGGTATCAGGGAACGATGGCAAACCAGTTGATGAGGTTGTGAATTTTCATCAGCTGAGTCACCTGTTACGTATGCCTGAACGCTGATTACCATGACGCGCAATGCTGACTAGTGTTGGAGACGTATGGAAGTTAGGGGCGGCCAAACTAAAACGTGGCATCAGTCCATTAGGTCACTAACTTCTGGTCTGATCCACGTTGGTGGATGCAGACCATTTGGTTGGGGTCTGTGTAACTATCGTTACCAAGGGTTGGAGACTGGGTGACATGGCTCAAGATCAGTCACGTTGGCGTAGGTGTACACATTCTTTGTCTTCCCTTAAACCGTGAGATTAAAACTACTTTATACCTTTCTTTCTACGAACTAATTCTTTCCCTCTGTATCATATCATTATGTGCAATCTTTCTTTTTTATATTACTACCATTGAAGTAACTGCTTCTATGAATTCGGTGTCCATCTTGTTGTGTTAATGCGGTATGGCAACTTGGACCGATGCATATATGTGTCTGGTCGTGCGTTGTAGATGACTGACTGAAAAATGATTTCGCATGTCTTTTTATGATGTACACGATGTGAATAATGATGCAATTAATAACCTCTAATCAGAATGCTATTAAAATGAGTCACAAAGTCCCACTCCATCAACTGAGATGTTTTGAGGCCGTTCCCAGTACATCCATTTTGATGGCTAGTATAGAGGGAATTGTCGAATTTATCGTCCTCAAAAAGTAGATCCTAAGCAGTGAATTAGTTCTACGCAAATCGGTTACGTTGTTGTGAAATAAGCCACTTAGGTCTCAAGTAATGGCGTCAGAAGTCTTTTGTGATTATGTAGTTTTCACGTTGATTGTAGAAACCGCTTATGAAACTGGGTTACTAATTTCGTTGATTTTTTTGGATCTCAGAAAATTACGGACGAGCGAACGAAGAAACACTTGATGTCGGTCGACATTAGAGCTTCAGTTAGTTTTTTGTAACTAGCTTTCTCTACATAATTCACAACTAGTAGTAATGTCCTAATTTGATACTTGTTAAAGCAAACAAACATGCTAGGATGTTTGGGATCCGTTTTCCTCCATCTTAATGCAGAATATTGCTTCAGGACTGATCTGCGTCAACGCCTCAACTAATAATCTAGTGTATTTGAGTTTAGTGGTCACTTCATTTATCTTGGAAGTCTCATCGGCTCTGGGAGGTGGTCTGACGAAGTCTCGGAGCAAATTTAGTGAACTCGGTTGACGCTTATGGTGTAGGTGTTAGGTCCCGATAAACATAATGAATGGTAACTTTGGAATCCTTTTATGGACTAATACTAAACGCATATTTTTGTCGTATAATTGTTAAGTAACTAAACTATTCATATTCATGTTCCTCTTATCATAAACTTTATTTTGACCTATGAACCATTATTATACGTTTTATCATTCTTGAGTTATGCCCTGTCTATCAATTACTATCTCCCTTATTCACAGTCACATTCGGCTAAATCTTGTGCAAATGTTATTTCCTATTTTATGGTACGATGTGGTCTGTTTGGTTGGTATATAAACTCAGTATGTTTGAAATATAATGATTCATATTGCAGAGGCTGAGACTGGGGTTCTGGACTTAGCTGGCTGGGCTAGACATGAAGCGAGACTAATCTGGACTCTAGGCTGCTCGCACGTGTTTTATGCGTCCTTGGTCCGAACAATAATTCACTGTCCTCTAATCGGCGGTTATAAGTTATAACAGTAGGTAGCATATTCGTCTGCCATATACAGGATGAGATTACAGTGCAGAAGTCCACTTCATTCTATCTTGTGGTTGTGAAATATGGGCTTTAGGAACAGAGGATGTCCGTAGACTACCAGTATCCGAACACAGGTGTTGCGAACCAGTTCTCTTACATTTTGATAATATCAAGTTAACTGACGTAAGAATAGGTTGGAAGCTAGCAGACGTCATTCTATGAAGACTGATTGTTGAACTGAGCCGTGTAGGTAGATGCAGACTAACTAGTTGTGGTCCGTGTGGTTATCGTAACTAAATGTTAGGTAATTTGAATGACATGACTCAGAACCGTTCACAGAAACCCGGATGCATTCACTATCTTCGCTTAGATCCTAAACTTCCTATAAGTATTATTCTTTTTGTTTCGATAATTCATATTTTCTTGAATCTTACTACCACTGATACTGTTGCTACTGCGGGATTTGCCTTGACAATTCCATCTTGCTGTGCTAATGGAGTATGGAGACTTGGACCGATTTACACTTGTGCCAGATTCCACACTGCGTTTAACTAACTTGAACAACAAAAAAGCAGGTTTTTATAGAAAAGTCAAACTTACTAAGCAAAGGTTTAATTGCTAATAGCATAAGGCAGTTGTTCAGAAGGATGGTGTATTTTTACAGTTTGATCTTGCTTTTTTCGAGAAAAGACTTTGTACATGAAGATAACTGGTAGGTTGATCTCATAAAAAGGTTTTGTCTGAAGAAGTTCAATAGACGTCATCCAATGTCCAAGTCGCTGAATGCACGTAGCAGAGGAAGGTACTATTTACCACTTTTGTCTAGTGATCGATAAGAAATCCCTTTGCTTCGTAAATAGTGCACTATGTCACTAGGAAGAGATCCGTAGACACTGATTGCATAAACACCCGGCGTAAGTTTATCAATCATCTGCCATCTTGCAACCCAACTGTCGTTTGGTGACATCATAGCAAGTAAACCATCAAAGTTAGCAGAAGAACATTCGTATACCTTTTCTCGGTCTCCTTGCATCTTTAGAAAGTCCTCACAGTTTTCGCATCCGTTTAGTTGAAATTGGTTAAGAGTTTTTACTAGACCACATAATAAGCAAGCTCTTAATTGACGTAGTTCTGATGGGATAACGGAATTAACAGCCATTAAAAGGGAAGCCACTTGGAAAGTTCAGTGAGGTTCATCTGTTATGGGGACCAAGACAAGTCATCGAAATAAAATCTTGTTATGCGGCGAATTTAGTAAGAAAAAACAATGGATTATCAGAGACTTACCCTAATGAGCATGGATGGGTACTGGAAGTTGTAAGAGTAAGCGCCTGACTACACCAAACTGGCACTTACCAACGAGTTAAGTGATTTATTTCAGTGAGCGTAATCTTTTCTAGGACCGTACAAGGTTCGATGATTAAAAGTCAAACAGTGTGAATAGTTTTCAGAAAACAGTCGGGAATGGTTCGGACAATAACTTTCAGCCATGCCTGAAGACTGATTACGTCTTGTGATCTAGGCACAGGTCAGAAATATCGCAACCTGTGGAACTAGTGAGATCAGTCACGTATTTCATTATCTGTCGAGTTTTACATATAATGAGAATAAACAACGGAAGTTAGATATATCTGACTCAAAAGTGTACTTATGATTGAATGGACAGAAAGCAACAAACCAAAACTAGCTGGTAAGGTTTAGCATGGTTAAACTATTAGATGCATGGCGTTGGGTGTATCAGCATATGTCCACATATGTACATCGTATCAACAAACTTCCTCGTCATACGTTGAGGAACGCAAACATAACTGTGTTTTCTTGAAGGAGGTGGCCTAAAGATTATATGCATATGCTGTATTATATCCCCAAAAGACAAGTCGTGTGGGATCTAATTATAGATACACAGGTCTTCTGCAAGTCAGTGGTATTTTTCATAAGTGAGCTGTGAAAATGAATTTTATACCAAGTCCAGAAATGTTTAAGTCGTAGATTGAACCAACAAACGCCTGTACTACAAAATCGAATCACCAACAAAGATGCAGAAGACACCACACCTAGTAGCCCAGTAGTTGAAATAGCCGCTCGGGACTCAACGCTTCAGTTTCAGTTTAGCTTGGCCAGTCCAGCATCATACATGAGCTTCGCTATTCTGAGAGTCAGCTTAGTTGCTGTTCCCTGAACCTTTTCCCAAAGATCACTGGCTTTTTTAAACGAGGGCTAGCCGCGTGTATGCAGTACTGAGGTTTAGGACTCACGAACAATGAATCCTAAGTCATTGTGTGTCAGAATAACAGGTAGCTCAATATTGGTCATCGTGTATTTGTACCTTATTGACCGAAATGCATCACAATACACTTGGAAGTATTTATCGGCAACTGTCAGGTTTGAGACCATTCAGATAATTTCTTCAGGTCACTTAGGAGTTCTAACTATCACCTTTACATCGTATTGTTCTCCATATCTTGACATCGTTAGCATATAGCAAGACCGATGATGATAGGAGACGAGGGGGGTCATTTACACACAAGAGCGATAGCACTGGCCCCAAAATTGTACCCTAGGGCGCTCCAGTAAGCACACTTTTCCAGCTAGACAACTTTGAGTCCACTCGTACTGTTTGTTGGCACACAACTAGGAAGTCTTTTATCCACATCAATAGATTGCCTCCGAGTTCGACATTTCTTAGCTTATATAACAGCCAATTGTGCGGAGTTCTGTCAAGAGCTTTGCTTAAATCAATGTAGGCTACGTCTACAGGTAACTTTTGGTCCTTAATAGCTCACCAGCTTTCACGAGCGAGTAATAAGTTAGTGGGACAAGAATAACCTATTCTGAAACTGTGTTATTTCTCCGAAAGGATCCGGTTTTCATCGAGGTACTTAAACAGCTCCTTCCGAATAATCTTTTCCAAGATTTTAACAACCACACTTGTTAGGCTAACGCGCCGGTAACTCTCAGGTTTATGTTTCGTACCTGTTTTGAAGACGGGACCTACTGTGGCGTCCTTCCAGTCTTTCGGTAAACGACTCTGGGTTACGGACAGATTAAAGCATATACCTAAAGTGTTTGCGAAGAAGTTAGCTAATTCATTTAGTAACCTAGGATTCAGTTTATAGGGCCTCGTGCATTTACCTATGTCAAGCTTATTTAGCAGACCAAAAACATCTAGTTCTTTAATGGTCACGCTATCCAGTGTATGTGTGGGGGAATTTGTATGCTCTGACGGGAAGGGCGTTTCCGTGGTGTACACATGTGTAAAGTAAATTGAGAATACCTGAGGTTTACCAAAGTCTGACATGTCACTGTGATCAGTCTTCGATTTCTCGACTACTTTTGGGATGATATGATTTTCTTATATATCGCTATATCGTTTCTTGCCTACGACCTGACTTGGGAAGACAGGTTGTGTTTCCTGCTAGAAAGAGATCGAGCCTTGTGATTGCGACACTCAGGTGTTTCCTGCCGGATACCATTTAGAGGATGGGAGACAGAGGAAACCTCTTCTCTTGAGTTTTAATTTAGGACAGACCTCTTTGAAGATGGTATTTCCTCCTTTGAACGATGTGAGTCAGTTGTTAAAAGATCACTTGGGATGGATCCACATCAGTTTGTGTGTCAACATAGAGTGATCTCTGAAGTGTTCCTGCCTCGCTTTCTGAAGCACTTCTGTGTTTTGTTCACAGAATTTTCAGATGCAGATTTGTACAGTAAAGACAGAAGGCCTACAACCTATGTTATTTCTTTCTTAGTATGCTTTCATGAGTGTCCAGTCTTCACTTGAATGAGTCAATTGAAAGTGAGGACACCACTGCTTCGAGCAACATGTCCTAAGATTCTATGACTCAGAGTGAAAACCTGTATGCTACGGGTATTTTGTTCGTTCATGGCTTTTCTACCAGCCTGCTATGTCCTCTGAGACGTCTCGATCTAATGGGAAGAAAAAGAGAGGATATTGTAGCGGTAAATAAATCCCCAAAATAAATAGCTCTGTAAGTTTACGACACTAGATGCTGACCACATGTTTTAATGGACTCACCTAGCTGAAGGCGCTCGGTCATGCATCCGCACCAGATCACGAGTGGGAACGCTATGCTCAACAAACCTATGCAATCGCTAGCCAGATTAGATCAGACGATTCTCAATATATTGATAGCCTATCAAATATATCTTCGAACCTCCTCGTTTCTGTCTTTTGATTTCTCTTGGTAGGTACAATTCATATTAGGTGTTACTGGTTAAAGCGTTGTCAAACTCCGGATACCTGTGGCATCTTCATTGGTGAGCCTAACGTGATCTGGTACACCAAATTGTAAACTGTGAGTCTGTTCCTTTTTGGAATTCTGTTTATTGTTGTCTTATATTAATTTTTTATATATTGTGATATTTTTTTCCCGTGTTTTTGGATATATATATATATATCCCTCATTCATTCTCGTACTTGAACGCAGTTTTCAAGCTTTGTTCTCAGTGAGGTTGAGTATACTGTAGTGAACATCGTGGTATCTAACTTGGTGAATGGTTGTCTTAAAGCCCAGAGGGTTCTAAATCTCTTAGCTGCAACCTCCCGGCAATGGGCTGTAGTCCGAAGATCATAACTCACTGTCACCCCAAGGTCCTTGTGAGACCATATGTTAGGGTGGGCCGGAGCAACTGTTTGACAGGTCATCTCAGCCATGAACTTGAATAACATGAGTACATGATCATCCTTAGAGATCGGAGGAAAGTTACTTGACTAACATCATCACCGTGTGCGAAGACTAATTTCAAGAAAGACGAGGAACTTCTTAAGTTGTATCTGTTGGAATTTCCAATGTGCTGGAATAAAGCTAAGGCAATTGTGGCTTCTAACAATCTGCAATAAAATGAAGTTATTGGTGACCCTACTTCTAAGTTTACTCAGTTTGTATGCAGTGCATTAATTTCGCCCACCATAAGGCTTTTACCCCTATTACACCAGGACTTAAGTTTGATTAAGAGGAAGTCATCTAGTACACATTCGGGATATTCTACAACCAACTCTTGCCGTCTACATTTTAGCTTCCAACGTACCAGTTTGCATGTCCCTGAATTATGTACAGGTGTCTCAACTGCTAATATAGTTAAAGTGCTTTTCGTGTACAAAATAACACCACCCCACCTACGGTATAATATATCAACCCTACTGGATAAGGAACCAGTCAACTGAGTTTCATTATCGAACACTTCTGACGTTATCCATGTTTCTGAGGCAGCAATAACGTCCGGTTTTCCCATATCCACCATTGTCTTGAGATTGTGGCAGGTACATTCGGCTGCTGTATCATTTGTCTACTCATTGTAACTCAGACACTTAATCCATCATGTTAATTCCTGTGTGCATTTCAGACTCTTAATTCACTATGTTAATTTCGGTGTGTATGGTCGAATGCATGTCTGTACATTAACCCTTAAGCTATCCTCCTATTAGTTGCAATGTGCAGATAATCGATAATTTATCCACACCCGATTAACTCTCAAAAATAAATATGGATTCTCAACACACACTCACTTTGTTTCATCGTGTGCTTGCTCGCTGTACGCTTGCGGATTTTTATTAATTATTGACAATAAATTATCTTTACAACTGGTGTTCAGGCGTTTGAATAATCTCGCGTAAAATCCATAATTCTAACAGGAGATTTAGCCTACATTAAATAGTTAGTTAACGGGATATTATTTATTGGAGTCAGATATTGAAGCTAGAAGCTCCTCCATTTTATTTGGTAAGCTGCGGGCATTTGTGTAGTATATCTTTAATTATGTGGGGAACTTTCCCTTATCACCTAGAATAGTTTGAGAATTGTTTCGCTCTGAACTTTTACAATTTGAAAACTCTTAAGTACGAGGTTTCTTTCTTTGTGTCGGTGGTGCTCATTTATTTTTTCTTCAGCTCGTCTCTCAATATGATCAATCAGGCTGCGATCTCCACGGACGTATATTCCGGATCAAGTCAGATTGCTTAAATTTCGAAGTTTTAGGTTTCTTTCTTCAACTGTAGCAAAGGTAACTTTCAAGAGGCAGCTTTTCTGGGTACTTTCAGAGTCCACCTTTTGTCCGATTCTATAAAGCTTACAGATGCTAACTCCTGAAACTGTTAATGAGAGTAGATTGCTTATCAGGGACCTAATGTTACTGATGTCGTACTCAAGTCTAGCCTTTAGTTCCTTTTCGAAGATTCTCTTAACTTATGAAAAATGACTGACCACTCAGCGATGTCCGCCAGAACACACTGTGGAATTTCGGCGCCTGAACTCCTTTCTTCCTTGCAATGCGATCCCAATTTAGCGTCAAACGCAGTGGTCACATTCTGTTTTCTTACCTTTATCTTCCTAGGTGTGACTGTAAGCCATTCATTTACCATATTTCGTCTATTGATCAACCCTCTACACCACTCAGACATGGTTCCCACGTAGTTTGTTTTGCGTTGATATTTACCGGTTGACACCATAGAGCAAGCGAAACATGGTTTTGCGACCGGTAAAGAAGTGATTATAACAACATTTATTTGCTCTCTCACTCTCTGACTACGTAGCCTCATCAAAGATGATCCACAACCACCCTTGCGGTGAAAAGCACCTGGCAAATAATGATTGATTCAGAAGACTAAATGATAACCAGTGGCAAGCTTTTATACTCATAGCGGAAACTGGGAGTGATACCGAGCAGATTGTTAAGTATGTCGAAGACGATTTCGGAAGGGCAATTACCGTCCATTATATCCATAATTTGAAATACAAAGTTGTCGAACGTAAGTTTTTTCTATCGGTCTATGGATTTTTAGGTTGTGGCAGCCCTTTCAACCTTGCGAACTAGTGGGAATATGTTCGTATGCCATAATGGTGATGCTAACCAAGTGGAGAGAATATTATTCAGTAATTGAGAGGAAATTGAAATGTATAAACGTTTTCCTGCATTAATTTGTCACGATTCGACAACCCCTTAGGTGCAACCCCCCGGTAATGGGCTGTAGTCTTAAGATCATGACTCACTGTCACCGCAAGATCCTTGCGAGACCGGAACATGGGTACCCGCACTGCACCTATGCTGCACCTTTTTACCTTTGTATCCCCAAGGTACATGTAGACACACTTTTTCGCGTTAAATGGCAGCATCCACTCTTTAGACTAGCTTCTACTGTAAAATTCATACAACCCAAGCACTAGTTTGAGAGGAGCTATAGTAGCGAGTCAAACAATAGGTAGTTTCTGAGGATCTTGTGTGTTCGTTATGTTGGTTTCATTGAATGTAATGTACTGGAATATGAACATAGTTACTTATTACTACTCGAAAAACTTAAGGCAGATTCATTCATGTGGTTATAATGGCCGTAGATGAACCGCCTTCAGTATCTGGAAGCACTGGATCACCAACATCTCCAGGTTGGAACCTCGGTATATTTGTTGCAGCAAATAAATAATGTCTTATAAGTGTGCGACATTGAAGCTGACCTCGTTCATTTTAATGGACATATCTAGTTGAAGGCGTTCGGTCACACATTCGCACCCATTCACAAGTGGGTACGCCATGCCACGAAAGCCTTGCAACAACTAGTTGAATGGATCACGAATGGGTACACAGCGTCACACATCTCTCGCGACAGTTAAATAGCCTAGACTAAAAGCTTCTCGATATATAGACTTTCGAGCAAACATCCTCGAAACTCTTCATTTCGAAATTCTGATTTGACTGAATTGATATACGTCGATCATACCTGTGGTATCTTTACTGGTGAAACCGAAGTGATCTGGTACATTAATTCGTAAACTGTGAGTCTGTACATTGCTGGAACATTGTATATCACTTTTAATTTTTTTTGATATTTCTCGTTCATTGCTGTATTATATCTTCATCATGGTTAAACAGACATCTTAATTACATAGGATTAAGCCACTTTCGTGTCCAACTCCTGATTTGTTCTCTCCCAGAGTAGATCGTTGCTGATAGTGTCTGGCCAACGGATAAGAAGTATTTTGCGTAAATAGCTGATAATAAACACTTGTATCTCCTGGATGATGATTTTCGTAGTTATCCAGGTTTCCGCTCAATACAGTAGGAGTGTCTTGACAGTTATGTTGAAAATTCTGACTTCGAGCCCCTTGGAGCCACTGTCGGTCCCAAGCCCGGATAAAGGGGGAGGATCGGGCACAGGGTTAATGACCTCACCCTGTAGAAAACTAACTCGCTAAAAAACTCTAATCAGAAAAACTAATTCAGCATTTACATGCTTCAGTGAAAAGTTTTGCTTAAACATCAAGAACTAGCAAACACAATCTTCAATAAATAAACACTGGCTAGCAATTTATCAAGGACTAGATCGTTATGCGGATTTAATTCTTCATCTTATTTCTTCGCTTGGTATTTCACTTTATTTTAAGCTATGGACTGTCCCAGAATATCTTTTTTCCGATCACTGCCTGCCTGATTTCCAATTTTTGAGTTCCGTTGCTAAACAACAAGGACATTATTACAGAAACATACGTTGGGTCGAGGCAGTGAAACTTCTACAATCTTGGTCTCATTTTAGATGATTCGTATATTGACGCCAGATAGTTGTCTGGACTTTTGGATTTGTACTGAATCAACCAAATGATAAAAACTCAACGGCTTCAAACACCCTGGAATTAGTTGTACTACTGCACACCTGACCTAGTCCATTTTCAGCCTAAACTGTTTGTCGCAATCGGTTTTTCCTTATGCGTCCAATCCATCGGATAATCTAAACTTCTGAACATAATCCAGGCGAGTTTTTATTATCTTGCTTGATGGTTCACTGCTTTGATACTTAGCACGTATATATTTTCACCTAGCCGTATATATTCGCTAAAAACGAAGCCTGCTTAAGACTCCATAAAACTTACAAAAAGGGCTCAAGTGGCCTCCACTAAAAAGGGTGACAGTCATTTGTGTATCAGAATACTGTTTTAAGCACTTTCTTTTATGACTACACATGATCCCATACTATCTACTTCTTTTTGAAACACCTCCATTTGTCAGTTGTTTATCCACTCATACCTTGTTTACACTTATTTTCTTTAGCATATTAGAATGCTCTTGCCTAATAAATACCTTCATAAAAGAGAACTAGACTGAGTGGTTATGCCTTAACTATTTCTTCATGATCACTGTCTGCTCTACTTCTCGTCCTCTCTTTTTCTTTCATTTTTTTGGCCCCCTTCAGATATGCCGCCGAAAACAGACGTGTATCCGGTGGTTTGGTCCTGCACCATCATTAGAGCCTCAGATATTCCAGAGGGATATAAGAGTGCAGTTTCTATAAGCTCCAACTTCAATGGATATATTCTCGACCGTCAGTTGCACTTCGCAACGCAACCTTAATAAAACGCACCGTCATATCTTATAAAATATCAACCTAGCTGGGTAATTTACTACAGTCAAAATCATATCTTTTGTAACAATTTGATCTTGTCTGTAAACTGGCATGCCTCATGTAACAAACTGTTATTTAAGAATAAATTATTATTATTAATGTAATATTTCACACGAAACACCTAAAATGTTTGTTGGCGTAATATGTATTTATTAACTTTATACGACAACATACAACTATGAAAGTGTATTGTTAACAGACGAAGCTTATTAGATCCACAAATTATTTAACATTTATTAATTTCATTTGCCTTTGCCACATGCTTATAAATATCACTAAGCCAACAACAGTAACTTCTTATCAAACGTCTATATTATAACTCGCCATATTCCTAACTGGAGTTCGACAAGTCGTACCAACTTTTAGAACTTGTCTTTTGGCCACGTTTATTTTTAAATTGTTATATTCCGCATCAACCTGCGTGTTAACCTGGTCTGTACATGCGTTGAATTATATCTCTGTGTCTTTTAAACTTAACAATCACTTGGGTCGTCTTTAACACTTTTACTAAACCTGTTATGGTTGTCATTGGTATACGTATTTGGGTTTATGAATTGGACCATCATAGTTGTCTAAAAAGACGTTGGAAATAGTTCAGATAACAACGTCAACGAAATTAGGTTCTATCGTGCTACACTAGTATAACAACTAAACTATCAGACAGTTGCTGATCAACCAGACATTTAAAATCAAAATCAAGGAGCCTGCTATTAAAATTAACACTATATAGAAGAACATTTTTGAATTACAATTTATAATATAACCAGGCAGGTCGGATTTGTTAACCCTACAAACGTCTACTTTTTCAGTATCACATAAACCAGCACTACATATTTTCCACTGGCTATTCCTTGATCAACACTACGACTATATTTCAAACAATTAGTTTTCTACCTTGTGCCAAACTCCATAACTGCAGCAAACTTATATATAACATCAGCCAGAAGGTGTGAATATAAACAATTACTCTATTGCATATCAGAACACTGCGCCTACATCATGTCCCTCACGAATACACTCATGTCTATAGAATTGCTTTTGGCAATTTGTCTAAACTGCACAAAATTATCAATACTTTCACGCAAAGCACTTTTGATAACCGTTCATATGTACTGGTAATATTACCAAATCTTATCACCGTTAAGTAATAATGAGATCGAACAGATCTCCCTGTAACTAAATAAATTAAATTTGACAAACTAACTGAAACACTGGCTGGAATTACTCTTCTCAAAGGTTAAACTTCTGCTCTTTCAGATAGCTTACTAATACAGATGCAATTAAAAATCAACTAATACAGATAGCTTACCGATATGAACGTTATTTTACTCTATGATCTAAACCAGGCTTAATACTATTGTCAGTCAGATAGTCCGCTACAACGTACGACTAGAAACATATATGCATCAGTCCAAGTCTCCATACCTCATTAGCACAACAAAATGAAAACCGAATTCATAGAAGCACTTACTTCAATAGTAGACACCAACCCACTAGGGCTCATCAGACTTCCAAGCTAGGTGTTGTCTACGCCTTCGACTACTTCACTCCCTATCCTTAGTCCAGACATTAATGTAGGCAAGACCTGAAGCAACAATTTGCATTTAGAAGGGAGAGGGGAGACATTCTGGCATTGTTGCTCAGTGCTACCAAAAGACTGCATTTTAACAGCTTCATCAAACATGACTATGTTCCAGATGGCACAGGTATTCAGTGTTTGACAACGCTTTAACCAGTAACACCTAATATGAATTGTACCTACCAAGAGAAATCAAAAGACAGAAACGAGGAGGTTCGAAGATATATTTGATAGGCTATCAATATATTGAGAATCGTCTGATCTAATCTGGCTAGCGATTGCATAGGTTTGTTGAGCATAGCGTTCCCACTCGTGATCTGGTGCGGATGCATGACCGAGCGCCTTCAGCTAGGTGAGTCCATTAAAACATGTGGTCAGCATCTAGTGTCGTAAACTTACAGAGCTATTTATTTTGGGGATTTATTTACCTCTACAGATCGCTCCCCCCTAGTGGAGTAGTGATGACCCTAAGACGTGGCCAGCTAGAAGTTTAAACCCAACGAGTTTCCTCGTTGGTAAACACTCTTCTGATAGCTTGCTAAGTTTAGCAGCGGCTGGTCGTCTTTCTTTAGCATAAGGGATCGTGAAATACAATATAGTAAGAAAATAATGTACAATGACAATTTTGGTTCCTCGTAAAACTTATCGTTCTTTTTATCGTCTTTTGCAGCCGTCCTGGAAAAGGAAAAAAGAATCTGTAAGTGCATGTCGCTTTAAGACACAAAATGGGCGAAGAAGTGAAAATAACGTAAAAGCGATTTTTACAAAATGTTTTTTTTCGTTTTTGTTTTTTCATAAAAAAATTTTAATATGCATATTGGTGACATAATAAATACATATAAATATAGGCATATTAAAAAGAATATTTATATTATATATAATGCCATAGAAAATCGATATGAAGTAAAATGTTAACTGGTGTCTTACTTGTAATAGTCCTTTAAGTGTTCTGGAAATCTTACTCTTCTTCCAGAACGCGTCGTTTTAAGTTTATTTTCAGATACTGACGAAGTATCATCGTGCGTGTTGGTTGTCGGATGAGGTATTATAGGTGTCGGAGTCATGTCGTTCGATTGTACCGAAGGAAAATCGACGTGAATAGGATTTCCTTCTGAATACTCTGCTTTGAGGCGTTCGATGCTGATGCTATCGTTGATTCCGTTCTTACCGATTATATAGCACTTAGGTTCGCGTTGAGGAATTCTGAAAGGTCCTTCGCATGCTGATTCGAAAGGTCGTCGATGCGAGTCTCGGCGTACGAAGACATGTGTGCTATATCGTAATTCAGATTGAACGAAAACATCAGTTGATTGCGGTCGAGTGGAAACAGGTTCAGCTGGACGCATTGTGTTTGTAAACCTGTTCGTGTAGGAGGTTAGATCCATGCTCTTGAAGAGGATGAAGGATCCACGAATTCTCCCCGAAGTCGAAGTATCGTTCCATAAACGAGTTGAGCCGCAGTGTATCCAATGTCAGCTTTCACTGCATTACGGTCTACACAGGTTAAGAGATAAGAGTAAACATTTGAGTGTGGTAAATGTCCTACCAAATCCAGATGAACATGGTCGAAACGAGCATCAGGAGTTTTAAACGAGCCCAAGGGACATTTATTGTGTCTGATAACCTTAGATTTTTGGCAGCTTACACGGGAGCGTGCCCAATCCCTCACGTCTTTATTCATGCCAGGCCAGCGAAGTCGTTCTGCTACGAGCTTGATGGTTGCACGAACACCTGGATGAGAAAGTTTGTGCAACGCACTGAAGACGTTGCGTCGATAACGTTTTGGCACGATTGGACGATCCCCACCTGTAAATGTGTCACAAGGTAAGGTTTCCTTATTTGTTTCCATCTGTCTGATGCATAGCTTGAGTGCTGTAGACGATAACTCGTGCTGAAGATCAGTGTCTTTTTTCGAGCTGGGTGAGTTTGCGAAGGTCGATTCCTTGGAAGCTGTTCAAGGAAGTTACGCGAGACAAAGCGTGACTACATTGTTTGCTCCAGAAATGAGTTGGATTTCTGAAGTAAACTGCGAAATGTAGTCCAGTTGTCGAGACTCACGAGGTGTGTACTTGTCTGAAGAAGAGCTTAAGGAGAAAGTAAGAGGTTCGTGGTCAGTAAAAAGGGTGAATTCACGGCCTTCGACCCGGTGTTGAAAATGTCGTACAGCACAATACATAGCTAGGAGTTCCCTACCGAATGTGCCGTACCTCGATTCGGTGTCTAGCAACCGTCTAGAGAAAAATGCCGAAGTTTGCCAGGAGTTGTCAACTCATTGTTGTAAGACTCCTCCGATAGCTGAGTCGGATGCGTCTACTGCGGTGCTGGATTTCGCATTTCCACGAAGTTGATCGGTAAGAGGCTTCATAAGTAATGCGCATTTCGATATGGAACGTCTATAGAAACTTACCAGGCCGTTAAACGTGCGTAATTGCTTGACGGTGGTCAGTTCTGGGTAATCCAGAATGGCCGCCACTTTGGTCCTAAGTGGTCGAATGCCTTGAACACCTATAATGTGTCCTAGTAAGTCTAATGAGTCAGTTCCGATTCGGCATTTCTGAATGTTTACAGTAATGCCATGTTTTTGTAGTCGGTCAAAAACAAGATCCAGATGCTGGAGATGCGATTCTCTGCCCGGACTTGCCATTAGACAGTGGTCAACATACGTATGTATAAAGTTGAGACTTCGAAAGACGCCGTCTATGATCCTTTGTAAGGCTTGTGCAGCGTTTCTTAGGCAGAAAGGCATTCGCAAAAATTTGTAGAGTCCGAAAGGAGTTATGACGGCGGTTTTCGGAATATCGTCAGTAGCCATATGGATTTGGTTATACGCTTTAACCAAGTCGATTTTCGAAAAGACAATTGTGCCTTTCAAGGTAGCTGTCAAATCGTGGATGTGAGGCAATGGGTCACGGTCGAGAATGATTTTCGCACTCAATCGCCGATAGTCACCAGTTGAACGCCAATCGTTGCTGTCCTTTTTAGGGACAATGTGCGACGGAGATTCCCATGGACTGTTCGACAGTCTCATGATACCTAAGTCTGTCATGTGGTCAAATTCGTTTTCGGCCAACCTTAGCTTTTCTGGAGCTAGTCGGAGTGCTTTCAAGAATACAGGTGGTCCTATTGTCGTGATGTGATTTGTAACGTTGCTGTTTACACATGGCAATTTCGGTTTTGACTGCTATATCCTAGAATACTCATCGAGTAGTGGTTGATAGAATGGATCTATCGTGTGCTTAATTGTGACTGGAGATAATCTTTAACCGGAAAAAGAATTTACGCAAACAGATAAATTAGCTTTCCATCTACTACAACAGACGGCTATGTTCATCGGCTACGGTTGCCGTTAACGCGTTCCGGTTTGGAAGTGTCCTGAGTTGTTTTTCGAGTCGTTCGGTTTTGAGTTGGGAAAATTGCAGGGTTTCCTGCATTTTCCAGAAGACGTTCCATGCTGGTTATGATATCAGCACCAGACGGGATCACCAGTCTCTCGTGGTCTAGAGAAAGAGCGTCCGTGTGAAGTGCTTCTGCGCGGTTGTGTTACCGCTTACGGTCGTTACGAAATTTAAGATAACGTGTAAGTGTATGACATAACTATAATGTCATTCTGAGTCGTTTGAGGCTTTTCTTTCACTGAAAGAGCCTCGGTATTAGAAGATTTCGGGATTTCTAAAATGCGGTCGGCAGATGCAGCTAGCTCGTCTAAGGCGTCGTTGTGGAACGAGACAAGCACAGCTTGCATCTGTTGAGGAAGTTTCGACAAGAACAGTTGTTTGAATAGGCCATCATCGATGGTTCTTTGGCCGATAATCTCTCTCATTCTTTGCAACATATCCGTCGCAGAACCATGTTGCAGGTCCATGTTATTAAGGAGTTGATCTAACCTTTGTCGATCGGTTAGGCCTCCTCGTTTAAGGATAGAACGCTTTAAGGTTTCGTAACGTTCAGAAACATCACTAGTAAACATACTAGGTGTTACGTACCTGTTGAATTCGCGCGGTAGTGCCTTGACTACTGCGAGGAATTGTGCACGTGTGTCGATCACGCTGTGCTCGGAAAAGTCGGCTTCTGCGTAGCAAAACCAGGCTTCGATGTTGTCGGGCCAGAAAGGCATCAGTTGAAACGAAGGCGGGGACAAAGTCTTAAGCTTGAGTACTTTAGGTGTCTGTTCAGTCATGATGAAGTATGAAGTACGATAATGAACGAGGGGAAAATATATATATATCCAAGAAAAAACACGAAAAAAAATCACAATGTTTAAAAAAAATAAAAAAATAAGGCAATGATATATAAAAATCCCAAAAAGGAACAGACTCACAGTTTACAATTTGGTGTACCAGATCACGTTAGGCTCACCAATGAATATGCCACAGGTATTCGGAGTTTGACAACGCTTTAACCAGTAACACCTTCTAATATGAATCGTACCTACCAGGAGAAATCAAAAGGCAGAAACGAGGAGGTTCGAAGATATATTTGACAGGCTATCAGTATATCGAGAATCGTCTGATCTAATCTGGCTAGCGATTGCATAGGTTTGTTGAGCACAGCGTTCCCACTCGTGATCTGGTGCGGATGCATGACCGAGCGCCTTCAGCTAGGTGAGTCCATTAAAACATGTGGTCAGCATCTAGTGTCGAAAACTTACAGAGCTATTTATGTTGGGGATTTATTTACCGCTACAATATCCTCTATTTTCTTCCCATTAGATCGAGACGTCTCAGAGGACATAGCAGGCTAGTAGAAAAGCCATGAACGAACAAAATACCCGTAGCGTACAGGTTTTCACTCTGAGTCATCGAATCTTAGGACATGTTGCTCGAAGCAGTGGTGTCCTCACCTTCAATTGACTCATTCAAGTGAAGACCGGACACTCATGAAGGCATACTAAGAAAGGAATAACATAGGTTGTAGGCCTTCTGTTTTTACTGCACAAATCTGAATCTGACTGTAGTGGTGGAAATGATAATTCCCGCTTCATTCTGATAGGTCGCTATGTTGTGTTTATTCCCATGCTCGTTCAGCCAATGGAGTAGTTGCGCGTGCATATCTCACACGGCTGTCGATAGATCTCATCTGTTTCTGTAAATGAAGACTAAGCGTGTTAAAAACTACAGGAGGACTATTGACTTGTACGATACTCATTTTGGACTGAAAACTAATCCACTTGAAATACTGGTTGACAGTACTTTTGCACGACAAGCATTAGTACAACAGCTTCACATTGAGCAACAATTCAAGTGTACACTTTCGTGCGAATTTATTCTGGTTACATCATCATGTATTATTCTCGAGTGTGAAAAACTAGGTCAGTTGTTTTCCGGTGCACTACAAATTATTCAACAATACAAAGTTCTGAAGTGTACACACAAAGTTCATAAAGACACATCTGCCTTTTCATGCATAAAAAGGAGAATTCTCACTGCACGGTCAAAAAAATGCTCCGAAACTAAGTCTAGAAAGGGTAGTTTGTTATTTGCTCTAGCTTCTAATGACGAGTTACTGCAACAGTATGCCAGGACTGTCCCTGGAATGCCGATATTCTTCATTGCTCACAAGCGAATCAATTTGGAGTCTATTCCTACTCCGGTTTCGTTATTGCTTCAACAAAAGGCTACACGAGCACCGGACTTGACACTTTCAGAGGTGAGTTTTGTTAAAAGTTTCAGGTTTGTCCTAACTTCATTTTATGATGCTTTATTGGGAAATAAAATAGGCACTAGTTTATTTCCCAGTCTTTCTCATCATGCTGGTAAGGTATCAGAATTACTGAATATTTCACTAATTTGCTAGAGTATAGTTGTGTTTTGTATATTTAGGTGTAGTTAAGTGCCGCTGATCCTCAATTCCTAGGATTACAAAGGCGTTACAGTCGCTTCAAATTAATTTAATTGGAGGTCTAACTATCAAATAAATGTCAAGACGTCTCGTTTTTCATAAAATGTGCTGTTTCTTGGCCAATTACTTGTCCAGTTATATCATGTTAGTGTGAACACATTTTCGCGATTACCCAAATTATAATCAGGTAATTTACCCTACATTAGTTTAGTGGAATTGTTCGAAACCATTTTTAGCCTAACAAAAATATTGAGCATATTTACTTTTACCAATTGAGTGAAAATAATTGGTATCTTTTGTAGGTCTGTTTTAGATTATCAGTGAGCATTTTAGTTGCATCTTAGGCATATAATACTTTCAGATGTAAAAGAAAGCCTCTTAAAAATCTGTAATCCTCTTATTTGAAGTATTAAAGGGATAATTTTGATTATTACACTGAAGAAGTTTGGACACGTTTAATAATTGAAGCGGTGGGGTTATTTAAATAGGTGAGATTATTTCCAAAAAGTGTTTTCTTCAATAGTTGAGATCATGAGTCAATTGAAGCTAGACCATCATAAAAAACCTGGAAGCACTGAACGGCCGTTTCGTCCTACTGTGGACTCCTCATTAATAGAAGAGACCGAGCACATAAACACTACGCCATTTACTTATGTAAAGTGAACACTTTATTTTCTTAAATTATCCAAGGATCTCAGTTTTGTTAGATAAACCTGATTTTTGTTAAATATATAGATAAAAGACGCCAAGTTCATGGGATCATTAGTAAGACGTCTCATTGTTTGTCAACATTCACCACTACTTATCTAATATTTCCTGGCACATCGGAATTGATCTTACACTGAAATCTGTCTCGCCATAAAACCAAATTGTATTGTCATTGGATCAACCATCAGCAAAAGCGAGACCATTTTTGACATACTAGTCAAAACTCTTCTGTAGAGTGTTTAAAAGTACTCGTTAATCATCTGACCATTGATTTTTAATACTCTGTTGAAAGTCACTATTCAGGAGAATTTTTATTGGAATAATTATAAGTTAGTAGATCTTAAAATGATCATGTCAGAAAGCACTACATTATGTTGTATCCTGGTTCAGTAGATTCGGATCATCAGCGTTTAAACTTATCTTATTAGAACTTATGTAGCCGCAGTTGTGTCAAGTTGACTAGTAGCCTACAGGTTTTCCTATGCTATTCAAGTAGTAGAGCTTTTTGATCAAAAACGTTACTTGTTGCATCAGTTTGTATTTGTTACTTCCAAACGTCGGGTATGTCACCTTATTTCACTGAACATCGTAGAACATAGAGATAACGGCTTACAAGAGTAATATAGTTCCTGTGTTACCTGTAGTGGTCTAATTATCATTATGCATAACATTGCTTCTGTTGCGGCGTGTTATAATTTATCAACCTCTGAAATTTGTGTCGGAAACATTTAATGATGATGCTAATGAAACAATAGGTATTCAATCGAAGTTTTCCTGCTGAATGACTACTATAAAGGATGAGGAAATTCCGGTTGTGTACTATGATTCCTACTAAACTGACTCAGCAGTTTATATTAGAAAGTGATAAAAGGGTTTCTCATGTTTTGATGTCTATCAGTACGGTGGAAATAGCTACATCCAGACATACTTAAATTTCTTCAGGAGTTTCGTTTCAAGTGTTCACTTGCAACAGTATAAAACAAAAGATATCGTGGGAATAACGTTCAAATCACATGTAGATACACCTAGCAGCGCTGTACAGGAATTTAAACCCGTGACCTTTTTGAGAAATCAAATAACTAAAAAGTTTTATCCAATGAGAAACTGAGCATTTAGTTTAAACTCATAATATATTTTTCCTTAACTTAGTGTCTATATTTATGATTTCAAGGAAAAAGCGTTTTTGCGATCCAAGAGGAAATCAAAACATATACTAATTTATATGATTTGCTATAAAAACTATGTTTTCCGCAAAAGTACCTTATTTTCAATCAAATGTTTCTCATTTTGTTTATTGGTCAGTCGACTGTGGTCACTTTAACTACTGCTACTCTTCGTCCCTTGATGGATCTGGAAATTTGTTTCAGAAAACAATCTCCAGTAGATCCCGATCGTAGTCCCCACCTTCATATGATGGTCGGGTTTGAATATCACCATGCCAGACAGGTCGGGTGAAGAACAGTAAAACTATAATCAGCGAATTAGAGTCCGAGGTCATCTCACTGACTGCAGGGATGTGACCGAAGTGAGGTGTTTTCCTCAGAGAACGAGGATTGTAACCGATGCTGTTTCCTCACCACGGGATGAGTTGGAAAAAGTTGGCCCTGAAAATGTTACACTTCACCCATTTTCCGTTGCCAGTTGTAAAGCCTCTTGAAATACGGAGCTAACACATCAAAAACTTCCCATGAACAGGCCGCATGTGATTGTCTTTGAGCAGCTTTCCCTTGCGTTCTGTGATCGTATTTCGTCTCTGTGACCATTCCTAATCCAGTTTTCTTTTCAAATCCCTTCATAATGCGGGGAACTGAGAGGTGATTACCTAAGACAACAGCACTCGGAACTTCCTATAGATATCATTTAAATATCTCCACTGGGTTTTGTATTAACAGCAGTACCTACTTAGCGCGCTCCTAGTAGAAAGAATAGTCAAGGATAAGCTTGTAGCTGTTTAGTTTGTCTACCGAAACCGTTTATATAGGAGCACGTAATAATTAGATTGTCTTCGCACAAAACTGACCCCAAAACAAACTTGGTTATTGAGACACAGTGAAGTAATTTACAACTGGCAAGGTAATAACTGGGAATGGATCAAGTCAGTACAGCCCCATAGTTTCACTTCATGTAATACTTTCAGTGTCATAAAACCCTGCTAAAGCACTCAGTGGTCCTTCAGTACATTTTTACTCCATATCATAATTCCAAACCAAAGACAAACTGGCTAATTTCTATGTGCATCTCCTTTTTGCAAGATAGTCTGATGACTATTTTACTAGTAAGTCGAGTACACCTAATTTATCGAGTGGGAAGATATCAAACCCATCCACATAATATGTAAGACTCATGAAAATATAAGTGAAGTTTGGGAACATAGTCGTCAACCTGCAGTAACCGATCTTGATGAACTACAAAGAAATCAACAGCCACTGGGGTAGGACAAGATATTTTAAGTACATTTCTGAAACACCATATCAGGTGGTTTCGTTGAATTAGATTATGACGTATGTAAGCCATACAAAGCCGAGTTTTCGTAATAATCGATAGCTTAAAATGAAGATTGTCTAAAGCTACTGCAACTGGGTTTATTTATTTGAGCAACTAGATATTGGCACAAGGGGGCACCGAATACATATGTGCCACACAAGTCACTTGCTTTGTGTATGGGCTCTGATACTTTCCTTAGGGGGCCACACCCGGAGTCTTCCGCCTAAAGGTCTGATCCACAATGCAGCCGAGCAACGTTAGAAGACGCAGTACCATGGTAGCCGGTGGCCAACAACTGGTTCATACGCCATTTGTTTCCTCAGGACCATGGAGCCCATGTACAACATCAATTCGGAGTCAGGGTTTTCCAACTCCCCTAGGTGGAACATCTGTGTCCACTATCCCGATTAGAGCGCCGAATACTCGGTTTTCGTCTTCTCAGTTTCGTAAACACCCCCACCACGAGAATACAGTGAGTAGGACTTTCCTGGCAGTCGATTGTATACGCGCGGCCATGTGAGAGCTGACTCTCTCCACCTGTGGGGCATTTAGTGTTTAATGTAGTTAGCTAGGAAGCTGGTTACTAATTCTAAACACAACCCCCTCCCAAAGTTGTCTGAAAGTTTACCACCCAAAAAAATTTATATTGGTCTACTGAATAACCGTTACTAAATGAGTCCAACCTAGTGAAGTATTGTGACACTAATAAAATACTAGATAGAAACCTTTAAAAGAATCACAATGTGATTATGAAATAAAATGGTAGCAACCGATGGTTAGAGACCCTGAATGACATGGCTGAAAATAGTTTGCAATGACGCAGGTGCATTCACTCTTTGTGTTCTCATGAATTCTAATCTTCTCAATTCTTCATGTCCCTTTTTTCCTCTTTCCAAGTTGATTTCACTGGATTATACTCCTTGAAGAACATCACATCTTAATCTTTCCGATTTCTGCTTATACTCCTACCACCTCTACCAATACGGGATTTGAGTCGACCGCTGCATCTCTGTGCTAATGTGGTGTGGCAACTCGAACTGATGTACGTTGTTACTGACTGACTGACCGCATCCGACCTGATTCGTTTTGTGCAGTTCATGACAACTTGCGATTTTCTATTTCTTCGTATTTTTCTCATTAGTGTAGTAAAATAAAACAATTTTGTGACAGATTTGGTTTTTCCGAAGAAAGTTTTACACGTAGGAAGAAGACCAAAGGACCCAACCCATTATCGTGTAAGCAAAAATTACACAAACCCCACATCCTAAAAAGAACGACAACTAAACGAAAGCGAAAACGTATCAAAATGACATGGGCAATGAAGCAAGTCGTAGAACGTTTGAAAACAGAACAAAGTAGCAAAGATGCGTGAAGTATATTAAACACAGAGTCCCATTTATTATGTATTTTTTTCACCCTTTACTATCAATAAAACCATTCGATATTATATTTTTTCTCAGTAGTGGAGAAAAAAGGTACTTGCGTACACAACCAATCTCATTGCTACACCATAATATGATACATTATCATAAGAATTTTATTTCAGACAAAATCTTATGAAGTAACTATACAATATTGTACAATTTAGATACATTATATTCACAAATATATGTACATCGACGACCAAATAATTGGTTTCTTTTCTTAGTTGAAGATCATGTGTTTTTGGGATGCGTCAAGTTAGAGACTACACGCTGTAACCTAATAACCTGTGCATTGGAATTGGAAATATGATTGGGAATGAGTCGTACAGTGTTCCCGATTCTAACAGTGTTAGTTGGCGTAAGTAGCGCTGAAACCGACTGAGAATTATGTGGATGGGTCACATCATTGTTGATATGATTTATTTCTGAGGAGACCAGTCTTATGATAGGACTTGTTTTGTTAGCGTCACAGTTAATCATTCTTATCACAGGAATGCTCGTTGCACACTTGATGCCATTCGCTGAAAATCGGGGAGGTTGAGAAAAATGCTTTACAGAGGTTGTCATATCCTGTAATCCAGAATCAGGAGACACATTTACATTTACAGTTTTAGCGACTGGTTTCATAACTAACGCGCCCGCGGTAGGAGGATTATTCATCATTGCCGGTCTATAAGTTATTGAAGATTCGGTCGGTAGTTGAGGTTGTCGAATACGATTAGTTTCTAAAAGTGTAGAGGTTCGAGAAGAGATCCCCGACGGTTTTTGTAATCGGTAAACCATGCGTGTAAACTGTGATGGCGGAACAACGGGATGAGTAAAGCGTTGTTGATATATTTCGCCTGCAAGAAAAAAACAATGTTCACTAACCAGTTTTTAAAATTGGTTATCAAAGCAAATACAAATACCAGCTAGAAAACACATCCTGAACATTTATTGTCACGATAAGTATCTCAAAAGCTTCGTAATTTGTAAGTGTACACACAAATGGTAAAGTAATTATATTTGGAAAAAGGACGAGAAAACATTCGATCAACAAGTTCACTACCAAAGATAAAATTGGTCTTGCATTCCTGAGATGGAGTCAGATGTGGATGACTATGAAAGCTAAAGTCCTAAAAGTCACACTAGTGAAATTGATTCCACTTCGGCTGTTGAAAGAATGATAAGGTTTTTACTTACAAACTAGAAAGATCAGCGATCGATACCAATAGTGTAGGATTACGTCCAACTCCAACCACCATTAAAGCCTCTGAAATAAAAATACCAAGGCTGGTTGCGCCTGAATTACGAATAATCATCAGAAACTAAAGAATACACAATAAATCGGTGTTGTTTAAGCTTGCAAAGTGGAAGATGAGAAATCTTAGCAAATATCCATCTTAAAATTTTCAGTGCAGGAAGTATTATCTTCATACGAAGCCATTATGCTTTGACTTAATTTGAAAAAGATAGTTAAAGAGACGTTTATATCCTAAAATATTTCGTGTACATAGGATTTATTTTATGACTAATCACATAACTGATGAGAATTGCCATAAAAACGATGATCATCCTTGTTTGAAAATTCGGAAACAAAGTAGGCATGCATAACTTACCCGAAGGTGTTTTCATTTGGCGTGTAATTACAAACACAGGTTGTCCAGTTGAAGCCAATACTTGTCTTGCTGTTAAGTTCAGATGACTTCCATCGGGAATAGACTGAACAGGAATCATGGGCTCCGGAGGATGCTGAACCGACGGGGTCGTTGGGTTCAACAAACGGAACGGTATATCTGGTGAGTTTTGGTACCTGCTTTGTAAATGTATACCAGGAGTAGTAGTGGTTGATGGTACAACATATTTCGTACATGATATACCAGTAGCACTGAGCCCTTCTGAAGCCTAGACGAAACATCAGAACATCAAAGTGTAAGTGAAGTTTACACACTACAGGAAATACACAACAATAAATAAGGAGAGTTAATATCTGGACAGATACTAGTTTTACTGTTCACAAAATTTATCGTACTTAATCTACGTTTCTTCAGAACATAGGGTAAACAGATCACTAATTGATCCAGAGACAACTCACAGAGACCCCGATGATCAGTAATCATTTGATAGTTAATATATTAGAGTTTAAGTAAAAAAAAATATGGGGTTTGAACTATATGATCTATAACTGAAGAATGTAACTATAAAAAAGTAAGTTTTTGAAACATACTGTTACCAACACACTATTTTCAGATCACACATGTTTTAGACACAATGTATCCCAGATTCTCAGTAACAAATTTCATCTGCAATAATCTGGCTAACAATCATATTTAAGTGAATATGACAAGAGATGTACTTACCGAGATATCATTGTGAAAACCAGGTATTCGGTCGGACTGTAATTTAGTTGAACTCCCCACAGAAACCTCGAATGCGTCTGAGAGGACGTTATTTGACTGTTGATTGAAAGGTAACTCAACTAAATTATTAGCTTCAACAATTTCCTCATGGGCCACATTTTCAGGATCATAGTGGTTGGAAGAAATCACAGAATTCGGTGCATCAAATCGAAACACTTTATCTGGAAGATGACATTCTGTATTTCGTCTGTCTATCCTTTTCTGAGTTTGAGTAGTTGATCTATTGTATTGCGAATGCGATTGATCGAAATGATGGATCTCTTCTGATCCTTTGTAGCTTACATTCTCTTCAGAGAGTTCTGGAATTGGATACGACCGAGATGATAAATAATTCTTTTCGAGTTTACTGGAAGATATTACATCCTGTTGTAAAAATGCACCAGTTTTAGATTGAGGATTATTACTTTGTGAATAGAGATTATTATTTCGAATACCAGACTTATGAAACCTTTTGGTGTGGACCGTCGGTGGAAAATGCATTTTCTCAACAAATGCCTTGATTCCAGTTTTACTACTTTCAGTAATATCAAGTTGTGTTGGCTGATTTGTAGACTTGGCTCTTTTACTAATATCTTGATTGATGTTTATTTCGTCTTTTTCATTGTCACTAACGAATGTGATCTAAAAATCAGAGATTTTAAACACTTTTAGACTTCAGTTAAAGCAAATTATATTTGAAGGGGTTTTTGTGGACATTATAGTAATTTTAATAGTTGAGATCGTGAGTCATTTGAAGCTAGACCACCTTGGAAAACCTGGAAGCACTGGACGGCCGTTTCGTCCTATTGTGGGACTCCTCAACAGTGTGCATCCACGATCCCGCCTCGCGAGATTCAAATCCAGGACCTGCCGGTCTCGCGCACGAACGCTTAACCTCTAGATTAACAGTGTTCATATCTAACTCCAACTAATCCACAAGATTGAGCGACATATCCACCATTGTCTTCAGTGAGTTACTATTCCACAAAAGACCCGATTGGACGTCTCAGTGCTTCTAGGTTCCCCATAGTGGTCCAGCTTCAATTGACTCATGATCTCAACTATTCAAATTATATTTCCGAAACCCGAACTCTTAAGTATAAAACATTTAAGAGAAACAAAGTCGTTAAAGAACCCATTGATATGACAGGAAAAAAAGTGAAAATGTAGTTAGTGACGTTGATTAGATTTGTGTGATATAACTAGTTTTATATTGATTAGACACTTTATACACAGATCAGTTTTTTTCTAAAAAAAAAAAAAGATCACCTGTCAGTCGACCTGTAATCCTATGTTTTTTACACAAATGAGTTCGGAGAACTTACCTTCGATAATTATCAGCTTATTCATGTAGCCATTTATCGTCAGTCATCAGAGTATTTGATTAGACTGGTAGCTTGTAACACATACACTTCGAAGTGTTTTTATTATCCACAAGTTCAGTTACGAAGTGAATGTAAGAACATACTAAGAATAGTTAGTGATATCGATCACCATCTGAAATCTATCTATAAAACAACAATCTATTTACTATCAAATGGCTTACGAAATGAAAATTGATTAAGAAGTGAAAATTATGTGAAAAAACTTACATCTATCGGTTTCTTCGGTTTATCCAACCTTAGTCGTTTAGGCACCTTCCCAACACTAGTAGACCTCGTTGACTTGTTTGTCCGTGAGAGTCGTGGACACACTACCTGTCGAGCTTGGACTTTATGTGCAGTTGAACACGAATCATATGGTCGCTTCCTAGGATATTTAGATCGCCCACTAGAAAATATCTGTCCAGAATCTAAAAGGTTAATCGACGCATCTGCATCATCAGTTTCCTCCATACGGATTCTCTCCAAACGTTCCAATTCAGCTAACTGGCTGGAGAGATCATATTTACCGCAACAGTAAAACATGTCATCATCTTCTAAATCAGCTCGCTGTTCGTCTGCCTCATGTAAGGCTTTCAGTTTTTCAAGATGCCATACCTTTTCGGACTCTATTAATTCGGCCTAAAATCAGAATGAAAAAACAATGATTGAACTACATGAACTGAAAGTATAGCTTTCATGAGAAAGTGACAACGTATCTAGACGACATCATGACAAACACACATAAGCGAGATTTGGGAAATCTTCATTGAATATGTACGAATGTTCCATTTATTTTCTTAAAAATAATCAGTGTTAATATTTCATACGCTTTTTCAGTAGAAACCGTGTAAATTTTATTTATTTTGTTGATAAGAAAACTTATATCAGTCATTCATACTACAATATCCACCGAAACACTACGCTTAATCACTCTTAGATCACTGAAAGTTACTGTTTTTGTCCTAAGTAATTCACTCAAAAGAATGAAAACTGCTCTATAATCGATATGTTAGAATATAACGATAGTACTTTCTTAAAAGCATTTTCCATTAACGTTCAGAATGCAGTAAATGTCAAGTTGATTGAATATTTAAAAAAATGTCTTAGAAATACCCCTTAATTACTTTCCAACCAGTTCAACAAAAATTTATTTTTTCTACATTAAAAAATCCACTGCATTGATTAGAAAAAGTGAAACAAGTACGATGTTTTGTTTCCCGCTAAAATAAGTTAACAAAAGCGAGATCAATAATTCCAAATTACCTATTGCAGTAAAAGAACTTACATAAATACTAACATGAAGGAATAAAGTAAGATCGAGATAAAAATTGTTACACCTATAGAATGATACACAACTAATCTAGGGAAATAATAATCTGTTAATGTATGATTACATGCATTTGAGAAAGCAACAAAAACCTACGTCAGCCATATCTAACTGTTCATTTAGCATATGTTCCCTTTGTTCTTCAACTTGCCGAACTCCAAATCGCTCAACAGGTTTCAACTGGGATTCGAAGCCAAGTAACTCACGTTCCACAATTTGTTCGATTGTTTCCAATGTTTCGTTTGTATTTTGTGATGCAGTATTGTCTTCATCCGATTGCTGTAGACAGTTTCGAAGACGAGAAAATGGTTCTATAACTGCTACAGAAGGAATATTTGAACCATTATTATCATCAGCAATGATAGAATCATTGTTGTCTTCATTGTAAGGTGATTTTTCTTCGAATTCTGCCAAATCTGCCTATTTAATTGGAAAAAGTTATTTATTCGGAATCACTTAAATGATAGTACTGAACAAATTATATTAGAGTGAACCCATGTTTCCAATAACTTCTTCATCGGGCTCTACGGTTATAAATCCATAATTGTCGTGTTACAATAGACTAAATACTAAAGTCGAATCAATCCATCTTATAAAATGAATTTCACATCGACTGAGTCATAAATACTATGAAGTACTAGTATTATATATTATTAGTAATGTAAGACACATATTGCCACAGTTAAGATAAAAACTTTATATCTAAGAATTGATTGCGAAGGTGATAAAGTAAGTGAAATTCTAACACGTCGGTTAGGCAGATCCATTAAAACTATCTTTTATGTCACTAAACACCACTTTCGCAAAGAAGCCAATATTGAAGTAGTAAATTCAGGGTAAAATACCGATGAGTTCTTCTGTGTCTTTATCAATTTAACTATTACACTGATTGTATTCAAAGGTCGTTATCCTTATGTGCTCGTTAACACGTACCGGCATGATAAAATAAATCAATATCGCCATTTTCCCACCTAACTGATTATGGACAAAGCACGAAAATGCTTTGTTATATCTCGTTCCAAGTGATTTACCAAAAGACGCTAAAAAAACACATAGTCTAAACAGTTAAAGGAATTGGGAGAAACTAAAAGAAACCTAACTTATATATACAAAAATGATACATTCGACCCCTTCGTTTATTTTGGTTTATAATACGATTATTCCATTTTTAGTTATGATTTTGTCCGTAAATGTACAGATTATTTCACTTCCCCCTCCATAACATCTTATTCCGAATTACATACTTATGTGTCTTATTTAACCTAATATTCTTCTTCTTATTATTATCTTAACTGCGTTACATTACGTATTTCGTATAAGACGCTTTTACATACGATTTTATTTATTGATTAGAACTACACACTGGAAGACAAGTAATTTTTTATCTCTCGGTGTATAACATTTTCAAACATTACCAATAACTTATTTTGTAGTACTTATGACTCGATCGACGTGAAACTTGCCATTTTCAATCGGTAACACGGATTCGTAACTGTAGAGCCTCCTAAAAATGTTCTCTGAAACAATTATGAGCCCCAATATTCTTTGTTGTTGAATACTTTGTGAAGATTTTTTAATTGCCGAATGATATTAGACATAAGTGTATAAAGCAGTATCGATCAGCTCAACATTTAAATTTGAAACATTATGAGATTATACTGAAGCAAACAACAAACTTTTCAACAGGAGTATGGTGTGGTGCACCTGTTAATCTATTGCATTTACATACACATTTGCAGATGAATAGTGAGGTGTATTCAGTATTTTTATTCTTAAAAGTTTGGAAAATTGAATTTACTAAAAGAATCGCAACTTAAAGAAAAGTTAGACATACTTTTGCTTCATCTAACACTCGTCTGGCGGCAATACGATCACTTTCTTCTTCACAAGCGTCAAGCAGAGCTTCCAACTGTGCTTCAGAATTCGATATAAGACCTGACGATTCATTGGCACTGACACCACGTGGAGAGGCAGATGATGATGTTGACATACAACCATCAGGACGAATTTCTGGGACAAGACGTGTAACTACAACTCGATCTTCAGACTGAGATACACTTCCGAAATTAGAATCCATGCATTTTTTATCAGAATGAGAAAGCGAAGAAGTCTCCATAAGAGTAGCTGATCCTTTCATTTTTGCTAAATCCTGAAGTTACACAGAAAACATGCAAAAATGAAAGGGAAATTTTTACAGATGTGACTTTCGGAAGTTATACATTAACTAAAATACTAAGCTAGAGTTTTTTCAAGAGAAACTGAATAAATATCGTTCTTTGGTTAGAATACACCATAATAGAACGGTAAGAAGTAAAGTAAGATTTAGTACTGTGACCTAGAGTTGTAAAAGGATGTTGATACATACATCCTGAACTTATATATTAGAATCAGAGGCTCAACAAAACATCAGACATTTACATGTAGCATTTAACTAAATTTCATCAAGAAAGCTGCAGATAAGGTAGATTATGACCACACACCACTTGTTAGATTTTCTACAGCGCATCCAATGTCATATAAATCAAAAGACTGCCTTAGCTCTCCAGAATATACATAAGTGGTTCTGCAACAAACAATTAGTTTACGTCAAAATCCCATTAAAGGTAATGTACTAAATGATAGTCCTATCACAGGGCATAAAGACACAAAAGACCAGTTTTATATGACCGAGTCGATAAAATAAGTATCAACTAATAAGAAAACAGTTTGTTTATGGTTAACCATTAAAATACAACGAAAAAGTCCTAGTTATTCATAAGTAGTGTAGTTATAATGCACAAATTCCCGGGCGAATACCTCGAAGTAAAACGTTGGCTAGTGTAGAAGCAGGATGGATGAAAACTAAAGGTGGGGCTTAATCGCAAAGGTGAAGCCAGTTCATGATTCATTGATCACTGTAGGTTCACACTATGTGGTTAGGGTTCGCAACTACTTGTTGAAGATGTTGAATGATTTAGAACCGGTCGCAATGGCTTAGATCCATTTATTCTTCCTGAGTTTTAAAAATTATTCTACACTTTTTATTTCGCGAATTCAGTCCTTATAAGTGATCTCGAAGGAAATCTTTATCATCATTGATACCAGTACTTCGGTGTTTATCTTGAAAATCTCATCTGGATGTGGTATGACAATTTGGCCTGACTCACGTATGTGCCAGGTTTAAAACGTTGCTTATGGCTGACAAAGCGTCTAATGGCTATCTTTACAGAATAGTAACAATGGTACTAAGTTATCTCCCATTTTAAATAGAATTTGAAGCCTTCCCGTACGTTCCCACAGTTTAATAAATAAACCAAATAAAATAACATTGTAAAAATACGAATACAAAAAAGATTGAAATACATTAAGATGAGAGATAGTTTTTTTATAACCTGAAGTCCAGATGGCTCTGCAAATAATTCTGTTATGGTATTTTGTTTGAAAAAAGCTGTGGTGAATTTGCCCCCTTCAATAGCCACGTCACTAAGGAAGCGTTTTTGATTAGCTTTACGTAATATATTTTCTTCCACTGTTCTTTCACTTATCAAGCGATAAATATGAACATCACGAGTTTGTCCGATTCGATGGCACCTAAAATTAGAAATAAATAAACGCTTATTGTACTTACACAATGAAGGAAAATATGTATTCAACAATTTTATCACAATAATCACTGGATTCACCTGTAATAAAGAATCTTTTCTAATTCAGCTGCCCAGAGATAAAACAATAAAACGATTAGTGTAAAGATAGTAAATTATCGTAAAAACCCATGATAAGTGGAATGTGATGACCAAGAAATATTTAATAAAGTGGAATTCCTGTAATATGGGCTTTACATAAACCTTTGTCGGAATTCAGCATTAAAAAGCCTGTTAAATTCCAGAGCTGACTTGATTATATAATTTAACATCGAAGGTCAGATGCTGAATACAACACTGGAAATAAGAAAGGGTACAGACCTTTTGACATTTAAACATGATTCATAAACAATATATCAGATTCTTACACTACTAATCAACTCAAAGCACGCCGTAATTCCTTTAAAAATATCTCCTGTAAACATATTGCTGGAGATCTTTTCATACATTTTGTTTATTTTTGATGAGAATATGCACCCGATAATACAAATTAAATGAAAGCTTATTATATGGCACTAGTCATAACCACAGCAAAATAAGTAATTAGGCATGTCTAATCTAAAATATCTACTACTTTTTCCCAATCTAATCTGAATGGACCTAGTCTTTAGTTGTTTAACTAATCGGGAAATATTGTAATCTCTTTATATTGCAGTCTATTACTAATTCGTTTTGTATGTTTGATTTCGCTTTTTGACTGACTACATTTATTTTATCTCCCTCCTTTAATCATGATAATTTATACCACTGAAAAAAACCGGCTGAAAAGTACGGGAAGCGCGCGAATAAGATGTATATGGGCAAAATAACTACCGGACAGGTCTCCTCCACATATGACGAACTATTATCCACATAATGGGACACATGCAGTATTGTGCCATCATTTAGAATTATCAATCGAGTATTATTATACTGAGCTGAGTAGTCTGCACCTAAAATGTACAATATTCAGTGTGATTTTAGTGATGTTTGTCTTTAACCCTGTCCGGAATACAACCTCTGCTGTTTATGACTTCCTAAAATATTAATTGCGTTGTAACAATTATTCGTTGGACGGTATAAATGCACTAATTCGATTTTAAGAATACAAGACGCTGTTTTACGGACTGTGATACGAAACGGGAAATTAGCTAAACTAGATTCGACAAATGTTTATCTGAGCGAGAGCTACTATCTTGATGAATTGATCAGGCCTGCTCCTAAAAGTCACTCAGCTTAACTATGCTGAGTTCAACAACTGTTTCAAAGATCCCATTTGTTACGAACGTTAAATTACAGATGGAGTTGTTTTATCTTGGAATATTAATATTTTTGACTGTCTTTCTTATTTGCATTAGAAAGAAAGGATCAGAAAAAGTTGACTCTAAAAACTTAATATTCTAGTACTGTCATTTGTGCATCATGCAGCAAATAAAAAGCGAGAATTATGCTATTCTCAATGTGATTTAGTAGTCTCTGTAGTGATGCTTTTTATAGTGGTTTGGGAAATCCAATTAAGAACAAGGAACCTTGGAAAGGATGTTCTGTAGTTTTAAGTCAAAAAACGTTGTGCATTGTTATGTAACGTATTTGGAAAAATCGACATTAACATTTCGTGGTTAAAAAATATAAATACATTGGTCTGATAGAATTACCTATCTTGCGCTTGAGCGTCCATAGTGGGATTCCAATCGGAATCATAAAATATAACTGTGTCAGCTCCAGTTAGGTTGATTCCTAAACCACCAGAACGAGTAGATAGTATAAAAACGAAAATTTGACTATCCTGATTGAAACGCTCCATTAAAACTTGACGCTGTTCCACTTTCGTGGTTCCATCCAGACGTAAATAACGATGTCCATGATATGCCAGAAATTGTTCTAGAATATCTAACATTCGGGCCATTTGAGTGAAAATAAGAACGCGATGATTCCCTGACTTGAGTTCACGTAGCAAACTATGTAGTCGTTGTAGTTTTCCTGTTGAATTAGGGAAAAATACCATAGACACAGATTGCAAATAAAAGCATGAAGTAATCCACCGATATAGGAAACAGTAGTAGAATGAGTAGTCACTATGGATACATGAGCTATACGATGAATGAAACCAATTTCACTGGTGAAAAATACTAACTGATCGTTCATGTTGAAGTAAAATAGGATTTTGGTGCATTACATAATTGTCTCACAAATAATTAATTCCGAAAATTAGATTTGAGCAGTTATTTGTTAGTGCGGTCACTGAAACTTACTCAATTACGCACGTTACACATCGTGAAGGAGCGGAGGCTGATCACCGGTATTCTTTATTCAACTCTGTCCTGGGCTATCCTTCCCAGTTGCTATTCACCCTTTTCATATCTGCTTCCAATTCTCGGTGCAATTTGTTCTTTGGTTTTACTCTTCTCCGTTTCCCCTCATGATTCCGAGTTAGGGCTTGCTTCGTGGAGCAGTTTGATGACTTCCACAATATACGTCCTATCCACCTCCAGCGTCTTTTCTTAATTTCTTCTCCAAATCGAAGCTGGTTAGTTCTCTTCCACAGTACCCTGTTGCTGATGGTATCCGCCCAACGAACATTGGGTACCTTGCGTATCCTATCGGATAGAAGAGCTAGGTTATCAGCGAGGTCCAAAACATCTAGTTGCATCCAAGCTATCCATTGCATTTGGTGCTTCCAGTCAGATGTGAAGGTATTCATAATCAGGTCAAACACCAGAAGAAAAAGAAGGCGGGGAGTAAACAACCTTGTCTGACTCCGGTCATTATTTGGAATGTGTCTGTCAGCTGTCCTCCATACACAACTTTGCAGTGTAGTCCGTTCTATGGATTCCGGATGGTGTTGACGATCTTCTCACGTACACCCTAGTGTCGAAGGTCACATAAGGTTCTCCTATTCGTTCTCTCAAACGCCTTCTCATAGTCAAAGAAGTTGATGTATAGTGACGAAATCAATCCAATCGACTGTTCAATGGTGATCCGTAGTGTCGCGATCTGGTTTGTGCACGACCGATCCTTACGTAATCCGGTCTGTTGATCTCAAAGTTGGGTGTCAACTGAATCTTTCATCCGGTTCAGCAACACTCTGTTGAAGACTTTCCGTGGCATCGACAGTAGTGTGATGTCTCTGTAGTTCTCACACTTGCTCAGATCTCCTTTCTGTGTCTAAATTGAGTGCTTCAGCTGGTTGTCAGGTCCTACTGCTTCCCCACTCTTGATTCACTCGTTGACCTAAAATATACCGATGACATAGTTCTATTTGGTGAAGACGCTGACAAAATGCAGTCTTCTAATCACTATAAGAAACAATACAAGCATGTTCGGCATGCGATTCTCTCCCTCGAAATGCAAAATGTTGCTTCAGGATTGGGTTGTATCGACACCCAAACTAATGGTAGGGAGTGAAGTAGTTGAGCGTGTCGACCGCTTCACTTTCTGGGAAGTCTCATCAGCCCTTGTGGTTTGGTGTGTGACGAAATCTCAGCACGGATACAGAAGGCTCGACTAGCTTTTGCCAACTTGCGTCATTTATGGCGTAAGCGAGATATCCGTCTATCAACCAAAGGACGTGTTTACTGCGCAGCAGTTCGTTCCGTCCTACTTTACGGCAGTGAAACATGGCCGGTAAGGGTAGAGGATATTCGTAGGTTACTAGTATTCGATCATAGGTGTCTTCGAAGCATTGCTCGTATATCATGGGACCATCGAGTAGGTAACACAATTGTTAGGAAACGGGTACTAGGTAAGGATGGCAAATCAATTGATGAAGTAGTGAAACTTCATCAGTTGAGATGGCTGGGACACGTGTTACGTATGCCCAACGACCGACTACCTCGATGTGCTATGTTCAGTGTTATAGGAGTAGGTTGGATGAAAGCTAAGGGCGGCCAGACCAAAACATGGCACAAATTCATGAAGTCACTGACAAGTGAACTGAGTCATGTTGGTAGATGTAGACTACCTGGTTGGGGACCGCGGGATGATAGCAACTGATGGTTAGAGACCCTGAATGACATGGCTGAAAATAGTTTGCAATGGCGCAGGTGCATTCACTCTTTGTGTTCTCCCGAATTCTAATCTTCTCAATTCTTCATGTCCCTTTTTTCCTCTTTCCAAGTTAATTTCACTGGATTATACTCCTTGAATAATATCATATCTTAATCTTTCCGATTACTGCTTATACTCCTACTGTAGTGAAGGAGAACACGGGTAAGGACAACCAAATTGTATTTAGGACAAATTACAGAATTACTTGGTAAAATAGAAAAACCATATAGTAAATCGTTAATTTGCAAAATATTGTTCTATCATATCAAACCGGACTGTTGCTTTTGCAAACCTCAATCCATTGTCTCGCATTTCATTGTTCATGCGATTTCTTACAAATTCCATTGTTTTCTCGCTCTTCTTTTCTTGATCTTCTCCATCTTCTGCTGCCAGACGTTACGTTCTTTTGACTCACGTTATATACTACTTATACCAATATAAGTAGCACGCACCACACTCGTCCCCCCTTTTAACAAGTTGCTGTCGTAGTCTTTCTGATCTCCGTACCGCTGTGTTCTTTGGTGCTTTTCGTGATTCACACCCATGATGATCTTGAAACCATCTCTGTAGTTGACTAGCATTTACGCGCTTCTGCTTGTCTTCTCTCCGGATCGTGTAGACCGAGCCGCGTCTCTCCGTGATAACATACGGTCCTTCCCATTTTGGGGCCAGCTTCCCCGACCCTGCTATGTTACTTTTTCGTTCTCTACACTTTACTAGGTCCCCCACTGCAAAGGGTTTCCACGTTCTCCTCTGTTGTTCTGCCTTCTTTGTGTCTGATATTTGTTTCTTTTCCACGTTCCCTATTGCCTCTCTCCTCTCTTTTCTTAACCTTGTTGTCGTCCACTTCTGTTGTTGTGGCCAGGTCTTATTATGCATTGGAAGTCGTGGTTGTCTGCCATACATGAGCAAGAAAGGTGACTTCTTGGTTGTTCCTTGTGTGGAGGAACGATGTGCCAGCAAAATCAATGGTAACTCTTTCTCCCAATTTCCTCCTTTTGATGCTAACCATTCCTTTAACGTTCGATTGTTTCTCTCTGTAAGCCCGTTTGTCTGAGGATGATACGGTGTAGTTCGTATTCTCTTGATGCCAAACTGCTTTAAACGGGCTTTAAACTCGTCACTTTCAAAACAGGGACCCTGGTCAGTTAATATCATCTTCGGTATTCCGTGACACGCTACAATATGCCGGATTACCACCTCGGTCACTGTCCTTGACCGCTGGTCTGCAATGGGTACGGCATCTACCCAACGTGTAGCATGTTCCGTCATCACTAACAGATACTGGTTACCGCTCGCCGTCTGTGGAAACGGTCCCATCACATCCACCGACCATAGATCACCGACTGCGGTTACTGGGATTGACTGTAATGGCGGTTGTCTGTATCGATCGCTTTTCATTAGCTGACACTGCTGGCAGGTTAACACGTATTCAGCCACATCGTCTCTCATGCTCGGCCAGTATGCACTTTGTCGTAGTAAGTCCGTCGTTCTTGCGATGCCTGTATGTGCTACCTGGTGACACTCGTGTATCACTTTACGCCGCCAGTCTTTCGGGATCACCGCCACCCAATTCTCATCATCGTCCTGCCAGGTCAGGACTCCATATGAGTTCACTCTCAGTCGTTCCTTTTGCCGAAGCAGCGTTATTACCTCCTTGTCCATTGTTCGTTTATCTACGTCTGCTCCCTCTTTTATCACTCTGATTACCTCTCGAAGGTTAGGGTCAGCTTTCTGCTGCCGGACGAGTTCTAATGGGTCTCCCTCTAAACTATTCACCGCGTATGCTGTTAATGGCAGGTCGGCTTCCATGTCTGGTCTTGACAAGTAATCCGCCATTACGTTTTCTTTTCCTGGAACATGGCCGATACTGAAGTCGTATTCTTGTAGGCGTATCATCCATCGCGCCAACTTCCCTCGGGGTCTCTTGCTGTTTTCAACCACTGCAGGGGTTTATGGTCGGTCTCAATGTGAAATCGTCTACCTAAAAGGTACGGTCTCCATTTTTCCACTGCCCACACGATTGCTAAACACTCCTTTTCGATGGTTGAATACTTCTGTTCAGCGGGTGTGAGGACACGACTCGCGTATTCCACCACTCTATCAGCCTGACTCAACACAGCACCTATACCATGATCACTCGCGTCTGTGGCCACTGTAAACAGTCTTCCCGGTTCAGGCAGTCTGAGCGTCATCTGGCGATCGTCTAGCATGTTTTTGATTGGGTTGAACGTTTGTTCGGCAGTCTCAGTCCACGTAAACTTGGTGCTGCTCAATAACTTATATAAGGGTGCTGCTATTTCGTTGAAATTCTTGACAAACCGACTGTAGAACGCCGCTCTTCCCAGGAACTGTCTCAACTTCCTTTTCGAATTAGGTACTGCAATATTTTTTATGGTAAGAATTTTCTCCGGCAATGGTTTTATTTCTCCATTTCCCACTTTATGTCCCAACAATGTGACGCTACTTTTCGCTATCTGCGACTTGTCCTTATTAATCCGAAGTCCAAATTCGTCAATTCGCTTTAAGACCGCTTCCACATGCTTGATGTGATCTGTTTCTGTTTGACTGTACACAACTACATCGTCGCCATATACCTCGACATTATCTAGATTCTTGAGCAGTAGTGTCATTAATCTTCTGAACGTGAACGGTGCACCCGCCAACCCGAACGGCATTCGTTTAAATTGATACTGTTTATCACGTACAGTAAACGCTGTCTTGCTTCGATCACTCTGTTTTATAGGCAGTTGCCAATAACCTGACCGTAAATCCAGCACTGTAAACACCGTGGCATTCTGTAGCCGATCTAATGTTTCCACCACTGTTGGCATTACACAAGGCTTCAGGTCTGTTATATTATTCAATTCTCTGAAGTCGACACAAAATCTATACTTTCCATTTGGTTTCTTTACCAAGAGTACCGGCGAGCTATATGGGCTGTCCGCTTCCTCAATTATACCTTCTTTTAACATTTCCTGGACCTGACGATTTACCTCGGCCTCTAAATGCACCGGGACACGACGTGTTGCAAATATATTTACTCGACTGTTCTTTATCGGTATTTCGTACTTTACTCTGTCACAAAATCCATACGGCTCCCCATCTCCAGTGAATAGTTTCGCATACTTTTTGCATAACTCGTGAATGTTTGGTTTCTTTGACGAGACATCCGCTGCAACTCTTATTTCAGCCACTTCGCTACTTTCGTGTATTGTCAATGAACCATATTTCGTGACCACCTTACCGCTTCTTAAGTCAACTATCGCTTTTACTTCTCTTAGGAAATCTGCTCCTAATATCGGTCTCGATAAGCTTGTGGTTACGACGAACGGAAAATTTATCTCAGCATCCCCCAATTTTACGATACTGTTAGATACGCCAAACACCTCTAACATATGGCCCCCTATCGTGTGGACAGCTAATGTACACGGCTTGATTCTCTTACATTGCTCTTTGTCTATTAACGATACTGCTGCACCTGTATCGATCAGACAAACTAAATCTCGCTCATTTATGTTCACTCTCGTATATACTGCCCCTCTGTCTACTAACGCAACAATCCCCAGATTCCTAGGATAGAAAGAACACTCGTTGTAACTTCTAACATATCTGCGTCTTCGTCTTGTTGGACAGTTTATTTTCCAATGTCCTGTCCATCCACAAGCGTAACACTTATCGTTCCTTTTATGGTTCACTCGTATTTCTGCAGTCTCACGCTCCAGCTCCTCAATCTTCTTCTCGACATTACTCATCTCCTGCTTTTCGCACCCGACCGGAGCTACTGTTCGCGTCATCAGCTGACGAGTCACCTTCGCCAGTTCACTGATATCCATCGGTTGCGCTGCGTTCACCAGTTTCAGATGTTGGGAGACGGTGGCAGGCACACTCTCGATAAACTGTGACGCCAACAACTGTGCCTCCGACTCCTCATCCAGACTCGGCAGCGCACGGCGTAACAATCTGGTAAGCTCCACAGCCAGCACCAGTGGGTCACCATCGACCGGCAACCTCGCCAGCCGGAACTTCTGCAGCGCGTCCTCCCTGTCCACTGGGCTGTCAAACTCCGCCGCCAACCGCTCCGTGACTGTCTCCCATGTCGTCTTCCCGCCAGCACCGTCCAAGCTGTCATACACAGCCTTCGCCCTGCCTCTCAGAAGCGTCCCCAGCACCACCAGCTTCGCCTTCGGCTCCTTCACTCCCACCAGCTCCGCCACGGCCTCAAACTCCTTCAGGAAGCTCAGCACATCTCCGTCCTCAAACTCCTTCGGCCATGGAATCTTCATCCTTAGTGGAGGCAGCGACACCAAATGTAGTGAAGGAGAACACGGGTAAGGACAACCAAATTGTATTTAGGACAAATTACAGAATTACTTGGTAAAATAGAAAAACCATATAGTAAATCGTTAATTTGCAAAATATTGTTCTATCATATCAAACCGGACTGTTGCTTTTGCAAACCTCAATCCATTGTCTCGCATTTCATTGTTCATGCGATTTCTTACAAATTCCATTGTTTTCTCGCTCTTCTTTTCTTGATCTTCTCCATCTTCTGCTGCCAGACGTTACGTTCTTTTGACTCACGTTATATACTACTTATATCAATATAAGTAGCACGCACCACACTACCACCTCTACCACTACGGGATTTGAATCGACAACTGCATCTCTGTACTAATGTGGTATGGCAACTCGAACGGATGTACGTAAGTACGAAGTTCTACGTTGTTACTGACTGACTGACTTTGTCAGATGGTCATCCTGATTTCTTCGATCGTTGGTGGAGTGAAAGCTATAGGAAAGTTTGTAGGTGTTGCTTTTATATCTGGTGGATTCAATGGAGCTGGCCTATTCAAGAGTTCCTCAAAGTATTCTACCCATATGTTCCCCTGTTCATAAATCTCAGTGATTGGCTTACCTTCTTTGTCTTTGTCTTGTCGTTCTGGTTTGCTATATTTCCATGCCAGCTTCTTTGCTGTGTCATATAACTGTCTCACATTTCCTTCTCTTGAAGCTTTCTCTGCTGTCATTGCTAGCTCTTCCATGTATTTCTACTTGTCGGTTCTAATGATCCTCATCACTCCAATGTTTGCTTCTGTGTACCAGGCCTTTCCCTTGAGTTTTTCTGCTCTTATTTGACTGCTGTTAATTTCTGTCTTCTTGTCTTTCCGTACTTGAATACTACTCACGGTTTCGATAGAGGTCCATTCTTTATGATGATGCTTTTTGCGGCCCAGATTTTTTTATTGATATAAATGTGACCAATCTGGTTCAGTGTAGTATGGTTCGGCGAGACCAATGTAGCTTTGTGAGGGAATATAATGTCACATATAACCATCTCATCGTATTCACATAAATTTACAAATCTCCGGCGATTCTCGTTTCCTTCTCCCAGTCCATGTCGTCCCACGATATCTTCATGCCCGATGTTGACCGTTCCAACTTTGGCGTCTAGATCTCCCGCCAGGATGGTCAAGTCCTTTCCTGGACACTTCTCTATAACCGACTGAAGCCTCTCATAAAACTGATCTGTATCGTGTTTGTTGCTTTCATTAGTGGGTTCGTAGTACTGAATGAAATTCATTGTAATCCCCTCCTCGATTTTGAAAGATGACTTGGTAACCCTGGATCCATGAGATTCCCATCTTATGAGTGATCTTCATGCTTCTCTGGAGAGGATCAGTGCAACTAGTTGTGTGAGCAAAACATTCTCTTCATGAGAGCACGGCAGCACCTCTTCCGTAGCTGATCTTTTCTGTCCAACTTGTGCCCAGTGAGTTTCACTTATTACGAGCACCGCCAAGTTGTATCTCCTCATTTCCACGGTTATTTGACTGGTCCTCCCAGTCTCCCACATTATCTGGACATTCCATGTACCTATGTTAATTGTGGCTCTGATTATTAGAAAGGGAGAACGGCCTCGTGGGTTACGAAGAATATCGGCTTTCAACATAAGGCGTCATAATTCCTCTGAATGATGATTCTTCAACTCCCAAGGCAGAGTTTAATTGGTTTGCCATTGAAACTATCGATAACTAATTTGAAGGATGTATTTACTTCATGTACGAGTAGTATATAAACGGAAGTTAAATGATTTAATATGCTCCAAATACGTAATAATGAGTAATATAACTTACTTTGCGAATACCGAATTACGTACTTCGTTACACTTTATATCTTAACACTAAACTCACTATCTAGTTGCTTAAAATTAAGTTGATAACAAATTATATGAAGTAGTTTTTGAAATAACTCTGTTAAGAAGCCTGGTATGCAATGAAATCAGATTAAATATTACTAACTCACCACAGTCGTATTGTATCAGACGTGGATCAGGGAATTGAATACGACAGGACATAACCAACTGATGTAACTTTGATGGCATCAACCACATCTGAGGACTCCAAGTTGTTAAACGGTTCAAGGTTTTTCGCTCATGATACTCAGATGAGTTCATAGGAAAAAACGAAGGATGTAAACACCCTGAGGATAGAAGCATATCTCGAATCCGAATTTCTTGATTGATAAGTTGATGCTCCAGAGCATGGTTGGAAACTTGAAGTGTAAAACCCGATGATATAACAGCAGGCACTACAAAAACGAACCTTTTGGAAAGAAATCAAAGGGCTAACTATTCGATACATAAAACAACAATTTAACAGAATTTAATGTAGATTTAACGTATTCCGACGCTACATAACACAAGGTTAATTACCTTTTCGACAAAATCAAAACATAACATCAAATACGCTATTAACATTGAGAAACCATAGCCGCTTATCCGTATACAAATAACATATGCAAATGCATTAGACTAACAAAAACACAAACGTACAAAACCACTTGAAATACTTAACTGAGAATACAATTTTGTAGTGGTAGATAATAGGTTTATCTTTTGTAATTCGCCAGCTGTTTGCACTAAACACTAACTATTTTATCAACCTATCAATGCAGGTTTATGATCGCGATAATTACCATTATTTTAGCCTAAGTATTCTGGCACTAAATAGTCCCAACGACCATGAAAAGTTAGTGTATAGTGCTTCAATTATAACCTGTGATAAGTGAATATAGGGATTTTGACATTATAGAAAAGAGGGTTGTTCAGTAACGGAGTTCACAAAAAGTGTAGCGAGAAATATAATCTAAATATTACGGTTAATGGAAGGTTACAAAATATTTAACAAAGAGTAACAACATATAAACTATCCATTGTATTATCATGAATAAATATTTGTAAAATTGAACAAATAATTGTACGTATTTTGTTATCGTAAAGTTAATAAGAAGCCAATATGATGAAATAAACGATAAGAAGATTAAATCATTATTATCTTTCTAACTAAATTTCCATTAACTGTAGCTTATGATCACGATGGTCATTTGAGTTTGCAGAGTTGGAACAGCAGTTCAGTTTTTATCAGGAATCCTTTTATCTTTAATATGAGTATAAAAAATTGGGACCTAGTGGATTACAGTATTTACTGGGTTGCGGTTACGTGCGTGACTTAAAAACAATAAAGTCTAATGATGATAAGAACATGAATCCTGATGTCCATCCGAATTTAGTCTTTGTGTGCAAACGCAAAAGTATGAAATGTCGGGATCGCAATCAACATGAACTAAGAAGCAAAGACATTCAGAAATCTTACCTTTTGAGAATTTCGCGTAAGTCATTTAAGTAGTCACCGGGGCTGTGTAACATCTCTCGAAGAGAACGAGATGATCGAAGCCAGGACGTACGTCTAGAGCTAATGGATTCCATACTGAGTGAACTCATTTGATGTATATTACCTTCAAAACAAGATATTTGGTCAACCGTAGAACTTATAATACTGCTTAGAGGAGAGCACTTTACTGGCCAGGTATGCAGGCTTTGTTGACAGTAAACTGCGCCATTAATGAGACCAGGATATATGTGGACATCCTGTAGATTTTCGACAGGTTTTTCAAGCATCAAACGATTAATGAGAAAAATCAAATCTGGTCCAATGTGGGTTCCATGGTCCCAATACGTTCCAATATCATTTGAATGTGATTTGAACGTTAAATCACAACGGCGTTCATTAATTCTACTCATCAACAGCAATCTGTTACATCGTTCAACAAAACGACGACGCAAGCAGGACTTTGGCATACCAATATCCCAAGTATTTTTCGGGAATTCAGCTATGCATAAAGGGATAAAAGAAAGACGAATAACCTGTAAAACAAAATTTAGTATCAGATGTAAAAATTAACACAAAGTAAACCTCAAACAGGTAAAAAAAGAAAAAAACGATAATTTATTTGCTTGCTTATCATGATCAAAAAAGAATATGACAACTGAATGGGTGTAAACTTTTGCACTATATAAAATTCTTTTGTGTACAATACGATCTATAGATTATAACATCATTTGGGCCTTCTTATTATCTGTTTCAGTAATTTTCATTCCTATCATGGAAACATTCATTGAATGAACACATAACAACTCAAATTATTTAGATATACTCCAAACCAATTTCTGTTAGTTGGAACAAACAATACAACCTTTCCAAGCAAAAATATAACATACTAACTCCAATAAGATAAAATTATTGAATGGATATTGGATAAATGTAGTAAAAAAGTTATACCTTTAACTATAGTGGGTTCGAGATTGGTGGGGGACGAAAGCGCAGGATAGTATCCATCAGCTAAATAAAACATTGAAAAAAAATCAAGTTTCGGTAACGGAAAAATATAGAAAAAATCTTGATGCAAAGTTGAATGCTTAAATCAAAATGTCACAAAGTTCGTTTGTTTTCGTTACCACAATAATATAAAGTAGTTACTTCTAACTGGGAAAACTTCATCTACAAGTGTACGTAATTAAAACTGATGTACCTCATTCATTTAAAATTTTAGATTCTATGTCAATTTTATTGAATTGATAGTGCAAAGAATTTTACGAGGGACATCAAAATATGTCTTTAGCGACTCATGGCTTGGTTATATAAAAAAATAGTAGTGCTAATCTGTTTTGCAAATAATAGTTATGTTGTCATCGTAGTTGATAAAGTCGGCATATCAGAAATATTCCCGTGTTAGCATTTTTCGAAAGTGGAAACAATTGTTTTATTGATAACCAAAACGAAAATGCTGTAAATACAGGTATAACATGAACAATATACAACAACGTCCCTACTAAGAAATGAACTGGAAGTACAATAAGGCCGGAAGATACTCAGATCTGACGAAGTCAAGTCAGACAATAGAATTAACACAAGCACTATTCACAATTACCAAAAGTTAGGTAATATAAATAAAATCTATCAATGTCTCAGTCATTTGTAAAAGTTTAAAGCAGCTAATAACAAAAGACCACAAATATAACAAAAAAAGGCAGAGGTTATGTGTAATTTTAATGAACCAGAGATATGAAAACATAAATGAGAGTAACAAGGGGGAATACAGTGATATATAAAACAAGTTGGTAAGTGGAGATATCCAGATGATTTAATTAATGCAAGTGTTATGTATATCCCAACAGTGCCATTGCACAGGTTTGCAAAATATCCAGATTCAAAGAGTTGGGGTCGTTGATTCATAAGCATTTAGCCTACTAAAGCGCCATGAGCATTACTAAAATTTGACAAATCGATAGTAGGTTACACAACGTAGTATACTCTATGATATAAACATAACTTGGAGGAATTGGGAACAAAAATAGTTAGGATAAAAGATATGTTTCAAAAATAAAGAAACAAAAGCAAACACAAAGGTTTACATAAAATATATGGTAATCTAGCACCTAAAGATACCATCGCCAACGCCCATCGGTTTAGAAGAAAGTAATTAGTATTTTCGAATCAAAATGGTATTGAATGAGCTCAACTAATTCCACGAGGTCTGATAAACTATAAAGGTGTCAGTTAAGAGTAACGGATTACTTGCAACTGATGAGTAGCCATATGAAAGCTTGGTAAAAGTGATATGGCCGAAAAAATTATGAAGCAAATATTACTATTCACTCAATGGTGATTTAATACAACGGCAACGGATACTTACAATACACAAAACACTTTGAGTCAAATAAAGGGGATCTGTTCAGATACTCTCCTTGAGATTTTCGGGATTTCTTCAGTTCGTTAAACTGTATTCTCTGAGAAGTGACTACAAGATAAACAACACATATTAACATTAGGAGCAGCGAGATATTATATGTATGTTAAAGATTCAGATGGAAATTCGATATGTTTTAAAGCAGCACTTTAATGTAAGATTTACCTCGAAAGAATAAAGAAATTTGAATTATCTATGAAATATATTTCGAATGCAAGGGACACACATCAAATCTAAGCCAAAACTAATGGCCAATGCCATGACATTCATTGTTTATAACAGTAATATTAATAAGTGAACGTTTCACGGTTTCAAAGTACTGGTTTCAGGATCACTATAAACATTCTGTAAAGACAGTTAGTCAGCTACATAGTAGGACTAGGCAGATATATGCATCGGTTCGGCCGCCCCTAATTTCCATACGTCTCCAACACTATTCAGCATTGCGCGCCGTGGTGATTGGTGTTCAGGCATACGTAACACGTGGCCCAACCATCTCAGTTGACGAAGATTTACAGCCTCATCAACTGATTTACCATCATTCTCTAATACCCTACACGTCTAACCTCACTAATACTTACTCAGTGATCCCAGCAGATGCCAGCAATATTTCTAAGGCACCTGTGGTCAAATACTAGTAGCTTACCAGCACCTTCTACTCTTAATGGCCACAGTCTTAAAGTAGAACAGAACGAACTGCTGAGCAGTATACCCGTCCCTTAATTGATAGACAGATATCTCGCCTTCGCCATAGATGAGGTGAGTTGGCAAAAGCCAAACGAGCTTCTTGAATTCGTGCACAGATTTCGTCAGACACCAACCAATTTGGGCTGATTAGACTTCCAAGATAAGTGAAGTTGTCGACGCGTTCGACTACTTCACTCCCTATCCTTGATTCGGGTGTTGACGTAGATTATTCCTGAAGCAACAACTTGCATTTAGAAGGGGAGAAGCCCACCCCAAACATTCTGGCATTGTTGCTCAGTTCTATCAAAAGACTGCATTTTATCAGCGTCTTCACCAAACATGGCTATGTCATCTGCGTATTCTAAATCGGCAAGTGGACCTCTTGGTAAGAGATCAGTGCCTGAAAATTCAGTCGACGAGAACGTTATTCTTTAAAGTAGGGAGGCGATTTTATGATACCACTAGAGAGGAGACTAACTAAATTATATAGATTACAATTTCGTATTATAGTTAGGTGCTGTTTATCAGATAGTAACTGTAACAATCTTCAATTTAAAAAGAGAAAAATGACAAACTTTCAGTGTCAATATATACTAAGATTTTTGATACTGTATGGAAATCTCGTGTAGCGATTTCCTTAAACTCATTTTATATGATTTATAAACAAACACATAACGACGATGAACTGGTCAATCAGTTAGTCTAACGCAAAGTATAACTTGAAACATAAGTACATCGGTCCGAATTGTCATACCCCACTCGCACAGGGAGATAAAATCTTCGGGCTCAATCTCAGAATAGTAGACGTAATAACACTACCAGTGGAAATAGAAAAGATTAGGTATCGAATATACGATTCAAGAACATATAAATAAATGGAGGAAATTATGAGTTCAGAAAATTACAATCCAAGGGGAGATAAAAATTGTATGGGTCTTCATCGCTCCAAATGATTTTAAGCAATGTCATTCAAATTCTCTAACCATTAATTACGATAATCACACGAACCCCAACCAGGTAGTTTACACCTTTTACAATGGCTAAGTTCAACTGTCAATGATCTCATGGACTGATGCAATGTAGGTAGGCAATAGTTGGGCATACATTCTACATGTCCCAACTACCTCAATTAATGAGGATTTACTACCTCATACATCGATTTTCTATCTTTACCGAATACTCTATCCCTAACCCAAGCACTACCTATTCGGTGGTTTCAAAATATACGAACAATGCTTCGTATAACCTATAAATACTCCTTATCCTTAAAGGCCATGTTTCACACCCAAAAAATAGGACGGAATGAACTAGTGAGCAGTAAACTTGGATATCTCTCCAACGCCACAAGTGACGTAAGTTGGCAAAAGCCAATCGAGCTTTCAGAAATTATGATGAGATTTCGTAAGACACTAGACGATCAGGACTGATGAGACTCTCTATATAGGGAAAGTGGTAGATAGGCTCCACTACTTCCCACCCCTTCATTAATTCAGGTGCTGATGCAAGCTGACACTGATGAACTAGTCGCCTGCATATAACTTACATTACTGCTATGAATTAAATTATGCAAGGAATGCTAATTCTACAGATTAAGAATACGTATGAAATCCACTTGTCTACATGAGATTATTTCTAAGAGGTATGATGTGTACGAAAACCATTTTACTTTTACATTGTATCTGTAGACAGAATACTTAGGAATGAATGAAACGTTTCAATACCATAATAAGAAGGGTTGCAATAGAACATGAAACCACTAGTTCTTTCAGGTTTGTAAGTCTGTATACATCAGGATATTAATGCACAAAGAATAATGAAATGGCGAGAAACAGTATATAGCCTCTATTATCTATGGTCTTTGATTACACAATATTCGAAATGATTTTGCCTTCACAGAATGAGAAAGTCGAATAGTGACCAATGATCATGTTATAAGTTCATCATTATTTCAGTAACTGCTGAAAAATTAATATAGACACTAGTTTGGAGAAGATAGCTTTGTTGATACAATAACTAAAGTACTAGAAATAAATTAGATTAACTTGTTCACTAGGTACATGGGTACGAGCTCCACTCCAAGTGTAAGGTCTAGTGATACTGCCGTGTCGTCCTAACTGAAGTGGGATGGAGTTTGAACTATGAAATTCGTATCGGAAAGTCGAACGTCTTAACTACTAAGCCACCTCTCCTAAAATGAAGCCAAAACGTGGAAGACTTGTGGATGATAGTAAGCAATCAATATCGAGGTACGTTCCAGTGGTTGGTATTAGAAAATACAAGCATAATGGAAAATATTAAACCACGAGAATACTGATTTACTACGCTGTGCCACACAATCTTTGGACTACAAATAGTACTATGTGCAAAGAAACTATGGTACAAATCTGTGAGATTGGTTGGTTAACTAAGTACTCACATACCAATGTGACAAGATCATACTAAAATAGAATCATCAAACAAATATAGAATGATTTTAAAAGTCTTCTACGGAAGTTACCATTTCGAAGTCAGAATTTTTAAGCCTAGTTAGCTTTACTCAAAGTTTAAATCCTACTATAGTCTCTTGAAACAAACCATGCAGACCCAAAATAACGTATTTTCTCACATCAACAGTAAAAATAATGGCGAAAACATCCGATACCTCGTGATTTTAGATCATTGTGGATGATTTGATATAAAAATCAAGGTGACAAATAATTTGCAAATAAAATGCCCATTAATTTCCAAACGAGCACTAATCTTGCATAAGTTATACATTAAGGAATAAAAAGCATCAAACAACACATACGACTCACCATCATCGATTACGTCACTAGAGTCAATAATGGTAATCAAGTTTTCTCGCGCACACAATTGATGACATCGTCTTGCGACAAAGCCTGGTAAATCCCGAGCCATTTCGACTAAATTCATCGTTTGTCCCAAGAGACGAGCAACCAATCCAGCGGTATCCAACCAATCTAAATCAGGATCAGAAAATGCTGAAGCTGATCCGAAAACACTTCGACTACCATTCGAGCTCGGGGCAAATACTAAGAAGGGGTGACTCATAGATACCAGCAATCTTGGAAGAGAATATGTTAAATATGATTCGGCTACCCGAAACGGAGAAATGATTGGTCTAGTTTCAAACAGATTTGGATGATTGCAAACCTTTCGTAGCTGCATAAGTATGTTCATGACTGATAGGAACTGGCCAGATTTTAAGGTTTCCTGAGTGCTATAGAATAAGCAACGAAAAGGTTTTAAACCTCAAGTGAATAAAAAACACAATTTAAAAAAGTTATACAAATAGATAATTAACTAAGAGTTAACTTTTTTCTTGCTATTTCAAAGCCGCACCATGAAGTGTTTTTGAACACATCGGCGCTAATTTCAAAAAGGGCAGTGATTTTTGTACTTGTTGTGATTATACTTGCTTTTGATACTTATTGCACTAAAAAGCATTCTTGGTCTACTTTAACTAATAGTTCTTTGGTTAAAGTTTGAAATTTTTTGCTACATTTTGTCCTGGGTACCTGTTTTTAGTCCTTGACTAACACTTGTGTTCACATTGTTATCATTTTTTGTTTTTAAACCTTTTAAATCGAATTACAATGGTTGGTAAGACTCACAAATGTGGGCAACCAAATTGTTTGTTCTCCGTTGAGGAGGGAATGCAGTGTGACGACTGTAAAAAGTGGTATCACAAAACGTGTACACGACTAAGTCCGACGGCTTACAAAAGATGCTCGAAGCCTAACTCGCATTGGCTTTGTGTGTTCTGCTGTACGGATAAAAAGGTACTAATACAGGAGGCTATGGGCCTATTGGCTTTGGCCTGCAAGAAAAACGATGGCGGAAGCACTGATAACAGGAGCACTGACGATGAAGAGTGTGTCAGTGTAGTAAGTGCTGCTACTGGACCCATTAAACACCTGACTGCGGTTGTCGGGAACGGGAAATCTCCGTTGACATTAACGAGGAATGAGGTGTCGCTTGATATTGACATCGGCAGTCATACACCTCTAGTCGAAATAGAAGATCCGGATAAAACTGTCACCGTTCCACATAGTCCAGGTGTGGCTGTTCTGAGTGGTGACAAATGGACTTCGGTAAGAAGAAAAGTAAAATAAGAAGAAAAAGGCTGTAGGCAAAACGCAGCTGGTCAGCAAGACATTGGAAGGGACTTTATCAGAAGAAAAATCCTCATCGCGTGAAAAGACAGATCTCTCTGAGAGATCAGTCATTTTTCATAAGATAAGAGAATCTTCAGACACTGAACCAAAGGCAAGATTTGAACATGATCTCAATCATATTAAGACATCATTAAGTAAACTACTCCCAGATACAGTTTCAGGAGTTAGTATTTGTAAGCTTTATAGAATAGGAAAAAGGTGGATTCCGAAAGTCCTCAGAAAAACCGCCTCCTAAAGGTTACATTCAACACGGTGGAAGAAAGGAACCTGGTTCTAAGTAATTCACGTAAACTGATTGGATCCGGAATATATGTCCGTGAGGACCTCAGCCTAGCTGATCGTGTTAAGAGAAGAGCTGCAGAAGCGGAAATAAACGAGCGTCGCCGAAACGGTGAAAGAAACCCGTTCTTAAGGGTTTTCAGATTGTAAAAGTTCGGAGCAAAACGATCCCCAAGCCACTCTGGGTGGCAAGGGAAAGCTCTCCACAGACTTAAAAGTGTGCTACACAAATGCTCGCAGCCTACTAAATAAAATGGCGGAGCTGAAGTCAGTGGTGGACAAAGAAAAACCGGACGTTATCGCTGTCTCGGAAACTTGGTTAACGTCAGAAGTATTAGATAGTGAAATCCAATTGACTGGTTTCATAACCAGTAGGGCTGATAGATTAAACCGAAGGGGAGGCGGGGTTATCCTGTACACGAAAAGTACCCTAACCATAAGATTAGCTGAGACAGTAGCACATGTTTCAGGGACATGTGAACTGGTGAGATGTAAGTTGAAATGCCGAAGGCAAGATATTGAAGTAGTTGTAGTTTATCGCAGTCCAGAATGTGTGGCAGATGATTTTCTCCTCAGTAAACTTAAGTCCTGGTGTAACAACGGTAAAAGCCTTGTAGTAGGCGACTTTAATGCACCATATATAAACTGGGTTAACTTAGAAGTAGAGTAATCTATATCGTCGTTCGACTCCAAACTGTTAGAAACCTCGATTGAACTAGCATTATTCCAACACATTAGAGATCCCACAAGATACGACTTAAAAAACTCTCCTTCTATACTATATTTAGTCTTCACACACGGTGATGACGTTGGTCAAATGGCTTTTCTCCCACCACTTGGGAGAAGTGACCATGCAGTCATCTTATTCAAATTCATGGCTGAAATTGCTTCTCAAACAATTGCGCCGGCCCGTCCTAACATATGGAAGGCAGATATGCAGGCAATTAACTCCGCAGCATCGGCTGAGAACTGGGAAATTGACTCAAAGGCATCAGTACAAGAGGCATGGACTCTATTCAGGCAGTTATACAATCGGGTAACTCAACCATATATACCCTGGACTGTCCCAAAGAAAAAGAAGCACGGACATCCCTGGTTAGGGCGAGATATTCGACGCTTACCAAGACAAAAGAAGAAATGCTGGGATGTTGCCATCCGCCTTGGCACAGCAGGTACGATGGAACACTACAGATCGATAAGAAACGAGTGTATAACTAAAATTCGGGAAGCGCAAAGAAAATATGAAATGCAGCTGGCAGAATCTGCACTCAAGCAGCCCAAGAGGATATTCTCGTACATAAACTACAGAACAAGGATTCATCACTGGATTCCCAACCTAATTAAAGTAGGAAGTGAATCTGAAATGATAGAGGAAGATCAGGAAAAAGTAGAGGCTATGGCTGACTATTTTGGGGCAGTTTTCACTCAGGAACCTCCTCTAGAGAAAGAACCAGACCCAATTACAGAGTCAACAAACCAGCTGCTCACCGTGGACTTCGACCAAAACGATGTGCTTAAGGCTCTTAGCACCCTAAACATGGAGAAGTCAACAGGACCAGATGAACTACACCCTAAAATCTTGAGACATATTGCCGAATATATCGCAGCCCCACTGACTGTGATATTCAAAATGTCACTTGACCAAGGTGTGTTACCTATGGACTGGAAGGACGCAATCGTCACTCCCATACATAAAACTGGTCTACGACAAGTTCCATCAAATTACAGACCCGTAAGCCTCACCAGTGTTGTAATTAAAATACTGGGAAGGATAATCAAACGGACCATAACGGCATTTATGGAAACCAATAACTTGCTGAACATGGCACAACATGGTTTTAGAAAGGGTCAATCCTGTACAACGAACCTCCTTATAGCTAGGGAGCTCTGGATTAATGCGCTAGACAATGGAAACTCAGTGGATGTTGTCTACATAGACTTCAGTAAGGCTTTTGACAAGGTGCCAACTAATAGACTGCTATTGAAGTTGGCAAACCTTGGTATTGCCGGACCTCTTTTAAAATGGATTAAGGATTCCCTAGTAGGTCGTAGGCAAAAAGTAAGAATAAATTCCAAGTGCTCCATCTGGAGACCAGTACTTAGTGGAGTACCCCAAGGTTCCGTCCTAGGTCCTTTACTTTTTATAATGTACGTTAATGATCTTACAAGTATAGTACAGTCTCCAATGTTATTATACGCTGACGATGTAAAAATTTGGCGAGTTATAACTGGAGACAAAGACGTATTTACTCTTCAGGCGGACTTAAATAATATGATAAACTGGTCTAAAGAGTGGCTAATGCCTATCAACTCGGAAAAGTGTGTCTACATGCACTTGGGGATTCAAAGGTTAATACGTACAACATAGGGGATGTGTCATTACCAGTAGTCCGGTCTCATAAGGACCTAGGGGTGACAGTGAGCAATGATCTTAAGACGACGGCCCATTGCCGGGAGGTCGCAGTTAAAGGGTTTCGAACCCTCTGGGCTTTAAAAAGGACATTCACTAAGCTTGATACTACCATGTTCACCACATTATACACATCCTTAGTGAGAACTAAGTTAGAGAACTGTGTTCAGGCTGCAAGCCCCTGTTTAAAAGGTGACTCAGACATACTAGAAAAGGTACAGAGGGCAGTTACGCGTGCAATTCCGGAACTCCGGGGTTTATCATATAAAGAGCGGCTTGAAAAACTGAACCTCTTTACTCTGTCCTATCGCAGACTAAGGGGAGATCTAATATTGATGTACAGAATACTAAGAAATGATTTCGGACCTAACTTATTCTCTCTCTTCCTTCCCACTAGATCGGGACACCTCAGAGGACATAGCAGGCGAGTAGAAAAGCCAAGAACGAACAAAATACCCGTGGCATACAGGTTTTCACACCGAGTCATCAATACTTGGAACCTGCTGTCTGAAGCAGTGGTATCTGCACCTTCAATTGACTCTTTCAAGAGAAGACTGGACACTCACAGAAGCATACTAGAAAAGGAATAACATAGGCCGTAGGCCTTCTGTCCTTACTACACAAATCTGAAATCTGAATCTGAATTTCACGACGTTCGCAGTGGTTTAGATACCTCGTAATATGTCAATAAAAATTGTGTAGAGCTTATGAAAAGGAAGGCACTATTACATTCATAAAAAATATTTAGCCTCAATTTATTTCAAAGCGGAACAGACAATATGATGAGTATTCAATAATAAAGAAAAAGCAAATCTTAATAAAGCATACCATTGGTGAATTCTGACACGCGAAGAGACTAAAAGACAATATTTTGTGTAGAAGTAGTTTAGTAATCCCTGTGTTACTACCACTAATCCAAGAAGTTCCGAAGTTGAGAAAATAACAATGGCCTTATTAAGTACGAAGCTAACATAAGTAACTACATCTTGAAATATTTATCGTAACAAATACACTTAAATTCAGATTTAATCAAACGGTTATCTGTAAATATGGATCAAACACCCATCAACATCGAATACATTACAGAAATAGAGAAATGTAATAAAGATAAGATTATTTTAAAACTCAATGCCCACAACCTAATTACATGTTTAAAAGATACGATCGAGAGACTGAAAAAGCAATTTATAAAACAGATTACCTTCCAAGTGACATAAAATCATCATATAAAAACCGTTGTCTTCTTGATAATCTACACATGATAACATGCTCGTACTTCTTTGGAAGTTGACGCTCAACATCCGCTTTGAGACGCCGTAACAAAAAAGGACGAAGAACTTTATGTAGTCTCTGAACCAGTAATTCATTATGGTCAGTATTCCCTTCAATCATCCCTATATGAAACAAAAAAACAAACCTATGTAGACAACAAGCGAAGGTTGAGACGGATTATTGAACGATTCACAAGATTAGTTATATGGTTTATTATAAGGCATGAACAGGAAAGATATTACTGCATGTAAGACATCAGTTATTTCCTTGCTTCTCATAGTGTCTTTTATCCCACTCCACTAGTGAAATTATACCCGTTTTAAATGTATGAATACTGTTGCTAATAAGCACACTTATCGAACATACATTCATGTTGATATTTTTTGCTTTTACATTTTTTAAAACTTATATTGTGAGTTCTTCATGTTATACGTCATTAATCTCGAACCACACTATACTTTGTTATTTTCAGGATATATACACTGATTATTTTAAATAAAATCTATCTAAATATGTACGTTACGAAACACTCAAGCACATCTATGGCGATAAACCTATCAACTTTTTGCTGTTGTTCCATGTTTTCTGCTTTTATTTTCTTTCTGGTTGAAGATCATTACAGGTAACCTATGATGGGACTGGAATCGCCTTCTTCATCATACAATTCATTCACAAACATGACACCTAAAATCTCCTACAAAGAAAATACCAGTTCTATACTATATCATTCCAAAACGCTCACTACATTGTAGCTATGCCACTTTCTCAACGTACTTATTAGTCATCTATCCGCAAATGCCGAGAGCGTGGAGAGTCAGCTCCCCCTTTCGAAATTCTCTTCCATGACCACGCGTATACAGCCGCTGCCAGGGAAGTCCTACTCACTGCCTTCTCGTGGCGGGGGTGTCCTTCACGAAATTGAGAGGACGAAAAACGAATGTCCGGCACTTTAACCGGGATAGTGAGCACGGAGAGTCCACCTAGGGAGTTGGAAAACCCTGATCCCAAACCAAAGGTGTACATGGGCCCCAGTATCTTAAAGGAACAAATGGCGTATGAACCAATTATTGGTCACCGGCTACCATAGGACTGTATCTCCTGACGTTGCTCCACTGTCTTGTGAATCAAACCTCTAGGTCGACGGCTTCGGGTGTGGCTCCCTAAGAAAACCACCTATTTCACTTTGGGCACCACAGAAGTATCCCAAACCTTAAATCAAATGATTTGTGTGGCACGTGCCTATTTGGTGCCTTCTTGTACCAATGTTTATGTTTAGATAAATAAATAAGTAAACATATAAGACTGATGCCTAATACAGTGCACACTTTGATAGCAATGATGTACTCTAAAATGCTATCACCCCTGATTACAAACTTTGCCTCAGATTATTAATATCATTTGTGAACATTTAATAAAACCAGTTTATAAATCACATCTTTTTAAAAAATATATATAACACTTAAACATTCAATATTCATTTTCCATCAACATGATCATGTCTATAAATTGTCGTATGCAGAAAATGAAAGAAATTAAACATTCAACAGAAATTTAGTAAAATTATGTTTGTTCAGTAGGTATATTCTTTCGCACTATAATGGTGTTCATTAAGAGGATATCAAACACATATATAGCAGTAATACAATGGCTTACCTGTAATGGGTGAGGCAAACCATTCTTGAAAATCTCGATGGGATTGAAATATATTTGGCATTAAGAAATGCATCAAGGACCAGAGTTCCATTAAGGAATTTTGTAATGGTGTACCAGTAAGGAGTAAACGCCGCTGACTATTGAAAGTAAGCAGAGTTTGCCAACGTTGAGATTTGAAATTTTTTATGTTTTGAGCCTGAATAAAATACCACGAACAAATTGTGAATGAGTAATCAAATGCAAACCTATGAACCTAGTTAAAAAAGAACACCTGTAAAGTGAATAACAGAGAAAACTTTGGTAGACAAAGGATATCCGCCTGGATAAATGTTAGGGAATAAATGCATACAGACCATCAGCACACAGTACTGAAATGGTATACGATGTGAATAGTTGTCGGAAGTAGATTATTCATTATACACAAACAGCCGCCAGAGTCTTAAAAATACCGTCCTTACCAAATACATAGTTTGACATTACTAAGAAAGTTAATCAAAATACTACGGGCAACAAGTAAAATCTAATGATGAAAAGTTTGAAGTATGGCACTCTGAGATACTAGTTATGATTCTAATTTTCTGCTTTAGAACAGCTAATCGTAATCATAAAATTAAGCAAATACTGTTTGACGTTAACTCCGTATGACCAAAAACGGGTCCTAACGAGCACTGGTAACAGATAGGTGACTTCTGCTCAGAATGTTCCGTGCAAGACTGTGTTAGAGCACGCTGATTAGCCATTTCTCAGCTAATTAGTGCTAGCACCATACTTGGAGAAGACTCCAGAACCTTCTTGTATAAAATTGTGAATATAAAGTTTTTTTATTGTGATTCACTACCACTCAAATTAATTTATTTAAAATATGACTACGTACCTGGCCAAGCCGTGTTCTGATTTTAGGGAATGGTTGGGGTTAAGGATCCGAAGAATACTAAGCAATAGGAGTAACTGAATTAGATGAGAAAGATTTATTACCTTTCCAACTCCAAATCGGAAAACCAACCAGAACATATTTTAGAAATCCATAAAATGTATGGCTGTGTTGACAACTAGCTACATGTCACTTGACTGATTTTTCATAACATCATGCAATCAGAAATAGACCTAATTTTTGAAGTACTGATAAATAGAATAACCGTAAGATGACTGAACTAATAATCTATTAGTATGAAGTGTACGATCATATGCAGCTGTAAAACTTTGCTGCTGCAACAAATACTTATAAAATCGTTTGATAAGTACTCACACTAAAAGTTTTGATTTTCATGATTTCATAGTGTAAAACGATTAAGAGAAAGAAGCTAACACTTTACACAAAATTTGAATCAATTACCTCGTCTAAAATGAGATATTTCCACTTTTTACGTTTAAAAGCGATTGCATCTTGAATAGCTAATCTGTATGATGTTATACATACATGAAAAGCATTTGTTTTCGTCCAACCCTAAAAGCAAATTATAAACTTTGAATATTTCTGAGGTTATCAAAGTTGTTTAACGAGCAAACTGTATGTCTGCAATCATAAACTGACCTTCCTTTTACATTTCCTTTCTTTCATGTTACCGAAATAAGTCAGGATCTTGAAAGACGGACACCAGCGTTTGAATTCCACCTCCCAATTAAGAATAACACTAGTTGGAACAACAATCAAATGAGGCCCCCAAACTCCTCGCTCACAAGCTAGATAGGCGAGTAGTGAAATCGTTTGGATAGTTTTACCTAGACCCATTTCGTCAGCGAGGATTCCATTTAAACGCTTGTCATAAGTGGCGACCAGCCAAGACAAGCCAACTAATTGATATTCCCTAAGATTTCCACCGGAGAGGAGAAAGGGGGAAGATACTGTAGCTAAACCAACTCCTGAGGAAGCGTTCTTTCCTTCATTCGTTGTAGACTGTAAGAAAAGTAATAAAATAGAGGCTTCACTGTTTAGGAAAATAATATACGTAATCACGCAAATCAAGTTTGTGGACGAAAATAGCACAAATCTAGTTATAGATGGGTCCTCCATTTAAGCAATGCTGAGGTTACATCTCACAAAAAATCTAGTGCTTTACATACGTTTCAAACTAAAACATCTGCTACTTTCAAAAGTAGATGCTTTTAGTAGGGAGAGTTTAGGTTACTTAGTTTTTTGCTGTTACATATTAATTCTTTTTTAAGGGATAACCTTGATTACATCGTTCTAATACATATTTCCGTAACGACCTTTTTGTTATCTAGTTGGCTGTTGCCATTTTCAGTTTGCTAATTGTTGTCCTAAAGTCATTGGGTGTTTCTATATAAGCAGAATTGTTCCGTTTTAATTTCTGACTTCTATTTGGAATAAAAAGCTATCCCGCCTTTATCTCAGATTAGCGTGTAAAGCATTAACACTGAAGTGTTGTTGTGTGACACACTCAGTTTATTTAAGTCCCCATTCGTTCGCCTTCTTGTTAGAAGAATTTCCATCGTTCCGTAGTTACCAATTACTGTAGGTTAGTAACGACCTAAGATACAACAGCGTCTAACGACATTTAAGAGTCCTGAAATAGTCGTCATATTAGTCCAATTAACTCAAGAGACGCCTCATGATTCAAATTTAGAGAAATCACGATATATATAGAAGAATGAGATAATTATTAAACTGCACAAGGTTAGTAAATATGAACTTAATCCGAACAGTTACAAAAAAAGATAAATGCCAGTGGAACTGATGAATACAAGCTTAAGAAAGTATCTTAATTAGATGATAGTTGTACGAGAATGTTTTAGACCTGACACTTAACTTTGAAAACAGAAGACCACGACTAGAAACTGTGTACACACATCATAAGTGGAGAATATATTTAGTCTTGAAATAAATACGATTTACACGTAGAATGATAGGTTTTAGTTAATGAAATTAACAAGGAAAGCTGACATAAAGTCACATTTAATCCTAAAACAATTACCTCAATAATTGGTTCACATGCAGATGTTTGACAGGATGACTTTTGTGTTTCTCCGCCTTTATTGTTAGGGAGAACCACATTAGTATTACTTTCAGCTCCCATTACACTAGCATTCACGTCATGGTCCATAACCTTTTTTAGTATTATTTCAGAACCCCTTTTTACTGATGGACACTCGTTTACATTTGAGTTCGCTAGTTCCACTTCATTATCAGTATCTTCAATCTCTTTAGTTAGTAGAGACTGTGAGTTTGATTTTAAATCAAACGTGTTTGAGGCGATTTCGAGGTTGGGTTCGTTCTTATTAGCGAAATTGATCATTGTTTCTTTCACTGATAGACTTACTTCCAATTTAGGCACATCTAGCTCTTTCTTTTCAAAAACAGAAACATTAGCTTCAGACTTAGTTTCTTCACTTTTCTCTGGATACTGACATTCTTTAGGGATTTCAGAAGAGCATGTGATGACCTGACAAACTGCATCAGCTTCTATCCTTTTCCTATTGTATGGTTCGCCAAAATCCTTAACCTGTATGTAAGGATAATAATACAAAATTATAAAACATACACACGAGACCCATTAAACTGAACCGATAATGCGAAAATCAATAATAATATGAGTGATTCATCAGATAAATTTCTACCATCAGTTGAAGTAGCAAAGTAAAAAATTGTTAGTATGCATCCGAAAATAGTAATCCTCATTTATAAACCAGAAAGGAGGACAGAAAACGAATTAGTTCGAAAAATCCAGTGAACGACTTTTCCTTTGAATTGATGGACCGATTTCAATTGGCGGAATACCGTTTTAAACATAAGACTGGGGTGTTCTAGTAATTTAACCTGAACAAAATAAAATAATAATAGTGGCGAAGCGAAAAACAACTGTAACTTAGTTTCATTTTATAGCAAAAGAATAAGAAATTTACACAACTGATAGGGCTAAACAATGTGATGCATAAAAGAATATCATAAAACCTGTTTATTCGTGGATTTTGTAAAGCAATCCATGTCTGTAATATGGGCGAACAATTGCAAATACGAGCATGTGGAAGAAAAACATATAGTCCAGAAAACTAGGTACTGTCTTGAAGATATTTCTATTTTGACTTCACCCAATAAATAAATAAGTTTGAAAGTCATTCCTTCGAGAGAAACACTAACCTCACTGGCTGACGAATGTTGTACTTCTGAAACCACTGGAGAATTTGATGTGATGAATTCGAGATATCCGGGAGGCAAAAGATCTTCCAATGGACAATCGGCATCAGCTGCTAATTGTTCAAGCTCCACAGCTGTAGACGTCTCAGAACCATGTTGATCCTCTATGGCGATTTTTTCTTCCTGCTCTATAGTTTCTTCATCATCAACTTCATTCAAAGCTACTTCATCTACCTGCAAGATAAACAAGTTGAGACGTTTCAAAAATCTCCGTTAATACGAAAAGATGTAGGACATATTGGGTATTGCTGTTTTTTTGCCGAAGGGCAAAAAAATCGGGTAATTATGTCACAAAAATACAAAAACAATCTTATTATAACCAAGATGGGAAATTGAAACAGTCAATGCAGTAACCCATGCCCAAAATAGTTGGTGAGTTATGTGGCAATACAGTAGTACACATACAGAAGCTTTAATGCCTAACCATGTTACAAAGTCGATAATGTGGACTTTTTCAGAAAGATGAAAAACCCAATTACACAGGTAATATATCACTGAAGTATTCAAAAATACGTTGCTTTTCAAAAATCGTAAAATATGCCGAAAATAGACCTCCAAAATTTTCGTTAGGAGACTTTCAAACACGCAGTTATCATCGGTAAGAATGATTATAAAACTCGTTTAGCATTTACTTATTTTTAATTATTCCTTAGTTACTGATGTTTAATATAGATAGGATTTAGAGGTGGACTGAATATATTATCTAATTAATTCTTCAGTCGAAGCGGGTTCTAGCTTCCCACCAGGTAATATAAAGATATTAAACTCAGCAGTTAAAGTGTTCCTTAAAGTAAGCGTAGTGATACGAAGAAAAGTAGACAGTCACCAAAAATGACACTTCATTTTGTCAATGTACCATTAAATATTGCTGAGATTTAGAGTAATCTCACGCAAAATCACTACTCACCTCAGTTAAAAGTAGACTGCACAACATTCTGCTTCATAACTATTTCTGAAACTATACCACATTACATTTAAACCCCTTTAAAGATTTATTCATAAAGCTAACAGTATATATACCGCAAAATAAGGCTTACATTAGCAGTAGTCAGAACGTTAAAATCAAAACTGAAGACGAGAGACAAAGCGTTTTCAAAAAGTAACTCACAGTGAACTCTTCATCGGAGGTGTCGAGTTCCCTTACAGGAGATTTCAGAATACGCTGTCCACTATCTGATACATTTTCGTTTTGATTGTTGCCTCCAGATGACTTAGTACTACTAACAGTAGTTTTCTTTGGTTTAGAACTGGTTATTCCTTCAGTCAACCAACGAGTATACTCCTCAGTTGTTTCAAGTACTTGACCAAGATGTGAACTAATGGCTTGCTGACGCTTAGCAGTTAATCGTACTTGTTGTTTGGCTTGAACAATCTATATAATACAAGTTTGAAAATATTAAGTATCGAGGTCACAAACAGTGAGGTACTTGAAGCAACACTTGAAAAAGCATTATATTTTAGGTTACACGTCACTAGATCATAAAGACTAAGTGTAAAGGCAAAAATAGCTCTTGAAACCGACGGTCACTATTAAAAACTCGTTTGATACACAAATAAGATTACGTAGGATTACTGGTTAGCACGGGAATAGTTAAGTCACCTGATGAGAAGGCTCAGGGATGAATGAAATAGGGGGTTATACTGTTCTGGTTGCTAGAGATAGGACAGCTTGCACGTAATTGAAAGTAACGACAAAGATCTCGTTTTAGATAATACTTCCAAAAGACAATTTTATTCACTTAACACTGCATTAACACTAACGAGAAATATGCGGAAAGCGCTAACCAAAATACTTCAAACGGAGTGTTTACTCAGTAAAAACTTGTAAAAATGAGTTGAAGAATACTAGTCGAATATTAACTTAATGAGATGTAGCAATAAATTATGCAATTTTTCATCGCCTTTGAGTTGCTTTGTACAAATGGCGGCATTATATTCGTTATTTCAAGAGTTTGAACCCACAAACTATCAAAAATGCATTAATGCACTATCCAACTGAATAGGGATGTTAAAACCCGGATAAGGTGACACTACAAAAATGTATAGTACTAAGAATAACTCTCATTGACCAATAGGCTTTGTTAAGGTCTTGATTCCTTTTAGATAACATTGACAGGAAAAACATATCATACACATAGTCCCCTTTATCATCTTAAAAAGAGCAAGAATGAATATTGGTGCAGAATAATATGAGAACCCAACGAAATAAAAATACCTTGCATTTAAGTCAATCTTGGAAAAACTTGTAAGTAACACATACCTTATCCATCTGACGCCACCAATCACGGACCATCCTAGCAATAAATGCACACATCTTCCGAATGCGGACCACCTCCTCCTTTTCTATTTTTAACGCTCGTTCACTCTTGTCCCGACAACATTTGAGGGCGGTTAGGGCAAGCTTGAAAAGTAAAAAGAAGTAATAAGATATTCGAGATAATACTATTGAATGACAACCCACTGAAACTTTAGAATAGCTCTATATGTGAACATATAAAAATAAACATACTTTCTTAGCGGACACTCGTTTCCATTGACGTTCACGCTTAAAATCTTCAGCTAACCAATTAATTTCTGCAAACATATAATCACTGTAAGTACGACATGTTGGCTCAGAAGGTGGAACTAAAGAAATACTAGTTGAGATATCGATACTTCCAGTTTCTGTTGTTCCACAAGATGAATCGTCGATTGACCATAAGCCATCCCGTTTGAGTTCAAGGACACGTTTAAGAATGCTTACTTCATCTACTGCATATTTCAGTAGGGAATTCTCGTCCAGCCGACGCTGCAAGACAATAAGTACCAGATAGATCATATTACGCTGTGAAAAATATGACTGAGAATTTATTAAAAGTTATAGTAAAAGTGGTTGTATCCAATATCTTTCACGATCTTTATTCCTACGATCATGTCGACCAAGCTCAAATAACTGTTGCAAGCTCTCAAAATTCGAGAACCCCTATTTAGGCAATACGACTCATCTAGTAAGATAATGATGTAACTTTCATCGTGATCATATCAAAACTAGTGTTCAACTTTTCTACTAATTTAATTCCGTACCCTTCTAAACCTTTAACTAAGCACGGGAATGTATACCAAGTTCAATAAATCGCCATGCTCTTTGTTTCTGTAAAAATAACCTTTACTTTAGAAAACTTCACCACCTCATTTAGTCAAATCGGATTAAACCATTGCTTCATTTTGGTACGTTAGCCGACTACTATGAGATTCCAACGGCTGTTGAGGTTTATAGCTTAATGTCAGGGTCGATACCAAACTAATGAGATGGGTTGTAACTTATACTTAATATTTTCTGTGAAATTATTTATCAAAGGTATGATAACAATGCGGGACATTAGAATGAGTTAATTGGTAGTGTACACGAATATGATCATACACAAGCGGAAAAGGAACTGGTGCAAGGCACCTGTCGCTTCAATTAGCCAAAACTAATACTGAACCACAGAAACAAACAAGAGGAATAACAGTGAAGGTAAACTGACTTACAATAAATGATAATAACGAGTTATTTGAAAAGAGTAGAATTATTCTGGTGGTAACCTGAACAAACCAATAGACAGAACAAAGCGCATTTTCAATATGAACACCTGTTTTAAGTTCCAAGATCTACCCAAAATCTTGTCAATGTAAACATGCACACTTTTGACGAGAAAAGATTCGAAACGTTGTTTAATAGTGCCTGAAAATAACAACAGTCCATAGTCCGTTCCTCTGTCTTGACACTGAAGATAAATACGAGCTAATGACTGACAATAAGACGATATTTTTGTCCTAACATTTTTATTGGAATATATGGTACAGTAACATACACTCCTACTAGTGTATCACTAAACTGAATAACTGCGGCCACTGAACACACAAATAGGAGACAAGAAAAGAAAGTTTACGAATAGTGTAACTACATAACTCACTTCGTCTTCGTCATCCTCTGAGTCATTATCCAAAGAGACTGGTTGGGAACCCAAACAAGGAGGAAAAGCCCCATTCGGTGGGAAAATAGCATCACTATTGACATGACCCGACATGTAATCACTGACCAAGGAAAGGTCCTCTGGATCAAGATGACCTGAGCAAAGTGCTTGCATTAATTCTTGTGTTTTTTTTCGCCTCCATTCATAAAATTCAATAAGAAGAGAACCACTTTGTATAAAATTTAGTTCGACGACATCTTCATGATAAGATGACTGAACTACACGCATCAGCTCACGGAGGCAGCATACTACTTTGTTTCGCATTTCTAAGTCCGAATGGGGTCCTGTGATTGTTCCGTGAATGTTTACAGCAGAAGGGTCTGAAACCACCTCAAATTTGGTATGATCAGCGTTATCGATTTCAACCATCTTGTCGTTTCATTTGAAAGGCCATTTAGGCTGTTTCTGAAAGGAAGAAAATAACAAGTAGAATCACAGCAACAATAATAAAACCCTTTAAAATGAAGAAGAAATAAAACACGAAGGCATTGTCACTTACAACCAGCAAAATACTGAACAAAATAATCTCAAACATGCAAAAATAAGTTTCCAGACAAAAATACTCCTACTTTGGTCCCAGCAACGATATTACCTTCAGAAAAAACATACTACCAGACTTTTGTAGATAACAAAACAACGAAGAGAAGACAGGTGCCGTCAAACATAAGACGCATTGAAACACTGTATGTTCAATATTAAATAAGATTGTAGGACGTGTTTCATGACAAATTCTAAAACATTCTGAAAATCATGAATAGTTGCGGGAAAGGAACGTTGTCTCTATGAATCGTTGACGTCCCATTAGAAGTTTTATATAACCAATCTGATGGTTTGTGTAATGCTACCAAAGTTTGAGTAACATATATATATATATATATATATATATATATATATATCTACTACTGAACGAGTCCGCATAGGTTAAGTCAACATCACTAATTCAATTGTAATGCCCTGATATAACCAGTTTATATATTTCTACAGTCTCCTAAGTTTTCAAGTTTTTCTTGTCTTGCACATCTTTGAACATGTAGATCAACATGCTGGACCAGTGAAATGGCACTAAGCCCTAGCAAAATCATACTACATTTGGGTCACTGGATGACGAACGATTCATCGATCGTTGTTAAGGTCAGGGAAAACCAACAGGCACCAGTTAATTGCACATCATGGACTGGCTCATGCAGAAGTGGTCGCACTCTGTTCCTTGTACCTACTCTTACCAGTATATTTCTCCGATAACGTCGTTTGTGTTGTACGGTTATAAAAACAGCTACAGTATATGGGTACGACGAAATTGTAATTCACGTTTAGTACTAACCGCGAGGTGTGACTTCGACGTTGGCATGTTGATCCAATTAAAGTAGGCCCCAATTTTCCGACACGGACCATTTACGTTAGAGATGTATACACAGATGAAAACTGGGCGTTTCTCTTATTCTTAAATGCATAACGTTTGATTTGATCAATAGATCTATGACAAACATAATTACTAAGCAGTTCCGCGTATGGTATATTACCCGTAGTAACCCGGTAAAGAAACAAAATGTGATGTGTAAATGTATTTTGCAATTATATCTGTGGTCTGTCAGTGTGGCAGATGGGTAAGCTAGAAAAGGAGTGTATGAGCGGCAATCTATTTGTGAGCAACAGCCAGTGTGTCATAGAGGCAGGAATAAAAAGTACCAGAAAATTTATGTCATGCTCATGCAATACTTTTGTAATCAATAACGACCCTTGTTAAAATTGTGTGGAATTCTGGAAAGCTTGAGTAGTGATGAAAAGTATTTATAAACCAAGGTCAACTTAATCATAGTATCATATTCCCAGTCTTTTTTAAAAACGATATGCAGTGCGGAATGTTAAGGATTTGTGGTCGGATAACCCTCATCTTCAACGGCCTGATGAATAAAGCGCATAAGTAGCTTCATTTAACGTAACAAATGAAACTTTGTTAACGCTTTAGTTACCCTTTATTTTTTGGTGTTCTGGTGGATTAAAAAATCAGTCTGGGAACTAAAGCTACGTTTGCTTTTACTTGTCACCAAAGTAACTTCTGTTCTGGCCATATCACTACTCAGTTTCATGACAGTAAACAGCTTCAAAACTGGTCACCGAAAATTCTGCACTACTAGCAGATTGGTGAGCAAACAGCATTTCATAAATGACTGTTAGGCCTGTAAAGAAGACAACTATAACCTGAGTCTGAATAAGTTATTAAGTTTCATATTTATTCTTAAGGAAGATAAATAAGCCCATCTGGTAAGTCCAATCTTTTTAGTAAGTCGTAAGTAATCTTTCCGACACGTGTGAGGAAATTAGGCATAACCTCATTATATTTAACATCTTTCCTGATTATACTCAAGATTTCAAAACTTTCCACACTCTGTTCGAAGGCTTCAGAATTTTGATGTATATAAACTGTTCTACCACAGACTTCCTTATAATATCTACACGATAATGAGAAGTAATCAAATTCATGTGCTAAAAATTCTAATCAGCCGCAGACTAAAGTACAAAAGCCACACTTATACAGAATCATTGAATAGACACTCCATTTTCGTTCTCTAACTACTGATGTTAAGGGCCAGTAATAAACGATGTTAGCATGCGAATCACAAGATGGCATGATGGGCTTCAAAAAAAGTAATTATCAAAGGACAGCCTCTTAAGTGGACCGTAAAAAAACGAGAAAGTAGTTGTCTTATAAAACAGTATTAAATGTGGCAACCACAAGGAATGAAAATATAAATCAAGCGAATAATGCAAGTATACCGAAGTTACATGTGTAACACAAATTACAAAGATGTCATAAAACGGTAACTCCAGTGGTCTAAATAGTGTAAAAGAATAAAAAGTAGTTTCGGACAACAGTAATTGTGATACGATTAGAGGTTGTCGCGTGTCTCAAACTTTGGGATCACCAATTGTAGCGTGGCGTCGAGTTGAGATTAACTATGAACACCGCTACCAAGAAACACGTGCCAGACAAATCAGAAGGCGAGGATCGAACGTAACCAGATTTATTTCGTTGGCGATCTCGTGGTATTGAACGAATACCGAGATCGTGCCAAGGAATGGTACAAGTGGAAGCAGAAGACAGGAGTACGTGCGAACAGTACCAAAAACCGCGGAACAATGATGGAAGGTAATGGAAGCACAAAATGGCTATAATTAGCACAGTTAAACAAAAGCACATTAAAACAAACACTGGTAAAGTTGGTTATAATAATAATTGTTTTTATTAAACCAGTCGTGTTCTCGTGATAAATGTGAGTCACTACAGGAGCCCCCGCTAGAAAGGGTTTACACTTTCGATAAATAGCGGTTTGAATCGTGGGAGTGATCGGCTGACGAGCGATTGTAGGACGGAAGAATTGGCGAACAGGAAAGCGATCGTTGATCGTCGAGTTGCCAACGAAGGTCGTTTTCGGAGAACGGTACCAGGAGCGATGTGTTGTATTTATTGCTTGAGTTGGCATGCTACACCAGAGTGGTTTGTATCCAGAATCTGAAGAGGGCGTTCGTAGGGGTCCTGACCAGAAACGCTGCAGACGTAGAACGAAACCACGTTGAGCCAAAAGACCAGAAGCGACCGTAACGACCAAGTTCGAGACCAAGCGTATGCCAAGCATTCGAAACCAATATATCGACTGATTACGTTGACAAGAGCGTGGGTGATCAGGCCAGCTTTCGCCAAAGTTGACTGAAGTCGACGGAACCAAACGGAGATGTTCGAAGGCGTGGGCTCAGGAAACAAAAAGAAAATCAAAAAAGAGAAGAGTGTAGCATGCGTGTAGTATAGGAATAATCCTACACCGTATCGGTTATTGACTGTGCGACTATTCGCGGAAGCGTACGGGCAACCGTACTCGGCGACCAGAACGTGAGACGGCAGTCTCGTTCGTATCGCGTGAGCCTGCAATCTCATCCGAGGTCAGAGGCGGCGTGGTCTGCTGATCTGGACGTGAGACTATCGTCTCGTCCGTAGACGGTGCAGATGACGCGTGCTGTTGACCGGGACGTGAGAATGAGGTCTCAGATGTATCTAGCGTGGGACCTGAAGAAGATTTAAGGATCCCGCTAGGTTTAATAGGTCTAGCATTGAATCTCAGGTTACCAGATAGAGCACTGTCATCGACGTGTGCTGGTTTGAGACGATCAATGCTGACGAACTCGACGCGTCCATATCGATCAACCTTGAAGGTCTTTTCGTGACGAGCGATCACGTGAAAAGGGCCTTCGTAAGGTTGTTGCCAAGGTTTGCGTACCGAATCTACTCGTACAAAAACATGTGAACAGGTAGATAACTCTCGAGGGAGAGCGACCTGTCGATGTTGTATTCGAGTTGACACCGGAGACAGCGTTCACATAAATGCAGACAGTCGACGGACGTTGTCTGATTTACCGAAATTAGGTCTGCTCCGTGGTGTGAAGAATTCTCCGGGCAGACGCAATGTCGTGCCGTATACCATTTCAGCGGCGGAACATTGTATATCTGCCTTCAAGCTCGTTCGAATACCTAAGAGGACGAGCGATAAGGTTTCGTACCAGTTGTCGTTCTCGTGTGCTCGTAGAGCACTTTTAAGTTGGCAATGAAACCGTTCAACTTAACCATTTGATACTGGGAGGTAGACGTTAATGCGTATGCGAATGCATTCCGTACCAAGCAGCCGGGTCAGCGAGGAGAATAAATAATAGGGGAAAATTTCTCGAATAAAGCGTGGAATTCATCGTCACGCGAATAAAAAAGTAACAAGGATTCGGTACACATACATGTGAGTCTATTATATTAATACTATTCTTATCGTTATCCGTCATGTCGAGTATATTATATATTAAATATGAAAATATACGACAGACGTGGATAGATAAATCATAGACTCACCGAATTGGCTTCTTTGGAAGATTTGACCAGAAGCAGAGGCGTGTTCCAAAATACGGGTCACCAATTGTCGCGTGTCCCAAACTTTGGGATCACCAATTGTAGCGTGGCGTCGAGTTGAGATTAACTATGAACACCGCTACCAAGAAACACGTGCCAGACAAATCAGAAGGCGAGGATCGAACGTAACCAGATTTATTTCGTTGGCGATCTCGTGGTATTGAACGAATACCGAGATCGTGCCAAGGAATGGTACAAGTGGAAGCAGAAGACAGGAGTACGTGCGAACAGTACCAAAAACCGCGGAACAATGATGGAAGGTAATGGAAGCACAAAATGGCTATAATTAGCACAGTTAAACAAAAGCACATTAAAACAAACACTGGTAAAGTTGGTTATAATAATAATTGTTTTTATTAAACCAGTCGTGTTCTCGTGATAAATGTGAGTCACTACAGGAGCCCCCCGCTAGAAAGGGTTTACACTTTCGATAAATAGCGGTTTGAATCGTGGGACTGATCGGCTGACGAGCGATTGTAGGACGGAAGAATTGGCGAACAGGAAAGCGATCGTTGATCGTCGAGTTGCCAACGAAGGTCGTTTTCGGAGAACGGTACCAGGAGCGATGTGTTGTATTTATTGCTTGAGTTGGCATGCTACACCAGAGTGGTTTGTATCCAGAATCTGAAGAGGGCGTTCGTAGGGGTCCTGACCAGAAACGCTGCAGACGTAGGACGAAACCACGTTGAGCCAAAAGACCAGAAGCGACCGTAACGACCAAGTTCGAGACCAAGCGTATGCCAAGCATTCGAAACCAATATATCGACTGATTACGTTGACAAGAGCGTGGGTGATCAGGCCAGCTTTCGCCAAAGTTGACTGAAGTCGACGGAACCAAACGGAGATGTTCGAAGGCGTGGGCTCAGGAAACAAAAAGAAAATCAAAAAGAGAAGAGTGTAGCATGCGTGTAGTATAGGAATAATCCTACACCGTATCGGTTATTGACTGTGCGACTATTCGCGGAAGCGTACGGGCAACCGTACTCGGCGACCAGAACGTGAGACGGCAGTCTCGTTCGTATCGCGTGAGCCTGCAATCTCATCCGAGGTCAGAGGCGGCGTGGTCTGCTGATCTGGACGTGAGACTATCGTCTCGTCCGTAGACGGTGCAGATGACGCGTGCTGTTGACCGGGACGTGAGAATGAGGTCTCAGATGTATCTAGCATGGGACCTGAAGAAGATTTAAGGATCCCGCTAGGTTTAATAGGTCTAGCATTGAATCTCAGGTTACCAGATAGAGCACTGTCATCGACGTGTGCTGGTTTGAGACGATCAATGCTGACGAACTCGACGCGTCCATATCGATCAACCTTGAAGGTCTTTTCGTGACGAGCGATCACGTGAAAAGGGCCTTCGTAAGGTTGTTGCCAAGGTTTGCGTACCGAATCTACTCGTACAAAAACATGTGAACAGGTAGATAACTCTCGAGGGAGAGCGACCTGTCGATGTTGTATTCGAGTTGACACCGGAGACAGCGTTCACATAAATGCAGACAGTCGACGGACGTTGTCTGATTTACCGAAATTAGGTCTGCTCCGTGGTGTGAAGAATTCTCCGGGCAGACGCAATGTCGTGCCGTATACCATTTCAGCGGCGGAACATTGTATATCTGCCTTCAAGCTCGTTCGAATACCTAAGAGGACGAGCGATAAGGTTTCGTACCAGTTGTCGTTCTCGTGTGCTCGTAGAGCACTTTTAAGTTGGCAATGAAACCGTTCAACTTAACCATTTGATACTGGGAGGTAGACGTTAATGCGTATGCGAATGCATTCCGTACCAAGCAGCCGGGTCAGCGAGGAGAATAAATAATAGGGAAAATTTCTCGAATAAAGCGTGGAATTCATCGTCACGCGAATAAAAAAGTAACAAGGATTCGGTACACATACATGTGAGTCTATTATATTAATACTATTCTTATCGTTATCCGTCATGTCGAGTATATTATATATTAAATATGAAAATATACGACAGACGTGGATAGATAAATCATAGACTCACCGAATTGGCTTCTTTGGAAGATTTGACCAGAAGCAGAGGCGTGTTCCAAAATACGGGTCACCAATTGTCGCGTGTCCCAAACTTTGGGATCACCAATTGTAGCGTGGCGTCGAGTTGAGATTAACTATGAACACCGCTACCAAGAAACACGTGCCAGACAAATCAGAAGGCGAGGATCGAACGTAACCAGATTTATTTCGTTGGCGATCTCGTGGTATTGAACGAATACCGAGATCGTGCCAAGGAATGGTACAAGTGGAAGCAGAAGACAGGAGTACGTGCGAACAGTACCAAAAACCGCGGAACAATGATGGAAGGTAATGGAAGCACAAAATGGCTATAATTAGCACAGTTAAACAAAAGCACATTAAAACAAACACTGGTAAAGTTGGTTATAATAATAATTGTTTTTATTAAACCAGTCGTGTTCTCGTGATAAATGTGAGTCACTACAAGGTTATGGCCTGAAAATCCACAACTAACTTTAACCTTGCTCTCTGCACTACATGGTTAAGATTTTTGAGGTCTATAGATTTATCCTGACGTCAAAGGTGAGTTTTCCGAGTTAGGGCGCACTGCCAATATACTAGTAAAAGTATCGTTCGCCTGACGCCAAAAGCGTAACACCAGGAGGCGGGATACGAAGAGTTGTGGAATAATGTTTTTATAGCGTGAAAAGAGCGAACGAAACATAGGCAACCATACGATTGCCAACGGGCCAGAAAGTATTTTATCGTTGAAACACTGGCCAGACTAGCAAACATAGAGTCGCCAAGGTTTTTTTAGATCGCTGACGTAGATTATCTGTATCGAATGATTGGGTGCATATGTAGTGGCATTGGACAATAGCCACACAGTCCACAAAGCTGTGAACACGAGACTACTCAGAAAATAGATATTCAATATTTAACGCGGAGAAATACCTAACAATGGAGAAGGCGCGATCAATGATTTGAATGGGTTAGAGTTGGTCGTATGGCATGGCTCGGCCATGCAGGCGTGGTCCATCTGAATGTTACCCTATATCTTCTATTCATATTAAATATATTGTTCTTTCTCTAGCCTAACCTTGTTCTACATCATGTATTGGTAATTGATACGATACAGTGAGTTGGTGTAGTCGATGATGTGACTTCCACGTAAGATCTTATGGATTAGGCAGTTATATCATGACAAATGTACAATTTTAGGATTAGGTCTATTATTAGAGCAGTACTAATATCATAGTAGACCATAGTTCTACATTGGTGAGCCCAACTAAAGAAACGCAACCTATTATTGTTAATCCTTATTTGCACCTTAACCTTCTCAATCGGTTTTTATTTTTGTAAACCCAGTATTCTAATAGTCCTTTGATTAATGGTCACATATATTATCGTAATGTTATATCTATTAGTTCACATAAGTTACTAGCTCAATCGATAATAAAAGTTGATCATCTATATCAACTAATTAGCTTTGATGGTTCGTTAACAGGCTTTAATAGCATTTACCTGCTTCAGCGACATAGACTTGTTTAAACATCAAGCTCTTGCAAATATAACCTGTAAATAGAGTAAATATACATTGACTAGCAATGCAATCAAGGACTAAATAGTTATCTGGATCTAATTCTCAGTGTTCCTTCACTTAATACCTCAACCTGTTTCAAACTAAGCACTGTCCTGTAATATCTTTTCTTCCGACCACTGCCTGCCTAATTTCATATTTTCGAGTTCCATTGCCAAACGACAAGGATGACACTTCTCCAAAATAAAAAATACGGTGAGTTCCAGCTATAAGTTTTCTGCAATCATAAGTTCATTTTAGATGGCACACACAATTATCTGGATTCATTCAGTTGTTCTGATCAGAGCGAGTCCCAAAGACCTCAACAGCATCAAGCACCCTGGAAATGATTGCCATACTGTATGTTTTATTCTGGATGCTTTTGGATCATTACTACTCCTCACGAATGGCGTTATATATGTCGTCCACTGAATAATCTAATTTTCAAAAATAATCCAGGCGAGTTCAACTATTTTACTGGATGATTCTTTCTTGTACTTAACATGTATATATTTTCCAGTTGCTTTTGCCACATATTTGTAAGTGTCCCTAGGCTAAATGCAGTAACTTCTTATGTAATGTTTATAACGCGCCATATTCCTGCCTGAAGTTTCATAGGCAGTCTTAACTTTAAAATTATTTTTCTGGTCATGTTCATTATTTTTAAATTTTTATATACGTCAACAACCTGCATGTTAACCTGGCCCGTACATACGTTTTACTATATCTTCATATCTTTCGAATTTAGAAATCATCTGAATCGCCTTTAACATTTATCAATAAACCCATCATAGTCGTTGTTGCTAATCGTATTTGGGTTTATGGATTGGTTTATCATATTAGCAGCCTAAAATGCGAACATAGTTTAGATAATAAGATTAAAAATTTAGGTACTATCAACTGCACTAGTAAAATAAGTAAATCCCCAAGTAGCTGTTGGCTAAACAAACGTTTAAAATCAAAACTCCGTAGCCTACTAGAATTAACACTAAACGAATATTTCTGAATTGAAATTTATAATTAAATTAGGCGTCTCGGATTCTTTAACTTTGTAAATTTCTGATGATTTCGAATCACTTAAAGCAACAATACCTATTTTTCCACTGACTAATCCTCAATCAACACTATAACTAGTTAAATTTAATAGTTTCAGGATATCGTCATAAAGCATTGTCATAACTTGACAATCACGTAATATGACTGATAAAATTAATGAAACTATTAACGAAATCGGTCAACAAATTGACTTATAATTACCATTAAATGGTGTTGTTTTCTTGGTATCTTCATCCATCACAGATGATTACAGTATGTTTCTCTATCAGTTGCTCATTCAGTAAATATCTCAAAACCTTGTCAGTCTAATTGGAGGTTTAGCGACACAATCATGCATGCAAATAATCAGTATAAGCAGTCGAGCAAGTCTACTGCAAACTGAAAATATCAATGTCGAATTTACCTCAACACTAAGGTTCAAGCCATTATCATAGACATGAGTTGGGAGTGTACTCCCCTTGGTTACAACTTATGTTCTACCTGATAATCACATGAGCATCACTCACTATTAATCATCTTGTAAAAACTTATTTAGCCAAATACATCTTGCAGCACCACATCACCTAGTAATGTGACACATAAGCTGATTTCAATAACTTATAACCACTATATCTCAATTAAATCGTATTCCGCCTTATGATAAACTGCATACTTGCAACTAACTTGTATGCATCATCAGCCGTCAGGTATAAATATGTATAAATAGACTACGGCAACTCAGAACATTGAGTCTGAAGCATGTCTTACGAATACACTCAGGTTTAACGATTTGTTCTTAGCTATCTGTCCAAAACTCATAATTATCACTTAAATTTTGTTTTGATAACCATTCATGTGTATTAGTAGTATTACTAAATTCTATCACGGTCAAGTAAAAATGAGGTTGAGAAAATCTCCCCGTAACTAAATAAACCGTATCAAACTAACTGGAACACTAGTTGGAATTCTTCTCCACGGTAATACTTTTGTTCTTTCAGTTAGCCTACTAATACAAATGCAATCGAAAATCAACTCATGGACAACTTACTAGCATGAACGTTATTTGATTTTATAATTTTAACCAAAACTAATACCAATATTAACATTTCTACAATACTAATTGCTTTTAATACTTCTAAACACAAAATACTTACTACCTATACGTTAAGTTATTAACCAACGGCTATTAGCACGCATCGTTTTATTATTATTATTATTGTTATTCCATTCTTTATAGTTCAAATAATCTTCACCCAAATTTTCATTTCAAGCGTTTTAAGCATGAAGACAGATATTTTAAGATTATTACATGTATTTCCCGACCAGATGCTGCCGCTTTCTTTTGATTTATCTTTCAGCTTACCAATATCCGGAGGATTCTTATTATCCTTGGTAACCTCCGAGGCGCCACGATCCCATCCAATTTGGTATCGAACCGACATCACGTTGATTCTGGTGGGAGAGTAGTGTAGTGGCATTGGACAATAGCCACACAGTCCACAAAGCTGTGAACACGAGACTACTCAGAAAATAGATATTCAATATTTAACGCGGAGAAATACCTAACAATGGAGAAGGCGCGATCAATGATTTGAATGGGTTAGAGTTGGTCGTATGGCATGGCTCGGCCATGCAGGCGTGGTCCATCTGAATGTTACCCTATATCTTCTATTCATATTAAATATATTGTTCTTTCTCTAGCCTAACCTTGTTCTACATCATGTATTGGTAATTGATACGATACAGTGAGTTGGTGTAGTCGATGATGTGACTTCCACGTAAGATCTTATGGATTAGGCAGTTATATCATGACAAATGTACAATTTTAGGATTAGGTCTATTATTAGAGCAGTACTAATATCATAGTAGACGATAGTTCTACACATACTCTAGTTGGATCAGCATGCCAACGTCGAAGTCACACCTCGCGGTTAGTACTAAACGTGAATTACAATTTCTTCGTACCCATATACTATAGCTGTTTTTATAACCGTACAACGCAAACGACGTTATCGGAGGAATATACTGGTAAGAGTAGGTACAAGGAATAGAGTGCGACAACGTCTACATTGTAGTGAAAGAGAACACAGATGAGGACAACCGACTACATTTAGCACTTGATAAAATTATAAAAACGATGCTCCGATACTTCATCTGCAAAATGTTCATTAATTGTCTCAGACTTCATTATTCCTCCATTTTAATAGCAGTTTCTTTCTGTTCCCGTTCTTATCTTCTCGATTTTCTCAACCTTCTGCTGCCAGACACTGTATTCCTGACTAGCGTTATAAACTACTTATGCCGATATAAGTAGCACCCATATATATTGATTACCAAGTGAATACAAGGAGGCTTATAATTTTTACGCAAATGTTTCTCATGACTCACCCGAAACAGCTCTATCAATATCAACCCCTACCAGTATTATTTTTTAGTTCAGACGTGATCGATCCATAGTTCTAATCCACCCAAATAAAAGCCTTGTTTTCAGCGTGAGGAATCTAGCCACCTGTCAACCAGATCTGGACACGCATTAGATGAGCTGCTGATCGACATTTATGCATAATTTGAGGGTCTGATTGACCAAGTTCTGAAAAACACCGTAAAATAAGCATCGAGTAGCAGCAATTCAATGTACGTCAGTCTCCTACGAAGAAAGGCTACGTTATTAACTACATCAGGCCCTACTAACAGGAAAGTGGCACAATTTCTACGATATGTGAAACACATGATGATATCACACGAGTTGAATGAGAAGTTATCAAAATAATTGTGGCTTCAGAGAATGCCATACAAAGTACTTAAGGGCGTGTGTAAAATTAGCCATCGCAATCCATGTTTACAAACCTAACCTTTACATTCAAAAGAAATTTGTACAACCACTTTCGCCACCTTGGCCATCGGTATAAGAGTGCTTACAGCAGAACTATTTTTCGCACTTTTTCACTTTGTTTTTTTGTTATTTCTTTCAATTTTGTGATTTTCTCGACATTCATCTCTCGATTCTTACATAACTACTATTCTATTGATCATCCATTGAAATATTCCGTTCCTTCTCTTTTTCATATATTATGCAACGCAGCAAATTCTTGATTTTCGAATAATTACTTTGAATATCATAAGTCCTCTTTCTTCTAATTAATCAGTGTTAATTTATGAACAAAATGTCAATATGTAATTATTACGTAACGTATCCACTCGATGAGTACTATTCCATATTTATAAATCAAATATATATATATATATATATATATATATATATTCTAGTGTAGAGCCATGATGAAAAACTATTGAAAGGAAATTTCTTCGCTTACTTCGTTTTTTCTTTATTTACCAAAGTACTTAAGACCCTGAGTGCATCAGGAAATCTAGTCACCTTTTCCGACTAAGTTATTATGATGAGCAGAGTGACAACGCGTTGAAATCGTTATTATATGAATATTTCAAATGTCAGCCATGACAAACATCTGTAAGTTGACTGCGTTCCAAAAACGACAGCCGATTGATTTATATAACGAATACTCTGCTTTACAAGCAACTATATCCAATATCTACCTGAGGTACATTAGATCATCTTCCAGAGAAAGGCTGTTTTTCAGACCACACTAACGAATATCCATACCAAGAGTAGAAATACGTTGGTGTCAACATACTTATGGATTCAGGGCACTAAAGTGAAAGACGAAGAAACTCAGATAAACTTGTCAGCTGAGCAGTAATGAACGATCTTATGTGAAATTTTTAATAGATACCAGGGAGGAAATTAGCACAGATGTACTGACGTAATCACTCCATCAAAACACTTTGAGCAACAAAATTCTATTCCATACAGCCAACAAAACTACCATCCGTAGGCACGCTATGCATTCGTACATACCAGATCTCGGTCTATGTAAAGGGTTTTCGTAGTGGCACATGCGAAACGACCCACTATTAAGGTTGATTTCCTCAGTGCCTACAATTTTCTGAGGGACACGAATGCATACCTGGTCATGGAAACTCACGCCCATATGTAAACGGTATTGCGACCAACAGTGAGATTCACGGTACCCACTTGGTCAAACCGACAGATAATGTTTACACTGACGTCCTACTTCAATATGACAGTACCAACAGGATCAGTTGTCAAAACGACTGCAATGACATAGCCACGTCTTGCCAAACAAGACCATGCCAAGTACCTCCGTACAAATCCAATAAAATAAAAAAAATCATACGGTTATGCATCACCAGACAGTCGAATAGCCCATGGGCTTCCGCACTACACGTGATACCCGAGAAAGGTTACAGCTGGCCCATATGTGTAGAGAATTGATGTTTAAACAATCAAATCTCAACAAAAAGACACCCAAAACCCTAATTGCACGGTTTTTCATTGACACTTTGCGGTGGGCAGACGTTTTTATCTTTAAGACCTTTTGACAGCTAAACGCCAAATGCCGGTGGAACCTAAAGTCATCGAAAAATAGCTATTATAAAAGTTTTCGATCTAATTTTAAATTTTTGAGGATTCTGCTTCTGCTAAAATGTGCAGACTAGATATTCCAGCGACTTGTGGAAGAAGTTGCTAGAAGACAAGATTTCTTCGCTTGCATATTGGAGATTTTTTGTTTGTAAGCTACTTCAAAGAAGAACGTGTCTGGGACCTATTTATCTTATTTGACCGTTGTGGAGTCAAAATGAGCCCCTCCGTTCATAGCTATAATGATATCTGAACGTCTGAATAAGTCTTTAATCACTGTTTTGGCTTTAATTTTAGTTATTGACACCGCCAATGAAAAACTTGTAGATCTTTGCATGAACTTCAGTAAATAATTAAACTAGTATAATGCATCAACAAGTCCTCTAGATCGATATGAACAAGGGCAAAACACCTATCTAGCTGCGAGAAAATTTGGATGGGCGAGTATTTGTGGCGATTAATCTGTAGCTCGTTGGCACAGCGAACCCTTTGAAATCCACCTTGATAAATCCCATGCAACTTATTCCAGGTATATCTAAAATTGTCAGCTTGGTCGAGGCTCTTATATCAAGGTGACATAAGGAATGAAAATTATTAGATACGAATTTTTTCATAGTATCAGGAAAAAAGGACATAGCAACTCATGTTCAGTGCTGCAGCCAGCAAGTAATTGGTCCCCCGATACATCAGTTATTCTTTTTATCTCTTCTTATGCTTCTAAACACATTTCATTTTTGATTGTCCTTTGAAATTAATTGTGACTTTCATAGCATCATTCCTAATTATTATTGCACACATGTTCATACTAATGTACCGTTTCACTCTGTGTACTATTACATAAATCTACATGTATTTATCAGAGTGCATTGAAAGATTTATTTTATTTTTATAAATTGTTGGTTTCCTTCTAAAGTCAATATTCATTACACAATTATTATTATCGTGGGTGAACCTTTTCACTAGGTACCCACTCCTCTTCTCTCTCTTTTTCCTAAATAAATAAATATCATTCTTGAGATTACGAAGATCGTAATTAAGACGATAACTTATGTTACACTTATATTATCTCAGACTCGTTTTACGTTCACTTTGCATATATGACTCGTACATATTGATATTTCATTATCGTTTCCACTTAAATGATACTTTCATAACATCACTCCAAACTATAACTGCACAAACATTTGTTCTAGCGTCATATCTTGCTGCAGTTAAAAGTTATTTTTCCCAATTATTTTCGATTTTATTTTTGTTGCTAATTTGACCGTATATACATAGTCGTTTATTCGTGTTCTGTGTTCATAACCACGCCTATTAAACTACTTGAGTATTTCACGTCCCCTTCATTTCTATTCCCTTATTTTCCCTCTTTCCTTCTTTAAAATTAATTCAGTATTCTTTTCAATTACACAGAACCTGATTTATTATTAATATTTTATTGTTATTACTCTCTTTTTTCAAATATGATGAATTTAATGCTAACATTATTGAAACTTGTGTATTATTGCATTTTTGAACAAACCCGAAATGGTTTCTTCACAACACTTATTTGCCCATAAGATGTTTGTGAATAATAATAATAATAAAGCTGTTTAATTTTGAGACTATAGTTCTTTGCTGATATTGATGTTGAAACTCCTGTTCTTTCTTGTCTCTCAACTCTTTGAAATTTTTAAATGATTGTTGAATTATACTTGTTTTCAGTTGCCACAATTCATCCAATACCATATTATTTCTGCCAATCACGTGTCATGTATTTTTTCTAAGCTGCAATGCAAATTATAGGTGTCAAACTTTTGGACGAGAATAGTTAGTGTCATCGGGTTTCAATGAATTCTTTGTTTGCCTCAACTTGATTAATATATTTCCTTTGGAGGCACCTGTTGAATCTGGAGTTATTCTGAGCCAAAAATTTCAAAATTGTGTTAAGCGATTCGGTATGATATGACATTTTATTGCGTCCACCTTTTCTTCAGTTGGTGTTAAATGTGCGTCTTTTCCGTTTTGACCAAGTCATTCAAACACAGCTATCACATGCTTCTCGCGGTATTTTAAAGCGAGGATGGCGATTATCGATCCATAGATCCGTGATTTTGAGAAAGGCGTGTAATAATACATATTTACGACAGAGCCGGTACTCCCCATTTTTACAAGTACGGTCAATATTATACGGCAAGGTTTCTAAGAAGGCCCCACATACAGCGTGCCGACCAAGTGAAATTTTTAATAGGCGGCGTTAGTAAATTAGGAAATTTTTACAATGGAGTGTTAATGGAGATTTGTAGTGGTATTGATTCCTGACTACACGATTCTTGAAGCTGAACATGTTATTAATGAGAATGACATTCAACATGTAACACCTAGAGGCGGTTGTAAATGATGAACACAGGGAAATGAACTGAGGATGTTATGAATCAGCCATGAAAACGTGGTTCTTCTGCAAAACCTGTTGAATCTTGTATTAAATATATCATTTTCTGCTCAGCGCAAATGTGTTATTCAGAAATGTTGGACGTCATATAGCTGATTTTTACGATACGATCAGTCAGAATAGACAATGTCGTGGCTTCCACGTAAGATATCAGAGATTAGGTTTTCACATCATGACAAATCTACAATTCTGTGATTAGGCCTATTATTATAGCAATGCTAATATCGAACTAGACCATAATTCTACGGATTCATCAGGTAATTTATTACGTACTGGACTTGTTGATTAAGAGTATGTAGTGGCATTAGGCCATAACCATACAATCCTCAAACCTAAGCACGAGACATCTGAGAAAATAGATATTAAATATTTGATGCGGAGAAAAACCTAAAGTTGGAGGAGGCGGGAACAGCGAATTGAATTAATTCGAGTTGATCGGATGGTATGGCTCGATCTTGCAGACATGGTCCTAGTTGAATGTTACCTTATATCTTCTATTTATATTAAATATATTGTTCTATCTCTAGCCTAAGCTTGTCCTCTGTCATGTATTGGTGATTGTTACGATGGAATTAGTTGGTGTAGACAATGATGTGACTTCCACGTAAGAACTTATAGATTAAGCAGTTACATCATGACAAATCTACAATCTTCGGATTAAGTCTACTATTAGAGTGGAACTAATATCATAGTAGACTATAATTCCACAAGTATACGTGTAAAAGTGTGACAATTGTATGACTTGGTAAAAGCCGTGATCTTGACAGACACGCGCCAGATTTATATTCTTGGTGTAAGACGATGTTCCATGGCTATTCGCTCTGAAATTAGTGCCAAAACATGTAGAAAAGGAGCAGCGAAGCAACTGAGTATAAAACTTCAACAGTGCTTAACAAAATATAAATTTGTGGTGAATTGGTAGATAAAATTCATACTGTCCCTCATAAACAAACTGAATTTTAGTTAGTCTTCAGATAATACAATACAGTAATAATGACTAAGGGGGTGTGGTATTCAAATATACTAATGAAAATAATTGTAAACAATTGTTTACACTCATAACTTAATTTATGAGTGGATAAACAACTGACAAACGGAGATGTTTCAGAAAGAAGCCGAGAGTATGTGATTATGTGTAGCTATAAAATATAGTGCTGAAAACAGTATTTTGACACACAAATGGCTGTCTCCTCTTTTTTGTCGAAGCTACTTGAGACCTTTTTTTAGATTTTATACGGTCTTGAATAGGCTTCGGTTTTAGCGAATTGTTTAGTTTGCCTGCAATAGGATTACTCGGTAGGGAGTGAAACCAAGTCACCGTTCTAAACACGATTTAATGAGGTATTTTGCAGTACCATTAGTTCGTGACGTTGCAGTAGATCATAAGCAGCCGTAATTAAACAAAATGTTCTACCGCACAGACATGGATGGATTGGAGCTGTCTCACCCCCATCGTGTTTGCTGGTCAGTAACGCCATCCTCCCTCCTCTTGTGTCGCTAGGCTCCGTTACGTTTGTGGTTAGTATTCATATTGCTTTAATCAAAGCCCATAGTTGCAATACACTGTCTCTACTAGTTCCATGTTACAAGCAAATCAGATGGTTAAAGCAATTGTATTATGGGTCAGATATCCATTTAGTATATCACAGCGTCATGAAGATAACTAATGGTAAAATTTAAAAAAAGCAGGTTAGATTATGTGTGGTTTAAAGATGGTAAGGAGTGATAGCAAATCAAAGGATATGAAAGAGTATAATATTGCAAAATTTTCAGGGTAAGGAAAATAAAACACTGAGCAACTCATAAGACTTTAGAACATTTTGAGCTTCGTATGATCGGCCTTGGTTGGTCAGGGAATAGTTGAAGCTCTTTAGAGTTTAGTAACAGGGTTATTAGCTTTTTGAATCTGGTAAAAATGTTGCAGTTACCGATAGGTATTGTCAACCTGTTTTACAATAAATTATACAGTACTGTAAAAAACGTACAACGCATTTGTTTTTGGTGTTTTACGGTAAGTAGTGTATATGCGTTGTTTCTTTGTCTATAGGCTGGGTCGTGGATCATAGTCGGGCAGGAGGTTAGAAATGAGTGTCCATATATCGCTTTTTAGAGAAATGTTAAATTGTTCCTTAGCCTACGGTGCCATAAAGGCTTTAGAGAGAAGCGCTTACATCTATCTGTGTAATCGAGACTGGAGTTAATTCCTAGAAGTTAGAGTGTGAAGCGTCTTTGAACGTCTTCTACTCTTGTCTGTGGTATTCATATTAGAGAAGATAAAAGTGCTTTATTCAAGGGAAGGTCGTACACATATTTGGTAGAGAGTAAGTTTAGCCTCTGTTATGGAGAAATTTCTCAAGATGAAACCAATTAGCCGTCTACAATTGAAAATAATAGAAGAGGTATGTCCTTCAAAGTCCAGGCTTCCTGTGTAATTAATTCCTAGATAGTGTACTGATTTGAGTGTCTTGACCCTACTTTTATTTAAGTAAAGTTGCAGTTTATAGGGATGCTTTCCTAACTGCAAGATCCCGCACTTGTTGGGGTTGATTGGTAATTGCCATTTTTCACTCCAGATATTTGAATTATTGAGGTCATTTTGGATCAGGGATACACTCACTTAGAGTCTCGGGCTTATAGCTGTGTACTATTTTGAGGTCATCAGTACATAAGTATGGTTTCCCAAATTTCATGTCACATATATCGTTTATATACATAAGGAACAAGAGTGGACCTAATACGCCTCCCTGGATGATCCCACTAGTTATTGGTCTAGGTGATGAGAGACAGTCATTGTACTTCACCATCTGTTTACGTTTTGTTAAGAACGAAGCAAACCATGAGTATATTGGGTTGTTTATTTAATGATAAGCTTTGGATGGCTAGAAGCAAAATTTGTGCAGAAGAAAAAGAGAGGGCGGAAAAAACAATTTGTTAAGGGATCAATCATGATTACGGTAAGTATAAACATAGGTGGACGGTGAACATTGGCATGAAAAAAATTAGATCAACAAACAAAGTTTCAAAGGTTCTACTTCACATTCAGTCAAATAGATACAAGACCTTGTCCGTGCAAATATTTGGTAATCTCACCAATATATAATTGGTGATACAAACCACTTTCAGAAAGTTACCAAGGAGACCCTTGAAATGGATTCTGGTAATATTGCAACAGAGGTTCGCTCGAAGTTAGTTCCACGTGGTTCAATGGCGAATAACGAAGATTTTGGCGTAACTTTGTGTAGTTTCTCGGAGTTGATAGAATATTATCTTCGTTGCTCAGGTTGTACGATGTTGACAGAATACGTAGGAGTGGATGTCGAAGAGTAAGAAATACCATTTATGAGCCCGTAGCTAAAGATATAGTTAGAGTCGATCCTCCTGATACAGAGAGGTTCTAACTTGAGTTGTCGAAATAATCCAGAACAATTTTAGTTAGTCATCCCTGAATCTTCAATTTTCATGAAGTCATTGTACCTGCAATCGCTGTAAAGTAAAATACCGTATTCAAAGATGGGTGTGACACTAAGAACTGGAAAAAGCTTGTCTATTACTAGGTCAATCGAGTAGCACGAGTCGTGAAAACCGTGTCCATGTTACTATTAGGTCGTTTCCTTTCGTGATGTTAGGCAGGACGCCTGAATGTAAAAGCTTCAAATGTTTTCTGAGGCATGATTCGTAAATGATTAATATCCGACCGACCAAAGAAAAAGTGCTGAAATAGAAACAGTGGTGCTAATGTCAAAGTAGAGGGCCCAGGGTAATTTGGGAATTAAGACCTCTGTTTGGACTAAATGCGAGGATGCATTGTACATTAATGAAGATGGCAAATGCAATAGGGGAAATGGTAGGAAAATTTTAATAGACATTTAGTATGTAGATATATGCACAAATGCAAAATAGAACAAAAATGTGAACGTTCAAACATTCTAATCAAGAGATCTTATGTAAAGAAGTGCCTTGTACATTAAAGCAATCCAGAAGTGTCTACATTCAGGATCAGACCATCAAGAAGAATAATGTATAAGGCACATAAGAAAAAGAAAAACTGGTATCGGTTAAGATTGAAGAGTGTAGCGATATTCAGTCCTAAAGAGAATTATCTCTAGCTACGAATTAATGTAATAATTTATAAATAAAATGCTGGAAACCGTTGTTCGCTCCCTTTGTTCAAGATCTCAGCATTTTTCACGAAGAATCAGGTTGTAGAGGGATACGATGGCGGAAAAGATGCAGATAACGGCAGGGTAAAGGTCAGCAATAACTGATTAATATTGAGGTCAAAAGGACGAGGTGTGAGTCAAAGCTTAGGAGCTGAAATGTTTCGCCTCTATCCGACGTTCCTCCCGATGTTTTTCAGAAGAAAAATGAAAGCTCCATGACCAAACCATCTGGCTCGAAAAATTAAACTCCACCTGGAACAGTACGCTTATTTTTTTATCAGGAGCTCTTTTTCAACAATCAATCGATCACACAAGTTTGTTGTAACTGTAACTAGTAGGTAAAGCATTGTTCAGACACAGTTTGTTTCATTCGGAATTATATGTATCCATTTGGCATCACTATTATGCTTTTACGTCCTTATTAAGTCAGTTACTTAGACGGGTTAGCTCAAGTATAATATATGAGATCAGTTGAAGATTTGTATTTCATCCTCGTCATTGTTTGTGAAGTTAATTCAAAGGCCTATAGTATACTAGAAAACCACAGTGGACATGGTTTATCATCTCATTTATTTTAACCAGGTCAGAAAAACCCGGGTTCAATACTTCTCAGGCTGTGAAATGATCTTGTGGGGTTCCCCAGGGTATACTATTAGAATCACTTGTTTTCTTGACCTACACAAGTGATCTTCCACAGCAGATATTATCGGATTTATTAATTTTTGCCGACGATGTGAAACTCTAGAGGAAATTATGCAACCAAAAGGATATACTGGCACTTCGGGAGGATCTGACTCGACTTCAAAGTTGGGGAGATAACAACTGACTTACCCTTAACACTTCAAAGTGTAGAGTAGTCCGTCTGAGGCATGTTGCAAACTACAACTGCAACATAGGTAACCATCTCTAGAGGTGTCGTAAGTTGGAAATGATCTAGGAGTGTTGGTACTTTATGATGTTAATTCTTACGCTCACTGCGGCAAAAATGCCTTCCGAGCAAATCTTGCACTGGTAACGCTCGACGGAAAAACTTTTCACCTGATTTTCAACAGTTTTACTCCTCTCCGCTTAGAGTACGGGAACATAGTATTTCCTCCCTCACTCTAAAAGGATAAAGATACTCTGGGACGTGTCCAACGGTGATCTACGAAGTCAGTTCGGGGACTCAACTTCAAGTCTTATGAAGAGCACAGCCAATCACTGAACCTTTACGCAGGCGTCTTAATGGTGACCTTCAAATGACTGCTACTAGATATGGAAACACGTAAAGCGAAAGCTTCTTTTATTCTGTTCAGAACCATTTGAACAATTTGACTCTTGGAAGATCAGTCTTCAGTCAGTCTTCAGTCTTCAGTAATAAGGATAGTAGGTTGGTGAACCTGTATTAATCCTGACACATTGATTTCCAGTGAAGGTCCAGCTTCTTCTTGAAAGTATTCACTGGTGGGGCTGATACCACTTGTTCAGGTAAGGCGTTCCAATCATTGACTACTCGATGAGAAAAACGGGACCCCACTTTAAGTTTATTAGACCGTGGTTTATGAACCTTCTTGCTATGACCTCGGAGATTATTAGTGCTAGAGGGAGCGAAAAGATAAGACATATTAACACCCAAGTCCCAATTAAAGATACGAAATGCCAGTATAAGGTCACCTCGTGTCCTACGATACGACAAGGGGAAAAGATTTAGGCGTTTTAAACGCTCATCGTAATGGGGTCTAGAAAGACCCTTCACTAATTTCGTTCCCACACGCTGGACACGCTCAAGGGAGTTAGTATCCTTCACCAGACACGGGCTAGCTGCTTGGATACAGTACTGTAAATGTGGTCTTACATATATGGGACATAAAATTCGAATTGTTTCCTCGTCAAAAGATTTGAACGCTCGGCGAAGTGACCATACTACCTGAATGTGTATTTACACTTTCATCAGATTCGTTTGGCTCCCTATCCTCACTAAAAAACCATGATTTGAAATCTGAATTGATGCTTGAACCTGAAGTGTAGGATTGGTTGGCAATATTCAGATATTGGATATTGAGGATATCTCCTCGAAGGTCATACTACGCGGGAGAGTACTTTCGATTGCAAGGCGGTAAGCACTAATGGGTTCTTGTTTATGGTTGATGTCGTCTTTTAAATATTGATATTAAAAATCAACGAATAGGTTATCTTCATGTTGAAGTAGATAATTCTATCTGTGTTTGTAGGAGACTGGACCATAATATTATTGTTTGTAAGTGGACTTTCTCATAATCTACATGTGGTGTCCTTTCGTTGGAACTGGTCCTCAAACTCGTAGAAGAATCCCCTTTCGTTAGCATGAAGATAAATGACATGTTAGGTTTTCATTCGAAAATTTCATCGGATTATAAGTCCTAGCAATGTAAAGGAGTAGTTGACGTCTCACAGATCAATTCCTCCCGGTTTCAAATACTGTTAATCTCACCTATCGGAAATTTGGCGTAATTCTGTCTGTTAGTGCATAATGTTTGTCAGCAAAAGGAAGCTCACGATACCATTTCTTGTTAACTTGCACATACTGAGTATAGCTTAGGTTCACACTGGATGACCTATGTTTACAATCTATAAGCCAGTTGGGACAATCGGCTACATATTTGCTCGAAAATCAGCTGGTTACAGTATTGGTGTCATTTTGACTATCTAAACAACAAGTGACCCCTTAGTGTTGATCTAAACAAAAGCTTATTACAGGGCATTACATGTAAGAATTGTATTTGGAATGGTCTTAGCGATTGGAGTTTAGATAATTGCAGAATGTCTATACCATTATCTTTCCCAACTATACTTACTAAAGTCTTCAGCCACGTTAACTTTGCAGTTTTGCCAGTTCTGTAGGTTAATGGGTGGCAAAATCCACATGGTTGTCGTAAGTAAAAGTTTCCCTACCTCTGGAAAGAATGAGTGGTCATTGTAAAGGGGGTAAAGCTGGTCTCTAATGCTCTGTTGTTCGTACACCTCGTTTTCCACGTAAGGGCAATTATACTGTACGGTTTAGTGCTCGTACTTTAGTCTATCTGGCTGTTCCGTAGTAATTGGCTGCGGAAGTTTCGAAATAAGTGACTCATCACATATCCTTTGTAGTCCATGTAAGGTGTATTATTAGCCGGACATCTATTCACAGATAAGAGTCGCGTGGGTGGCCAATAGGACAGGTCGGATAACGGTGACCGTCTCCTGTAACTTCGCTCAGACCGCAAACTGTTTCTGGTCAGCAACAACTTGCGGCACAGTTAACACTAATATGTTACTCGGGGTCCGCCTGCAATTCAAGACTAGGATTAAATTGATCATATCTCGATCAGCTACTTTTAGCACGGTTGTGCACACGACTTCAGATCTTTTTGTTGTATCTATTCGGATTCTAAACATGATTCGGTTTGTGCCAAGTTTGTTTTACGTTTCTGTGGTCAGCTAATGTCTCGATCCAAAAGAATTGATGGAACCAAATTGGCTGTAGCTTCCGTTACCACTAAATAGCATATTGGGTTAGATTCAAGACTAGTAACCAGTCCTCCGCAATGTGTAGATGAATGCTAGATGCATTTGGATGACACCATGAAAACGGCGAGTCACATCTCTTGTGTTTTAGCAGACGTACCACTTATGAGCACGAAGTTTTTACAGGTTCTTTACAGCTCCCTCAAGCATGTCAGTTTGCCCCGACGAATCAAAGTTTGATGATACTTACGTAAAGAAATATCATGAAGTCTGCATAAAGACTGAGGAACCTGGTGGCCAAAGTGCGGTATCGAATTGGAACCAGCTGCTACATCTGATAGTTGCCGAAAGTTGTTTCAACTCATCTGAAGCACTCGCAACTGGAAGCCCGGTATGAGTAGAACAATTTTTGAAGTTGACGGAGCGCCACTTGCCAACATCCAGAGACGTCTAGGACAGTGGGCAGTTTTTAAGTGGCATTTCAGCTGGCCTGTTACTCCAGCGATGTCGGTTGATTTAACCCGTGACGACTAACCTACCCTACGAGGCAGGAGTTCGCAAGCACCTCCTAACTCTCGGAGCGTTACATGTCGTTAGACTAAGACGACCTACTCCCAGTTCTTTCTAACGATGGTGATCTTCTGGTCAGGAGGTTGAATACATTTTTGGGAAGCTTTGGGAAATAGGGTTTGTTTCAACATCTTGGAATGAGGCGATCGTTGTAATGCCCTGGTATGGTCGAGAGTGGGGTGGGCCCTCCCTCCCTCTCGAAGTGCTCTCACGCGACCACGCGTATACAGCCTCTGCCAGGGAAGTCCTACTCACTGCCTTCTCTTGGAGGGGGTGTTGTTTACGAAAATGAGAGGACGAAAGGCCAATGTCCGGCGCTTTAACCGGATTCCAAATCAATAGTGCACATGGGCTCCAGTATCCTGCGGGAACAAATGGCGTATGAACCAATCGTTGGTCACCGGCTATCATGAGAATGCATCTCCTCACAATGCTCCACTGCCTTGTGGTTTAGACCTTTAGGTCAAAGGCTCGGGATGTGGCCCCCTAAGATAACCACCTGCTTCGGTTTGGGCACTCGGGCAGTATCACAGCCCACATACACACAAATATGGTGTGGCGCATATATATTTGATGGCCTCTTGTACCAATATTTATGTGTTGAAATATATAAATAAATAAATATGAGACAACTATCTCGGGTTAAGTCTACTTCCTGTTGCGTCAAAACGATTGGGTTCCGCCATACTTCTCAGATTGTTAAAAGCCCATGAAAGACTAATTCGCGGGGAGCGGGGTGGTTTTCCTTTTGGTCATAAATGCATTAATCATCAGTCAGTCAGTCAGCTACAACCTAGGGCCAAACGCATGTGTGCATCGATCCAAGTTGCCACATCTCATTAGCACAAGATAAACACCGAGTTCATGGTAGTTACTTCAATAGTAGCAATAAATAAAAGGTTCTGTATAATACAGGAAGAAAGAATTAGTTCGTAGAAATAAATGTATAAAGCGCTTTTAATCTCATGGTTTAAGGGAAGACAGAGAGTGTATACACCTACGCCATTTTGATCGATTTTGAGCCATCCACTGATCATATCAACCGTCCACTAAATATTATAACACCACAATACTTATTACAGGTTAACAACCTTTGTTTTTCTTGATATCAAGGTCGCCGATTCGTTATACATGACTGTGGTCTGTGATTGTTTGTTACAGAGGTTTATCAACATCTTAAAGGCTGTTCACAAACACCTTAGGCAGAGTAAGGGTATACAACCACATCCATTGTTTTATTTCAGTAGTGGAGTTTAGCAGTTATCCAACCCCACCATTACTCTTTAACTTTGCTATAGATGACGTTCTGAAAACAGCTCTAATGGAAGTAGGTAGTGGTGTGGATCTGTTACCTGGATCTAAATTGTTTTTATTTCGAGTACGGTGAAAATATTGTCTAAGTGCGCAATGATACTTAATCCATGCAATCCACATTTAATCAGTTAGCAATGGGTGTCCGTCGGTATGGTATGTTCTTTGAATCTTCCAGGTACAGGATGCTAAGTGCACGAACTGATAGGAACCTACGCCTGCTTACTCTTGGTAGGAAGAAGTTGGAAGTAGTCGCACAGTTTGTGTATCTGGGTCACTGTGTAAGTGCAGGTGGTGAAAGCCAGAACGGCTCATACCCATAGGAGCATCTTTAGTGCTGTCGTGATGTTAGCTTGTCTCCTAAGGATTGTTGACATTCAGAAATGACACCATGTTAGTAATATGGTAGTTCGGTAACGTGTATCCGGGCACTGACAAGAATTCAGTAGTTGTCACCATCCTGAAACATCGGCTTCGGTGGCCTGGATATAATTTACGAATGCCATCCCAGCGACTTTATCGTACATTATATACCCATATTGGGACTGCTTAGAAAAAGCGGTTGTCAGTTTGTGACATGGTCCCATGGTATTAAGGGAATTTGAACAGGACTAACATGTCAGTTCTTCACGACTCACTGGTTCGGGGGTTACAGAAATATTACAATGCAGTGGCTTAATACGTTATATATGGTTTATAAGAGAAATCAGTGGGGGTCCTTCTGTAACCGCCTTCTAACTTCTTCATATAAGTGGGCACAGAGACGATAATGCAATTGGTGTCACCATTTCGAAACACCGACTTCGGTGGCTTGGACATGTTCTACGAATGTCGTCCCAGGGAATTCCACGTCGTGCATTATTTGCCGACGCTGGGACTGGTTAGAAAAAGCGGAGGGGTGGTCAGTGTATGACATGGTGTCGTGGTATGAAAGAAATCTGCAAAGGGCTGGTTTGTGTTGGTCCTTCACGACTCCCTGGCCGGGGTCCTAGAGATGGTGCAACACTGTGGCTAGAGACGTTATCAGATAGGGCTCAGAATAGAAGCCAATGGCGATCCTGCTGTAATCTCCTTTTACTTTCTTCATAAAAAGTGGTTGTTTCTTCTTTAACTCAAAGATTTCTTCTGATTGTACCTTTCCGTTTCCCCCATTATTATTATTACACTACCTTACACTAATCTGTTCGTTATTGTTCTTTTTTTTAATGCTCCTTACCTTCTTTTTTCCCTTCGAATTCTCATTGTTTTGCGTGGCGCATATATATTTGGTGCCCCCTTGAACCAATATTTATGCATTCAAATAAATAAATAAATAAGAGAGGAACTTCCCAAACCGGGAAAAGTGATCGAACGCGTCGACAACTTCACTTATCTTGGAAGTCTGATCAGCCCAAATTGGTTGGTGTCTGACGAAATCTGTGCACGGATTCAAGAAGCTCGTTTGGCTTTTGCCAACTCACCTCATCTATGGCGAAGGCGAGATATCTGTCTATCAATTAAGGGACGGGTATACTGCTCAGCAGTTCGTTCTATTTTACTTTAAGACTGCAAAATGTGGTCATTAGGAGAAGTTACTCGTAAGTTACTAGTATTTGACCACAGGTGCCTTAGAAATATTGCTGGCATCTGCTGGGATCACCGAGTAAGTATTAGTGAGGTTAGACGCAGGGTACTAGGGAATAATGGTAAACCAATTAATTAAGTTGTAAATCTTCATCGACTGAGATGGTTAAGCTACGTGATACGTATGCCTGAACACTGATTACCATGACACTCAATGCTGACTAGTGTTGGGGATGGTTGGAAGTAAGTTAGGGGTGGCTAAACCAAAACGTAGCATCAGTCCATTAGGTCACTAACTACTGGTCTGAGCCATGTTGTTAAATACAGACTACTTGGTTGGGGTCCGTTCGACTATCGTAACGAGTGGTTGGAGATTCTGGGCAACCTGTCTCAGAATCGATCACAATATGTGCATGGTCCTACGTTGTAGCTGACTAGCTGAACTTACTCTATCACTTCGTAATCTTGTTTGTGATGGATACTTATTCTAGTGCCCGTTTGTACAAATATTTGTGTCGAAATAAATAAATAAGATGGATTTCATCTTCTGAATCCCTGGTGTAGTCTCTCCCATTGATTTCGGTAATTCCTTTTGGATTATATACTGCACGTCTAACTTCCTACCATAGTTGACATTCTCAGCTCTGGTGATTTGTTGCTTGTTGTGCCATTATCGGGTATGGCAACCTAGGCCAATAGATATTCCTACCTAGTTCTACATTAGTTATGATTGTCTGGCATTTGTTTCTTATGAGTCAAAAGCCGAAGACTAGTATATGTGACTTCTTGCTGTTTCTTACCACATAAGATTAGTTACTATTTTTTGCTCGTTTTTACCGTAATTTATTGAGTGTCACAGCATAGGAGCGGAGTTGAAACTTTATGTACAATTCTTCTACGATTGGAATTATGTCTAAAGTTACGCACAGTTATGCTCAGTAATCTACTGTACTAAAGTTGGAGCACTTGTACTTAAGTAAATGATTCTTTAAAAACTGAACAACACTTTCAAAGAACATTAAGGAATACTGGAAATAGCGATTTCGTTGTTTCCAATTCAGTCATTTTTCCATATAGTAGCGATCACAACCACGTGACAGGTTTACTCCTGAGATTTTTAAGGATGGTGGTCCAGTATTAGCAATGAAATTAACCGAGGTCTTAGGTAGAATTTGGGAACTGGACGTAATCCCATCTGACTGGTCTCAATCACTGATTGTGCCAGTCTATAAGAAAGGACAAAAGTCCTCTTGTGACAATCACAGAGGAATCAGTTTGACTAATATAGTGTCTAAAATATTAGCTTCAATAATACTTCGACGCCTAATCAAAGCTCGTGAAGAGCAGATTAGAGAAAACCAGGCCGGTTTTCGACCTGGACGTGGTTGTATAGATCAGATATTCACACTATGTCAGGTTCTAGAACACAGACACACATTCAGACGCCCCACAATGGTAGTATTTCTCGACCTTAAGGCAGCATTCGACTCTGTTGATCGTAAGGTTCTATGGCAGTGTTTGTCACTGAAAGGAGTACCAAAGAAGTACATTAACCTTATAAAGGCTCTCTACTCGAACACAACTGGTAGAGTAAGAGCTTATGGCGAACTGTCATCAGAATTGATTACCTCAAGTGGTGTTCGTCAGGGCTGTCCACTCTCCCCATTCTTGTTCAACTTTGTGGTCGACGTACTTTTAGAGATAACACTCACTTCATCTACATTTCCAGGGGTTGAACTTCTACCAGGAGGTTCACTTGTTGACTTAGAATATACCGATGACATCGTTCTATTTGGTGAAGACGCTGACAAAATGCAGAGTCTTCTGACCACTCTAAGCAACAATGCAAGCATGTTCGGGATGCGATTCTCTCCCTCGAAATGCAAAATGTTGCTTCAGGATTGGGTTACATCGACACCCAAACTAGTGATAGGGAGTGAAGTAGTTGAGTGTGTCGACCGCTTCACTTTCTGGGAAGTCTCATCAGCCCTTGTGGTTTGGTTTGTGACGAAATCTCAGCACGGATACAGAAGGCTCGACTAGCTTTTGCCAACTTGCGTCATTTATGGCGTAAGCGAGATATCCGTCTATCAACCAAAGGACGTGTTTACTGCGCAGCAGTTCGTTCCGTCCTACTTTACGGCAGTGAAACATGGCCGGTAAGAGTAGAGGATATTCGTAGGTTACTAGTATTCGATCATAGGTGTCTTCGAAGCATTGCTCGTATATCATGGGACCATCGAGTAGGTAACACAATTGTTAGGAAACGGGTACTAGGTAAGGATGGCAAATCAATTGATGAAGTAGTGAAACTTCATCAGTTGAGATGGCTGGGACACGTGTTACGTATGCCCAACGACCGACTACCTCGACGTGCTATGTTCAGTGTTATAGGAGTAGGTTGGATGAAAGCTAAGGGCGGCCAGACCAAAACATGGCACAAATTCATGAAGTCACTGACAAGTGAACTGAGTCATGTTGGTAGATGTAGACTACCTGGTTGGGGACCGCGAGATGATAGCAACCGATGGTTAGAGACCCTGAATGACATGGCTGAAAATAGTTTGCAATGGCGCAGGTGAATCCACTCTCTGTGTTCTCCCAAATTCTAATCTTCTGAATTCTTCATGTCCCTTTTTTTCCTCTTTCCAAATTTATTTCACTGTATTATACTCTTTAAATAACATCTCCAAACCCTAATCTTCCCGATTACTGCTTATACTCTTGTTACCTCTACCACTACGGGATTTGAATCGACAAGTGCATCTCTGTGCTAATGTGGTGTGGCAACTCGAACTGATGTACGTACGTACGAAGTTCTACGTTGTTACTGACTGACTGACTGACTGACTGATCACAACCACGTATGTCGTGCAATAAGTTTTTAGAGTTGTATTTGTACAGAGATTGTACCACTTGACTCAGACCTAGTAGATTACATGAATACCTTTAAGACATTCCGAAAACCACTGGAATGCATCATGGCAACACTATACAATATGAGAACCAGTTGTGAATTCTACTCATATAACCCAGAAACTGCTTCATATAATTCAGTGTTCATGTATTGGTCCCAATTTAAACTGGACCAGATCTTTAAATTTAGTTGAAGTTGTCCTTCGTAGTTTTTATTCTAGTAAGCTATGTTTTTGTCCATTTTGCAGAACTGTAACATAAAAGTAAATTAAAAGATATGGATGAATTACATATTATGTAGGATATTTTCCTTTCATATTTTGGATACTATTCATTATAGTTCATAAGTCCCATTTGAAATTCCTTGCTCACTGGTGCAGCCCAAAGTTTACAGGCACCCTTTCTCTTCTATCTTTCATGGGACTTACTGTTTGTTAAGTCAGTTACACTAAGAAAACAACGCCCATCACTATTCCCTGTGAGGGGCACGTCAGGAAATGAGGGGGTTAAAGTTACCTTACTCTTACGGAAAGGACGTTGGCGAACTGGTCTTTTGAACATAATGTGAAGTTAGGAATAGGGTACTGAGTAAAGGCGCACATCGATTGATAAAGTTGAAAATCATCGACTGAAGTAGTTAGGATGTGTTACCTATACCCGGTCACTGCCTATCTCAACAGTCGATGTTTGCTGGTATAGGAGTAAATTAGAAAAAAAGCTAGGAGTGACCGAACCAAAACATGACAGCAGCTGTTGACTGAGTGACTGGTTGGGGGTCCGCGAAAAACACGATCGGTCGATATTGTTCATAATAGTTCACAACAGCACAGGTAGATTCCTCTGGATGTTGAGTACCAGTATTTCATACACTTCCACTGTCTTCATGAACCATAAACTCAATGGTTAGTCTTTCTCATTATCATTACTGCTGCATTATTTCGGTCTCTTTTGCTTTCTGTCTTGTTATTTTCATCTCGTGCTGTGGTATGGTAGCTTAGGCTGACTCATATATCTATTCCGGTCTCTACGTTGATAATGACTGAATGACTAAAAGTGACAATCTAGAAGTGTTTGAAATAGGTTTCTCACATGATATAAAGTGTTAGACTACCTAGTTCAACTTTCAGGAGTAAAATAATTGGTTATGTTGATTACTCCATTCTGATGTCCCAGTTCTGTTGGGTTAATGACTAGCACGATTTTGATCATCATACATAAGCCTCGTTTGCTTCTTTTTAGCTTTATTTATTTAAACACAAACATTTGTACAAGGTGGCGCCAAGTATATATGTGCCTCATCAATCATTTGGTTTATGTGATACTGCCCGGGCGCTCAAACCAAAGCAGGTGGTTTTTTAAGGGGCAACACCTCGAACCTTTGACCTGAAGGTCTAATCCACAAGGCGGTGGAGCAACATTACAAGACGCGGTCACATGGTAGTCGATGGCCAACAAATGGTTCATACACCATGCCGTGTGAAGGCAGTGAGTAGGACTTCCTTGACAGTGATTGTATACGCGTGGCCATGTGAGAGCATTTCGAGAGGGGGAGCTGACTCTCCCTACTCTTGGCCGTTTCAAGGCATTCAGGGGGTTCAAACAAGTTGTCTGATTTCTTCTAAAGTGGTGGGTAGTGCCGAGCATCTCGTTGTTTCTTTTCTCTAAGATATTTCTGATAGAAGATATGAGTGTGTTACAGGTCTTTAATCGTAGGTGCTGGAGAATCCCCGGCTTACTAAGTATTGATGTTTGGTGTTGATTACTAGGTCGGGTTGTTGACCTGGTGGATGAGATATTTCTAAATAGAATAGTAGGGATGTGTCCATTTACTATGTATTTTGGAAGATTAAGCTTTGGTATCTGTCTATTAAGCCACTATGTGAATCATTTGAGTATGTCAAAACTTCCTGGTTCAGACCTGGAAGTCGGTCTTATTTAACATTTAGTTTTTCACTTGCTTCGCTGTTTTTGTCTTAACCCGTTGATGTCAGTATTATGTCCTGTTTTATCTCTCCATGTTCAAGACCACGTTACATATTAATTTTGGGAAGACAAGATAATATTTTCTTTAGGTGAAAGTTGCGGTTGATTTCTGGCGTTTTACCAAGCTTTCCCATTTTAAAACCAATTATTATAATAAAATGCTTTTCTAAATTCTTTATACCAAAATAAATTTATCGATTATTCATTGTTGTTTCTTAGATCCATCTAAATGGTGATATATGGATGGAGAAAGTGTGCGCAGTGGACGAAGTGAAAAAAGTGACCGTTCTCGTCGGTCAAAACGCATTCAGCGGACGAGTAATGTCACCTCCACTCAACCCGCGTGTATGTTCCAAGGACAAGTAAAGAGTGTGTTAGCTTCTCATAATCAACCACTAGCTATTGGCCAGAGCATGCAAAATGTGGATACAGTTGTCCGTCAATCTCAATGCAATTTAATGCCAATTGTCCCACAGCCTCATATGAGCATGTTTCCGCAGCAACCAATAGGAATGCAACAGCCTAATTCTCATCCTTATACATTAGAAACATGGATTCCCCCTTTAATGCCGATGAACCCCAATTTCTCCTCTTGTTCTCAGCCAAGCATGTACATCCCTAACGCTCAGAGTTGGACCGATCAATCTGTACAGCAGGTATATGCCCAACAAATAATTCATCCGTCTATGCCTTCTCCATTCACCCGACCCCCAATTTGTGCAGGAGCACAATCAAATCAACTTCAGTCACAACAACAGCAGGTCGGTTCTTTCATACCTCCTGGACAACAGCATCCTTTAGCACATACTGCTGCATCCCATGTTTCGCCTTCCCAGATACCTTCTCAACCATCATCACAAGTTCCAGAACCATACCGGTCTGAGCGTTTTGACCCACAACTTACGAACCAAGATGAAAATGCTTGGGTTGAAGAGGCTACTGCTGTCACTGGCGCTACAAGTGAGACTGGACTCAGTGGTGACAATTTCTCACGATTTGGAGCACGTTACGGCCTAGCAACCTCACTAGGTATACATGCCAATGGTGGTACCGGCTGTAATATTAGCGGTGCTGCAGCTGCTTTAATACGATCCGAAGCGGATGAAATAAAAATATTCAAATGCTCACATACATTAAGTTTTGCCATTTCTGCATTTCTGGCAATTGGTTCATTACTGTCTCCAGTTCTAATGCTTTTACTCCCACTTTTTCCGTTTTGGATTGGATGGTCGACCGAAGGGTGTGAACCAACTTGTGAAGGACATCTCATCAGTATATGTGTAAAACTTGTACTTCTCGCTATCGCGCTGTGGTTTTTAAGTTCCCCTTGTCGACCATTTTGTGGCAGTGCTACTGCCATACTTCCACGTATCCGTCTTTGTCGAACTCTTTTTCTTTGTCTTGTGTTAGTTGTTCTGTTTGCATTTTGGTTGTTTTATACTGTTCGTGTTATACAGCCAAAGGAATCTGATTATCTTTCCATAGTAGTTTTTGCCGGCAGTTTGACAGATACTTTACTCTTTTTACATTATGCCGTTATCGCCCTTATGGAACTACGTAGAATCCGATTTCAGTACGTCATACACATTGTACGTTCTCCAGATGGAATGTCAAGAACTTTAAAGTGTGGAGAGATGTCGTTGCAGCGGGCGGCCATAGAAGTTTTGCAGTTCTACATGGTAGAATTCACAGTATGTCTTCATTTTATCATTTCCAGGTCTTTATCAGTATTTCTTGTTTCATATGATTTTAATGATGCCTATAAGTTACTCCTGACATTCTGAAGAAGTTACAAAAAACAAAAATTTACGAAAAATATAAATGGTGTCGATAATCGATGGTTCGTAGTTAACTATCTTCAACTACCATCGGTCATAAATTTTATAAATTCTGAAAAATAAGTAACAGTGTGATTTCTTTAGTGTTTAAGATAAAACATATTCACTGGTTTCCAAGGCCATACTCATTAATAGTTAGTGGGTCGAGGTCGGTAAAATAAACTCAACATGTAAAGGAAAGACTAAACCAAAGGAGTAAACTTATTCGACTAACAAGGAGTTTATGGACCTTCACTGAAAACGATTTTAAGCAATGTCATTCAAATTCTCTAACCATTAGTTACGATAATCACACGAACCCCAACTAGGTAGTCTGCACATATTACAATGGCTAAGTTCAACTGTCAGTGATCTCATGGACTGATGCCATGTTTTGGTATACCCGCCTCTAGCTTTCTTCTACCCTATTTCTACGCTAGATAACATCGCCCGTCAAGGTAGGCAATGGTTGGGCATACATTCTACATGTCCCAACTACCTCAATTAATGAGGATTTACTACCTCATACATCGATTTTCCATCTTTACCGAATACTCTATCCCTAACCCAATCATTACTCATTCGGTGGTTCCAAAATATACGAACAATGCTTCGAATATGTATATGATCGAATACTATTAACCTGTAAATATCCCTTATCCTTAAAGGCCATGTTTCACACCCAAAAATAGAACGGAATGAACTAGTGAGCAGTAAACTTGGATATCTGTCCAACGCCACAAGTGACGTAAGTTGGCAAAAGCCAATCGAGTTTTCTGAATTCATGCTGAGTTTGCGCCAGACACTAGGTCATCAGGACTGACAGCTGAGATAATTTTGTTGGGAAGAAAATATTTGCTGTTCACTTTACATATGTAGTAATAAAACATAGACTGTTGTCCGTACTGATTACTTAGTATTTCGACTAAATCAGAAATATATTTGACGAGACTATAATTTATTTATTTATTTATTTGAACACATAAATATTGGTACAAGGGGGCACCAGATATATATGCGCCATACAAAACAATGAGGATGGGAAGTGAAAAAGAAAAAAAGAACAATAACGATCATAGATTAGTGTATGGTAGTGTACTATTAATAATAATAATAATGGGGGAAACGGAAAGGTACAACCAGAAGAATTCTTTAAGTTAAGGAAGAAACAACCACTTTTTATGAAGAAAGTAAAAGGTTACAGCAGGACGAACTAATCAGGTATGAGATAACAGGTCTCGGGTTTTGGCGCGAAATTCACCCATCCATTTGGCTAAATAGAGTTTTGGTATTATAGCTGTCAGCTCGTGGTGAAAACTAAATCTAATTCCTAATCCTAACCATCAACTGTAAATCATAGTTCTAATTCCTCACGTCGGTTTATAACCCTCATTTGGTCCTAGTTATCACGTGAAAACTCTCAAGGTCACTTTAGCGTCGCTAAAAGGTTGTCCATAAATTACAGTCTCACCTAAAAATCCATCATTAGTGCATATATCGCACCAAATATGCTTACAGCTTTAGATGTATCTTCTACATATCACGTTATTACTTTAAGCGCAATGAAACCTCATTTTATTAAAAATGTGTATTTACAGGCTTACAACCCAAATCAAAACTCATCTTTCAACAGCGGGGGTGGAGGTAAACGTAATCGTCGCGGTGGTTCTGCTTCTGGTAGTGGGAATGGCGGTGGGTCCAAGTATAAATTTTACGATGTAGATAGTGGTGGGGCTGGTCTAGGTAAATCAGAAAATGGTGTTACGTATACTGTTGAGCAGTCTGGTGCTATTACTGCCCCTAGTGCTTCAGTTCGTTTGTATGAGGAAATTGAGTTGGAAAAAAGGATACGTAAACGGCGCATGAGACTACTTTTGGCAGTTGAGGAGGCTTTTACTCATGTTAAGCGCCTTGCTGCTGAAAACTGCAATAATGAGGGGACTGTTGGTGTTGTTGAGTGTGATCAAACCTTGGTACCTTTCAAAAACAATCGAAGTAAGTTTTCTGCATTTCTTCCCATCATTTGTGCTACTTCTATGTGTTTGGGAGGCTATTAAAAACGAAATATATCTAGATACCTTTGAATTGTAGGCAGTGTTTTGGTTATTGTATCACTTGATTTAGTGTACCTGAAAAAGTGCATAGGTCCTGTAAAATAACTGCTATTATTTTGACTCCTTTATTTTTCTCTTGTTCTGCTGATGCTGAGTAGAGGAAAATACCACCTTCTCATATTTGTGTTAAGTCCTAAGCTTTTTACGACTGAGTTTTCTTATATATTATCATTGCGGAAACATCATTGCACAGCTGAGCGAAGTAAGTTTCTGTTTTATGAGTTTCAGGAATTGTCTAACTTATTCCCTAACTTAATGTTTGATGCCGATTGAATTAAGGTCAGTTTAAAAAAACCTGAACGAGGTTGTAACGTTAGTACGTGAAATAACTGTTGGTCTGAATCGTATATTGAAGTATAAAGTAACCAAAATTCTCGCGAATTTCGGAGTAAATACGGTATTCTATTCGCTTATTTCACCCACTCCGCCCATATTTTTTCCAACATCCATTTCTATTGTCTGTCTTCTGGTGTTACTAGTTATAACAGGTTTGATAGATAGTCGTTTGTGCTAAGTTCAACATTGTGTCGTCCTACCTGGTATAAAGAGTTACTTTATCTTAATGGTCACATTGCATACCTTTTTTATTATAGCGGGAAATATTTATGGTTGTTCATGTCGTCTTTTGACAAACATGTTTCTTTAGCTAAAAGTTCAGTAAACTGATTTATTTCATTCTGTTTTACATAATTTGATCAGTTATTCTGGTAAAATTAATAAGAACACTATCTTCAGAATCTATGAATTTTATCTAATGGTGATAAGTCACACACCTAGAACATAGGCATACTTATCAGTGTCCGACAATGGTGGTCTTTCTTGACAAAAAAAGCAGCATTTGACTCGGTAGACCACGAGATTCTGTGGCGGTGTCTGTCATTGAAAGGCGTACCTCGGAAGTACATAAACCTTGTGAAAGCTCTTTACTCGAACACTACAAGTCGAGTCAGAGCTTATGGCGAACTGTCATCTGCTTTTGCAAATTTAAGTGGTGTCCATCAAGGCTGTCCACTTTCTATATTTTTGTTTAACTTCATCATACATCTACTGATGGAAATAACGCTCTCATAGACTAAATTCTCGGGCATTAGTCTCCTTCCAGGGGACCCACTTATCGACTTAGAATACACAAATGACATAGTCATGTTTGGTGAAGACGCTGATAAAATGCAGTCTTTTGATAGAACTGAGCAACAATGCCAGAATGTTTGGGGTGCGCTTCTCCCCTTCTAAATGAAAGTTGTTGCTTCAGGAATAATCTACGTCAACACCCGAATTAAGGATTGGGAGTGAAGTAGTCGAACGCGTCGACAACTTCACTTATCTTGGAAGTCTGATCAGCCCAAATTGGTTGGTGTCTGACGAATTCTGTGCACGGATTCAAGAAGCTCGTTTGGCTTTTGCCAACTCACCTCACCTATGGCGAAGACGAGATATCTGTCTATCAATTAAGGGACGAGTATACTGCTCAGCAGTTCGTTCTATTTTACTTTATGACTGCAAAATGTGGTCATCATTAGGAGAAGTTACTCGTAAGTTACTAGTATTTGACCACAGGTGCCTTAGGAATATTGCTGGCATCTGCTGGGATCACCGAGTAAGTATTAGTGAGGTTAGACACAGGGTACTAGGGAATAATGGTAAAACAATTGATTAAGTTGTAAATCTTCATCGACTGAGATGGTTCAGCTACGTGATACGTATGCCTGAACACTGATTACCATGACACTCAATTCTGACTAGTGTTGGGGATGGTTGGAAGTAAGTTAGGGGTGGCCAAACCAAAACGTGGCATCAGTCCATTAGGTCACTAACTACTGGTCTGAGCCATGTTGTTAAATACAGACTCTGGGCAACCTGTCTCAGAATCGATCGCAATGGTGTTGGTGTATGCACTCTTTGTCTCTGAAGTATTGTTAACATGGTAATCAATCTTTATACCTAGACCTTTCATTTGCCTGAAAGCATTTCATTTGTTACAGTTCATGTGTTGCATTTATCAGCCTTTACAAATCGCGCAAATTAGTTTGTATAACATCGTTTGTTACAATTATTTTTATGTTATTATTTCTTAGTACTACATTGCGTTTATAATTTGATTATAGGTAATGGGAGGATGTCAAAGCTTACTTGCTCTCCAGGAAAATCTTTGGATCCGTACGAAGCAGCACAAGCTGTTTTCCCAACTCTCATCAGGCCGTTACAAAAGTATATGCGTGTTACACGTCAACAAGCTCGTCACCCTGTGGATATGGTAATTGATCATCTTGCTCTTTGTTTAGCTTATGGCCTGTCACCTCACGCTTTCTTGGAAAGATTTAATCCTTCGGCTGCTACACCACAACAAGACGCAGCCGCAGCTGCAGCAGCCATTGCAACAGTGAAGAGAGCCAAGTATCAACAGAATATCAAGCAAGTTAACACTTCAGACAATCTAGATCCATATCCTCTACTTCCTAAATTAGTGCATCCAGGCGGACAGCAGGTATGGAGTATTGTGGCTGATCGGGCTCTGTCTCGTAGTTTAGCGGATGGTGCCATATTTCAGCTTCGTCGTGGAAATGAGCTGTCGTTGCTTTGTACTGTTAGACGCCTGCCGCTTATCTATCTTATCGAAGAAATATTAGAACCCTTGGAAGCAGGTAGATTTGTCTTACGAACTGATAATGCAGTATGACTTTCTAATGGACTTCTACAATGTTCAGGGAATGTGATCTCATCCATCTCATTTGCTTTTTTAACCCAATTTCGGTTTGCATTTCTAAATATGCACCGGTATTGACCAATATGCTGATTACATTGCTCGATCCAGTTTTATCCATTCGTCAATTTTTGCATTTATATGAAGTTCAGAATTCGTTTGCTTTTCACACAAGTTATTGTTTTTGGTCAGTCTAACATTATTGTTTGTATTGCATTTGATTTTTTTGTTTTTGCTTTGTGTTTTATGGAGCTGCTTTATGTACGTTCATCTTTTGAAGTTTACAGGTGCTTTTATTTATTTTCGATGATTAACTACTAGTCATTATAATAATTGTTATGAATCGGTTTAAAAATCGTTGTCACAAGTTATTATTAACAACAGTAATTTTGCTGTGCTGTTAATTTTCTTTTTCTTGCATTTCAAGCTTCCACTTGTCATTTCCTAAGGAATCATGTATTAAGTTTACTTCTAGCTTTATTATAATTACTATTCCCGTGTACCGGTTTAATCGATGTTATTACCGGTTAATGTCAATAATCTTGTTTCTTCAGTGGATTTCGATCTTTTGCTCATCGAGTTTTTATAAAATGTAGCTGAGTATAAATGATTTAGAGTTAATATTCTTTAAGATATTTACTTGAATCGCGCTTAAGGTGTCTATAGTATTCCAGTTTTTATGACTTAACATTGAAGGCGTAATGTATGCACAAACGTACATAGAACATGGATATAGATACCTATGGATAATAAGGATTATGTCATCCTCGTCAAAAATAATGTAGAAATTATTGTTTCTGATTAGCTTTTACATATTTAATACTTGTTGTAGAACATACTAAGTAAATACTCCAAGGAGTAGAGTGAGTCGACAGTATGTCTCACCGGTTACTTTGAACTTATTCATCATTCTGTGAATGCTGAAAATGCCACTAGAGATAATTTATGTAATCCCACCGTAAACGATACACATATTCGAATTATCGCGTAGATAAATTCAATAATTCGATCTCCATTTACGGTAGTAGTTATCTGATGTATTGAACAAAACAGAAGTAACCAAATTAGGTCCTCAATAACACTCTGAAATGACTTGAAGGGCAAATTAATATGATTGGCTAGGAAATTAATTGATTTTCTAAGGGGTAGTAATGTATCTAAATAAATGAGTGTTTATGCATTTTATTCAGTAGCCCAGTAGGCTTTTTCTTACGCTCTTGTCTTCTCGCTCAAGTAGTCAGTTCTGGCGATTAGCGCGAAGACACCGCCCATCATAACGTTGTTCGTAAGATTAATATGCAAACATTTTTAGTTCGATTCAAATGCAATTTCTTTCTAACTAGGATACAAAGTACTTGATTCAGATATATAGATTCATTAAAATCGGAGCTTATGGAAACAATAAAAGACAAACATCATAGTTTAAGATTCTCGTCACATCCCATGTGTAGAGAATATGTGTGTAGTGCTTTACATCTTAGAGCTTGTTTATATGTATGCATACGAAAAACTACGCACTGCTGTAAAAGGAGCGTTTTCTTAATCCAATCTGTTGTGAGAACTGGAATTTGATGATGATACACATTTATAGTAAAGGCATGCAATCTGACTATAAGATTTTAAACTGAATTTAAATGTTTGGTTGTTGTAAGGAACGTGTTACATCTTCGTAAATGAGTTTCAAACCTGGTGCTGCTTTGGAAATAACTAAAAGTAGCTATATGAATAACTCAGTTTCCTTTGTTTGTGGTTTTGTTCTGAACAATTTCAAATTAATTTACAGTTGGCCGTATAATTTTAATGAGAATAAACTAGTAAATACACAGAACAATCAAAATTATATTATAGGAATATATTTATAAGGAAAAACGTAGTTCAGTCATTATTGGTCATTAAAAGTATCAAAAGCTAGGTATCTGTCACGGTTTATGACTGAAACCTTAATTGACTGGCAGATATTAACTGTTTCATTGTCTTCTATGCTTGTTGTTTGATTTAAACATCAGTTTACTAGTGTACGCGCTTATCCGTATATGGATTTGCATAATTTCTTAAGTGTCATGAGAATAAAAGTAATCAATTCCATCGCGTACATAGAAAGTGTTAAGCTTTTCAAGTAAGAATAGATTCTAACTTAGTATTATAGAGGTAAAATAGACCTGATAAGTGTTTATACAGTAACAGTCAATTTGTTAACATGGCGTGAGGCTTGTTTATCATATACGCGTACGAATAAAGTTTAGTCACGTAATATGAAATGATGTTAGAAATAAAGGTATGAGAACATCCAACTGATAAATGAACAAATATCACAAAGACCTGCATATGGTCACGGTGATTGTAAACGTTGAAGCTGTTTGTTTTGTAAACAAACACTTGTAAACCTTTTATTACTTACTATCCTGGTTGTAAATACTTATTTATTACTTACTATCCAAATTATTATAGGATTATAAATATTTTCATATCGTTATTTTTAAGAATTCTGAACAAATAGTAGTTACTCGTAAAAAGAATTACTATAATTCATCAATAAGATTAGTGTGAGGGGATTCTCGGTTACTAGTAAAACAGTTTCAGTGACCTATCAAAATCGTAAAGTTTAAAAACTGAAAGTTTGTACATAATTAAAGTCCGATTTCTGATAATGGATTTGATTCAGTTGGAATATTTTGAAAAAGTTCCACATTTAAATATTTAAAATTAACAGAAATTTTACAAGTTTAAAGATGGTCATATTTGTTATACTCTTTGAGTGCTGTATTCATTAAGAAGTAAATGGTGAACAGCGATTGTTATTTGTTATTGTTTATTTAAAAATAAAAAGCAAGTAAGATTATGATTTTCCTAGGATTATTGCTAGGCAACACTTTGTCTAGTATTCCATCTTGGTCATTCAGTATGAGAAAAGAAAGGTTTTGAAAAGAGAGAAAAGAGTAAAATAAAAACATAATTTCGTTTACTAGCTATGTAGTTCATCATCGTTCTTTATATATGTTGTATTATCTTGGTTTAATTTTTCCTAAGTCTCGATTACTATTTTGAATATCTTTCATTTTAGGAAAACCATCAAATGTTTCACGGCTTTTTCTCACGCTGTAGGCTGCTTTAGCTTCTTCCATAAGCATAAAATTTTTCATATTTTCACGTTTCATTGATGAGTCTTTGACTTCAGTACAAATATGACTTGGAAACCATCCACGTCTACCGTCAGGTAATGCTCCTTTGAGCCAGCCTATAAGGGATTTAAAAAACGGTGTAATGATTAGTTTTATGTTATTCTTGTTCTCTTCTGAAGACATCAGATAAATAAATTTAACATGTACTTTTAAGCATCACTATTCCTGTAAAATAAAAATATTTTGAGCTATTTTGAAAAGCGATTTCTTTTTGATACTACTTTTTGCATAAAGTTATAATATTTAACACATATTCTTTTAGAGAAAATTATTGACTAAGATTTAATGATCCTTGCAGCAACTTTAATGCTAAATGTGTATCGATCTCTTACACCATTAATATTTTTGGGATTGTGGCTAGCAGTGGAATATTGAATGCATGTCCCTTCCTATCTGTAATTTTTTTAGCTGGACATAACAGGGCTATTTAAACCGAGACTAGAACTCAGTGTAAATCAATTCCAAGTCATATGCGTTCTGCACTAAATCACTGAGTCCAGTTAACCACCAGCAACAAGATAATACAAACTCTTACTAGTGTCCTATATTATTATATAAATAATTACAATAAAATATTTTCCCCTCTAATTCAGTAATGAGTTTACCCATTTATAAGATTAATTTCGGTTACAGTTTTTATAGGAGGTGCTGAATTTCCTGGTATAATATCAAGCAGTGGGTATCAGGACCATATTTCTGTGAATAAAATCGTGTAAGTTTTGGTGATCCTTAGAAGTACGTGTGTTATAAAAAAAAGGTTTTTAAAAACCAGTGAAAAATTTGAAACATGAATGCACTTAATGACTTTCGAACAAATTCAGATAGTTAGTTAATACTTTTTGGAATAAATGTATTAACCTTAAAAGTTGTCTATTATAATTATCCCATAGCGTTTTATATCAAGGTTATGTTCAGGAATCCTTGTAAACGTAAATGCAAGTGTAAAGATCAGGTTTAGCATGAATTACGCTGATAAGTGAATAAGTCAACTTACATTGTCGCAAATATGTTTATCGATAGATTTCCATCAGTACTTTAAGGACTGGACATACGTGATATTGATTTCTACATGGAGATCAATCAACTGTAAACAACTCAGTCCTATAAAAGGCCAGACGCTCTTCGAACAGCTCACTGATATAGTCTCTGACTGTCAGGTTTGATGGTACGGGATAAGGATCCGTAGGGAACACTGGTCCCCTCAAGACTATAGGTGCGCTTTTCTGATGGACAGCATGTAGCACGAAAGCTGGATCAAAGATTTACTATCGACTACCTTCAAACACTTAACGTGTGGATTCAATTTCACAAACACTGTTTGTTCCACCACTTTAAATTTATCAATCAATTGCAATGCAGTTTATACTAATATATTTTTCTCATGGGAAGCAGTTGTTTATGCTGATTTACGGAGTTCTTATTTCAAAATCATTGATAGAGAATCAAATCGCTTGTGAGATAAATATCACCAATAACCCAAGTTGTATGCTCGGAAATGTGGACCATTATATTTTTGATTCAGTGGTTTGAATCAATACTGAGTGTTCGTAGTCTGAGGCTGATCAGCTGAATCTCAGTGGCTAATCAATTAAGAAACAGTAAAATGTTTTCTGAAACATTCAGCTTCGATGTATGATACATGTGTCGACATAAGTAGTATATAACAGCAATCAGAAGTGGAATGCCTGGCAGCAGAATGTTTGGAAGATCGAATGGAAGAGGACGGGAACAGAGTAATTGTTATGTCATTGAAGGAACGACGAAGTTTGAAACAATTGATGGAGTATTTGCAAATAAAGTGCTGATTGTATGGTTCTCACATTTGACCAAATAACTTTGTAATTTTATATTAAGACACAACTGGTTATCCCCACATGTATTCTCATCCATTACAATAAGACCTTGACCAATATCTCTAAGTAACCGAGAATACGAGGCTTTCTCTGTGAAAGTAGTAAAAAGCTTCGGAGTTATCAATCAATGGGTGCATGGTGTTGATGAATTTGGAGGTTTAACTTTCTACTGACGTCTTATAAATTGCTAACAGAAGCTATCTTTTGAAGGTGAAATAACAAGACAAACTACAGAACGATAAACCATGTCAACTTATTTATTTATTTGTAAATTGCTGGGACATGAATCTAACCTCAAGTTCATGCATAGTATGGTATTTAATTCGCATAGTCTGACAATAAATACATAAGGCAATGTCTAGAGTGCTGTGACAACAAATGACTGCACAAGAAAAAATCGACTATATTTTAACTTCAGCATATATGATCATTTCCGACAAAGATAACTAGAAACCAGCTTTGGTGAATGGTGATTAAAAATATTTAAAAAAGTAGTCATATAAATAAAGTGAAAATAATTGAAGGATACCATCTGATAAGCTGACAAGCACATTAACTTGATCTCCCTCTTTTAATTCTAGTTCATCACATTCAATAGCAGAATAAGATTTAGTGATGAGTACTTGAGGACATTCTGTGTAATAAAAAAAAAGTAGAAATAAGAGTATAGTATTTACGAACAATTCATATGGTTAACTGAATTCCAAACTGTAAATGATTTGTGTTTCTAAATTGTATTATTATTTATTCCGTAAACATTCCAAAAACTAACCATCCAATATATCAGCACAACTATTATCAGTGATGATTAAAGTAATATTTGACCTCTAAAAGTTGATTTTCATTATGATCATATACAAAATATTGCTTATTCATTATATATTATAATCAAAGTATGTTATATTTTTATGATATTAACACTAAAGTTTAAGATGTGTATTTGAATTATTCATCGGACATTTAGTCAGTAATTATCAATTGGATTTTCATTGAATTTTATCTATTGTTTCAATGATCTCGTATCATCAGAGTTTGTTGTCTTTTTGCAGTTTACAACTCGAGGCTTTCAGTATGTTTGTTGTAATATTACTTAACTGATGTTTCTGATGAAACGGTAATCAAGATTTTTCAATTATAGATAATGCGTCAAATTTCAAATAGCCTACAGGTTAATTCACTGACGTCTTCATATGTTGTTTATTTCATGGATTTATGTTGACCTAAAAATGAAACCCAGATACATTGTGAATCGATTGACTAAAGTATAACTATTCGTATTTTTGTCGATTTTAAACCCAAAAAGCACTGAACAAGAAGAATAGTAGCTTCCCTTAGCATATGTAAAATGCCTTCTTAGAAGTAAATGATATTCTATATGATTGCCATTGTGATAACTCTCGTTATAGTTAACTCTTATTTTCTAAATTTCCTTTTTTCAGTTATTTTGGTATATAAAGCTATACACTAGACTGCAAGGTTTTCTAGTTTTCAGTGCCCTATGGAATACTATTGTAAAGGTCCGAATTACCATTTATATTCATAAACTATCATGAAACAGTCTACGACATCGTTGTATTATTTATATCACTAATTCATAAATGTTAGTATACATTTTGTTTGCTTAAACAGTCTAATAATTGTGAGGGTTATTTTAGTTAATGTATGACTCACATATTATCACCTGACACTACTATATACAAGTTAGGTGTAGGTTGTTAGTGGAAACAGCTAGCGAGCTATCATATGTTTAAACAACATAAGCATTATTTAATTCCCCGTTAAACTACTACAAAGTACTATACTTTACATTAAATAATTGAGAGCTTTAATAACAAACATCAGATGGGGGCTACTTCATGTAACGACGTCATCGTGTTAGACCGATTTAATAGTTTAGTTTTGACTTTACGTGAGTTAGAAGGATTCTCGTGTGTTACGTTATACCTAGCTAAGAAAGTCCGGATAGTAAGTACTCTAATGATCTCTGTATCATTTTGAGTGCCAAAGTGGGCATTTACAACCACTCTTTTCAGAGTGGGTTAGTGATATCACTGTATATTCAGCTTCAGAAATAGATTTATAAGCAAAGATGGATAGGGGCTAGCAGTGGAATCCAGGACACACGTTTCGTCCCATTTAGGACGTATCTGCATCTCATAGTTTATGTTCGCTCTGGGACTCGAATCCAGTGCCCAGACAATATCGAGGCATTCCGCACAGGATGCACATATGCCAACAAGAGACTGATCAATTGCAGTCCAAAATAACAATGGAAAGACACAAGTAAATATCACCAAGTGAATTCAGAAATAATGTTTTGGAATTCGTTTTCACTAGCTGTTGTAAGTAATTAATGGAATAGGTGGCCAACTGAATACTTTTCAATGGAGATTAGACGAAATTTTAATGTTTTGTAATACTCTGTTTACATTGTATCGGAGATTTTGACTTGAACAATATTTCAGTCATTCTATGTAACAAAAAATCAAGTACCGGTGTCTAGAAGAAAAGTGCTTTTACAGGAATATATATCGTATGGGAATGTCATAATGCAAGCTGAAGATACTCAGAAAGAATCTACTAATACAGAAATCATAAATTCTAGGATGATACATGTTCATACCGAATTCCATTTAATGAACATTGCATTAAAATGATCCACAAAGATAAGATGATGTTCGTGTGGTTTGTAAAAGATGTTTTTTCAAACTCAGGGGATAAAAATTCATTAATCATACCTATTTATCGGTAATCTATATAGAAATATCTTTTGTATCGAAAGCTAATTTAATTGGTTATCAGGTGCCTATTAAGCCAAAAATGTGAGAATACCAGCTGGTTAACAACTTACTAACTTCAATGAAGTTGTATGTTTTATCAACCATCCGTTTAAACTTCAAAACTCTTATGTAGTTTTTCTTCGTTTAATTTCCTTATGTTTCACTGAGATCAACGACTTTAATAACATAATATCCGATTACAGACAAAACAGCTCGGTTGATTATCCGTAACGAATCAAGTAAAAATTGTTATAAAAGTACCTAGTCGAAACAACGAAACTTGTTATAAAGCTGGATATTCATGATCTTATTTGGTCTACTGATTCAACATATTTTATCCTCACGAATATCCACTCTGCAAACTAGTAGCATCACCAATTCCGTAAATAATTAAACTGTGGTCGATTATAGAAAATAATTTACTGCCTGCACACTACAGTAATCATAATGTAACATAATGCAACATTACAACTCATGCTGCAACATGAATTCTTGACTAAATGATCATGTATTCTAACTTAATCACAGGGTAGTTAACAAACAAGCTTTTTCATTTCCTTTTAATCCGCATCAAACATATTCCTCCTGTATATACATATCAATAAAGTGGAATTTGGGTTGGAGAATGCTGGTCAGCGGCCTATGCTGCACTGGGAGTAACAGACGTAAGTAAGTAAGTAAGGTGGAATTATTATACTTTCATCTACACTATGTGATGCTTTATCCCTGAATAAATCTTGCTGTAGTATTACTTACCGCAGATGTCCGAACCTAGATTTTCAGGGATACCATGACGACCACATGAAAGACCATCCAACCATCGTTCTCTTTTCGAACTGAGTAAAAATCACAAAATGATAAACAAAGAAAAATAATAGAAGTTACTTCATCTTGTCACATGTTCTAAAAGAATAACAAGTTTAATTCTTCAAGATAGTTTATATAGAAGAGAATTTATACTGATGATGTTGTCTAGGGAAATAATGAGAGGTTTTCGGCTAAAATCCAGATTAAAGAGCATAATATTATTGTCATTCCGAAAATATATTAAAACATTAGATACATAATTTAAATAAACCATTTGGAATAAAGGTGGATTATTGCACTTTCTTCTGAATAAGAGAAAGGAATTTATCTTAGAAAACGTAAAAGATTTATGGTGAAACATTTAGCCATGTGCTTTTTTATTCACATAAACCTTTCTAAATGAATGTTTTATGGATAATTAACAGACTACTGTATTGAAAAACATATTTTTGTCGTTGATTATCCGAACATGTTAACTTGGAAATTCAGAAGGTGGAAACTGATTATGTTATAATGAGTGAAAACAGAAAATTCATGCACGCAGGTAGTAAGATCATTTGTTACGGTGGCCTTTTAAAATTGGACGGGCCCGTTGTAGAAATACAAATTTAGCTATGGTTATGAAACAACCCATTTAGACCCAACTTATTTGTATTCATCTACTCTCATCACTATGTATGGATATCACAAAATATTCTTATGGGGTAAATTTTGGTTCTAGATTTCACACTTTGTTTTAAAGTCTTGAAACTAAGAAATATATTTCACAGTGTTCTAGTATTGAATGATGAGTCCCGTAGACGATGCTGTTTAAACTGATATCGAATAAATTGCTAGTCGAACCAGAAGTTTGGAAAGAAATGAGATTATTAGGAAATAACAATTTCAAAAGATAGCTACTATCCATTATACTGAAAACGACAAAAATTAAGAAGTTTTATGAGTAATGGTTAGGAAAAAAAAGATTTCATTTCTGTTACTGAAGAAGATTAAATCTTGCTGATCTATTTGGATATGTTTGCCATTTGAATATGAGTAAAAGTTTTTCATCACACGTAATTATTGGATACAGATAAGAAATTGTTCAAAACGAACAACGAAATAATTAACATTTGAAAGTAGTTATGTTTTATAATTTCATTTCATTGTTTCCTATTTATTACACTATGGATTAATTGTTGCGGTTATTACTATCCTAATATCCATCAACATATCAATGTAGTAATTTCTGAGAACATAGTATATAGTACACTAAAGTAACTATCCATTAGTTATGCTTATAATGGTGATGATGATAAATTGGAAAGAGGATTGTTCTACATGTTTTCAGGGCCTGTTAACCAAATTATAAGCTGATTTCCTTGATAAAAGGTGAATAGCTTGAAACGAAACTAAATTATATTGTTAGTATAAGATATAAGATATTCTCAGCATGTTTGTGTAATATGTAATGCTGTGTACTGAAACTGCACACGTATTCGTAAGACTAATTTATCGATCCCTGTCACAATAGCAGTGCGTCATTTTGACCTGAAGCTTTAATATACCTCAACCCACAATAGTTTACTAAGTTGTTCGGATGCATTACGATGACCTTGAAATTCAAAAGTCGATGAAGATTCCTATCCAGAAATCATGAGATAAAAAAGCAAAACAAAAATGCCGGTTTTAACAACCAACTTTTTGTCACTATTATTCAACTGTACTTAAATTTGATTAAATCAAATTCTAGACACACTGATTTGGAATTAATTGGTTGATAAAACAACAATTTGTTGAGCAAAACAAGAATAGGGTTTGTACGACAAAATAAAATCATTTTCTTTCGTAGGTGTTGTGAACGGGGAAATAAGAAGCCCAGACAAACTACGAAAGCTATTTCTTGGGACGTTATTTCATTTTATTCAAACCTTGTAAAACACTTATATTTATTTTTGTCCCTGTCTTATTCTACAGAACATGAGCTTTCGTTCGATGTATCATTCACTGCCACACCCTTTTTTGTTCCGAAACCATTGTAATTTAAACATAATATTTTGCACCTTATTTTCTACCCTAATTCCCAGTTTTGGACATAATTGTATTTCCCCAAATTGTCGTACGTTGTGGTCAGGATATTCACTTATTTATTCATGTACATTTTTGCACTAATCCGAATTCAGAATTCAGAGTGTTCCAACTGTCTTGTGTTCTCTCATTTGCGTGCTTGCCAGGTTCTAGAATAGCTTTCTCTCTACCCCATCTCGAACTCACGCGTACCAGACTCACGGTTAAACCGCTCAGCCTATTGCGCCAAGGTCATAATCTAGACTAGACAGATTAAAATCGATTAAAGTCACTACAACCACCACAAACCCTCATTCAAATAAATTTTCATCTACTGATTTTATCTTCTCTCCTGAGTCGAGTCGAATCAGTTCAGTGGCGGTATTATCAACATGGTTTTATCAGTTTTATTTATTCATAAATGTTAGATATCCTAAGAAACATAATTACATATGGTGAACAAAACATTACAAAACTAATCGTTCAGATAATTTCATTCTTTTGTTCTCGAAAAGGGGTGAAATATAGTAAACTGAAAAGTGAGCAATAGCTTGCTATAATTAACCTTCTCAGTAGCTTGGCTAGTGAAAGCATACCACAGTGGTTGATCATTAAATCAATGAAAGACAATAAAGGATTTTGTGAGTTTAACTGACATCTGGATTTAAGAAGTTCATGTACTTGGAAGGATCTAGTATTTAAAAAAGACTTAGTTAATATTTTTTACCGAATTTTACAAAAATTCAGTCAGACGGTTCTGTATAAAAGTGCAGATATTTTCATGTATAATTAAAAGGCTGTTAGGATTGTCGGGAAAATGTACCAATAATTATTGTGTTAAGTCTACGGTGGCCTTGGACCTTAAATGTACATTTCTTATTGGTCGATGTTTACTTCACTTGTTAAATATTGTACAAATGTTGTTTCCTATTTTATGGTACGATGTGGTTTGTTTGCTTGGTATATAAATAGAGTATGTTTGAAATACAATGATTCATAACCCAGAGGCTGTGACTTGTGTTCTTGATTCAACTGGCTGGGGCTAGACAGCGAAGCAGGGCCAATCAGGGCACTAGGTCGTCCTTACGTGTATTACGTGTCCACTGTCACAGAAGCGATCGATAAATACGCTGCTTATCAAAAACCCTGCAGTCACACCCGTTACAACAATGGCAAATATCAGGTAGAGGATGCAAGATTGAAATATTAAACTTCATAAATAATACGTGCATAGACCAAGACATCTCTGCTTTTTTATGAGAAAGTCATCTCTATTAAACACTTGTCACACAAAAACTGTGTCCCAAAAGTAAGCAAGACGATTTTACAATGCTTTTTTAATTGTACGGCAATTTTCGATCATGATTTTATTTTTTCCATCTTTAAAAACAGATCCATTTATGTTGGTATTGCCTTAATTTATTTACTGCTATTTTAATCTCTGGAAAATTCTCACTATATTAAAACAAAATTATGGGAATTTTTCAGAGATTAAAATCCTGTGATCAACTCATTGCGTTGAAGGCACTCAATGAGTTCCTGAAGTATAACGCAAAGTTCACAGAAACGAAAACATCATTGGAATTTACTGCTATTTACTTGTATGCAGTAGATGAACATCGATAAGGGAGTACTATTTAACTTTCAGTTTCTGTGATGAATATGACTTATTATATATCTCAAACTAATATTGGTCAACGTATGTTTTTGTTTATATTGAGCCAGTATTTATACATAGTTATCACGTCGAGTGTATTATATGTACGTTTTGGAAAAGATAAAGCATGAAATCAATCTTGTGACCGTTTGAACAATAACTTACGGTTAGATAGTTGTCTCTATATATGGTTTAAGTAATAATGACAGATAAAATCAATCCTACAAATTATATATGAGAAAATTATGTTCACTTATAATTAGTTGGTTAGTATAAGTTACAAAGAAATGCTCGACAAGTCGAAGCAGTTGTGACCAAGTACTTAGCGTTATGAAGTAGTTTAAGCTCGAAGTCGTTAGCTTTACTGAACTGTTCTTAACTTGAATGTACTTGATAACATAAACCACAAGTGCGTATTAAAGATGAAATGCAAGTGTATAGGGGTGAAACTTATACGAAAATGAATACTATTTTATTTATGTTGGTAAGCTTAAAACACGATACTTCATTTTATTGTGGTAAATGTATAAATAAAACGAAAGCGGCTGTGAAGATCAGAAACCGATTTAATTTAGACAGCCATCAGAAACCTGCAAACACTAGACAGTTTTTTCTTTCTAGTATGGAAATTCTCACAACTGCGCATTCATGAACCTGCCACCAAGGATTAAACCTAAGACCTTCGTTCTCAGAAGTTATCGGATCTCGGCCAAGTGGTCTAGAGGTTAGGCGTTTGTAGACCAGAACGAAGGTTTTGAGTTCGGTCTTCGGCGGTGGGGTCGTGGATGTGCACTGGTGGGGAGTCCCATAGATGGACGAGACGGTTATCTAGTACTTTTACTTTTTCATTGGTTTTGACTTAGATAAGTTTGTAATCTTTATAAAATTCAGTAATACTTTTAAAAGTGGTTATACTTACAGTGTTTCTGCTTGGAACACGTACTGAACACGTGGATGATCAGGGCCTTCTATTACTAGAAGAAACGAAAATACATTGAGCCCAACATCTGCATTATTTGTACCTGTAGAAAATTTTCGTGGTTTTTGATTATTTACGTTGCCTTTTTCAGTAGCAGTTTGCTTAGGAAGACTCAACGTTTTTACATAAGTCACATGTCTTAATTGTGCATTTAATTTGGGATCCCCAGATCGGCAGAAATGATGTATGAAACAATTCCGTAAGGCATTTTGGGCCTCCACGTGAATATAGTTCAACGAACAACTATCTTCAACCAACAAATGCTGATTACTTGAATGAAGAAAAGATTAGCAGGAGGTTAAGCATCTGAATTTAGTAGCTAAACTACATGAAAGGGATTTGTAAATTAAAATCTAGAAAAATACTTATAAAGTTTTGGTGATTTAAAATAAATAAACGTGACGATTACAAAAGCAACTGAATTTCTCCTGACTTTTATTAGATCATATCATAAGGATGTTAATGACAACGCCATTGCTTAAAATAAACAATGATGTATCAGAAACTGGTATTTTAGAGACATGTTTAAGACCATTTTTGATCAAAAATGAAAGATAAGAAAATGAGTCAATTAAATTACATTCTTGTTTCAAAGGAACTGAAGAACTGATACTAGAATGTTTGTAAGTTTATTTCTTAATGTTCAGTGTAAGATTAGTTTCTTCATATTTGAAGATAAATGGAAGTGAAAGGAGTAGATAACTGTCTTTTGTGTGAAATATATATAAACCATATATTTTCGTTATGGGAGCATATACTAAGTTCATTGAGAGTGGTTCTTATGATGACTCACTAAAGGATAAATGAAAATAACCAAACCATCTATTTTACACCACATGGAGTTGACAATAACTGCGTAGTAGCGAACTCCTCGTAACGTCTTATGTAGAAGACTAAACCTAATCTGGTGAATTCGGATCCATATACATCATTTTTATGAAAACTACTACATGAATACTTAAATCAGAGTCAGATATTTTTCTATTGAAGCATTGTCAATGGTAGCGTTTATTATAATTTTACTTTTTTCCTTCATAAGATTGGTTTCGTTTTTGCATTTTCTTCTTTTTATCTATAATTCAAATGTAATCTCATCCCCCTTAGTTTATTAAATGCGGACATTTCCCAGTTGAATTCATTTAATTTAATTTATTCGATTCGAGGGATTATATAACCACAAATAATTACAATGATTTTTACCTATCTACTTGAATAATTACACCATAATCTCGCATCATATACTCGTGTGTTGACATTTACTCTATTATATAAGTTGTAATTTCTAGGCCGTCTAATGATTTCTTTATAAACTAATCCACCTACTAATAAGAATGCTTTCTCCGAATTTCGTACATTATACAAATGTACAGTGCAAACAACTTGTTCATCACATCAGTTATTTCATATGAAGACAACTGTACAGATTTTGAAAATGAAGTCAACAAATAAGTATTTTTGCGAAATATCTGTTTCTTGGCAAAATAGGGACTATTAATTTTATCATACAAAAAATTTCGATTTAATACAGTATAGAAATTCAGAATCATTAAATTTCAATAACTTTGTTTGTGAATGTTTAATAAAGAATTTAATGTTATTTATTCTATAATAAAAAAATTAAAAGATGATAGCAAGTACTTGTATTGAAACTACTCAATAAATTCAGAAAGTCAAATAGGAGGACTACAACAAATAATTAGTCATTTTTATTTGGTAAGTGGTATATGCGCCTGTACATTAATGATTCCATCTCAAAATGTCATTTGAGTTACATGAGTTTAAATAATAAGTCGTTTCCCGTTCAAGTACTTACAGAGATAGTTATAAAGTGTTTACCTTTGATGAGGGTTTTCTGAGTACATTTTGGTTGTCCCTAGAATGAAATTCATCGCTATAAAGGTTTTGAATTAAAAAGCCTAGCTATAATCAATTTAGTGTCGTTCTTAGGAATACATATTGCGGTCCTTCAAAGGGACCAGGGTAGTTGTTATTGATACCAGCCACTTCAGTTAATACTTGATTATTATATTAGAGACTGGTTAAAACATAAAAAATGAAACCACATCAAACAGGATTACATCCTTTTAATACAATAATTCAAGTTGATTTGCAACTATAAAATATTAAAACCTGATAACCTTTCGGGATGTTTCATGTAGTTTATTGATGTACTAAACATAGATGTTGGCTTATATCACTGTGTTCTATCATTATTTTGACAAAATTATAAAGTGGTAGTGAATCTTCTCAAAGAATTATTGTGACACAATATTGGTTGAGGACAATAAGAGTTGAAACAAACATAAAACGGAGATCTAAAAATACACATTACCTTCGCTTTTTGGTAATTAATAAGTAATCACTAAATAGAAATAGAGTTGCTATTGCTGCTTTGGGTTTACGAATACTGCTGAAACGACGGTGGAATCCGCTACCCTGTACATTGGTCATTGTTAAAAGACGTAGATCACCTTCTTTTACAAGCGTCCGACTTTCCGTAGCCAAAGACTGTTTTATTACGAGTAGGCATACATAAAATTTAAATAAAATAACAATAATTGAGATGCAGATTTAAAATGGATAAAATCAATAAATATGATCAAGTAGTGTAAAGAAATCGGGATGTGTTTATTTCAAATAAAATATGAATTTTATTCCAAAGAAATGAATGTTGAGGTTTTAAGGTATCTGGTATATATGACACATGGAAATGATTACTAAACAGAAATGTGATGAAATTTTAAACAAGATAAAGATACCGCTATCAGTCTTCGAAGAAATTGTAGATTTAAAAGTCATCTGTGATAGTACAACCTGTAAGAAAACATAATGACAAGTGAACAATATCAACGAATTTTCATTATCACATAGGTTGGGTTCTTTGCTCATGTCTTGTACACGTAATGCATGGATTGTCAAAAATTCCAAAGTATATTTAAGTTGAGATTTTTTGGATTCAACTCAATATACAAACATAGAAAGATGGTATGGACGTGGATGTGTGGTTTTGTTGGATTGTAATTAATCAAAGATACTACATATCAATTACAGAGGTAAAACATATTACTAGGAATGAGCAGAAATAATCAAAAGAAACAAGATTGATACTGTTTAAATAAATAAAAAAATATCAGAATAATAGTTGTTTCATGAATATTTACATATCGCGTCCTGATGCATACAAGATATTACGGGCAGGAGGAACTCACATAACGTTTTTAATAATCTATTAGAAATCTTTTTATTTATATTAATTTATTCTTTAAGACTAGGATATTATTTTTTAAGAATTTAAATTATTTTCTTATATTTTTTGTTTTATTTTGAAAACAAGTAAGATTCACAATATATAATTTTATTTATGGTAGAGATGTGATTAATCTTTTTAAAAAATAAATTCAATTAATTCGTTTGATTAATAAATAGAATTTACCTTTGCATCATATTTATATTCTAATCTTCTACAAATTTCTACAAGACGTTCTTTTTGTTCCATACGAGCTTTTTCTGAATCACATTTACTTATAAGCTATGAATAAAAATAAAATAAAATGTTAAATTACTTAGAAAACCACAGAATACTTAGGTAATTAACAAAAGAAGATTAAAGCAAAAATGTTTTATATTGAAATGATTTTGTCTAATTATTCCATTAATCTAACAGTCAATTGAAATATTTTAAAAGTATGCTTGGTTATTTGATTTACAGTTTAGAACAAATTACTTTTCGTGAGCACATTTTAAAATGAGCCAACCTATAAAGTTCTGTAAAGGTTTCGTGATTGACCGCCGTTAAAAGTTGTATGTATAGCACTGATCATTTCACCATTCAACTAAAACTCTTTCTTTATTTCAATCATTTTAAGGTATTTTTCAATCTCTGTTGTGTCTAAGCATCTTGCATACTGACAAGTATTTGTGACAAGTCACATAACTTGTTGAAGGCAGATCAATCAATGACGTGCATAATAGTTTTGGTATTTAGTCAAACTTTTTCGAAACTTTGGCGGTGTAGCTTCTTGACATATTTTTGTTGTATATGGTGATCAGTTACGAAATTCAACATTAACGGTCTTCGTAAATTCATTAGGAATTTTTTTTTTTAAACTGAATGACAATCATACACTGAGTAGTAAATTTCAATGATATACTATTGTATTATTTCAGTTAGCTGATTGTTTGAAATAATCAGGACCTATTTTAAAGTTAGATACCAATAATAAGATTATTTGATTTTACTACAATTAGATGCGTTTCTTTTCTAAAATATTTTATATCAATAACAATGTGACACATAGAATATATTATGTTTTTTAATTATCGATTTGGTATTCGTATAACTTTTCTAACAGAAAATATTTATCACATTACTTATCAAAATAAAACTACTAACAAAGTTTTTTATTGAATTCAAATACAATATTATCATAAAAGGTAATATAAAATATGCTTTGTTGCCATTTTTGGTAGGATTCAATGTTTAAATGTTTAGGCTGTAATTTAAACGAAAAATTTAACCTTGCTATTTTCAAAACACAATGTAAAAGTACTGATTTATGAGTAATTTTGCGAATTAATCAAACTAGAAACAGTAAAATTGCATATGTAACTTAAAAATCTAGAAATTTTTTTTGAAATAATCAATTTGGATACCTACATCACTGTCATAGATGAAGATCATAGAAGCTTCTTTTCTTACTGTTTAACAGATCATCTATATGAAATACTGTTTTCAAGTATACTTGAGAAGTATAATCTTGACTTTCGAGTTCGAAATAAGAATAATAATGTATTTGTCAGTGAACTGTTATGGTTATCGTTCCATGATCTTAAATACTGATCATATATAATTTAAAACTTCTGAGTGATGTGGAAACTGATCGTTGACTTACACACAACCAATTTAGTGTGGATAAGTTTCTCGTTGATAAACAATCATTGTTGGATTTGAGTGGTATTACAAACCAACCTGAGTTAGATAACTATTAAATTCGTGGAAGTACTAGATAACCATTTTGTTCTACTATGGGACTTCTCACTAATGTGCATCCACGGCGTTACCAGCGAGAATTCGACCAAGTACCTTCGGTTTTGCTCACAAGCGCCTAACATCCAGACTACTAAGTTGGAATCCAGTGGTACGGTTGTTCAATATCATTCATTCCACGACATTACTTGACTACCTCCTACTGTCTTCGGTGCTTTCAGCAACTGTTTAACTAGGATTGGTTCGTGATTTCAATTAAAATTACTCAATTATTTTACAGAACAGAAAGTTTCCCACTGGTACTTTTGTATTTGGTGGACAATTACTCTCGAGTATTTATGACAATAATCGTATAAATGGCGTGAATGAACACATTTTTAAAGACTTAAGAATCATTATTTTTACTTTTGAAATTATCATTATTATTGGTGGTTTTATTCCATATCATATTATTGGTACAACGTAAAATTCTCAGCAAAATATATTTCAACGAGTTTCTTTTACAAAAAAGAAAAAAAGTGGAAAAACTTATAGCTCCATACATATATGCGTAAACTCAATAAATAAACTACCCGGAATGAAAAGAAATAACTTTTTAAAGAAGATTTGAATTTGTACAACTTTTCCAATTAGAAACATGTTTAAGAATACAAGTTATTGACTGGGTAAACTCTAACAACCTGTTCTTCACATTGTATATTTGTTAGATGAGATATTGTAGAGCTTTCATACTTCATAATTAGTTGCATGCTTTTGAGATTACTCAACATTTACTCCTACGATTTGTCGACTCTTGAATATTACATTACTACTCTTTACTGTTCTCCATTATTCTTTCCTGGTCTTTTGAGAAAAGACTTTGCTGCAATGAGGAAATTGCTGAAGATAGTTAATAGGGTGTGTGGTGAATCTTTTTGGGTTATTATTATGGTTGTAGATAGACATTATAAATCTTGCAAACTTCTGGCAGATGTTATCACATCAGATACTTCATTCATATCTTTCTCCTTGCAAATCTTTTGGTAAGACGAGGCGTCAATACATTAGAATCCATGCACGCAAGCAAAGATAAAAAAGCTCTACAATATCTCATCTAACAAATATACAATGTGAAGAACAGGTTGTTAGAATTTACCCAGTCAATAGCTTCTATTCTTAAACAAGTTTCTAATTGGAAAAGTTGTACAGATTCAAATCTTCTTTAAAAAGTTATTTCTTTTCATTCCGGGTAGTTTATTTATTGAGTTTACGTATATATGTATGGAGCTATAAGTTTTTCCACTTTTTCTTTTTTGTAAAAGAAACTCGTTGAAATATATTTTGCTGAGAATTTTACGTTGTACCAATAATATAATATGGGATAAAGCTATTAATAATAATGTCAGACGGAAAAGCGTCTTTGATAACCGCAAAATATGAGAAGACCACGAGAGGTTAGAATATAAACTTACACTATGATAAATGACTTTTGACACAGTGTTTATCAAAGAGTCTCAGATAATGCAAGCTTTATAGGGTTCCAACAAGGTGTTTGGGTGCTGTTCATGTCTCAGGCTAAAGTTAACAGACCGAATTTTAGACGGATTAAGTGTGATACCATTAACAACAGACCACCATTCAATAAGAGACAACAACTCATTCATTTCAAAGGGATGTAAAAAGGTAAAAATCGGCATACGTTTAGTGAGATCGTCCTCATATTTAACAAGTGTTCTCTGTGGAAGATGGCAGATCATGCAAAAAGAGAGAAAAGAATAGAGGACAGGACAGCTACTTGTGGCACACCTTCATGAAACAGCAGTGACGTTGAACACTTTCTTCCAAACACAGTGTGATTTTCTCTTCCAGAAAGGTAAAAACATTGTCAGATGGTTATCCAGCTGTCATTGTTGACGCTGATTAACCTGTTAAGTAGAAGTTGTTTTAGAACAGATCCAAAAGCAGAAGTGTAGTCCAGAAAGGCACATCGAACAAACCTCTTATCTTTTTCCAAGCTGAACACTATATTATGATGCAGAACAACAGCATCATCCAAGGTGCCTCTTTTGCATTTTTAAGAAAACTGATACTGATCAATGTTCTCTTCTAGTGCAGGTTGAAGTGGCAGTGTCAATAATTTTTTCGTTGTTTTGAGGAAAGATGAAGTTATTACTATGAATTTAAATTTCACATTCTTATCGCCAGATACTTTCTTAGTCATTGTGGTTATCATAATCTTTCTCCACATTTTCGGTATGATATTAGTTGAAAAGGATCTGCTAAGGATACTTGACAATGGATAACACAGAACGTCAGCATACTTCTTAAAAAAGAGGTTTAGAATTTCATTAGGCCCTAAACATTGCGATGAATTAAGTGACTGGAGACACTTTCGGACGTCAGTTTTAGTCAAAGTTGGAACACAATTATTATTCACACCTGTAGATATAGGAAGCATGACATAAGATGACTGACGCAAAGAAGACTTATATAAGTCACAAACATTCAGGAACCGAAGATAGTCCACCGTGTTAAATAGTGATTGGAAGTTAGAATTTAGAAGTTCAGTAATCGATATCTGATTAGTATTCATTCTTTTCAATACACATTACCAGCCATGACGATGTCTCTGATTGTACCTTTTTGTAACTTGTAATGTGACAGGTCGTAAACTTTTCATAAATGTGTTTGAATAGTTTATGCGATCAGTAGGTAGAGTGTGTTAAAACAAAATAAAATATTATAACTTGTGTAAATATTTAGATGAGAGGAACAGGTAGACCAGAAGTTCAAGCAAGCCTGTTCATTCTATAAAGTAACTCTACATTTAGATGATTGTTTAGGGTCGGACAGTTGCAAAAGATCAGCGAATAGCCAGATTGACACTTTTCATCTTACCAGTTCTCTGAGAAATTGAGTTTCCCTAGAAAATTATTAAGTGTTTTTGTTTGTCAATGCACGAGTCTAATGAGAATTTTCTATCAATTTATAAGCATACCGATTTGTTAGAACCTTTAACCTCAATTAGAGCAACAATAATTAAATTCATTGATTACAAAAAAGCTTAGGGAATGCAAAACTAGCAATATAAAGTGTTTTGTTAATGAAAATTATTATATTCTCTAGTTTTATCATCAAATAATCCTGTATAATATGTTTTGTTGAGAGATAATAGACAGTAAAAAAGTTGGAGGATCTGGATGCACCATTTGATTGGTGTTTGATATTCTATCATTTTGCAAGAAATCAAGTAGTATTATAAGATTTAATAGAACTTGAAATGTTTTAAATTGGAAGTTATAAATATTTACGGACACTGAAATACATAAACTAATTGGCCTAGAAGTTTTATGATATTTCATAGTTTCTAACTTAAATTTAACCATGACGTTATTCTCAAAAGTAAAGTATTTATTCTTAAACTTACTTTTTCTATAGACGCAAGGGCTACCAAACCACTTTGATACGTAACACCGTTTTTAGGAGCATAATGTAAGATAGCAGTCAATAAAAGACGTAGACGTGTAACACGTTGCATTGGAAGTAATAGGAAGGAATTAAGATCTAGGAATCCACAGCTTGGTTGTTGCTGTATTGAGCGAACAGCTTCTACAAAAGCAGGAGAAGATCTGAAACAAAATTATATAAGTTGACTCAATATTTATTATTTGGTATTTTAATTATACTATTAGTAATCCTTAAAAGCTATTGAAATGTAGATTTTGTGGCATACCACACAGAATGCACCAATCGAATCACACTTGACGGAGAAGACTTTGGAGATATAAAAACCTTTACATATCTGGGCAGCATCATCGATAAAAACGGTGGATATGATGCATATGTGAAGGCGCGAATCGGAAAAGCAAGATCAGCATATCTACAAGTGAAGAACATCTGAAACTCAAAACAAGTGTCAACCAACACCAAAGTCAGAATTTTCAGTACAGGTGTCAAGACAGTTTTACTGTATTGGGTGGAAACTTGGAGAACTATGAAAACCACCATCCAGAAGATATAAATGTTTATCAACAGTTGCCTACGCAAAACACTTCGGATCTGTTGGTCGGACACAATTAGCAACAACCTACTGTGGGAGAGAACAAACCGGATCCCAGCGGAAGAAATCAGGAAGAAGCGCTGGAAGTGGATAGGACACACATTGAGGAAAGCACCCAACTGCGTCACAAGACAAGCTCTCACATGGAATCCTTAAGGCCAAAAGTGCAGAGGAAGACCAAAGAACACATTAGGGCGAGAAATGGAGACAGACATGAGAAGAATGTATAACGATTGGATAGAACTAGAAAGGCCCAGAATAGAGTGGGTTGGAAAATGCTGGTCGGTGGCCTATGCTGCATTAGGAGTAACAGGCGTAAGTAAGTAAGATTTTGTGACATAGATCAGTTTCATTAGATTTTATTCCCTACTAATATAAATATAAAAATAATACTCAAAATATTTTATCACATTACAAAATGGCATATAATTCCTGATATATTTTTCCGTGCTACCTTTATTCAGTTCCATACAAAACTATTACGTTTGAAATAAAGAATGATAAAAATGAAGAGAAAATTTTTATTCAACAATTTAAAGATGGAGATCTTAATCATTAAAATGATAATATAATGTGAATATAACAAATGATTCTATTCACTATTTAGAAATTATGTGATTATCAGTAACAGTCACTTCATTTTTAGTAATCGTAAAACACTTAATACGAATATAAATTTGTGTTAACGATACTTTACAACTTCATTTGCTAAGTTTTACTATTTAGATTTGTGTTTGTCACTGTCTATTTCTGTTTTTGAATTAAACTTCAACAATTTACATGTGTTTTTTAAAAAAAAATTTGATCGTTTATTCTAGTTGTAGATTATTTGCAACGAATGGAAATATTTGAAATAAAATGAATTTTTATTTAATGAAAATTGATATGAGTCTTTAAGTTTCAGAGATAATTATTGTTCATTTACACATAAGTAATTTATTAATTTTTTGTTTATTAAATAGAACATTTGAAAACCATGATTCTTTGGACTATAGTTGAAATTTTCTATTTTGTTTCTAGAATGACGGTATCTGATTAATAAAGACGAATGTATACTTTGTATCAATACAAATTTCAATTTAACTTTCTAAAGATACATATGTTATCTTAAAAAAAGTGATAGACTATATATAGGGAATGTTTCGTTAAAAAAGTGAGAATACTTCCAATTTAATAATTTTTTTTGCATTAATTTTTTTCTGTAGGGTATCTAAAATGATACAGTTTATATTAATGATGACTTACAATAATTTCGTTAGTGTTCTTAATTGGTACATTTGATTTTGTACATATTTTACATAGTTTTCAAAATGATTCTCAGTATGTTCATATATAATTTCACACAATTGAGGTATCAGTGGATTTTGAATAAAATATAATTCCATATCTCGAAGAAATCTAAATAATTCAGATAAACACAATTTTGACGATAAATAACTAGAATGATAAAAGGGATTTTTAAGAAAACTAACAAAATTAAATGGAAACGTAAAGATGGAATGTATCAGTTCTTATTTATCATAATAATCCAGTCATTTCGAATAGTTATTAGAATAATAAAAAGAATATACAAAAGTTAAACCAATCACTAATTTGTTACAGAATCAAACACTTTACCTATTAATGTTATGTACTACTCATTAGTAGTTTCATGTATAATGTAAAAATAAATTCTCTGTTATTCATTTATAATATCGTTTAGAGTCGATCGAAACATTTTACCAAAAGGCTATTGATCAATGCAAATAAGCCTATCGAGTCTGCTTGACACCTTAACTTTAATTCATTTAATGGCCAACAAAACTAAGTTTTTCAGCAATGAATGATTAAGCTGAATGTCATAATTCTGAAAGGAATTTCCTGATCTAAGTAAATATGTTGTTTATTATTGTCAGTTTAGGGATTTGTCGAGATTGCTATTATTGGTTTGTCCTTCTATTCGGTATGCCAAAATAGAAATGAGGAACTACTATAATTTTTAATGGAGAATTTCTCACTTATGACTATTAATGCTGAGGGGGGTGAAGTATTTTTTTGATTGTTATGAATGACGTTGTTGGACACTCACAGTAAGAACTTAGTTAAGCTGTTTAATGATTTGATAACCACAAGGTCAAGGGCTGTAAAAGGGTTGGATTTCATCCACTACTTAAATTGATAACTCGAAAACAAACTCAAAATGAAGATGTAGACCAGCTTAAATTTATCCTAATCACTGTATGCCTTTATTAACCATTCACATGTATGAGTTTAAAATTAGCCGGGAATTTAGTAACTAGTAGGAAGACTTTAATGAAATCCTTTCAACTCCTTCTTACTCGTGAGTTGGCTGAAAAGCAGACTGTTTCAATGGTTTACATTGTGTAACAAAATACAAAATTCAACGTTAATTAAATTATTTCGAGTGGTTTCTCCAGTAAAAATAGGTATTACACAAGGGTTAAAGGATTCAATTACATGAATATCTGAAAGAACTAAGAAAAATTATTAATTATCATTTTATTCAGTGTTACATATTCCTGGGAATCTAAAAGTTATCACGAAATTTCAAATACTCATCAGTAGTTATTTCTCAACGAAATTTAATAAGATTCGTAAATAGACTTCAGAACTCGAATTGACGTTCCATACAAATGTTCATCGGATTCAACCTAGCACCCAACGTTTGTGAAACTAAGGGTCAACGAATTATATGATAGATATTGTCATTGACTTTGAGGATGAATGACAACAGTCAGGTCCTATTAATTGAAAAGATCTATGAAGTGATGATATAAAATGACAGAGATATATACTATTTGGTTCGTTTTTCGTAAAAGTAGTGTGAAAATTGATTTCTAAGATCAAACAGCATAAATCATCATCAAGTTTTATATATAATTGTTCAAGCAAAATTTTGAATATAATTCGTAAATGTACAAGAATAAAAATCAATATGGTAAAATAGAAATTTATATTTGAACTTACGTTTCACTAGTGAAAAATATTTCCGATATATTTGAAAATAAGTGTCGCTTCTCAATAGCTGTTATAACAGACGTTTTAGAATCTGGCTGCATACACTGAGCTTTATAAAACTTTTCTATTAAAATATGCAGGGTTCGATAGTAAGACGCTTCTGAAGTTATAACTTCAAACAGTGCCTGAAAAAGGGAGATAATCATTTTGGTATTACAAATTAGTAAGATGACAGGGTCCAATTCTTCCTTCACTCAGCGGTGTCAAGAATACCACTAATTTTTTTATACAACAAAAAGGTCACACAACTTTGAAAATTATAAACGCTAAACCTGACTATTTGCTTTACATGAATCAAATACTACCAATTATTATATTAAATTCAAACGTCAAATGAAAATCTCAAATTTCAGCTTTTTGGAAAAGGCAATTTTCTACTTTCCAATTTACAGAAACAAACAACACTCATGGTCATTTTTCCTATCAATCTGTTACTGTAGTCAAACAAATAAGTCAGCTGGGTTATTCGATGTAGTGACACCAAGAATTTATATTTATCTAACCGATTTTGTTTGGTGACTGTATGAAATTAGATAATGAACTAGTACTTGTATAATGTCTAGACGACTGTTTAAGAGTAACGTGTATTAACACTCATGGTTTCAAAAAAGGATTGCAGGTTGAAGAAAAACTTCCACTCGGTAATCTATGTTTACGTTAACATTTTTATTCCGTATTGTGTTCTGTTTTCCCAAAGTTACAAAGTTGTAATAATAAGCTGTGAAATATTTAACCTTACTTACGCCAGAATATTATACATAATGAGTATTGTTAGGTCACTTTTTGAATGAATTGATTCCGACTATATTTTGATAAGTAGCTAGCTTTATAGACATCAATAGTCAGTAATCTGCTTTGATATTTAGTAACTTAAAAATTTCACTTCATATCAAATGGTTATATATGTAATTTTTCGTTATGTCCTTTCAATTTATGATCTTGCATGTGTTCATGTTTCGTTTCGAAATGTCAAGCAATATAACTCGATTGTATATGAAAAGCATTCCAGTCTTTTAACTGTCATTTAGGATGGAAATCACCATGCATTATATCAAGTAATAAGATTCAGTTTTTTGAACAGTTCTCAATTCAGTATGCATTCGCGGTTTATCAGTATCAGATAATCGTGATTTTATCGTTGTTTTTTGCAATCGATTTATCATCGTGACCAGAAATTTTAAGTATACTAGTAGAAGCATGACAATTTTGATTTTTATCATTGACTGTGTTCATCAGAGAAATGAGTGTTAGTTAGCCTGTTTTAATGAGGTCATATTAATTTTATTTATACATTTATTCCATTGGGATATACTTAAAACCAGCCGAGAGTTTCCTAGAGGCTACTTATTGTTGCGAACTAATGTTGTAATTAAAATGTTGTGGAATGTATGGTTCAAATAATAAGAAAGCGGAGCTAGTTTGTCACTGAATATTAGACACAATATTTGGTCGTTTTAAAAAGCTGGACGTAATATTTCTAGTAATTAATTTAGAGTGTTATTATTGTTGCCAATTGATGCAGAGGGTAGAACAAACAACGAGCAAATGATAATCTCACGCTATTGGCCAAGAGTTAGCTTTCTTTCTTAAGGAACGAAATACTCATTATACGTCGAATATATGGCTTAACTTTCTGAAGGATTACGTATATATTTATATCGATTCAGTTATCTAATAAAGCATCATTCCCATTCAGTTATTTTATTTTGGGCCCGCACACAGGAAACTTGTATATTATTATCAGAATCAGATACGGAATTACACGAAAATAGTGATCACAGTAAATAATAAGATAATCAAAACAGACCTCTTGCAACTTCTTTTGATAATCAGGTAGGTCCCTGGCCAAACCTGCGCTGATCACTTGAGGCATTTCAGACCACTGTACACGATTAGGTCCAGTTCCAGCAACTTCATTCACGAAACTCTGAACTTCTTGAGTCTGTCTTCGCGGCTTAGAAATAAAATTTTGCTTTCCACTTCTTTCACTAGCATTAGAATTTGAATGAGCGCGCTTAACTGAAGAGGTTTTCAGTGAGTCACTATTCCTTGATCTGAATGAGGAAGAGCCGCTATTCTGTGGATGAAATGGCAAATCTCTTCGCTCAGAATTTTTCATACGAATCGATGATTGCTGACTATCTGTCAAACTACCAGGTACTTTCTGTGAATACGGATTATTTGGATCGGATTCATCACCATCTATTGCAGTAAATAATTCATCATCAAATTTTAAATTATTTGATGGATTATCCAAAGAGCCAGGTTGAACGAGAGCTAAACAATGTAATGACGGTTAAACATGGGTTTTAAACAAACAAGTAATTTATTTTTCTAAATGGATAAAAATCTAAATTATTCGGAAAATTTATTGAGCACAAAGCATTGATACATTCATCAATTGAGTTTCACATTTTCTAGTCTTCTTAGAAAGACTTTTTAATTTAACTAAGGTTCTTTATATATCTAGTATAGTTTAGTATGTTCAAGTGTATATAGACTGAGACAGAATTCAAGTTATTATCTACATTAGCAGTATATTTCTACAAGTCGCATAAACGTCTTCCTAATATATCTGTATATGCATGTAATCGGAATGAATGTTCATTGAAAAAAATAAAAGAATCTAGTTGTATGATTCGTTTATTCATAAGTAAACATGTGACTTTATGTCTACGAAATTAAAAAGAAAACCATTAGGAATAAGTGTTAAATAGATGATAATTAATTCCAATTGAAAAACTATTAATCATCTAATTATTCATGATACGGATGGATATAAAATTATAATAGGATATAAAAGTTCATTTATAAGTGAATTGGTCCGTTTGTATCTTGCTTATCGAACGCTCACTAAGGCCGAAAAACTATGTTAAAATGAAGATGATAACTCATTATGAATAAAAATTTTTTTAGTTGCGTTGATAGATGAATTTTTTGCTGAAACATTAAATTATTTTTATTATTAATTCCTTAATAGTCTTTTGTTTAATTTGTTGGTAACAGTAGTGAGGTGAATTGTTTACAACAGAGAATACATAGTTGTTCAAATACTCATTACTTACAACTTACTCCTGTTACTCCTCGTGGAAGAGCATAGGCCGTATTTAATCCCCTTATCTCTTGATCAATAGTGAAAGTCACAAGTAATAATAATAACAATGATAATAATAGTAATGTGTTATTCAAGCAACTTGATTTCAACCACTAAAAACCAGGACGACAAATTTATATATGTATCGGTAAATGTATTTTGTTAATTGATCAGAATAATGTAAATAGTTTTTGTAAATTTCTGTACTTAAACTTACATTATTATAAGTTTTGGAATATAATTAAAAATATTTCAAATAATGTAGACAAAGAAATTCATGAATTATACAATAGATTATGATAATTAAACCTATTGTATAAATATATGCGTCCATATATTGAAGTGAACGCAGATTTAGTGGGGATAACCAATTTATTGTTTAATGCAAAATTACAGAGTGATTTCGTATAACATGTAAACTATACATCAAATACATCGTCCATCAGTTGTTCTTTACATGCTTTATGGTTTTTTCAATTATGTTGTTATTTTAATTACTTTTTGTTTTCCTTTTTGTTCTCTTCAATTGAAACTTCTCAATCTCCTACTGGCATGCATTCCACTTTCGATTGATGCTACACACTACTTATATCTGTCAATATAGGTAGCATACATCGTGATATTTCCTTAGTTTTCTACAGATTTGTTTTCTTTTAGCAATACAGTGAAACAAATGTTTGATAAAACTGTATGAGTCATGAGGTTATTCTAATTTCTTTATTCTATTAAGGGAAATAAACGATTGTCAGTGTTATTTTTTAATCTAAAGAGCGAAAAATAGTTCTGTATTAGTTAAGAAACTTACAAAAAATTAAGAGCAGCAGATTTTCTAAGTACAATGGCGGAAATAAATTAGTTTTGCATATTAAGAAAGCCTTTACTTAAAATATACACTTTGTTTATAACCTTATATTCAGAATTTGTTACAGGAATGTCAGTTTCTTCATATAAACAGCTGATATGTTGAGTCCTTGCTAGAATTCATTGTGTTTTGTTTAATGATATTGGGCATAAGAAGACGGTATTAACTATTTAACTAACAGATATCACTTTCTACATGATGCTACGAATACTACTGAGCGCTAGACAGTAATATATATGAACAAATTATATTAGAAGTTACTATCATTTTTCAAACCAACGGTCCATTATTTATCAAACACTGATCTAAACTTTATAAGAAAAAATACGGAAAATAATATATAAGATTATTTTAATTGACCAATAAGCCTGGATATATAAAAACTATCTAGGCAGCAAAAGCTTTATAAAATATCAATTTTTTTATACTAAATCATTTAAGCTTTTCGTCTTAAAGTCAATAGAACATATATTATTATTATCACTAGTTCACTTTAAAATTTGTACTAGTATATTAGCACTTTCTAAGGTAATTTGAAACACCTTGAAATTCCCTTGAATCTATGATAAATTAGTTCAACTCATCACATGAATTTATCCTCCAGTCAATACATAAATTAAGACTAAGTATAATCTTTGAAGAAATTGGTTGGCTATAGAAGCTGACAAAAGGCGTATGATCTATTGAACTGTTCTCCAAGTAATTTAATTGTTTACAATTGTTGGCATGTAATAATTTTCTTACCTAAGCTACGATACTGTAAAATTGTTTTCTTGAAAATTGATATAATATATAAAAAAAGTATCTTCCTTCAGTTTATCGCATAATGTTTGTTTGAAATAATTATCAATATACGATAACCAGGATGGAATATGCAGTATGGTCAGCTAGAGATATTAAAAATTACGATTGTTTTCAATAATAATATAATTGAAATATATTTAATATCCACTATATGTTTTATGGAAAAAATCAATGAAATACTTCCTTTATTTTAATTCAAAGTCTAATCCAATATGATTCACAGTTTAATACTGCCTCCTAATAGATTAGATACTGGATATTGTGAACGTAACAAACTCGATCAGCTAACGGTAATATTCAAGATATAAATTATGAGTTACTGATATAAAAGTAAAGCCTTATTCATTTGAAAAATATGTAAAACAATAAATGAAAATATGAATTACACTTGAAGTTAACTAACCTAAAAGTCTTCGTGCATCACGTATTGATTCACTGATTGAAGCCTTCTCTGTATATATTTGATACAATGGAGCATCCTGAATGATAGATTTGTATTTCTGACGTTCTTCATAGGTCCTAAAGGAATCCTAAAAGTGATAAAATTAAGGCATCTACGTATTATTCACATATGAAATTTAAATTAACTTCTGGACGTTATAATAAATCAATTGACCGTCATTAAGAATCAACTGATAGGTATGAGGAGAAGGTATTCAATGAAGTGGAGGAAGGGAGTTAAAAATAAAACTAGGATTATAAAACATAAATGTAGTTCATTAAAAATATTGATAAACATGATAATAAAATGAAGAAGGATCATGGATAAAATAAAATAAAATTCTATAAACATGTAAAGTTATGATGTTTGTACACTAGATGAATTTGTATGATTTCTGAGGAGTTAAAAGTAAGTAACTGTTAAATTTTGTTATGCAAAGAGCGCATTTGCCATGATTAATATTGATGGGATCATAACAAATTTATCTGCAGAAGTAGAATGCGAAAATTCAATAGGTCTTAAATGTGAAAACATTTACTTTGAGTATATTGAGAAAAAATTTACTTAGATTCAGTGTACTGTAGAATATGGTTTTTTATTAGAAATGTTTTCGAAATTACATACTTGGGTATTTGTTTACCTTAATGAAAGGCTTAGTTCTGATTCAAAACGAATAGTTTCATAAATGATTGTTGACATTTTAAACAAATCGTGGCTATTTTCACATGTTAGATATTAATCATACATTTTAGGTGTTGTAACAAAAACTTACAAAAAATATAAACAGTCAACTCATCATAGAGAAAGAGAGCTAATATCTAAATAAATCCATTCTAAGCATAAGCGATGTGATGTTATACAAGTTAGAGCCATACTGGAATAAGGTACCAGATGGTTGTTGATGATGAAAACGTGTTAGTGAAATATAGATCTTAATTGTTCCTGATCTTATCATAGAAAAATTAAAATGAGAAGGTTTTGTCTAGTGTGTTTTCATGCTGTATGATAAATTAATTCAGTAGTACCTTCAGAATATATCTAACTAATCAAACACAATATTTTTAGAATATAATCAATCTAGATCACTACAATAGCCAAATATTGGGCTCAAAAATGCTTATTTTTGAATTTTTTGGGAGGAATCAATTCCTATACTTCCTCTATTCTAGAGAATTGGTACCAAATCATCTGTTACTAATCACACAATATAAAAATGGTCATCACGTAATCTTCGGTTAGTGCATTATAATAAAAGTTACTGATTTTCTAGTCTTTCAGTCTGTATGAAAATCGATTTTATACTTGTGATACAAAGACTGGTTTGTAAATTTGTTTATCATTCCACCATAATGTAAATTATTACCACAAAGTGGCGTCAAACAAATGACACGAGTCAGCATAAGTTTTGGGCAATTACTAACAGTATAAGATTAAGTTACAATATCATTAAAGATGGATAGAAATAACATAGAGTTGGAACTTTTCGGTTAATCTAAATCAAAGCGAATATAATCCATAATTTTATTTTCGTGAAGGAAAACAGGTTAAATATCTATGTAGGTTTATTAAGGAGTCAAACATATGAGAACTTTAAAATCCCGTTTTCGTAACACCGTTACTAAGTTGAAGGATGATCGCTTTTGTTGGCTCATCAAATTATTTATTGCTCATGGTTTTTAATGACCAATAATTTGGGGAAAATTTTGTGATTGTACAAATCACAAATAAACGACTTTTAAAAGACTGAGTCCATCATATTTTAGGCGGTCGGAGCTCGCATCTATGTTTTAATTCTTGTTATTAGAAACTATGGAAAGGTAGTCATAAAGTTTCAAGAACGAGAAAAAGCAGTTACACAAAATTATTCCAGGTTTATAATAAGATATACAGGGAATAGAACAAGTCACTGACAACCCCATAAGTACGTTTATTTCGATACATTTAAAATGTCTCTCGACCACAAATTCTTATACTGCGAACTTATTACATAATAAAGATACGATAAGTGAACACTATTGGATTCACTTTTCCAAGTATGGACAACCTTTGAATAAAACGTATACTAATTATTCTTTGTAAAATTGTTTACTATAGTACAGTTTACTACTAAGTCAAAAAGCTAAGTGATAATATTGATTATTCTATGCGCTAATAAACAAATATTTATTCTGGATGATTCATAATTATTAAGGTCAGACAACACGTGGGAAATATGATAGAAAAAATATGTGTTAGGTCACATGGCTGTTCTAAACGTGATTATACTGGTCGCTTAATGCGCCAAATGCTTTTACATTCGTGACATTCAGTAGATGTGACATTGTACCAGTCTGCTTATGTGCTTCTAAATGACTTATCAAATAATTGGTCAATGAAAACCGTTTGAAAACGTCAGAATTCCAAAAAAAGAACACAAATCATATTATAAGTTTTACCATAGAAAGGGTAGCAGCAAATACAAATATTATGTATTCAAACATATACGTACTCATGGAGACCTACCTAGATTTATGGTAGCATTAAAAATGAATCTGTCAATCATAAACTATTGGTCAGTCAGGTTTAGATACTTTTCTTTGATTTTCCCACAGGAAATTGGAATGTTTTTACCATTTATTTTTATTGTTATTCTTAAAATAAATCTCAATGTACAGTATCACTGTCATGAATAATTATAGCATCAGACGATAGCATCAGATGATAATGCAGTTTCCTCGAAGTTTAGAACTGTTTCTTTTAGCTGGATATGAATTTCACAATTGATTAAATGGTGAAAGCCTCTAGAATTTCAAGTCCGTTCAACATTACATTTTATCTGTTTTCAAGAAACAATTGTATTTAATTTTGAATAAAATCGGAGATTGAATATTGGTCGAAATTTGTGGTTTTTAGTCTAGCCAAATATCGTAGAAACGGAAAAACTTTCAAATTCAGTTCCTATTACCGATGTTTCAAGAAGTTTGAAAACGATGTTAGTGTCATACCCCATGTGGATTCTATTCGTCGGAGACTGGCAGTAAAACTACCTACACATATGATAGTGCTTAGTGATATCGATGTCTGTATACCTTTTAATTGCTGTTATAATGGTCGAAAATTGCTAACTTTTTTCTTTCAATAGAATGATATATTTTATTACCTGGTCAATTTCATATTAGATTTTACTCTTTCACACCCACATGTCACATAGTTTGTGTCTACAAAGAGGTAGAATCTGTTTGTTTTCTTTAAATATAATGAAATCGTACCTTAGATCATTAAAAATGTTTTCGGAAAGTACATTGCTTACCTTTAATCTTAAAGTAGCTTCATCTGAATTATCTAAATAATCAACTTCTGTAGACGGTGACTCAGTGATTAGTTTTCGTTTATTCCCAGTATCTTTATGATTATCATTATTGTCACAATCATCGTCGTTATCATTTGGTCTAGTAAAAAAAGAAGAATTTTTTGCTGGTTTAGACTGTTTACTAACGCAACAAGGAAAAAGTCGACTACACAAAGACGATTTTTGACAATTATTTTTCTCTTTAGTGCTTCTCTTATCATTTTTCTTGTTTACTGTTTGACATACAATGTGTTGAAAATCCTCATTTTTATTATGATTATTGTCACCAATACAAACAGTAGTGTTCGGTGGTTGTATTAGAAAGATTTCATTATCCAATGGATTGTGTAATTTTTTCGCACTCACTATTGTTTGATTGGACTTCTTCGATGACAATGGTGAAGATAATGATTGAGAGGATATAGGTGATACCTGGAAAAATGGTGCATTATGTGATTTCTCTGATTTTCCATACATAATAAAGAACATTAACAAATGAAGTTGGTTATTTTTATGAAGCTCTTTGAGTTAATGTAAATTCTCATTAGTACTTTAAAAATCCTACTGGCATATGAGTGATTTGTTTGAACTTTACTGGTATAAAAGGTAATCTCTCTACTATATTTTCTAATGCTGTTATTATTGCTACCGTGAGTCTTATTTTTAAAAATGACGTAAATTGACCAATAATATATCATCATACATACATGCTATGTGTAACTAGTAATTTTTGAATGTCTTTATTTCTAAGAATTCACTAAATAGATAAATGAAATCATTTCTATACGTATCACATGTCATAAGTAAGATTGACTTATATATATATATATATATATATATATATATATATATATATATATATATATATAGCTTTAAAGTATTTGTTTGTATGCAGTTATTGGCACTTTGCTTCTAGATCATGAAATCATTAAGCAGATCAATAATCAATCATTAATAGATTGATATACATGAGTTATCATACAAACAACTCTCTAAAATACCTTTGGAAATTGTTAATTTTCATGGATGTATGGGTTATCATGAATGTAACATCTGTACCCTTTCTAATAAACAGTATTTTCCTATCTCGTTTAATACACATCTTGATTCCTAAAAGCAAACAGCGACTGAAAAGCATAACCTATCTTCTCTAGTGTGAACCATAAGTATGGTTACATTTAAAGAAAACCCATTAAAAATCAAAACATTCTACACATAATTATTTGATTTTAAATCATAATTAAACATTTTAAAATTTACAACTAATTACTCCATAGAAATGTTCACAGAATAGATAAAATAATCAGTTGTTAGTCAGTCAGCTGCTCGAAATTGATTATTCTGTTGGTAAGAGTGTGCTTCAAAATTGTGTACTAAAGTCAAAATGCATAAATGAATTTATTGATCAATCTCTAAAACTTACCGACGTTTTCTAAGTAATAAACACACACTAATAAGCATTTACGTACACATACTTTACATCCATGTGCATAGTGTCTTGTTAGTTGAGAAGTATGCATTTGTGAACACACAACTGTTATTGATCGTGCTTATTTACATAGCCATATCACTACTTAATATATAGACTATGAACCGTAACAAAATACAACCAAATGCTATTTAAAACGTTTTATTTTGATTATTATCTTGTCAAAAATCATTAGATTTCGATTTAAGGTGCTTGACAGTAGTCGGTAGGAAATTTTGTACATAGGTTAACTGCTAATTGGCACTTGTCAGTTAGACTAGAATAAAGTGATATTTATCACTAGTCAGGGATCAATCAATTAAAATATCTAAGTCTACAAGGTATCAATAATGGCCCGAAGATTTTAGCAATAATGTATTGTGAAGCTAGATGGTGCTGGTTCGAATCCTGCAAGAATCATCAGTTCCTTCACGATTGTAGGTATGCATTGTTAACAAGTGCCTACTAGGTGATTTTTAAGCGAGTGCTATATTTAACCAAATCCTAATGTCTTTATTTAAGATTAAGTTAATTACGACTCATTTATATTACACAGTACCAAAATTGCACAAATATTGAGACTCAATTAACACTTTAGAAAGGGAAGTGATAATTACTTATGGAAAATTAATTTCGTGTTTGGTGTCATTATACCATAGAAAGCATGCTTATTACGTGTTGATTCTACTCAATTATAACAGACAATTTCCCAATAGTTTACTATAATATATCTTCGCTATTTAGTTTTATTGATTTTGACAATGCTTTTAACAATTTTCGACTTTTAGTTTGATTTTATACTGTCTCCAAAACACATACTTGTAGTCAATCTGTTTATCTCTATCATATGTCGATTGACATGAGCAACTCAGCTTCATAAGTGTGTTACAGACCTACAAACGTCTTTTAGAAACAATATTGCAAGCTGTTCTTAATGAATGTTCACACTTCCTCATCCCATTAGGCTTCTCAGCTGAAATCATATCAAACTACATACATTCTCAGAAAACATATTAATAAAGATGCGAAAACTAACAGACAGTGATAGTGACTCATGTCCTTATGAACGAAGAAAGACAGTTTTGTTATCTTAAGAGCAGCACAAATTGCTGTTGTTGTAAGATCACGAACTTAGAGACATGGCATTATCGATAAAGCTTGTTTAGTCTTTAAGAAGCAAGATAAAATGTTAGGCAGCACTGAGATATTCAAAAAGTAGATGATGGAATAATCCGAATACTTCTTGACTCATAATTATTTAAATAATTAGGTATTGCAAATTCATGCTACTGACACCTATGTGAATGGTCTAGTGAATTGAAAATGTTACACATTCACTACCCAATACTTGTAGTTTTGGAAATACACTTGACGATTAAAAAATTCATCCAGTCAAAGTTAATCCCACTGAAACATGGTTTCGCTCCAGCCTAAAGTTCAAACATATGTTACTTTTAAATAACAAGTTAGATAAACAGACAGCAAATAGACGCAGAGAGTGCTTAGTATTGCATTTAACCGATTTAAGATTCACACTAGTTGAAATTCGTTATCAAGGTATATCTTTAACTATCGAGGAGTCCCATGCTATGACAAAACGGTCGTACAGTGCTCCCAAGTTTTTAGTGGTGGTCCAACATCGGTCAGTTCATGATATACATTAAAATCAAAACAATGCTTATTGGATTGGGATAACGACTATCGGACGAAGTTTAGATCTCAAATAACAAAAGAACTCAAATGGTGGAAATCGAAATAACAATAGGGATTTTTGAAATTCACCTTGATGATTGGCTATGAATTCATGGGAAATAATATTTTATGAGGATTTGAAATGCTTGCTTGCCACCTTACTTTTATTATTTTTGTTGTGAATTCCATTAATACCTGACTAAATAGAGGACATTACCAAAACGTTCCAAAGTTAAAGTCGAATTTTTTGATGACAATTTTTTTGCCTCACTGATGCGGCAAATATAAAACCACGCTGTGACATTTTATACTTCAAATTAGGGAACCGAACAATATGTGCCAAAATTTTTATGTAAGCGTATCACTTTGAGTTAACGCATATAATATTTAAATTGGATACATATAAAAAGAGTACTTTTAAACTTACTGAACTTCTACTTGTTTGCTTTGGTGATGGTGTTTCAAAAGGTCAGGATTTTCTAGATATAGCTTGCCATACTGACTTCCTAACATTTCGAAAAGCGCTATTAAATCAGCAGTTTTTCCGGTTTTTGACTGATCTGTAAAACCCACGATACGTTGTAATTAGTAAGGTAAAATTATTTTCTTGCAGCTAAATAATGCTAATTTTAAAACATACCAATAGCCCTAATTTAATATAATCATTATCAATAACAATTTCTCAAGAAGGTTTATCGTTTTGGGAAATTATTATAAGTGACTATCACGCATGGAAATACGATTAAAAATAATATTGATCAATAAAATTACAAAATATGAAATCTTTGAAGTTTTGATATATTCAATAAAACAAAAATAACAGTTCTGTGCACTTTGCTTCAATACGTAAAGTCCTCCCAGTTATTTTATGTTAGGTGTCTTATCAATTTTGTAGCATTAAGACATTCAAATTATATTCCAGATATAGCTGTAAAGTAATGATTAGAGCTGATAACTACTACTAATATCATGTTATAACCATTTTTACTAATAAAGATTTATTCCATTCCATCCATTTCATACGATAATTTCTTTTCGGCCATAAATAAACATGAGAGTATGGTAGATTGAAAATCAGAATTTTCTAATGCGAAATCTCTGCTGCTTTCGCAAATCACTTTTCTAAAAAAATGTACGTCTCGAAAAGTTTATTCTGTTTTAGATGGTATTAACAGTTTAATTACAGTGAAAGAAAGAATCGTTTTCTCAGATTAGCTGTTAGTGACAAAGTATATAATTTACCACATTTGTTTTTAGGTCAGACATACTTTCGAGATTATAGTTAAAATTTATATCCTTTTTGATATAATTTTGGATAATATCAAGACTGAAAAATGAAATAGAGTGAATACTTGAGAAATACCACTAGATTAAAAATTCAGATATTGGACGTTAGAATACGGTCACAGTAGTTTCTAAGTAAAAATAACCTTTTTGGTAGATTTACATTCTTTGAGCTGAATGATTCAATCCTGAAGCTTTCACTATTCTTCCGAACAAAGGCATTGGAACAAAGCTCAGTTGAAAGTTAGGTACTCCACTAACAGCTCGTTTTGTTGATCTTGATCTTTACTGATTATTGTCGGTTTACGACCTGTTGTTATATGTGTGTTTATTTTTACAGCCTACCTCTTCGACCATATTCTTGATCCCATATTTGTCCACGAATTTTCAAGTGATTGGTAAATCGGGTTGATTTCGACGTGTTTAATGACTACTGAACGACCTGATTATCAGGCTCCTAAAGATCCTCTATTTTTTCTTTGCGTTCTTTATATCTGAAACCTCAACAATTACTCTGTTGAACGTGTGTCCCTAAATGTCTACATGAATCGCTACTAACAAAGATACATCGCAGCATTTAACAGCTATCTGGTGTTCATGCAGAAGCAAATGAAGAGGAACAAGAATTAAGTCGGAGAGGTAGACTATCAAAATAACCATAAATATAACGACAGGTCATTGATTGACAGTAATCAGTTAAGATAAAGGTTGATAAAATAAGCTGCCAGTGGAGTACTTAACTTCCACCTGGAATTTGTGTTGATATTTTTTTCGGAAGAACAATAAAGGTTCATAACTGAACTATCCATCTTAGAGAACGAGACTTCACCCAAATCATCCACATGAGCTATAAATCATCATTACTGTCCTAGAATAACTTCATTAGTTGTACCAAAGATATCGATTAGAGTTAATCAGTGATCTGATAAAAATTTAGTTCTAGTCATACTTTCTAACTCTAAGATGAACAAAGGTTCATGATGTGTAATTAAAACGGTTAAATAAGTCATTTTTATATTCTTTTAATAAAACATTAAAAAGTTTACCAATGTAAAATTTTTTAACTTTAATCTTCACCTGACATATTCTTCATTTTTAGATACATTTTACACATAGGTCCTTTTTATGTTCAGTTTAAAAAATTGATTATCGTGAAGTATTTAGTCACAATTGTAATACAGAAGGTCATTTTATGTTGGGTATGAGTAGAGGTTACATACAAGTCATAAACGTAATGGTAAGGATCACACGTCAGATAAACTAATTACATCTTATTTATCAATTATAGAAATTAGAAATTAGTCGTTTCATTATATTACTAATTAACATCTTGTTATTCGTTATCAATGTAGACAATTTTTAAAACATTTCTAGAGTAATATGTAATAAACTTGGTATTTTTTCGAATTCACACTGAACAATGGTCTCAATGTAAATTTCACGACTTTATTTAAAATTATTTATCTTATAGTTTAGGTTTGATAAATTTCTATAGATAAGTGGGAAACTACTACTGAATAATAGTTTTTATTTTAAACATTATAACATGTAGATTTTGAACATCGGTTCATATAACTGCTAATAATATACAGCTTACTTTTGACAGAAAAAAATCACTTCTCACTGCATTAGAGCTCAGTATAGATCAACATTGTTCATCAGAGGAAATAGATTTAATGGTCTCACTTAATCAACAAATAACAAAATGATGCAAGCAGACAGTTATCCCAAGTGATTCCTTGCTGCGGAGCACATATGATAAGAGATGCCATTATGTAAAAACGAAGGCTTAGGACAGATAAATCAGGTCATGCAACCCATGGATGGCTATACTTTGAGCTTGAGAAGTATCTAATAAGTAAGTTTATTTAGTATTTTTATTAAGGTGTTATTTTACTATTATCCGAATATTTTGTTTCTTCATTTTGGCCCAGATGAATGATTTGCCAGTCATAACTGAACTTTAACTCAGTTCTCAAATCAATAATTATCTATCAGATAACAACAAAGGATGTCCTGATGAGGAAAGTAATATATACACATGTGAAAGCACTGGTTTACAAGTGATTATCCAGGACTCTACCAAAGATTGAATCCAGAAACTTCTATCTCACACTCCAAAGCTTAATCATTAAACCACTGAGGTAGTATTGATTGAAGTTAGATATGTACGCCTATGGATTCCACCTCAGTGGTCTAGGAGTTAAACGTTCTTGAGCATGACCGAAGTTACTAGATTCAAGTTTAGGTTTCAGAGGCCGTGAATGTACACTGCTGAGGAATCTCCTACTAGGATGAAGCTTCTCTCTAGTTTCAGTTTGTATTGCAAAGTTTACAATGCAACTGCTAATGTCTTTCAAATTACATATTATTTCGTTGTACCCTAGATATGAAGCATTTAGTTATGTAGTCAAATAACTATATTAAGATAAATACCAACAATGACGCCATCACTGTTCAAAGATGAAATTTTAATATTAATAATAATTAGAAATAGCGATATTATTACTTTTGCATCAAGTCTACACCTCTAATTTTACAACGTTTCTTCAAGAAATGAGGAGTTTAAGTCAGTGGTAAAGATTAGGATACGTTTTACAAAACCCATTATTTTTTTTGAAGCAGGTAAAAGTCTAATACCAAGACAAATTCACGCTAAAACCTGTTGAAATATCATGCAAAATTTGTCTCGGATCACGTTCATCAGCGAGATTTATCACTTTTCGAAACAATTTAATAAGTACATATAGTATATCGTAAACTTAAGGATACTACACACTCACATATCATGTGTTAATAAGCTAAAATCTTTTTAATTATCTATTTTAAAACACCATTAGACTTCAATGCTACTTGCATAGAAGACCAAAGTAAAGCTGATACAATAACTGTTTATTATTTGACACTTAATAGGTCAAAATAGTGATTTATAAAACTTGCGAAAAGGATTAAGTATTGTATTATTTACTTTAAATGAATACAGAGACGTTCAGTAGAAAGAGATTAACACGTAGGCACAAATCTAAAGCTTTATGTCTCTGAAACTATACTTCCTTCAGTTCTCTAGGCACTTCTTAATAACACTGTAGATCATTATTTCATACCATCATAACAATTTTTATTTAAAGAATTACGTTTTTGGTCAGAAATTGTATTTCCAACCATCTGCAACAACAGGTTATTCATTTGTTGAAAGTGAATTATTCAGTGATTTAGAATTTCCCAATGTTTTCATATATTCAAATTTCTTTAGAGTGGACTTTCGATTTCCAGTAAATAATAATGTGAAAATTCAAGCGTATGATCAGTATGTCCTCCCGATTTTCTATCTAAGATCTCTGTTTAGTGCATTTTATGAAAGCATCCAGATTTAGTAATGTCAACCAGTTACACTGTGAGTACCAGTTCTGATACTGTTTCTCACATTATTCGTCCTAACTTTGAGTGTAGATGTATAAATACCTTGTAATCTTACAAATTGTCTTTCATTTAACCTATTTTTGATAACTTTATTGTTTGTGGTACAACCACAAATAAATTTTAACAATTTAATTAAACAGATCCTTGTAAATTATATTGTATTCATGTACGTGATGAGTCACTATCAGAAACCGAGTTTAATAAAACTGTTATTTAAATATAATAAATCAATGAAAAGGCAGCAATAATTACCTGTTTCATCATTCATTGTCGGACATCTGGGAAAATAAAAAAAGGTTAAAAAGTACTTTTTGAATAAGGAATGTGACAGAGCATGGTCTTTTTCCAGTCTGTTTCAGGAGCGTACCAATCTAAGTACAAACTTTATTCTCTAATAAGGCTTAGGACGGTTAAGGCGATTAGTATTTTCAACCATATTCACATTAATTGTAAAATTTGCCATTAGTTTTGATAAAAGAAAAATGACCTAAAAATTGAGTAATCCCCAATAAATTATTATACTACTTATCACTGCTTTGATATCAATAGTACTACTACAATAACTCTCATTTGATAGCTTAAACGTTATACTGATGTTTTGAATCCAATCTAATTGGCTGAAACTGTAATTTGACTTCAGATTACAAAAAGAATTAACGTTTGTAAATTTCCTTGATCATTGGTTGACTTTAATAATAAACATACACGAATTTTTTTTCGTGATATCCTAAGGAGTAGAAAGTTGTATTTCCGACGTTTCGTGACCTAAAGTAAGTCCATTCTTCAGAATACTATTTAAACTCGTGTTAATTTTATGTCGGTTATTTATTAACAATGAAGAATGAACTTATGTTACGTCACAAAACGTCAGAAATATAATTTTATTCTCAACGGAAAATAACAAAATATATATTTATTATTAACTTTCTACTCAATCCTCAATCTATTTTAATCTATCAAGTTCAACTTTAGCATTGATACTTACAATAGTTGACTTTATTTTTTCCCCAGTGTACTTTTGCCTCCAGGGCAGGAATTCTGGTTAGTATTATGTAAAAGTTTACATTATTTTGATTCACATACTTTATATAAAAGATCCAAAAGAGTTATGAAAATCATGGAGCTAACTGTGCTTTATAAATTCTAAGACTGTGGTATGGTATGAAATATGAACGAAAAGTTAAGTTTATCATTTCTAAATAATAGATAACTTTTTGTGAATATTGTGATTAGTTTTAAACCTTTTTATAATTACTTCCAAAAGGCGGTTGACTAGAAAGGTTCGTCACGAAAATGTAAAATCATGCGTATCGAATAGTCAACGCACCAGCTATTCATTACTAAAAGCGATGAAGTAGATGTAGATAACTGTGTTACATAGTTGAAAAAGGACTGAAATGTGGAAAAATCTCTTAATTAGTACAATTAGTCGATGAGAAAACCGACGGATGTTTTGAGAGAAGATAAAAATCAGTTAGCGTAACGAATGAACTATAAAACAAGAGAATCCTATGAATCTCTGATGTAATTCCTCTTCCAGGCTATGATAACACTCCATATACCTGTAGAGTTCTATATAACCCAATAACTTGATATTTTAAATTTAAACATAATCGGTCATCAGATGGAAAAAAACAATAAATCTAGATTTATTTTAGCTACCTGACTATTTATCATTATTCCTTGCAGTAAGACAAAAATTTCACAGTATGTTACGATTCTGTTTTAAATTTGAATGATTTTAAGAAATAGTTTTATATTATATCATGAGATCCATCATTGATTTGACTATTTAGGTCAATTAATTAATGTATAGCTAATTGAGAATTATTCACTGCTTAATAAAGTTGAAGAAAAGTTCGATTTTGCACTAGAAGGGAAAATATTTTTGAAAGCCAGTATCAACAGATGATTGGATAATATAAATTTTAAGGAATTACTGATTGTTCAGTTATTATGATTTTATGCTCTACAATCATAAATGAAAACGGGTATACTTTTTTAATTCTCAGTAATAGGGCGAAATGAATGGCTAGTTACTAAAATAATAATATCTGCTTATGATAAACTTTTACATCAGTTTCGGAGCCATGATTCATATAGTATAGCACAGGAATACTGTTCTTGTAGGATTATCAAAAGTACAACACAATCGGAAGTAAATATAAGTTTTGACGGAAAACCGTTGAGAATGCACTACTTAGGTGTTAAGCGAGTTTGTAAGATCAGCAAACAAATACGTATCACCGTTGTTGTAGTATTTAATTAGGCTCCCAGAACAGCTATAACTCTGTTTGGGGTGCGTTTGATATCAGATAAAAGGTGGAGAAAGGGTTTAACGTCTAACTCTGGGATGTAACATCACAGTGATGTCGAAAAAATTACTTGTCGTTATTTCATTGCGAATCGTTTCCGTGAATTACAAAGAACATTTTATAATTTTGAGATTTCGTAAGTTTTAGTGTTTTTGAAGACTTAAAAAGTCACAGCTATTATTGTATTTGTACTTTTCAAAGCATAACATTAGAAGACTGATCTACTAAATTGTTGTTATGATTTGTTCGAAATTTTCGATTTGATAGAAGAATGAAATATAGAGCTTTACAAAGGGCTTCGTTTTTTAAAACCATACCATTTTAAAGCCAAGTAGAATTGTTTATGTATTATAAGTGGAATTCACGAATTATTTGGAATAGTACTTTTCTCTCTTTCTGATATTTCATGTTCAACCCTACATCCCTCATTTTAATTAATTGACAAACTTTCGAAGCCTATCATAAGTCATTTGGAGTGTTACTGAAATAGCTACTGTTTTAAATTCAACACATGGACTGTTAATGTCAATTATTCTGGTAATTACATTTTCAATATGGATTTTGGAGATAATTTAACTTTATAGAGATCACTGCATCTCGAAAATATTTTATTGAAAAATAATTATCATCTTGCGATACTAATTATATTGGTACTATGTTCTGTTTCTAAGTTCACTCTTGAACATATATGGACTGGGCTCGTATGGGAGAAAAATAAAACATATTTCCATCTTAAGGCATATCATCGCTACAGAATATTCATCTTTTTGATATTGTATCTCGATGACGGTTAATTGAACGGTTCAGGACTTCGAGAAAATATGTGCATGACACTTTTATACGTTAGGTAATCAATACGGATAATAGGTCAGTACAGATGATTGTTTGACCAACCAATGACAATTTATATGCCACAGATCTTACGAGTATCGCAAAAATCTATTTAGGATTCCAACAATTGTTTTACAAATGGTTAAGGGTGAAAGTGGTTTAACCCATCAGTGCTTCTAGTGCCTTTACTTTTCAGTAAGGTGATTTTTCGTCAATAGTTATTTGAATAGATAAATAAAGTCTTTAATTCAGGATCAGATTAACCAGAAAGGTGTTTAAAATTTTCAAAACTGTACAGTTTGTAATTAAACCAATAAACCTTCAGATCAACAATACTTTTGTCTGACTTGCTTTGCTTCATATAATTCCCTAACTAGATTCCATTGTTTTGTGGAGAAATTTATCCTCAATCTAGACTCAACCGACTCAATAGGCAATGGTCATTCAACGAAATTGATTAGCGAACAGTAGTTATCTGACTTTTGAAGGCAATATAATTGACCAAAGCGATGAACATTGTAGTGCAATCAACTTTTTCCAAACGAAAACCAAATATCAGTCGTGAATCATTTCAATAAGCCTGTTTATTTTGTCTAACTTGTAATAATGTACGTCACCGTACGTATTACTTTCAATATTTCAACTATTAGGCTGCATGAAATTATGTGAAATAAAATTTTCTCTTCCCTCTTCTCTCCTCAGAGCTTACTAAATAAAATTTGTAAACCCTTATCATTCACAGTTGTCAGACAACCATAGCAACCATCTATTTAGGTACATGGAATGCTCGTACAATGTGGGACACCGGAAGAGCCTTCCAAATTGCTGCAGAAATGAGAAGATACAACCTAGAGGTACTTGGGATCAGTGAAACACATTGGACACAAGTTGGAAAACAACGACTAACTACAGGAGAGCTCCTGTTATACTCCGGCCATGAAGAAGAAAATGCACCACATACACAAGGAGTTGCATTGATGCTGTCCAAGCAAGCACAAAATGCACTTATAGGATGGGAATCTCATGGACCAAGGATCATCAAAGCCTCCTTCAAAACAAAGAAAGTGGGCATTTCAATGAACATCATCTAATGCTATGACCCTACCAACGACTACAATGAAGACGCTAAAGATCAATTCTACAATAAGCTGCAGTCAATCATCGAGAAGCGCCCAACAAAGGACCTGACCATTCTGATAGGAGATTTCAATGCCAAGGTTGGAACGGATAACACTGGGTATGAAGACATCATGGGACGACACGGACTGGGAGAAAGGAACGAAAATTGTGAGAGATTTGCAAACCTATGTGCCTTCAATAAACTGGTCATGGGAGGCACCATATTCCCACATAAACGCATTCACAAAACCACATGGACTTCACCGGATCACACCACGCAAAACCAAATCGACCATATCTGCATCAACAAAAAGTGCAGTAGGACGATGGAGGACGTCAAAACCAAGAGAGGAGCTGATATAGCATCAGATCATCACTTACTGGTCGCCAAGATGAAATTAAAACTTAAGAAGCACCGAACAACGGGGCGGAGAATATCACAAATGTTCAATACGGCCTTTCTTCAGGATACTAACAAACTCAACAAATTCAAGATAGTCCTCAGCAATAAATTCCAGGCCTTTCATGATCTACTCAGTGGAGAAGGAACTACTATAGAGAGCAACTGGAAGGGGATCAAAGAAGCAATCACTTCAATATGTCGTGAGGTCCTGGGCCACAAGAAGCACAATCACAAGGTATGGATCACTGTTGATACACTGGATAAGATTCAAGAAAGGAGGAACAAGAAGCCAGCAATCAATACCAGCCGAACAAGAGCAGAAAAAGCCAAGATAAAAGCTGAATACACAGAAGTAAACGAGCAAGTGAAGAGGAGCATCAGAACTGACAAACGAAAATTTGTGGAGGATTTAGCAATGACGGCGGAAAAGGCTGCAAGAGAAGGAAACATGAGACAATTGTATGACACGACAGAGAAACTCTCTGGAAATCGCCGCAAACCAGAACGACCAGTGAAAAGCAAGGAAGGCGAGGTAATCACCAACATTGAAGAACAACGAGACAGGTGGGTAGAACACTCCAAAGAACTCTTGAATCGACCAGCTCCATTGAACCCACCCAACATCGAAGCAGCACCCACGGACCTCCCAATCGATGTTGGTCACCAACAATTGAAGAAATCAGCATGGCCATCAGACAAATCAAGAGTGGCAAAGCAGCAGGACCAGACAACATTCCAGCAGAGGCACTGAAAGCAGACGTAGCGGTAACTGCAAGGATACTCCACATTCTCTTCAATGAGATTTGGGATGGGGAACAAGTGCCAACAGACTGGAAAGAAGGACTTCTGGTCAAAATACCAAAGAAAGGCGATCTCAGCAACTGTGATAAATACAGGGACATCACTCTCTTCTCTCAATACCGAGAATCCTCAAGGCCAAAGGTGGAGAGGAAGGCCAATGAACACATTACGCCGGGAAATAGAAATAGACATGAGAAAAATGAACAAGAATTGGATAGAACTGGAAAAAAAGACCCAGGACAGAGTGGGTTGGAGAATGCTGGTCGGTGGTCTACGCTGCATTAGGAGTAACAGGCGTAAGTAAGTAAGTAAGTAAGTAATCATCCACAGTTTGTGATAGGTTACTCAAGTGAACGTATCTTTGTACTGAGAAATAAAACGTTTTATATTCTATTATATAACAGAATACCCAACAAAATTGAATAATTTATTACGAGTGATCAAAATATGTTAGGATTTAATAACTGATATTCTAAGAAATCTTTATGTATTTATGAACTTCACAAAAGTGTTCCACTGTTATCATCACTGAATTAATTTTGAAGGTATATTTTGGTAGAATTTTACCAAAACTTTTGAGGTCATTGGTTTTATAAGTGCTCGGTTTTAAAGGCCTACATAAAAAACACAACTAAGCGCTCAAAAATATGCCATTATTGCACAAATTTTTTTAAACCTGTTGAAAAAACACCTAACTTATATTTTGAGCTTAGGACTTATTGCAATTTATGGTTCATCGAGCATCGGAATAAAAATGGACAGTTCAGAATCAACTATAGCGAATTATCATGTAAGTTACTATCCACATCTTGAATATGATTGGCAGAGGTTTGTTCAAAATGAGAAAACGTGCGGCCATTTATAGCGTTTCTGACGACCATCAATGGGTTTTTTCACGCGTTCACTTTATTTGAAACGTGTATCCATGAATGATGTGAAACTTACAGATTGACTGCAAAATCACAGGATATGCTGACAATTACCTCAGTTTCTTAACTATTTCGTTTATTTGGCAATATTAGGTAGTGTCTAGTTTCAGCTGCACTGTCGTTTAAATGTTACTAACATAACTTTTGGAATATCCAGGTTGAATGAAATAAACTCTGTAGAAACAGACAAAATGATTTGTTGGGGACCTATGAATATTTCCGTAAACTGAGCCATTGTTTGAGTCAGTCTTTCCGTTACCAAAAGCTTGTTAGTGAACCATCAATACAAAAAATAACTTAGCTTTGGTAATCTATCCAAAAGGAAGATACACGAAAATATATTCCGATTTCATACAAAACACTTACATATTTTCACAACAGTAACTTGAATTCATATTTTCAGGAGGGCCGTTTTTGTTGTCATGTCCATCGATTACGAGAGATTGACTGTTTTCTTTTTTACATTCTATAAGTTCATCTGCAACATGGTTTTGATAATCACGGTCAGTATTATTGTCTGCCGAATGGGCGGAGGTTCTTTTTCCTCCATATTGGTCTTTACACCAGGGGAATGAAGATCGAGGAGCACGAACAGTGATATTTTTAAAGCACGGAATATTAATTTTTAGTCCCATCTTCCAGAAGAGCAGGTTCTGTGGAATTAAAAAGCTCATTTTCCAGCATGATTGACAACCAGGAGTTTATACACATTAAAATCTATTTTACTGTTAGCCATTTGGTGGTACCATCCTAATTCTACAATAATTTAATATTCATTTATTTATGATATGTTTGCTCATCGTACTTACCGTTATTTCACAAGTTTTGTTTATACTACCCCAAATATTTTGATGCATAGTAGTAACTAAAAATGTCTTGACCTAGCGTATTTCTGTTAGGTTGCATGTTAATATTTCTTTTTTCAAATAAATCTCCATATAACGCTCAGAATATTTTGGTGACTTTATCAAGTAAATAAGTTCTATTTAATAAAAAGTTACTTTTTTCTTTAACTTAGTTGTCTATAAAACTACGTATACATAATGGTAAGTGATATAAATTTTTTAATAGCTTGTCAATAGCTTAGAAAGATTCTAAATGTGGCAACTAGTTAATGAGTTTTATATGTATTGGAGACATCCGAAAATACCGCATAGATTGAGCTACAACTACGAATACTTTGCAGAATATTGATTTAAGGTGGAAAGGTTTTTTTATAATAAAAGCGTTGTGTTTCTATTGATAGGTGAACATATAATTGCAATTAACGAAAAAAACATTTGCGTACAATCAGGATCAACGTTGAGGTTGAGTGATTTCATTCACCGGTACTTTAAAGCATCTATAATTGTAGTTTAAGTCCCGCAAATTAAAAATTACATCATACTAGGTATCTTTCATCCGTAACGCTACATTTGAATGAACAACTAATGATAAAAAGGTATGAACGTTTCGTCTTATTTATAGAGTTTCGAGATTTTGAAACACAACAAACTGTGAGAATTTAATTTGTCAAACTGTCGAAAACTTTTTTGTGTATCATGTTAATATGAACAGTAAAAATAGCCAGACAATAATATCTTTTGGTTGTTCACATTACAGGCAGAACTTACTTCTAAACTTGTTCAGCAAATTACTTCGGGTGGTATTAGAACTTTTATACGACACATTATCTTGTTGTAATAAATGTTATTGCTTAAAATTGATCGATCACAATCAAATCTATTTGCTATTTGCTAGTCAAAGATATTTATACTTTGATTAAACAAAACGGGCGACATAATTTTAGCTGGAGAATGATTCTTATTACCTACTTTAAGATTACAAGTTTTAATACCGATCTCCGTTAGGTCAAATGCTTCCGTATCCTGATCTCTTGTACAGTATGCGTTATAGAACCTAAAAAGGAGATTGTCGACTTTACCAGACATAAAGGCTTCCTGCAAACTGTCGCACACTTTGTATATTAAAAACGGCAGGATACTTAAAACCCATCTTTTTGTATCATACTTCACGATTGAGGCAAATAAAAAGTATGTATAACATGTCCGGATTTATGTGTAAGTAAATTCGCAAAATATTCATACATATAGCCGGTATTTAAAATTTTTTGCCCCACGTTAAAGGGAGAATAAAGGAGATAAATTTGTACGTTGTTTATACATGTAAGCTAGCAAATCTGAAACATTCATCCATTATAGAAAAATGATTAATACCACGTACGAAAACGTGAAAATCGGTGATTCTCCAAAATACCTTAATCGTAATACCTTCTTTGACTATGCACACTGTGGATGAGGTTTTCTGGCTTGAATATCTCACTAAGCAAGTTAATTATAAATGGCTAAGGCACCAAAATAGTTAAATTTTACAAGAAATAAAAGTGCCAGGAACAGCCGCACTTTCGCTGTTCATGTACATTTGGTAGCTTACTGAAAAATTAAGACAACACAATAAAAGCCTGAAGGTTTTAGCCGTAAATAATGTTAAGGTATCCTAGTAGGTACCTTATTTTTGATTTGGAGGTTGTTAATTTTAATGAATTAAATTAAATGAAGTCAACCATTCAGGCGTGGAAACTACAAATACATCTCCAGTGTACAGGTAGATGATATATTTTAATTTTACGTTATTCTGTCTTTCAGAGATATTGATCTTCTCTCCTGATCGTTTAGACAGGAATTATTCCGACGACGTGAAACTTTGGAGAGAGACACTTAACCAAGACGATATACAGGCACTTCAGGAGGATCTGACTCGACTTCAAAGTTGGGCAGACGATAACGGGCTTACCTTTAACACTTCAAAGTGTAAAGTAGTCCATCTGCGACATGTCGCAAACTACAGTTACAACTTAGGAAACTCCTCTCTAGTAGTATCCCAAGTCGAAAAAGATTTAGGAGTCCTGGTGCCCCATGATTTAAAGTCATACGCCAACTGTGACAAAAATGTCTTCCGAGCAAACCTTGCACTGGTAACGTTGAGCCGCATTTTTGGACAGTTTGACGGACGAACTTTCCATACAATCTTCAATAGTTTCATCCGTCCCCATTTAGAGTACGGAAACATAGTATTTCCCCCTCACTCCAAAAGGACAAGGTCACTTTGGAGCGTATCCAACGGCGAGCCACGAAATCAGTTCGAGGACTCAAATTTAAAGCTTACGAAGAATGCCTCCATTCACTAGACCTTTACCCATTAGAGTATAGGCGTCTTAGAGGTGATTTATTAATGGCTTATAGTATTCTTAACACTTCTGGACATCCTCTTAAACACCTACTTAAGCTTAGTTCGAACAATAACCTAAGGGGTAATACCCAGAAACTGGAGACACAACGTAGCAAAGCGGAATGTAGACATAACTTGTACTCCTTAGGAGTTGTCAAAAGCTGGAATTCGCTGCCGGCCGAGCTAGTCCAAGCGACTTCTCAGGAGTCCTTCAAGAGGCAACTTGACCTATTCTTAAGGACCAAGGACAGCATCATACTATGATTTGCCAATTTCTTTTCCTCTTTTATTGTTAACATACCTAGCTTCCTGCCTGGAGGGTTTGGTGGTCCCTTGCTACTAGACACGGAAGCCTGTTAAGCGAAAGCTTCTTCTATTCCGTCCACAACCATTTGAACCATTTTATGTAACAAATACCTATTTGCCATTCATTCCAAAGTCCGAAGCCATCGACCTTTTGTTATTCCTTTCAAGTTCCTGATCAGTAGAATATCGAACAAATACAGTGAGTGAATTAATATTATGTTTTATCTTCATGGTACGCTTTACTTATATTTCTTATGAGTGTTCCAAAACGTATTGAAGTTACTAATATATATCTCAACAAGCAAGTCGTGGATATCAAATCAGCCAAAAAACATCATTACTACGAAGTCATTATTAAGACGCCAAAAACTTGAGGGTTATTATCTTTCATGCTAAATCGAAAAATGCAAACAAATAATGAAAACTCGCAAACGTGGAAATGTTATATCACTGATTACAACAACTATAGAAAGCATATGCACGATATTTTACGAGAATATTGGAAAAGAATTGGAATAACTACACCAAATAAATACTTGAATGATCACTGATGAGTGATTAAATTTTGACCGAAGTCAAATTAGGTATACCTTACAGTTCATAAAGTTTTATGTAACTTCTGTTGCCAGATTCGATATTATTCTATAATTTTATCAAATACTTAGATAGAATCACTAAATGTTTCAAATGGTGATTTGACAAATAAGCATAACGACAATTCATTATGTATTTAATGTATGGCCAAAAGTGATAGAATCAAACAAATAAACTACTTTATAATCCACCAAGTATTATCACTTCTAAGCCATAGAAGTATTCAGAAGATAGTGAACAATTCAACCGACATAAGTCGAGTTTAACATACACGAACTTGCGGAATGCATGTCGTACAACTTGGACATTTGTCAACCACCCACAACAGTTTCATCGTTCCATTACTTTCATTTTCGTACAAATCGTTCTCACAGTATGGTGTAGAAGAAAGATATTGTTGATATTACGTTCGTGTTACTCAGCCTGAACGATTATCAGGTGATATACCAACGACGACAGATCATATAAGTTATGTTGCAACACAACTTCCATCTAGCATAAAAGACCATACCATCATACTACGATAGAAAATATTCAACTCTGGACTGTATTTTGGCAGTTCAATGGTCTGACTGTTTAATATCTCAAACGGAATTTCGGAAAAACCATTGACATTCACCAAGTCAGTAATTTGGAACATTTTCAAACGCAAGTTTTACTGATGGGTCAGCAGTTTGTTAGGCTGTGGGAGTTTCAGAGATGTGCTTTTAACCTTACGTAGTATTGTGAAAGTGTTTGTATGTTACGGTAAGGATTTAATGTATAAAAGCTTATAGACTTCAGCTTTCTTATTAGAATTATTTTAGGATGGGGTTCTTGCAGTGGTTCGTGTGTCCTGGAACACTGTCGATTTTCATTACGTTCATCATAACAGTCTAACTGTTTCTCACACATAAGATCCACGTTATCTTTCAAAATTGACATTTAATTTTTACTGACTGCACCTGATTAGCGAATATTCCTATTCTTCATTTTCGGTAATCGATGAAAACAAGTCGCACTTTACTGTATATTGCCATTTTACTTGAACGTTTTGACTGTTATATTGTCCTAGTTTTGAAAAATAGAAGCATTATGTTATATTAATTAAACACATACTTGTTTGCTACAAAGGCAATGACGGGGGTTGTGACATATTTAACGTGACTGTCGTCGTATGTTTACCAAGAGGCTTTAGCGAGCCGGTAGACCATTGTACTGTACCATATAAGATGCCCCTATATTACTAGTATTTCATCGGTGGATTAGAAATATTGCTCAGATGTCATAAAGAATTCGATTAAGCAGTTATGAGGTAAGTCGCAGAGATTGTACATATATTAATCATGTTCATCCATTGACTAGCTTGGCTCGTCATAACAGTTGAAATTGGCTGTAATCCCTATTTCTTTAGGTAATTTGTGCACGGGTCAGGGTATGTAGGCTCTTCGTGAAAGAAAATATGTGTACTGTAGAACTTTCAAATGCTTCTTATTGCACGTCAACTAGATGACAAGAAGCCACAACAATTCACTTGGTAAGTCATAATATGATAAAATTGAAGGACTATATTGAGAATTACTTTGTTAACAATGAAATATCAAACAAACATCAACATCACTTTTCAACTTACATTTTTCATATGTATATCGTTAAGCTGTAGTACGTGTATTTTAAAGGTTTGAACAGGTAACTAAGAAATAGTGGAGGCAGTTGTGAGACTTAAGTGAACGTTGGGGACCGTACTATAGGTACGGTCTTCACTAAGGATTGCACTGCTGGTCACCATCCACCTTTGCTTATAGTATTAACTTCGGTCTACAATATCGAGTTATCAGACTATAATAGTTGACTAAGTCTTTATCACTTTCCTTGTATAAACAAAATAGATCAGTGTACATATTTGGTGGTATTGGATTCTAACCACAAAATCTTCAAGGCTGAACACGAGACAACACGGAAAACAGATAATCAATATTTAACGCGAAGAAATACCTAACGATGGAGAAGGCAAGAACAAGGATTTGAGTTAATCGGAGTTGGTCGAATAGCATGGCTTGGTCATGCAGACGTGGTCCCCGCTGAATGTTACCTTATATATTTTATTCGTATAAAATGTATCGTTCTTTCTCCGGTTTAAGCTTGTCCTCTATCATGTATTGGTGATTGTTAAGATACAGTGAGTTGGTGTAGTCGATGGTGTGACTTCCACGTAAGGCAGTTATATTATGACAAATCTACAATTTTAGGATTGGGTCTATTATTAGGGCAGTACTAATATCATAGTAGACCATAACTCTACACATACATATGTGCGTGAAATAAGTGGATAAACAAACTACACACCTTTAAGCAAAGAAGTATTTGTGGAATTGTGATTTACTAGCATCTTCATGAATAATAGTCAAACATTAAGTCATCTCTTTTAACCTGTGCATAGCATAGTATGTGCTAAATATTGTAATGTTCAGGTTTTTCCTCTTGCTCCCATTCATGCATTTTAATGTAAATGCGTTTCGTTTTGTTGGATTATATATAAGAAGATGCACTGTCTGATAAAATTCAGTGTCAGTGTTTAAACGGACTTCAATTTTGATTCACAACCACTTGCATCTAATCAAGACTTTGAACATTCTTCTTCTGAAACTATAAAATCTCATACTGAGAGTTTTCTGGTTTCTGTGCCGTAGACACAAATGGAAATGAAAAAGTAAGCGATTCTGTTTATCCACTAATGTACATCAACACTTCCTTTAGGTACAACTATTATGTTGACTGAACGCATTTGTACAGCAACTAAATATACTAGACTAAATACGTGACATAATCTTCGTTTTATCTGAGCAGGTATGTTACGTAAATAAGTCAATTATGGATAATTAGGCCTTTAGACCAAAAAAACAAACTACAGTCCAGTAGAACTTACCTAACAGAGAACTGAGGATTACAGTCGTCAGGTCATCAAAACATAGTTTACAGCACAACTACAGGAAATAAACTTAGCCTCAAACATTTCTCCAGTACCAATATTCACTGATGGCCTACTTAAGAACAGGCATGACTATTGTTAAGCTTTCCGTAACTTACGATATCATTCTTGAATGTACTGCACATGTCCGGTATAACGCAAACTGATATGTTGAACATAAATTACAGCCGTATTAGAGTTCAAAGGCGAATCTAGCTTTTTAGTAAAAATTGCATCGTAATTTGACAAATTCATTGACTACATGAATGTAAACATGACCGCTGCTCTGGCCTATTATACACTAAGTTGATGTGGCAATGTTAAGTATGTCTTCTTTGTTATATTGTCTACTAAAATAGGTTTAGAACATATGTGAAAAATCTCCTACACTAAATGCACTACTACTTATATTATCATCTTGTCAAACAATTTATTTTGAAATGTTGAGGAGACAAAAGCTTTCATATATTTTGCCGTATGCTGAATTAATTTGATGGAATAATTTCTTCAACGTGATAGAGTAAATGTTTTCGAAAATTACATGTAAATTTGTATTTGTGCATCAGTTTTAAGAGGGCGGTAGGTACCAAAACAGTTGTAGCTGCTCAATTTGCGAGAAAGAGACCCTCAGCCAAAGTTGTCTTTTCGTGAGATTGGTATTTTTCAATCATACTTTGATTGGTTTTTCTGGAGTTCTCTAAATCAACCTTGTGCTGTAGGTGAAGTCCATTTTATTGGTTGGACTTAAGTTCCTAAAGCTAAAAGTTTAGGGTTATGAGTAATGAATGTATTCAGATTTGAACTCAGAATGTTAGATAGAGTAAATGGAACATTTGGTCGAATTCACTTAAACCTGTCGTCTGTTAGTCAGGGGGTTTTGTACTTATTCTTGCGATAGTTATTTAATATATACATGTAAATATTAGAGCATATTTTGTGAAAAATTTGGTTAAATATATTTATTGGACGCTGGCTAGATCCACTTGTCAGCAGCGTATCTGATTCTAACCATTGTAAGTAAGAGTTTTTGTTGTGGAAATCAAATCGTTTTACGTATGTCTGTGCATAGTTTTGATGTGCGATGCATGGAAACAAAATTCGGCTACAGATTTTGATAGAATATTTCGGAGTAATAGTTTGTTGCACTACATTTTCTCCCCCAACAACATTGAGGAAATATTCTTAACTAGAAAATAACTTTTATAAAGACGAGATTCCGATCAGCTGTGCCAAAGGTGCAGATAAAATAATGGCGCAATGATTAAAATATAAACTTTCAGGTCCGATTTGGAACGGACAGGAGGCTTCGTGTCCTATGTCGGTCCTGATAAAAATAGTCTCTAATTTGATCCAGCTCCCTTTTAGAAATGCCGAGCGATGGAGCTTCAATCACATGGTGAGTTTGTAGTTGAATATGATCATCACTACAGGAAGACTACGTGTCAGTTAACCGATAAGATTTACCGTAAGCCAAATACCAGAACGCAGTTGATGGCTGTAGTCGAGATGTATTTGTTGGCGATCTTGTGGCATCGACAGAATGCCGAGATCGTGCCAAGTCACAAATGTGGTTACTGAATTCGTTCAAGGTCACAATCAACAGAATAATATATGCGTTCTGGTACAGCTAAACATACAAATACAGTAAAACAATCCACGGTACAATTGGTTATGATAATAATTGTTTCCACTAAACCAATCATGGTCCCTTTATAAAAAAGGTCATTACAAGGTAATGAATTCCATTCGTTTATGTTTCTTCAGGAAAGTCAATAGTCAGCTGGTAATTAGTTTGTTTTGGGCTTGTGAACCATTTTTTAGTGTTCTCTTAAATTTTCTGTTTTGGAAGACAAGAAAATTGAGGGCATATCAGATGCAATTTTGTCACTAAGTAATTTGAAAACTGTAATCAGGTTACTCCTAGTTCTCCGACATAACGATGGGATTATTTTTGGTTTAGCTCATCGAGCGTCATACGGGAGCTTTACTATTTGCAAAATCAGCGTAGTTTTAGGTCCTTTAAACCTCTTGTAAAAGCTCACTGTCATTTTTTAAAGGAGGGGATAGCTGCTTATTTGCAGTGCCCAAGTTCGGGACTCACGAATACTTCATACACGCCAATACGTCTTTAGCATAGATATGGCTAAAGACTCAACGAATTGACCATAGGGTTCCAAACCTTTAACGGTTACCGCATGACAGTGTGCAGTAGTCTTTGGTTCTTGTATAACGATGCCTCTCAAATCATTGTGTGTCTGGACAATGAGTAGCTCACTGTCATTCATTGTGCATGAATCTATAACTATATCAGCAATTGCCAAGTTTGAGATCATTCAAAAACTTCTCCATGTCATCTTTAGGCTCTTGGCCACCACCTTTACTTTATGTCGCGCTCCATACCTTGAGATCATCAGAATATAACAAAACCGATGTTGATAGGAGACGAGGAATGTTATTCGCATATGTTGTACGACGGAGAGAAATCTACCTAAAATTGGTCATGAATTCAATAACCGTTCCTTTTGAAACTGTAAACAAAATGCTAACAATGAAAATATTTCGTACCTGAAGTTTAAAAGATTTTTTACTGGTGTTTTGTTTAAGTAAATTAAATGAATTGCTCAAGATACAACCTATACAGTCGCATTTATAATTTGTTCCAAATGAAGCAGATGGAGTAGAGCTTGCGTTTTGCAATTTACTTTCTGTAGATCCACTTATTATTAGCAGGTTTGTTTTTTTAATTGTAATACCTTAATAAATAATACGGAAAAATCCAAATCAGTAGTCTACAATATTTTTGTTTGTTTTTGCTCACATATTCTGTGCTCACTTCGTTTAAGAGGTTCCATAAATTAATTATTGGGTTATCGTTACTCAACATTTTAATGTAGGCATGAACATAGTATGATAATGTCCTGAAAAGTTACTGCAGGTGTATGTTTGACTTATTGGTCAGTTATCTCCATCAAAATGTGATGTCTTTTGAGCACTTTTCAACAACCAAAATTTTTTCTATCATCTATAATCGGAGAAATTTTTAAAACCATAGTCAATTCAGTGTTATTGTTAGCTATATTCAAACCACTTGATAACTGGGAGTAAGTTTCTGTATTTCACACACTTTCGAAGTGTTTTTTCCACACACATTTATGCTTCCTACGTAATTGATGAAATATTCAAACCCTCCAAGTTGTGAATTTCTGATAATTTTATATAATGATGTTATTGTTGCCAAAGGCTTGTTAGTAATATGAATTTAATTGTCTTGTAAAGCGTGAATTTGGTAAATGTTTTTGTTCATTTTAACGGTGTTGTTCAATAATATGCCGTACTCTTGACTTTGAAAAACGGTCAAGCCATGGTTTATAACCTTACATTAAATATGATACCAAACTAATACCACTGTATATACTTTGATTATTTGAATATTTCTGAGCTTTTAGCTCATCACATTGAAAGACAAAAGTGTAGATCTAAACATGTTTGAACGTTAAATATTTATTTTATTAAGTAATGAAATTATATATTGCTTTAAGTTAAAACTATTTCGTGACCTGTTGAACCCGTGGTAATGAAATTTCATTTTGTTAAAACGTACGACATTTTACACGGTTCCTAAAGTAATATTACACATTCCACGTCTTATTTCTATTCCTACTGTTCATGTTCTAGTCTGAAAATGTTTCTACTAGCATCCTTTTATCTAGATGTTTAGCAAGATCCAACTGTATTTACATTGCAAACACAACGTATCATCAAATAAATTAATTTTATTACAACTTATAAATAGGAGTTGTTGGTGCTAATTACTGGACAGTGTACTGAAAGAAGATAGAAGTTTTGTAATCAGAAATTGTTTACTCGGTGATTAATTTACTTGTAATTATAATTTCAAACTTAAGTAGTAGTTCTTATATATTTCTGAAAAATTTTAATTGTCTTGGAGGATTAAATTCAAAATCAATACAGTCGTACATAAGGTACAAAGAGTATGAAGTCTATTACCGTATCCTATTAACTAAATGGCAGGTGCAAGATAAATACCTGTGAGCGATATGATAGTTGTCAGAGTAAAATTAGTGAAAACTGATCTAATGTCATGTTCTTAATATCTATGATATTCTAGGTTAAAGCTTCGAAAAATCACTGGCTGAGTGAGCTTTGACGAAACTTATCATAAGGTATTACTCAAACACAATATCACTAGCTAACTGAAAAACTAAAGATACGAAAAACGATTCTCTTTGTTTGAGATTGAAAGTTAATTTAGATAAAAGAAGGACAAATTGACTGATTTGCGTAGTTTATTTTCAATATTTTGACATGTAGTTAATCTGTAATATCGACGACCTGCAAATTAATCCACTTGAGATATAAATGATCGAGAGAGATTATGAAAAATTCTGCCAGCTGAACTCACTATACGGGAATAAATAATCGTAATTTTAGCATTTCTAAGTCCATATTCATTGTCGTTGTATTGATAATCATCTTTCTATATTTTGTATTTACCACATAATATTATATCTTTTTGCTCTTACAATCATCTTAAATTATTTAGATAATGTGTACTTAAATGCATTATTAAGACAGTGCTACCGGTTTTTGACTAGTTCTAATTTTTGAAAAGAGATATGACCACTCACATCTCAAATCAGTGTTTGGTTTTATTGACAACAAATGGTGTTTTATTAAATTCTGTTTTATTTGATTTCAGTTTTCCTAAACGTTTTGTGTTGGAACTGAATATTATCCACCACTCATGCATGTGGAGAGATTAAGACCACAAATATATCGTGATTATTATAATGTTGGGACGTCTTATGATGGTTTTAGTCCAGGAAGTTTTTCTGAATATGATAGAAGTTTGGTTACTTCTCGTGTTTATGAAAGAACACGGATACATACATTAGCAGGTAAATCTGATTTCATGATGCTAAGTTATGTGAAGCGGAGAGGCAGACGGTTCAAAAAAAGACATTTACAAAGTGGGCGAATACATTTCTGAGGAGGGTAGGAATTGAAATATATGACCTTTTCTTGGATTTACGTGACGGAAAGATTTTATTACAGCTATTAGAAATACTTTCTGGAATTAAAATGGTATGTTTTTTATTCACAGCGATCATTTTCCTTTATCGTCCTCTTGTTTCGTTTACAGCCTAGTCCGACCTTAGGGAGAATGAGGATTCATTGTTTAGAAAACATCGACAAATCCCTCTTCTTTTTAAGCAATTTCGGAGTTCATTTAGAAAATATAGGGGCACATGATATTGTTGATGGAAATGCAAGGATTACACTTGGACTATTATGGATGATTATTCTTCGTTTTCAAATTCAAGATATCATATTTTTGGAGAAAGTCGATCCTCTAGGAATCAAAAGTGATGTGCAACGATATTCAAAGGAAGCTTTATTATTATGGTGCCAGCTGAAGACTGCAGGTTATCGGAACGTTGACGTGCAAAATTTTACAACTAGTTGGCGTGATGGCTTGGCTTTCAACGCTCTTATCCACAGGCATCGTCCAGATCTGGTCAATTTTAATGAATTGTCAGTAAACACACCACTGCAAAATTTGGAGTCTGCCTTTATAGTTGCGGAAAAGAATTTGGGCATATCTAGGCTCTTCGATCCTGAAGACATATATGTCCAACAGCCAGATGAAAAATCTATTGTTACTTATGTTGCTACATATTATCATTACTTTTCAAAAATGAAGTCGGAAACTGTTCGTGCTCGTCGTTTGGAAAAATTTATAACTTACTGGCGTGATCTCCAGAATTCTTTCGATTGGTACGAAAGACGTGCTTCAGATCTTTTGTCATGGATTGCTAAAACAGTATTGTGGTTGAATGATCGTCGTTTCCCCAATCAAGTTGAAGAAATTCAACAGATTATGGTTTCATTTAAAGAATATCGTCTTCAAGAAAAGTCGGACAAGTTCAATGAAAAAGGTGAACTTGAAGCTCATTTTCTTTTAACGCGTACAAAAATGAGAACACTAGGACTTAGAAATTATATACCATCCACAGAGGCACAAATATCCCAACTCAATCGTGCATGGAATGCCTTAGAAAAAGCTGAGTATGGACGTGAAATAGCTTTGAGAGAAGCGCTAGACAAGCAAAAACGTCTACTGCATTTGTTTACACGCTACGAAAAGAAAGCAAATTTGAGAAAAGCTTGGATTAATGATAATTTTAAATTGGTTGAGGTATGTGATGATGATAAGAATTTAGCAATGACTGAAGCGTCATTAAAAAAGTATGAAGCTCTAAAAGCTGATATTTATGCATATTTTGACAGAATACAGACAATTCAACAGATTGCTGATGAACTCATTGGTAATGACTTTTTTAAGCGAGACATTGTTTTAAAAGTCCAAAAAGAAATTCAACATATGTGGGATCGACTCTTAAAAGTAATGAATGAAAGATACAAAATTCTTGAAAATAGAAAAAACCTGTTTAAAAAGTTTTCAGAAACAGATTATCTCATGGGATCTATACAATCTCTTCTATCTAAACTACAAATCGATGAATTTGATAATCACTTAGCTGCTATTGAAGAACGTTTAAAACAATATGAATTAATAGAAACAGATATACGTTCAATTCATCGAAATATATCAACCCTTTTTGAATTAGAATCTCAAATTGGATACTCTCCAGAGTTGTTTGGTTTTAAAACTAATACTGTAGCAATTGAAATAAAAAAACAAAATAATCTGTTAAAAGATGCTTATTCACAACTTGTACAATTGATTGAATCTAAGCAACGGTCTATAGAATTTCTAAAACTTTATCACGGTTCAGAATATGAGTTAGATGAACAGTTAATTTCAATAGAAGAACGTATATCATTTTTGCAGAAAAGTGAAGCGTTTGTTGACAATGGTAATATTGATGTTTTCTTCCGGCGACATAAAGCGGCTGAATCTGAACTAGAAACACAAAGATTGATTATCACTCGACTATTTGAACGAACTTCCAGTTTAATTGAAGAAGAATGTCCAAATTATGAAAATCTAAAAGAAAAGGTGACAAAAGTTGAAAAAGCGTGGGAACAACTCATAAATCTAATGGCTAAACGTAAAACTAATTTATTATTTATGAAAGATTTACGTTCTTTTGTGTTAAGTTGTGATGATGCAGATGCATGGATATCGGAAAAATATGAACTAAGTTCCAGTGCAATGCGTCTTGCTATGCAAACTGACAGTATTTATACTATAGAAAAATTAACGAAACAACATCAGGAAACTATTTCCAGTGTGAATAACTTCCAGACTACTATTGATCAAATGAAGCTTCAAGCAGACGAGTTATTAGGATATATAGACTATTTGTATACTGTAGCTGATAAAGATGTTAAATCAACAGAACCTATTTTAGAGGCTACCATAAAATCTAAGAATGAGGTTGGAAATTTAATAAAGAATAGAATGAAAGGTCTCTTAGATTCGTTTTCTGTTCTTAGTGGATGCATTCGTCAGACACAGTTTCTACTTTTAGACGCTGTATCACTTCATCAGTTGTTCCAAATGGCTTCATCGACGTATAACTGGATTATTGAGAAGGAAGTTTATATCCAGCTGTTAATAATGGACGACCTAAAAGAAGAAGAGTTTTCTAAGATTATAGAAGGCGATGTCAGTGCTAACCAAGGGTTAATTCAAAGATTAGAAATTGTTAAAAATAGATTTTCTGACTTAGAGGAACAGATGAGTACAGCAGCTGAGCAAGTAAGTAAATTTACAAATCGTTTGTTGCCTTATTATCAATTTGTTTGTAGCACCAAACGGTTATGTTGAGAAGTTCCAAGTAGATTAGACTAGCGTTTATTGCACACTATTTGCCAGATAAGTGGTAATATAATGAATGTTCACTATGACATTCAGCGCAAAATATTAGCGTTTTACCAGGCTTTAAAACAAAGCCATGTCATTCAGGGTCTCTAGCAACCGATGGTTAGAGACCCTGAATGACATGGCTCAAAATCGTTTGCGATGGCGCAGGTGCATCCACTCTTTGTGTTCTCCCAAATTCTAATCTTCTGAATCCTTCATGTCCCGTTTTCCTCTTTCCAAATTTATTTCACTGGATTATACTCTTTAAATAACATCTCCAAACCCTAATCTTCCCGATTACTGCTTATACTCTTATTACCTCTACCACTACGGGATTTGAATCGACCACTGCATCTCTGTGCTAATGTGGTGTGGCAACTCGAACTGATGTACGTACGTACGAAGTTTTACGTTGTTACTGACTGACTGATTGACTGACTGACTGACTTAAAACAAAGGTAAACAAACTTTTCGAGTAAAACAGTTTGTGAGTCTAACGTTGCAAAACGAAGTTTGCTACGTTCCTTAAGTTTCTTAGATTGTTGTTTGAGTTTGACTTCAAACACCACGCCATGACACTGTAATATTGAATATCACTTTTCCTTAAAACAACTCCAAATGACCTGACTTATGACCGATTTTACTCCCTTAAGTGATTTTTCAGGTTGCGCACTTTGATAATGGGTTGGATTTAGCCCGCATGATGCGGTTTGTTCACCTCCTTTATAAAGGATCGAAGTAGTCTTGGCGCGGTACTTTATGTCAGTTTTGTGTTTTGGCTGAAAAGCTGTCATAGAAAGACAAACGACATATAACACCAATACTGGATCGTCTCATGTATTTTAGAAAAATAAGAACAATATAGTAGGCAAACTAATGGAAACGAGAGAAAGTGGGATTTTAACATTGTGATTAAATAATTATGAACATTAAGGTCGAGTTAAGAATAACAGGATCAAACTGAAAATTATGATAGCTTGGTATACAAGTAATAGAAAAAGAATGAAAAATTATGATCTCTTTGGAAAAGCGTCCCAATTCCGCCAGGACAAACGACCAAGGGAATAGTATATTATACTCTGTATTAGACATAAGATAAAATAACAAGGTGACTTTAATACTTATAAAGTCGAATGAAAGTAAATGCGTGTTTGTATACTGTATCAACCCAGAGCATGTTGATCACCTTTGTAAATAGTCGATTAAAAAGTCTTCTAGGTCTAAGGTGAATAAATATAATGTCATATACGGTGACTAATTTGTTACTAATCAACTGAGTGTTCATCTCATTTCATATTGTTTAAAGTACATTATAAACCCATAACTTTCGAAAAATTATTAATCCATTTGATATTAATGTACCAAATCAATTTATGTGACGATGCGGTAGACAGACTAGAAGCTAGTGTACTATGTTAGGTTCCATCAAACATAATTCAAGTACCTTTCTTTTGATAGTTTCCAATATCCAAATTAAATGATATAGTCGCAATTGATTGATCACTGGGTGGTGACCAATGTCATGCTTGTCTTGTCCCTATTAGTGCAATGTGGCCACCAGTCTAGGTGACTCGACACTGCGGGCACTATGTATTGAGATTTAGATGGTGGTTGGAGGTAGTCAACAGGAAACCCTGGACCCGGGTTTCGTGCTACTTGGCACTCGTCAGCAAGGTGTACCTGTAATCTTGAGGGAACTGGTGCTTCCTGGCGGATTCGATCTCGTGTCACCCAGCTTCACAGTCAGAGAAGTTACCACTGAGCTATCCGAGCCGCGACTAACCTCCTGTAGTACTGAGATGTAATCACAATTGATTGAAATGATATAGTGATTTTTCACATCTCATCTCATGTACTGGATTTACTTTTAATTCTTATGTATATGACTCATTATTACATTGAAAGTCAAAACGAGATATTCCTACAGAAAATAAAGAATTACTGAGTTTCAAAAAAGTACCCAAAACACAGTGTTTTACCGCTCTGTAAATTTTAATTTTAAAACGGTACAAATACTGTACAATATTTTTAAATATTATAAATTTACATACAATTAATTGCCTTTATGAATTTAAATAAAATCAGAACAATAATTAAGGCCGAATCATATGAATCCACTATATTTTGTGGTTTCTCATTAGCTGCTAATGAATTAATCTTAACTGTTTTTTTTCATAACTGATACTGTAATGTAATTGATAAATAGAATATACAAATTATTAGGATTGACATATTCACTATAATCTTTATATTGGAGTTCTTGAAGTTCTTTTCTTCAATAAATATTCTTTATGTGTAATAAATATTTAGGTGTCTACTGTGAACATGATGATTGCTAATTTTTTAAATGAACCAAAAAGAGATGACCAATCATTAGTTAATAAAGAAATGACAATTGAAAAAGTTATCAATGTTCAAGATCATTTAAACTCAGCTTGGAATAGAATCGCTGATACAGTTGAATCTCATAGAGACAGAATAGTTGAAGAATCATTTTATATTAATTTATTCATTGAATGTAAATATACATCAGAATGGATTTCAGAAAAAGAAGCAGTTTTATTTTCAACAGATTCCATTGATGCTAATAGTTTAACTGGTTTGGTAGAATTAAGAAGACGTTTATTTAATTTACAAGGAGATTTAAAAGCAATTGAAGCACGAGTTCAAAATATTGGTGAACGTATAGGAGAATTACTTGGTATGACAGAACAACAAGAAATTGCATATGATGAACAAGATATAAAGTTAAAGTCTAAACGAAGAGCGGATTATTTAATGAAAGAACATATGAAACTTACACAGCAGTGGCTTAATTTAAAAGAAGCACTTAAACAGAGAGTTAATCGAATATCTACTGAAGGTCAAGTGAGTCGTTTTCTTGAAAAACTTGATTCATTTCAAGATTGGATGAGAAAACTAAAAACTGATGTATTTGTCCGTGAATTTCCAAGTGATTTACAGGTAAGTTTATTTATAAAAACAATTTCACTAGTTTCTAAAGATTTCATCCATGAAGTTAACGTAATATATACATAATTGCACTTGCTGTTTGTCCTCAACTAGAGGTTACATTATTACATGTATTAAATATTTACTTTAATTGTAGATAGAAGTGGTTCGTGTTAACGAATCAATACCAAAATAAAAATCACTGAAATTCAGATTAATGGTTAGTTTTTCATCATGTTAAGAATGCACCTGCACAATTTGTTGTTGAAATCTCCTAAAAACGTTCATTGTAAGTTATATTATAGTGTCTCAGTCAGCACACTATCCTAGTTTGTCATAGATGCTACTGATTCCACAGAAGTTCATTAGCTCTTAAAGTGTGAATTTCCTTGTGTTAACCAAAGAAAGAGATTTTGAAGGTAATCGCTAGTACGATGGAACCGTTACACTAAGCGGTTGTAAATTGTGATTGTAAAGCTCTGTTCACTATTGTAGGCTCCATTACATGTTTACAGTTGGTAACCATTTTCAACCACCACAACACTACCATAGTCCAATACTATATTTTTTGAAAAACTGCCTGTTCAGATAAAAAGTGAACAATGAGTGTTAGTAATACAATCTTAAAGTGATGTATCTAGTTATATCCTATCAACATTGAATTGTTTGTAAACTAAGCTATTCAGAACACAGTTAACCGAGAATGGGCAAATTACTATTTATAAATGCGTAAACGGATTTATATGGTCCGGAACAATTTGTATTTCCAATTCAGTTGTATTTCAGTATAATTTCCTCTATATATGATAGGTCTTCCGTTTCTTTTCAAGTAATACGTTCAAAAGTTCAGTAAAAGCATAAAAGTCATTTAATTATTAGGTCGACTTATATGTTATCCACTTGTCTATCGATTTGTTCGTATAAAAAATATGGAAATAACCTGCTTACTGGACGTTTGTTTATAGTTTGAATAAATGGTCTATTAATTTTCTGTTTATTTACTGGTCTAACCAGTTGAATAATAACTTAAAATGAGCATGAAACACATTTCAACTAACATATATATTGTCATAGTTCAGTAAATTGATTTGATAGCAGATATTAAACACAATTAATACATTATGTTATTCGTTATCATATAATAAGTACGATTGTAGAAAATATTTTTTCAATTAATTCTTTGTTATTATTTGTTAGTTTAAGTATGGATATTTGTTTTACTTAATTTGAGTATATCAAATATGTCAGATAGTTTAATATGAAACTATATTCAAAAGAGTTACTAATTAGTTAAAGGTTCATTACTGAACGCGATGTTTGCAACATATAACTTTTAATTGGTATGAACACTATTTATTAATTAGAGACATTAAATTTGTTTACGGGAATATTTCTGTTATTAGAGTATTTGGAATTAACATACAGACGAAGAATATTTGTTAATAGTTGTACAAATGCTTTTGGTGTTTTTGAGTTCCCTGAACTAGATGGTTTAATTATAGAGCTTTCTCTGCCTTTCTGAACAAAATTATCAACGCTTATTTTATATAAAAGTGAGCTTCATACTTGCTCCACAAGCCTTTTATCAACTTATTCTGGTGGCCTTTTTTACGATTGATAATCGTCATCAGTTCTATTGTCTCCGTTTTCCTTTGTATCCAAGTTGATTATTTTGTTCCGTTGGTTTTTGATCACGTTATTCATTGACATGTATCGAATGGGTTGATAGTTCAGATCTGATTTGATGTGATTTTTAATTAACCTGAATGTCATGTTTTCAACGATACTCTGCCATTGCTATAATTTTCTAATACTATATATTGACATCAGTGATAACATGTATTATTTTAATGATATTTAGCGATTCTTTATGTACAAGTGAAGAGATCCTTCACTTTGTTCCGTGTAATCAAAGATGTCATGACTCAATTTATGAGTATTTCCGAGTTGCTTTCTCTTCGGGATAACTTAGGGGTCATCCGCGTAGCGTATCCAAATGTTTGTATCGACAAATTCTATTTGACAGTGAATATACTATGTTGGTTGATGAATATATTTTAACTAATACTATCTATATTTTTAAATTAAATCACAACGTATTATCAGGAAATGACACTAAATTTGAAAACTAATCTTTTTTGATATATAGTGTGTAAAAATTACTTATAAACATTTTCAGGAAACTGAAAATCGTCTAACAGTTATAGAACAAAGTGCTCAAGAAATCAAAGACTATGAAAATGAAGCAATTCAACTATTTGATACTGGGAGACAACTGCTTAAAGGTTACTATGATACACCACATATTATGTTGGGACAACGGTTAGCTGCACTTGAAGATGATTGGAAATCAATTCAAAGTTCAATGGTCAGTTGTACTACTCGGCTTCAAGAACGTTATGCTTTGCAGGTAATTTTTCACTGCGCTTTTAAAAACGGTTTAAACAATTTTTGTTATATTACTTATCTTCCTGATAATATTTTTATTAAAAAGTATTTATTATCCTTCGTATTACATTCACTTTATTGTGACTTACATGTTAGTCATATTCACAGTTACTCTAATTATTCGAATGATTAAGTTTTTTCTACACTTCACATATTTCTCATAATTGCTTACTTAAACACTTGTAGTCAAATTTCTGACCACAATTCAATTTTTTAGCACTTTATCAATTACAAAACTTTTTAGACAAATTAATGTAGTAAGAAGCCGTGACGAGTACAGTGCAACCGTATCTGTTGTGAGGCAGTAACTCACTGAAGGCATTGGGTGACGGTCGCACAGTATTGTGGATTGGTTAATTTTAGACATTAACACCGTTGGATGCCGGCTCTGCGGTCTAAAGACTAGGCGTTCACGCGCGAGACCGGAGGTTCAGGGTTCGAGTTCGGTGTGCGGGGCCGCGCATGCACACTGTCGTCCAGTTCTGTCAAGTTTTAAATTGTGGTCTAACATTAATCCATTCATGTTATCAATCTAAACTAACTGATGTATGTATGTAAATCACTGTAACGTGTATGACTTTCTATGTTCAGTGACTGTCAATAAATGTAAACATGGAATTTTCTCTTGAGATTTTAAACTTTCGTTTGTAGTTACATCACTGATGAACATTGAGTTTGATAGTAAAAAGTTAACATATTATGTAGTTATTTTTCGTTACAAATAAATCTCAGATATGAAAATATATTGGACGAGAACATAAGTGTGGACAACCAACTGTATTTGAACACAAAATTACAGAACGTCTTAGTAAAATCTGAGAACCGTACAGTAAATACTTAATTTGCAAAATGTCAATCATTTGTTTGAAACTTGACTGTTCTTTCATTTCCACAGTAATCATTTTTTGTTCTGTCTCTCTGTTCTTTGATCTTCTTAATCTGCTGCCAGGTATTTCACTTTCGATTTATATTGCATACTACTTATATCTGTCGACATCATTAACACACACCACAAAAATATCGACAACCAGAACTCCTGGAGCCTTGTGGTTCGAGATCAGAGTTTTCCAACAAACCTTGATGAACCCTCGGTATTAACCACTTTTCTTTAAACTCCTAGTATTCACTTTCGTAGCATTACTTTAGCAACCTGGATTTCAGTGAGTAGGATTTCCTTAACAGAAGATATAAGTTCATGGCAGTTTGAGGTCGTCTCGAGAGAAATTACGAACTCTCCTATATATATCAAGAATGAGAAACCTATCATCTATGGCATCGAACAATTATCACTTTTGTTGTGGATGCACAGGAATAGACCAATAATTATCGTGTTAAGTCCAATGGTGTCCTTGGACTTTAAATGGACATTTCCTATTGGTCGATATCTGTTCACTTGTTGAATATTGTACAAAATGTTGTTTTCTATTTTATGGTACGATGTGGTATGCTTGATTGGTATATAAACAAAGTATGTTTGAAATATAATGATTCATATCTCTGAGGCTGTGACTTGTGTTCTGGACTCAACTAACTGGGCTAGACAGGGAAGTGGGACCAATCGAGACTCTAGGCCGTCCGTACGTGTTTACGTGTCACTGTAATCGGTCGATAAGTACGCTGCTCTCTAATTTTCCAGTCAAGGACACAACAATTAGCACAGGTTAAAAATCGACAGCAACTTAAAGCCATAACAACTTTATTTTGCAAACAGACTAAACTTGAAGATATAAACAGAATGATTTCTATTCGCTACTTATCTCATAGGTCATTAAATTCAACTAAATAAGTTATCATATGTTTACATTACTGAGGAGTTCATATTATTATTGAATTGAATTATCATATTTCAAATGGTTTTTCAAATGATGTCAGTCTGTAATAAAAACTTCTTTTTGAATCAAAGCAATCTCTACAAAACGACCAGATTTAATAGATGGACAGGTTTACTTTGACTAAACAAAGTTAATGTATCTAGTGAAAAGAATAAATTCTACTCGATAGCAATCACATTTTTCATTCAACTGTATAAAATTAAATTGTAATCATTCCATTGTCCTCTATTTTCTTTTTTGACAATGATTACAATAGTTAGTATCATAACATCATTATTTTTTTCCAGATTATAAATAACATCCAAATATTTAATTGACACAGTATATTTATTTGTCTAATAGCGTTTGTGTACCTTACTGTTACTGTTACAAATGGTTCATGAATTTCACTAAATGAAATATTATTTAATTTAAACAATCAATTCATTTATGTTGTTTTATTTAAACGTTTAAAAACTCACCGTAAATGAAAATATTTTTACATTCGTTATTTGATCAATTTGATTTGCTTACACTGATAAAATTGCTGACTAATAAATTTTGATGACAATTTTTTTTCTCGGTATGGAGACTTATGGAGATTATAGTATTTTTAAAGTTGAATTGACAAATCGATCTAAGCTAAATCATCATTGAAAACCTATAATCACTGGACGGTCGTTTCGTCTTAGCATGGAATTCTTCGATCCCACATGTGGGACTCAAACCCAGAAACTTCATTCTCTCACGCAAATGTATTTGATAAAAGTTTGGTATAATTTACAATAACAATAGTTTACTGTCCAATGAACAACGTAGAAATTCCCACAACATACTTAAAAACAACTAGAATATATATTGCAATCAGTAGTGTTTTGTGATAGTCAAAATTGTGAATAATCCATGACAAGATTCTATGTTTTACTGACTAAATATTGACACAGAAATAATTATCTTAAAGTTACCTGATATGACTGGCAAGTAAGGACAGACCATATTCTACTCAAGCCTGGATAGTGAGAAATTTGATGATAAGAGAGCTTATTGCGAGTGAGTTGTCTGAATAACGTTCCACATATCTCTATTTGAATCAGTCCACTACCTATCTAATTACTGAACCTAACATCAGATGAATGCTATTTTCAGAAATCTGTTATTAATTAATTACGTTATAGTATGTTTACTGTTTGCATATTTTTGGAAGATGATCGTTTTTGTCCACAAATCTCTATAATTAAGACATAGATACGTCTAACTTTGTATACTTTGTAAGCTGACAGTTCATAGTAATGATCATAATAAATAAATTAATGTAAGCAAAGATGGATAGTGGCTGGTAGTGGAATCCAGGATGTGCGTTTCTTCCTATTTTTGACTCGTAAGCTGGATGTACCTGCATCCCAGAGTTAATATTCACTCGAATTCGAACCCAGTACCATTCGCCTAATACGCCATCGCGTTATTCACTTAGCTACTGAGTTATGATAGCCACTTGTTTGTGCAATTGAGTGAAGTTTAAATTCACTTGGTATTGTTCGCTTCTATCTTCCTATTGTTGTTTAGGATCTCAATTGATCAGTCTCTTGTTAGCTCGAGTCCCGGGGTGAACATCAACTCTAGGATGCAGGTACATCCAACTTACGAGATTCAAATATGGTGAAAAGCGCGTCCTGGACTCTACTGCTAGCCGCCATCCTTCTTTGCTTATAATGCTAGTGAATTAAAGCAATATCGAGGCAATCCGTACATGATGCCAACAAGCGACTGATCAGTTGCATTCCTAATCAAGAATCAAAAGACACAAGCAAGCAACAGCAAGCGAACTTAAATTAATGTAATATGTAAATTTCTCTTATAAACTTCCCACAGTTTCATAATATTGATGTCAAGGTGTCTGAATACTTGTTCAGATATCCAAGAATGAAGACAGGGTATCCTGTGGGTAGATGATTTAAACAAAAATGAAATCAACCTAAAAGATGAACTGTGGTGTGTGCTACTTATATTGAAATAAGTAGTATATGATGTTAGTCGTGAACAGAAGGTCTGGTAGCAGAGAGACAAGAGGATCGAACAGCAAAGAATGGGAACAGAATGCAATTTGTATGAAAATGCAAGAACAATGAAGTCTGAGTCATTATGAGACAATTGATGGACAGTTTGCAAATTACGTATTTACTATTTGATTGTTAAATCTTATTAACAAGTCCTGTAATTTATCCGATTATCCCCACTGGTGTTCTTGTTCACTACAAAACTACTGAAAACCGTTGTCATTATACACTTATTAAATTATGAACAAGTCACTTAGGCTATTTTTATTAAAATCGGAGTAACGTTGCTCAAAATTATGCTCACATTTAGAAGTGCATGAAGCTTTGGTGGATAAATTAAATTATTCTCTGAGATTTTAACACCATTTTCGTTGGTGGATATAAAATCAACTTTAAAACTTTAAAAAGCTTCTAGTTAATAATACCAAATATGATCCTTTAATATTTCCCCTGTTGTTTTATTTTGTAACTATTTCTAGATATCATTAGATTTGTTACAATCCTTTCTTCCATGATTTTCTTTTAACTACATTGACTGCTTATTGAAAAAATTAATAGTTCTTACACCAATTAAACATCAGTACGCAGTTTTATTGGAGTTTCATATGTGCAAATTGAATGAGTTAGTGTGCTCAAGGAGTAATTGCTTTCTTGTTATTCATTTCACTTAAGGATGTTTTGTTCTTAAAAGGAGATAAACAGAAATAATACTTTTACTTAAACCATATTTACCTTGAAGCGTGTTCACAAACCTTGAGGAGGGCGTTCTTGTGAGTAGTTTTTCCTGGATTAACTGGATGGTGCTACAGAATATACGTGAGTTTGACTTTCCACCTTCACTTACTCGTCCTTGCTTGTCTAAGAAAGCAGCACCACTAAGAATGCTAATAACCTGTTGAATAACACCGTTCTGTCACAAATATCGATAAAGTCACTATCATGATTGTGCCTAAAAATCTTAAATTTCCATCTTTTAGTCTTAACGCTCTTCAACAGACCTGCATTGTTTATTGCCTTGCTTTCAAGCTTTTGAATTGTAACTTCATTCTAACAGTAATTTACCACTGATTATTTATCTGTCAACCTGTCTGGTTTTTCATACTGTCCTACCTGTTATAAATAATTATAAGTTATGGCCAACGAGCTTGATAGATTGTTAAAGACAGCTAGAATGGTCATATCCTCTGAATGATTTGTACTTTCGACGCTCAGCGACATACATTAGGCTTTAATTAATGATATGTTTACCAGGCCTCTGAACATTCATATGATTAGATTACATAAACTGTTCAGTGATTTTGAAGTCTAAACCAGTAAAAGTAGCTTAAGGGTATGATTACAGAATTTGTTGTAATTTTATGGTTAGGCATTTCGAGTTTGTCGTTCTCGTTATTACTAGTTATCACAAAACATACCGAAGATATCTCTTATGATTGTTTCTACGACTCTTCTCTTATTTTTTTGAAGTGCTTTTTGGCTGAATCTGCATTACTTGAAGTGACTTTGGATCAACAGGCCACATTTTTGGATAAAGAAAACGTATTAGTGAGTTTATCATCATTCATTATCGAAATTTCGTGCTACGATAATGTTTTCAAAGGTGATTATAAATCATCAACTATATAACTGCTGTAAACCTCCAAACGTTTTAAGTGACCATGCATGTCCTAATAATTAAAACATTCAAACACTTGAAACGTTTTACTGAGTTTGGATTTCTAAGGCGACTTTGAGATTGTAGATTCATATTATTGTGGGATCTCAAACAAGTATAAAACAGCTCTAATCAGTGTTTTCTAGTTTTCATTTATTCGCCGACTGACGTCAGTTTACGATTGAAATGGCATTTGTTATGTAGTGTTTCGATTTAATGCACGTTTTTGTATATCTTATTTCGTACTTTAATTGTCAACTGGATCTGACATTTTTACGTTAAATCTGTTGTGTAATCGTCTGGCCAAAAACTTAAACTGAAATTTTGAAATGATGTAGAAATCAAAACATATTTAGCTAAATCTCTTTCGTTTACCTATACGATTTGCTTAGACGTGTCATCATTGTTCACGAATGTCCCACTCAGGGAGACTGTCAAATATGTTTGTGAACAACTTAAAGAACAGTAAGCAGAGGCCATAATTCTTGTTCACATCATTAAGAAATGAACGTGAACTTCATCTTTATCAGGGAACTATGTGGAAACAGACTGTTTCGCTATGGGTTCAGTACTATGTCCCACATTGGCTGACGTTTTTTTCGCTAAACTAGAAAACGGTACACTGGCATAGAATACTGAAAAGTTTATTTTACTGACAATATATGGACGATATCTTCATTCTTTGTAAAGGCCATACTGACCGGGTAAGAACCCTCAAGAGATTTAATGAAGCTCACCCGTCTATAAAATTCACATGTGTGGAGGAAGATAGAGGTAGAATAGCTCATCTAGATGTTCTAGTTACAAGGAGATTAGATGAGTCACTAAGAAGAAACCTAAACAATCACTTGCACCAGTGTATACGCATACAGTCTAGAGGCGATGTGTCCATATAAATTGTAAAAACTAAAGTTGTACAGAGCAATCCAACGAATCGTTAATGCAGGGAAACTACAGTTGGTGTTTTCTACATCTCAGATGGTCACTCCGAGATTGAAGGATAAATTACATGGTAGTTTCTACTTCTTTCTGTATCTATCAATTCAACTTCGCTTGTGGACAAGTTATATTGGCAGATGTTCTAGGAATTTTTATTTTCGTGCTCCCGAGTACCTCTAAGTGCAGTTAAGTAAAAACATAGTTAACACTGTTAACATCTGGATTCTATCTAATTTAGTAAAAACAGACCATACATCCAATAAAGAACAATCATTTACAGTAATATATCGTGTGAACAGTAATCTGCCTAAACCTATCAGACTAAGAATCCTCCATATGACTGAACCAACCAAGAGTTATTCGGATCACCAAACTAGAGCTTTGGTTACAGAGGCAAAATGTTCAACGGTTTTTTGTTCTTTGCCAACTTCAGGCTCAATCAGCTAACAATCATTTCGATGATATGGTGTCATAATTTGATTAATATTCATGTAACTTCCCTTTTTGCATTTTTATAGCTTAAACTTATTCACACATATTATTATTATTATAACGCTTATAAACGTTTTGGGGAATGTATTTATCAAGCCACCCTATTTACTAATTGTTACCCAATTCCTTTTATCGTACACATCTTACATGATTCTTGACCAAATATTTATTTTGATTTGTAATTACAAAATAACCTTTCTAACCCCATCTTAACCATATTTATTCAGATCGTTGATCTCACAATTTCATTTAACATTTCATATTAGGCATTTCAACAGTAATAATTTTATGTTATTCTACAAATAATCCTAAATTCTCATTCTACAACGACACACTTTAACTTAAACCTGGTCAATTATCAGATGAATTTGGATATATAATTGTAGTATCTGAAAAGTGTATTCTTCGTTTATATATTTTTGTTTTTAATTTAATGGGGATTTATAGTCAATCATATGTTTTCATTGTTATTGTTTAGTTGTAATATGAGTTATTCTATCAGGATTCACAATTGAAGCTTTGTGACATTTTGTTGTATAAAGCTTTCGTAATAATGTATTTTATAATCACAATGGTTATAGCAAACCTTTAACTATATACTTCTATAAACAGATAATGTAACATACCACCTGAAACGTTTGCATTGATGCATAATCTGCTTACTAAAGATGTAAATTGAAAGTTTTGATGAGACTGAACTTCAATATTCGGGTTTTTCTTCAAAAGTTAATACAGAAGAAAACATTTGAAAATACATTTATCTATTTATGTTACAGTATATTTTTATTCCATTGACTTATTTATTTCTATACACGTTACATTTATAGACAAACCTAGATGCTGTTCGTGATATTCAAAAACAATATGAAACATTTAGGTTTTCTTTATTGGCTTGTAAAGATCGAGTTGATGCCGCTTTAGAATTAGGTAGGAATATAGCAGAAAAAAATCCAGCAAATCGTGATCGTGCATTAGCTAAATGTGAATTATTTCAACAAAAGTAAGTTCCATTGATGAAGATATGAATGTTTGTGTACAAATTTTCGTGTTTTTGATCACAATGACTGTCGCTTCCACCATTTGAGGACTTTCAGATGAATTAACTAGAATAACAATCTCGTTTTGTATTTACAAATTCGACTAGTGAACAAGTTATGTGGATCTAATTTGCATTTTCATGCTCGTAAACATTTTCCAGTGTGGCTAAGCAAAGTTGTAGTCAAGACAATAGCTCAATTCTCGCCCATTAAATGTAAACTGATTATAGTTCTAGTTTAAGTCAATATTTCCCAATAATTTGTCGAGTTAATAATTTTTTGCCAAATTATGTCTTACTCAAAGTTATTCAGATGGCAGAAGCAATAGTTCTTCGGGTTAAAAAGCGGGAACAATGTTTACAAATGAAATATACTCAATCTCTTCTATTACCTTGGCCTCGACTACAGAGCCAATAAATCAGTAGTATTCTTAACTATAGAATGACCTCATTTGACTAATGTACATATGATAGTCAAAATAACCCATCATGTGATTGAATAGAAATAAGGAGAATTCAGTGAAGATTTTCTTTTCGACGAAATAATTTACTTAAGCTGTACATTCATATTTATAGTTGTATGGTAAATATATGTCTATAGAAGGATAGAAAAGATTGCATCATAAAGAGATTCGAGACTCCAGTTATCGAATGAGGTTACGTAATAGTCGGGAGGTTAGATAAGAATAGAAGGATGAATATAATTTACGAGTCAAAATTATGAAAGGTAATTGTCCGCTTGACAGACATGAAGAAAAACGAAAAACAAAAAGGTCATAATAATAACTGAATAATAATGAAAAATTGTTAAGGGATACTAACAACTGATTATGGTTTAAAATTACAAAACAGTAATTAAAAAAAAACCGAAATATACTACAAAAGAGAATTAGAGCCAAGCAAGGATGAGCGGTTGGACGTATCGTTTTTACACATAGAGTTCGTGCTTGAATTGGTGGATCACCAATGTCTCAACAGTGCATACGTTTTAATTAAACCTCCCTTCGATCCAGTTCCTTTTATTGCGTAGATTATTTTAGAGGAAGACTCCTTCGAAGACACGTGTTCAGGATTGATTAGATGCTGCTGTATTGAACTGGTAACTGGTTTTTATTCTCCTTTTAAAAGCCAAGCCAAGTAATGTTCTAAGATGCGTTTAGAAAGTGTTTGTTTTGAACGGCCAATGTAACCTGTCTAACAGGAGCAAGTAAATTTATAGATGAACATCGATGTAGTTCAACGAGGACGTTTATCCTTAATACATCCGTGAATTGTAGGTGGTCTTGAGAATATTATCAGTAACCATGAATAAGATCATCAAAACTACACAAGTATGACTAAACATAACACTCATATAGTAATTTGATTATTTACTAATTTGTTTTAACAGTTTAAGATGTTAGCGCTTAAATGTACTTTTTCTAAGAAAATAATATAACATATATTACTGGCAAATTATATTCGAAAAGTTAACTGAAACTACTCTACTTATAACTTAGTATGATCAATTCTACCATCGTCAGGCATTCACTATACAAATACGTTCAAATGCATTATTTATTTTAAAATAAATCTAGGTAATCTGTTTTGTATATTTCCTCTAAGATTTTGCTATTCTTATAAAAGACATTGAGGATAAAAATTATCAGTGAGGAAATAATTGATTAACCATGATAAAAAACCGATTGAAATTAACAAGAGAAACTAGTTAGGATACTTTAATTTATGACCATATCCAATATTACATGTTATGCTACATTATATTGGCTAAGACTAAGCAACTTCAGAGGGTAATTTGCAACTACCTTCCTAAAAGGAACAAACTAATTATCTGTTTCAAATTAAAGTTAAAAAACCAAGGGAATGCTTGATTAATTATGTATTCAATGATAAGATGGAGAATGGTAACTCAGAAGTTCGTAATGTAGTTCTTTTCTCCGCTTTTCATCGATCTCATGAGAAAGCTTAAAGATTGATTCGAAGATCTTTATTTAAAATTGGATAATAAAGTTTCTTTCTTATGAAGAATTACTGTGTATTTTGTTACGGGCGTTTTATTTAGTATTGTTTTTTTTATATTTCGCTGAAGTATATACTATTCTGGTTATGTAATTAAGATCATATGTGATCCATTTTTTTAATAATGTGATCCCAAACGTAATATTGTGTTTCTTTTCACGTAGATCTTAATCCATCGTAAGGCATCTTTAGTTGACGTTTTACATTTTTCGCTTAACGGATTGTTAAAGTGTAATGTTTGAGTTATATCAGTTTAAGAGTTAGCAAAAACCAAGGCGAATAAATGACAAACTAGTATTACTGTAGATTTTGTTATTATAGTATAGTTTTTTAAAATTATTTTTACGAGTGGAAACAAATCATCATCTAACGAAGTTAATGGACTCTATTAATTAAGTAGCTTCATAGAACACACATTCATAGTTCATAATGCTTATCATTTTTACTATAATAGTTGAAATTTCACCTTAAAAATAAAATCACATAAAATCTGTAACATATTAACAGTGGTACAATTAAATTGAGATTAGTTTTTGCACCCAAATAAATAATCATTTTATGAAAGCGTTATGTACATCGTAGTTGTGGTTTTTTCTCTCTCCTATGTTATCGGTATTAGTTTGAGATAAATGACTTTTATCAAAATTATTGTCATCATCATTATTGTTATCTTGATTACCAGTGTTGTTATTAGTGATATTACCTTAAAGAAAACTTGGTTGTCATGACATCGTCTAGATATTTTATTACTAGGAGAAAAAAGGCAGGGAGTAAAGAGTAAAGGAAAAGTAATAATTTAATTACAAAAATGTAAGGTAATTGAAAAAATGTTTTGGATTTTTGAAAAAAAGATATCCAATTGTTTTAATAAACGATTAAGTTTACTGTTGATTCGTACACATATACTTATACATATACATAAACGTTTGATGTAAAAGCTGTTTTCAATAAAGATTGTCTACATCGTCCGTCTTTATACCTACGTTATATTATTAAATATCATTATTATTCACCATCAATCATCCAATGTTTTTAGTCAGTATCCACTTCAATCCATATTCCAACTCTAGAGACATGAATCATGTTATAAGATTATTCCCATTCTAGTTTTTATTTAATAATTATTTTGCTTTATTGAATCATATAGATTGGATTGATATTATTGATTGTTTGTTAATGGTTAACTAATCCGGATCAACTGTATATTGTCACAAGATTTGGAATAGTCTACTTCAAGGACAATAAAACAGTATTGGACATATTTTTTTATTAATCTATTATGTGTAAATTATAAAAGTAGGAACGGAAGGGGGATCGTGGATGCGCACTGCTGAGGAGTCCCACAACAGGACGAAACGACCATCCAGTGCTTCCAGGTTTTCCATGGTGGTCTAGCTTCAACTGACTCATGATCTTAACCACTGAAATTACCATAATATCCACAAAACCCATGTGATATTAATCAGGAAATTGTTAAGAAATCGTTATTTGTTACAGTTGAATTGCATTTAGGACAAGTCGGAAATATGAATTAGTTATAAGGTGTAAATTAGAGATGTTAACGTTATTTATTTTATCAGAAATCAGTATTTATTTATAAGTGTTTATTGTTGAGTGATCAAATTAATCGAGTGTTCTTCATATAAATAAAATTGAACAAAATTGATCTAAATAACTGACTAGTTTTTGATAAATAATTTCCTTGAACAACTTCATCTATGAAACACATTATTTGTTAGATGACTTTGAGGAATACAATGTTATATTAAAAAAATATATTTGAGCTACTTACTTTTATAACTTTCAAGAACAAAAGTAACTCACCTACCATGAAGTCTGCAACACTAGAGTTCATTCCAGGACATCTAAGAAAATGAAACATTAACTTACTAACCAGATATTAATTTTACTTAAATATATCACATGAATTAGATAAGATGATCTACAAATAGGTTGTTCATCGAATGACTTAAGATAATAACGGTTAAAGAAATGATGTTTTATGAAAAAGTGCTAATGGTTAATTTGTTGAAGAGAAATTTCAGAACGCCTCATGATCCTAGTTGAATCCATCTGTTGAATAACGATATTCATTTGCGCTTAAAAAATGACTTGATTTACCTAAGTTTATGTTTTTTTTGGAATCTTATTACAATATTTCCTGAAGATATGAAGCCAACAAAATTAAAACAGAAGAACGAATTGAATATTTACAAGAAAAGGCACAACTTTATGAATTTTATGAAGAACTGGAAGATGTAAGTGTATTGTAATTTATCATTTATGAGTTTATTGTCCATATATATATGTATAAAGATTTGTAATCGACTGTTAGTGAATTGCATTTATTTTTTGCTTAGTTAACTCATTACCTTTAAAAAACAACGGGGATTTAAATATATTGTGATACATTCCAAATAAACAAAACTAATGTATCACTCATGAACAAATGCATGTTAACTAATGAAATAATGCTGAACCACATTGTTTATCATTTATGAAGCCATTAAAGTAGGGGCATTTATAAGAATTCAGACTAACCTATCGTATTATGGTGATCTGAAAACTCTGAGTTAATGACCAGGTATATGTTGCACATAGCCCAGTCATCTCTACATTAATTGAAAGCAAATAATTTCCCTGGATTCCCTTCAATAAAGTAGGCAATTTTTTAATGCATTGATTTATCTGTAAAGATTATGTTCAATACTTTAGTGATAGAGAGAATGTTATTATAATACGAAATTCTGGATATCTGTACTACATCATTCCCCTTATACAAATATAATTTCCACGCATGATTTTTTTAAGAATGTATCCTTGCCAAATAATACACCAGACACTTTTTGTAGCTGAAACACATAATACTATCGTGTTAGACATTAATATTGAATGATTTTTTCCATAACTTGTTTTCCATAAGTAAAGAGATTTTTTTCTATACTTTAACTAACTAAAAATCTTTTTAGATTTTTAAAAAAAATGTTTTGACTGAACATTGTCCTTCTGTCCTTCTCTGTAATCGCTTGGTTTCTACGGCATTCTGTTTATAACACTTTTCATGAGCATGTGATTATTGTAACAAAGTTTTATATATAATTCCATAATCTACTCAATCAATTTTACATGTTATAGTTGTTCATGGGCAAACATGACATGCTATTTTCGCGCTGTTTATTACTTGTACTTAAAAAAAAACAAACAAACGAGGACGTACTGAAATTCCCACGACGCGAAGTAAGAAGACAAAGACTGATACAAGTGTAGATTAATTAAATCTTAAACATGATGACGATCTTAGTCTAAAATATACTCATCTATATACTGATTGCACACCCATTTTAATTAATGATAAGGACAGAATCATATATATGAAAAATGCCCAACAAATCGCATGCTACATATCATGCTGGACATAGTTCATTTTAATTTATTATAAGGAATATTGCATCTTGAACAAACACATCACATTTAAATAAATTAATGTTGTAGTGAATAAATGATCACACTGACAAACAAAACAAATATTACACTGAATAAGCCTCATATCGAATTAACAACTGAAAGTAATGTTGGCCAAAAATCACAAGTCAAAATTTGATTTTACCTTTTAATCTCGTCATATCACAGTGTTAACATCATTGTTGTATTTTATCAATAACTGTTTCATTATTTACAAACAAATTGGTAATAATGAATGATATCACTAACTGTTAGATGAAATTCAGTTTAGAATATGAGTTTTCTGCCTCATAAAATAATTGTCATGATCATAGTTTTGTTTTACAACTTGTCGTTTATGTATTTGTATGAAAAAGAGTAAAGTAGTAAGAAAATTTCCAAGACTCTAAGTTGTCTAATCTAAAGCTGCCTTTTGTAGGGTATTCTTTATTATCCTAGGTGATAATAAGAATTACTTCTAATAAAAAATATTGTCATAGTAGCATTACAACTTTTAAATCTATGTCGTTGCATCCTGTAATGCAATATTTTTTTCTTGATTGTTTCACTATCATAGTGTGAGATGGCATTCATACTAACTGATTTATATCAGTATCTAAACCTGCAATTGGTTGATAAGTCAGCTTAATGTTGTCCTCAATGATTAATCTTATCACTAGTCATCTGACTGTTGATTAGCATTCCCACATTTTCTGCAATAGTATTTTTAAACCTATTTGGCAAATACATCTTCCATTTCATTAATTAACATATAAATAATACACTAATCTCTGACAAATGATTACTGACTAATTCTTATGTAGATAAAATACAAAGTTAATCGATGTTGTATGGTATGAAGTTATTAAAGCATACTTGTTTGTTATATTTATGATTTGTAATGTATAATAAGACTTTATATAATGGTTGGTTCTGTATAACAAGAAATACTTTAGACTGTTCTGATAAAAAAACAGTTAAATAATTGACTTTTTTAAACTCTGGCTACTACTTTATCATCTTATTTTTCCGAATGAACCACATACTATTTTCTTAGAAATTATGAGGTCGTTGTGTTGTAGATTTAGTTAAGGTTATGATACCTTTGTGTTGACTCATCTAGGAAAGTTTCCAACTTAAGTCTCATTATTCACGATAAGGTAGTGTAGAAATGGTTCCAACTGTCTTGTGAGTTTCATGTTGCTGAAAATGACTTTAATAAAAGTTTGATTAATATACTCCTTGCTGTGCTTTCAGTTAAGAAGATTTTGTCATTTCTATAAACAATTTACAACTACGACTTAATTATCACCAAAAATGACAGTTCTAAACAGTTTTATTAGAAACTCATTCGGTTTGATAGTAGAATACTATGCTATTGAATTAAGTACATTTATTAGGATCAAAGTAACTGCATTAACGAAAATTGTACATGCACTGGCCAATGGTAGGAAACTGCTATAGTGAACAAGAACACAAGTGAGGACAACCAAATATATTTGAACACAAAATTACAGAACATTTTAGTAAAATCTGAGAACCATACAGTAAATACTTAATTTTCAAAATGTCAATCAGTCATCCCAGACTTCACTGTTTCTTCTCTGTTCTCGTTCGCGTTTCTTTGATCTTCTTAATCTTCAGATGCCAGGTATTTCACTTTCGATTGATATTGCATACTACTTATATCTGTCGACATCAGTAGCACACACCACATTGCTTATTCAATCAACATTTCAAAAGATCATTGTGGTTTTTTACACTTATGTTTGTAATGTTTTCAAATATAACAACAATAACTTCGAGAATGAAAACAGTATAAAGTTCTAATTTACGGATTTTATACTGACAGAATAATATACACTATAAAGTTAACTAATCGAATAATTCAACATGATTATATGTAAAACTATTCAATTTCTCAATGATATTGAAAAATAAAATGATCATCTGGAGCATCGAAACTAATAAAATACATATCTTTAATTATTGTTTACTAACGATTATGTCATTTGTAATTTGGTCAGTTGTCTCATAGAAAAAAATAGCTTTTTAGTACTGTTGATTTTAGATTAAAAATGTTTTGATAAATTTGAGTAGTTAAATTAACTTCATGAGATATTCCCCTAATTTACTGATTTTCAAAATAAAAGTTTCGAAACGTGAATGTTTTGAATCTTGTTGTCGGATCTATCAGCTTAACAATTACACTTCAGATATAGAAGCATAAATTTGAACGCTTGTATAAATTAGACAAATATATTAATTACATTCAAAAATAACTGTCTGACGTTACTTTATGAAAACGGTTTAACTTATTGTAGTCTTATAAAATTCAAAATAATTACCTATAATACAGTTCATGGAAATCGCAAACATTTACAATGATCATAACAGATTAACCACGTTTACTGAGGTGAATATATAAAACAAAAAAACTATTTCACTCTTATAGTCAACTATAATTAGTTACCGACGATAATTTTTTCATGTTTCATCTAAGTAGTTCTAGAGTACTTACAAAATTCATATTTTTAGTATAAACAACTTTAGTTTAACATTATTATTATTATTTGTTAATTGAAAAGCCACTACTTTTCCCTGGTATTTAATAAAAAAAGCTTATTATTGTATACTTTCTAAAAGAAATTTTAATTCATTACATTTAGATGACTGTTAATTGTTTTGTTCTTAAATTGTTAGTATTAGTACTATTATTATTATTATTATTATTGTTATTATGGATAATTAAAATAATATGGATTCACAGAGGAAAGTAATTATTTCAAAATAACAAATGACAATTACTAACTAAACAAAATACAAAACAATAAAGTTTATTTCACTTGGTATTGTTTACTTGAATCTTCCCATTGATGTGTAGGACTGCAATTGATCAGTCTCTTATTGGCATATTTGCATACTGTGCGTATTGCCTCGATATTGTTTAATTCGCTAGCATTATAAGTAATGATTGATGGCGGCTAGCAGTGGAATCCAGGACACGCATTTCGTCCTATCTGGGGCTTGTCAGCTGGGTTCGAGTCCAAGGGTGATCATCAACTCTGAGATGGAGGTACATCCAGCTTACGAGTCCCTAATAGGACGAAACGCGCGTCCTGGATTTCACTGCTAACCACTATCCATCTTTGCTAATCAAGTATATTATTTTCTATTATTAATATTCACAACTGGACTTGTTCATTCTTAGCCAACATTTAATCCCTTCATTAATAATGACCTGGGATATTAAACTATTGATTATAAGTCACAAAACAACTGTCATGTTCATCATCATTATCATTAAAATGAGGTCTGTCCAGATGAAAAGTTTGAATGTGAACGAAATGTACATCTTGGGTCTCACTATTAAGTACTATTTAAATAATGTAAAGTTAAAGAAGTGTAACTAAATAGATTGATAAATAGTAAATATATATTGTTTTATCTATTCCTTCAAGCCACAGTTATATTGGTGATATTCCCAACTGAAATAGTGCTTATTTCCGTTCTTCTGTTATACCTTTACAGGTATAAGTTGTATTTAATTATGCTGTTGTCATACCTTGACATATTATCTATCTACCCATCTATCTGCCTAATAAAGTTTTCATGACAATGTAAGCATGTATTTGAAATATGCCTATGTTTCTTTTCAGCAGCTTATTTGTTGACAATCTCTCTCTCCTTCTGTATACCATGTCGTCAATTCTTTCCTCATTTCATATGAGCTTAGTGTAGTTATCTTGATTGAGCTATACGTTCATTTGTTCGTTTCACAAGATGAAACATCGCGCTTTTCTAATGTCATTTAAATAATGAGTTGACATGGCGTTTGATTGATTGAAAAAATATATAAGTAGAATAAGTTGCCATTTAATATCGGTTTTTATCTTTTTTGGATCATTTTTACTCACTAAGAATATTCATTTATAATGCTTTTTTCATCTTTTATAGTTTGAGGATTGGATTTTAGATAAAACTAACTGTCTAATGGAAATTCAATTAGCGATCAGACAACGATCACATTTATCCTTTAGTCGGATTAAAGCATTTGAAGAAGAAATTGAAGTGAATCGAAATCGCGGTGATCATTTTATTGAGGTTAGTTAAAATTGAATTTTCATTCATTATAATTTAATTAAATTGTTCATCGAATGATAAAGGTCATTACCGTGCTTAGTACTATGTGGTGATGATAAACCTTCAATTACACTTTTAATATTATTGCCAAACTTTATGATTCACCTTTCTGGTTAAGTAGTTTAACATTGGGTTATCGAAGATAATGCTCATAAATCACTTGATGCATACTCAGTGATTTTAAGAAGTCATCAATAATGGGTATATATAGTTGTAATGAAGTGTATTTGACAATATTATATTCATTGCTATTCACTGGTCTATGTTGGAAATAATCTGGTTTCCAATTGCTCAATATTAGCGCTTCGAGCCATATCCTTTAAAAATGCTGTTTCGAATTACTGATGGACCATCAGTTGAAACTGTGATAAATCTTACTACCCTGGGTCAAATGTAGATCCAAGGCTAACCTCATTTCATCTCATTTACTACAAAGTTTTTGTTTCCTTAAAACTACTAAAAACTTTCGTCGTACATTGAAACAATGAAAGTTTGTTTGACAGATGATAGACCTAAATGATGACTGTAATTAGAATAAGTTACTTTGTAAAGAAGCAAGTAAATGAACATCTACGGATTTACGAATATATACTTTGCGTTGATTATAAACATTGGTATATTTTCGCACTCGAATCTATTCATCTGATAGGTTATATTGTTTACCAAGTTTGTTTTTCATTAAAACTTTCTTTTTTAAACAGAATTGAACTTACTTCGAAATAGGTTCACATTGTAAAAGAATGCCTCATTATTAGGACGTTAAATACTTATTACATAGTAATACTTGTAAATAAATCGTCATTTTATATACATTAAGATTTTTGATAACCGTCTTTTTGAAAAATTAAATAAGTTCATTGAACTTAAAAACTGGCAAGTAAATTGCTATAACTGGTTTTATATTCTTCGATAAAATTGGTAGTATAAATTAACAATTAATGATATACAACATAAGTAATATGAATGACAGAATTTATCGAATTCCACTGTGTAAATCAATAACATGCTTGAATTTCCCTTAACTGTGCTTATACAATCGCTATGGTTCATAACTCGGTCAAATTATGAACTGGCTAATTTGTGTGCGTTGATTGAATTTTCATTCAGCGATTGTATTGACTAATAGGAATATTACTAGGTAGTCTATTTTTAGTATTCAAGTAGGTGTTTAAAGCCCATGTCATGTGACAAGGGAATATGTTGTTGTTTCAAGAATTAGATTAATCGAGTCAGTTGTAATAGTAATAATTACGTTGAATATTACAGAAAATAATCCTGGTAAATTAGTAATCAAGTCTAACTGTGAGTACTATGCCCTTGATGTTCATTTTTTCTATTATAAATTTGTTATTCAACAAATATTTCGTTGAAATCATCACAATACAACCATATAAACATGCATATTAGGTTAATGTAAGTTAATATACGACATGGAACAAATCCAATGAAATACATAAAGTATCAATCACGTCAAATGTAATTCTATATGAGATATTCTTTTGTGTATTAGTGTGTATAAGATTGAGTGTGATAAATGTAATGTTCGTAATGTTAATGGACGACTTTCATGTCTTTTCGCTATGATGTTGAATCGGTTAAATGTAACAGTTTGGAAAGATTCTAGCCAGGCCACCCTGTCTATCAATCGCAGTACAAGTTAGCATGAAGTACTGAACCCAGTCTCCTTTATTATTATAAATAATGCTTAATTTATCTGAACTTGTTTAGTTAAATCTTGATAGTGAGGGGTTTCGTGTTTTACAGTTAATAATTTGTATACTTCAAGTAACTGAAAAGATGAAATTGACCATATGTTTTATTCATGATCAATGTGAAATACATAAATCAAGAAAGCAACGGAGTCTAGAAAAATATTTATTCAGTAACGTCATCGATTCTACACATGAATAATATCTGTAATCGATAATCGTATCTATACCAGAAATTTGTTTTGTCATAAATATGAATTCAAACCTGTTACAACGGAACAAGTATTAGAGCAATTGAAAGTTTCGGAACAATTTTTAAGACAATTATTATTTTTGGTCTTACTTTATAATCGCTAAACAACTGGGATACTATGTTTACATATACTAGTCCTTGTAGGCTTTCGTTTGATACACTAACCATTATTACATACCTTGTTATTCTTAACTTACTGCTAAACATTTATTTACAGTTTTTTCTGTTCATAGTCATTCTTGGCCTGTTCGTGTAATGACCATGATTTATATTTTCGGGTGCGATGCAGTCTAGTTTGTCATGTAAATAAGCTGGTTAATAGGACATCTGTTGGTCTAGGTGATCAAAGTATCCTAGTAATAGAAGCTTCGTTCCCAACTTCAATTCTAGAGACAGAAAATGTTGTGTAAATAGGTGAATCAATAGAAGCGAAGCATCCGTATAATAAAGGTTGAAGTGTATCAATGTTCAAAGCTAAAGAATATGGACGATAAATTAAATGTCAAACTGGTGCACCACGTATTCTTGATGTGTTAGAGACATCTACTAAAAACTGTTGAGCTAAGCAAACGTGTTGCCATCGCATAGTTTTTTTGTATATGAAAACGTATAGCCTTTTGCCGTTAGTAACCGAAAGCTTTATGAACTTGAAATTCCTCTTGATTTTAGGTCGGTCGTAAACTTACAGAAGTCTATCCACATCTTGAAAATGATGTAAAAAATCGTTTGGAACGTTTGCATACACGTTGGGAAGAACTAATTGACCTAGTTCGACATATTGTAAATGTAGTTAGTCAAGATAATCGAGGTAAATGCGATAAATAGTTTTTTCTTGATTATGAAGACAAAAATAGATTTTCATGTACTGACTGGTAGTGACTTGAAAATCCTTGGGAACTGTTTTAAATCTCTCTGCATTCAAGATTTAATAAATGATCTAGTGTCAATATTTTCAGTTCTGGAGGTGATATATTTAGAATTACATGTATAATACGGTTTCTTGAGACTTTCTACCTTAAAATAACTGATAAATATTGATTAATTGAATCAAGTTGCAAGTTGAATGAAATGCCTAGATTAACACAGAATTGAAAAATACAACGTAAAAGCAATAGAAACATAATTAACATCAGTAATGTAACAATAACGAACACTTAATGTAACATCATATGTTTGATCACAGTAAAAAAATTTGCAACTCAAATTTACAAAATTGCGATAAATTCTCGTTTACTATGTAGTTAGCTTGTTGATATTCGAAATGCGTAAAAACATGACTTGAACATTGATCAGGTAGCGTTTATCACCATCTACAAAACTATTCCGATTAGTTTTGTTCATATAGCATCTTTTTCATTGCTTCATATGTTTGGCGCATGGATGTTTCTCACAAGAAGTATACAATGGAGAATATTTAAAAATGACCCAAAACACTGAAAATGAGGGTTTGGTAATAGTTTCAATTTGCTTTTAAACTAAATTATCACCAAGTAGTAAATGATGTTATGTTGTCTTAACATTAGTGCTGGTGAAATTACATCCAACGATTCACAATATGTTCGTTAGTTTGAGTGACTTGACATCGCATTACATTTTGTTTAGTGGATCATTTATGAGAAGTCGTAAGCGTATAGCTTCAGACATAGGTTCCGCGCTAGTCGAAATCTATCACTTACACATACGTATTATTCAAGGACACTTGATGGTCTCCTTAGGATTCGAACCTGTATAATCTGTTATCACGAGCAGAGATATTGTCAGTAATTAGTGTTTGCTAAGTATTTTTTCGATCAACTTTGGTCCATTGCTTTGCGTTAACAGCATTCAGTCATGTTACATGAAGTCATATCTATTTGTTTGTATTGGATTCTCTTTAGAGAATTGTTTACTCACGTAATTCACTGTTGTTCTTAATAATATCACCAACGCATATTTGAAATAGAAGTCATTCTTAACTATTCGACAACTAATTAGATCTATTGCTTATAAAAACAATTTACTCTCATTTATGAAACCTTGCTACATTAAGAAAATATTTTGTTCATTGTGTGTTGTATCTCTGAGAAACAAACTAATCAATGTAATTGACCTGAAAATGTTATTTTTTAAATCACGAAATGATTAATTTTTATTCATTTTTCATTCGAATTAATAATTAATTAATTGTGTCATTATTTTGTCTTCATTGTTTATATGACAATGTAGAAAAGTTAATGAAAGAGGCAATTCATAAAACTGCTACATGGCTTAATGTAATGAATGTTCAATTAGAGAAACCAGATAGTAAATTACCAGTTGATCAAATCGATATGATTACATTACAAACACAAATAAAAGAACATAATAAACGAATTAAAGATTATATGGATAGAAAAGCTGTTATCAATGTTTTAAAGGTGAATAAAGTAACAAAAAATGAGTTTGTAAAAGTTGAATAATTCTTATTTCAATTGATGTGTACTTTTTTCCATTCTCAACAACATAAACCATAAATCATTGTTTACGTATTCATATGTGAATGGATGTTTAATAGTTGATTTTAAAAGTTTGTTTATCAACTAACCATATTAAATGAATGTTTTATACTTTGAATTATATTTTACTAATTAACTTGAATGAACTCTTTGTTATATATTCATGAGTATTAGCGTATAGATGCATTATTATTTGTGTGCATTAGTAATGTATTATGCTGTCCTAAAACAAAACATGTTGGTTACAGAAAAAAAATACGTCACTTTAAACGTTTGTAAATTTTCACTTATAGTCATTTATTATTAGGGTTTTTAAAAGTAGAGTGAAATATCTATTCAGTACTCTATTATCCACCTAATGTCAGTTTGTCATGAAAATCGTATTCCGATTAAATTAGGCAATAAAATAAGAATGAGTGGCTCAGCTGAAAGTTCTGTTTTTCGGAGAATTCATTTTCGAACCTATACAATCTCAAATATATACTTATTTTTAAGAAAATGATAATCATGACGATAATAGTGAACCAATCTTTTTTTCATTTTATGTCTCAATGGTTATATTTCATTTGAATTAAGCTGCGCTAGCTATTCAATTAAATAGTGACCATATGGTCATTAATATCGAATTGATAGTAGAAAATTTCTTGAAGATCTACAGGAATTTTAATTTAGTCTCAAGTGAAGTGGTTGTCAGTGGTTGGATTAGATAATCGTTACCTTATATCACAAAAACGAGAATAATGAATATAGAACAGTAGATTCGGACTTAACGATCTAAAAAGATCATGTTTCCCGTGAGGCAGATTGATCTTGGGTCATAAACGGTATGAGGGTCTGGGTCGTTGCCGCTAAGAATTTTCAAAAAACACATTTTTTTACTTAAGTAACACAAATCCGTTATACATCTGCAAAATCAAATATCACGTCTACTTATTAACCATAAAATTTCAAGGTGCCCAATTTATTGTTGAAGAATGTTCTATTTCGATAATTCTATGTCGAACACAAAGAACTTGATTAATATTTAACAAACAAACGGCTAATGTGAAGATTAAATTTTTTACAAAAAGTCAGTTATGAAATCTTGTAATCAGATCAGTATAATTTTAAGACTTATATGTGACACAAACGGATCATATTGTTTAATAAGAAACTCCAGAACGATGAAACATACTAAGAAGACATTTTAACTGCCTTATCTGAATAATGAACTCTGAAGTTAGAGCCTTTAAACACTTTTATGTTACATTCTATAGGTTTTTCAATTAAATTCACTTTTATTTTTGATCGCTATACATTACCTCTTACAATAATAAATGTTAAGCATAACCAATAATCATTGTTTTTGTTGTACCATTATAAAATGTGAATCTGAGGATATTTTGTGTTTTGTTACAAATTTTGAGTGATATGCTAATGTTATTGATCACAAAAATAATGCACGTTGATGATAATGCAGTAGTATAAATGAAATTACGATGTTCTGTTTCAGGAAATATATATATACCTGAGTTGATCATATATTAATTTCACACAAAGCTATGAGTTTACTCACAATTCTAAAGTGTATTAATCTTAGTAACTTGAATTTCATATCATTCAAAGCAAACACTTATTATGTTTTAACTGATATTATAATTAAATTATTCTTAAATGATCTATATATTTTTTGTTCCATTTGTTAAATTGTTTTAGAGTCAAGTCAATGATCCTAATTTTAGTCAAAATAAAGAATTTGCACCAATTGTCAATGATCTTGAGCGTAAACTTTTAGCGCTAGACGAACCACTCAATCAAAAATTAACGAATTTACAACATTTGGAAACATCGACTCAACATTTTGTAGAGTTAACTGTTGAAGGTGCATGGATCAGAGAAAAATCACAACAAGTTGAAAATTTATCTAAAACGCTAGAACTTGATCCACAAAAAGCTTATCAAATTGGTCAAAGATTAATGGTTATACATAGATTGGAAAGACAACTTAAAAGTCATATTCTTGAAGCCAATAATCGTAGACCTAGAGTTAAAGCTTTATGTAAAGTAAGTTTAATTATTTTTATGTCTATTATCTTACTTAATAAAGAAGGTAATATTTTGTTCTGGAAAAAATGAACGGTTATACTTACAATGAATGTTATTACTATACCACTTGATTATATTAAACTAATTAGGTTCAAGTTTTACTGTATAACCATTTAAACAACATGAAAATTGATATGAACATCACTTGTCTACTGATACATTTACAAGTGTCATACAAATAAGTTTCATTTACTTAGTTATATATGTACTAATAAATACGTGATACTTTATAACATAAAAACAGGAAAACGTATGATAATCATAAATCTGTCCTTTTCTAATGTATGAGATGTATTCTTGATTAGTCTGATACAAATAACCAAATCTGTTATTTCTCGAGAGTTCCTCTACATGTAGTTATCTCTGTTTCACATGCATTATGATTCTAGATCAATGAAATTAACATCAAGAAACCGTATATTAATCAAAAGTTGATAAACACACACAATTAGGTGTTTAATTAAATTTCAACATCTTTTCTATGGTTATTGTTTTTAGAAAGATTATTTGGTAATTTAGTAATAGGACTTTCCATAAATACTGACATTGATCATCTACATTATATTTTTATCAACGATCACAGTCATTATAATACTCACGTAATTCATAATTTCAAATGACTGAAACGTTTTTGTAAAGGAAATTTTTGTCCACTATGATTGGGTATTACTGGTAATGAAATAACTTCGGTAGGAAATGCTTATTACCTAAAAATTATTCAACCATTTAAAAATGGCTTTAATATATTACATATTTGAACTGATAATACTTTATTAAAAACTAACTAAACTGTAATGTTTCACTGGCTGAAATCATGAGTCAATTGAAGCTAGACCATCAGGTTTTCCATGGTGGTCTAGCTTCAATTGACTCATGATTTCAACCAGTGAAATTTTTAAAATCTCCACAAAACCCCCTCTGATAAACTGTGATGCACATTAATTACATTTCATAAACGAATAATATATATGATCAGTAGAAAATTTTCTCATTACTTTGTTTCAATGATTCTTTTTTATTTTCATCAATTTTAACAATAAATGGTCATCGGTTTATCAAACATGGATTTTGAGTGATCAAATATAGATAATATTAAAGATCCCCATCTTGAAAATTAGAACAACACATTTAAGTGAACAATTGTTTTCAATTAGATCGTTATCAGGCTTTTCTCTAATATACATGAATATTTAAACGAAAATGTTAAACCAATTAAGGCAATTTGGGTCAATAATCACAATGAAATAGAATAAGTCACCATAGATAATGGGTAAAAGTACAAGTTGATAGTAGGAAGACAGGTGTACTGATAGTAGTAAGAATAATAAAATACAATAACAAAAGTCTTATCAATAGTTAAACATTGGAAATAGAAGGTCAAACGTGGGTAAATAGAACTAGAATAGTTATCACAAAACATTAAAACCATTACGTGATAAGAAGTGAGTAAATAATTAGAGAGTGAAGAATACAAACGGAAAGAGCCTAAAAATTACAAACAAATACTGGGAGTGAAAATACTGTTAATGACAACAAAAATAAAATAAAAAAATATAGATAAGTGTTTAACACTACTTTATTGTGATCTATAGTAGTTGTTTCAGATGACATTTGTACTCATCAAAAGTTATGCATCAGCCTTGTAACAATTCATCAATTCATGACAACAATATACATTTGAAAATATATCGGACTCCTTTTTATTCACACTTTCACTTTAAACACTACACATAAACCATTGAACTTTTTAAAAATAACATTTAGTAAAATTTTATGGATGTACTTCTGTCAGGAATTAACTGTTGAGTTACAGGAAATCAGCTTGTTCGTAAAAGAAATTTTCATTTTCCTATTTTCATAGTAGTTTCATTTGTTTGTACACAAAAAGGTAGCTAAGCCATTTCATGAAAACTAATCACAATAAACATGTACAGTCTCAATAGTTGAAATCGTGAGTCAATTGAAGCCAGACCATCATGGCGAACCTGGAAGCACTGGACGGCGGATTCGTCCTAGTATTGGACTCCTCGGCATTGCGCATCCATGATCCTGTCAACCAATCCACGAAGTCAGACATTAACACCGTTGGATGCTGGCTCAGTGCTCTAATCCACGAAGTTACGCAGCCATCTTCCATTCTACTGAGGTAGACATTATGTTTTTACCCGACACAGATTAGCTCCATTGGTCACGGCTTCTCACCAGAACTGTGAGAATTTTCTCACGAAGCTAGTCACTAGTGAACACATGGTAATTATCAATATAGAGTTTGTGGAGATTGTTAAGTTTTGATTGTAATCATGAACCGATTGATGCTAGACCACCACTGAAAACCTGGAAGCACTAGACGGCTGTTTCGTCCTGTTTCGGGACTTCTCAGCAGTGCGCATCCACGGTCCCACTCGTGGGATTTGAACCCATGGCTTTCAGTCTTGCAATAGAAAGAAACGGCCGCCCAGTGCTTCCAGGTTTTCAATGGTGGTCTAACATCAATCGGTTTATGATCTCAATCAAAATATATATAATCATTTGAAAAGTACTTTAGAAAATATCACAACAAGGCAGGTATTATCGGGAACAAATGGTTAACATTATACTTTGAATTAACAGTTTTAAAGGATTTGGGTAAGCTTGAAGAGTTGTGCAACTCAAAACTATACAGTAAATGCATACATATTCCCCAAATAATATAACATTACAAATGGGTTAACAAAAGTCTCAATATAATACATTGTGTGAATTGGACTTACATTTCAGTCAGCTGACAACAATCCACAAAATAAAGTGAATTCACACTATTCCATGTGAATTCTTACTATTGCTTTGTTCAAACCCTAAAAGTAATGCGTGGTAGTCGTGTAACTGCAATTTAATTAAATGTTCCTTCATGATCGAATAATCATTATGAAGGATTCACAAGAGTGATTGGAAAGAGGAAAAAAGAAATGAAATACCATGATGGTTAAAAAAATGTTCACATTGTCGTTTATGATTATGAGGTTGAATTTATTTGAAAATATATTACAAATGAAAAACAACGTTGTTTATTGAAGTACAAATCCCAGTAAATAAATGTTATATTTGAAAAAAAAATGTTTGCCTGTTTTATTCTGAATTATGCCAAAACAAATCAATTATGTTTTCTTTTATTTTCTGTTTATTTATTAGAACATTGAAAATGAATATTGTGTAGAAGAAGCGAAAATCACTGATAAAATACAACAACAAAAATTTCAACGTCTTACCAGAGAACTTTTAGAATTATGGAATAATTTAGATAGAAATTTAACTTGTCTACTTGGGCGAATAACAATGTCCGAATCAGTTTATCAATTTTTATTAGATGCTAGTGAATTGGAATCATGGATATCTGAAGAAGATTTTTATTTACATGGAATAGAAGTACCAAAGGTTAATTTGTTTTTCTCTCTTTTTAAATATTAGTTTCTGAAACACACATTAATATCGTTACTAATGACACTATGTGACATAATCAATAATTTAGTCAAGGTATGATTTCTATCTTTCTTTGTTGTTAGAAAGCCGAGGTGAATAACCATAAAACGCAGTAGAAGCAACCATTTACCTTGATATATCGTTTCGACTCATTAACACAAAGCAATAAGAAGCTTGGTCGATACTATTCGTAATATTTAAAACTATACCATACGTTATTACAGTCAGCGATGTAATTATTATACTGTTCAAGGCATGACTAACCTAGCGGTATTCTTGTCGAATGTGGTCATTTTTGTAAGCTTAGACCATCAAAAGGAAAAATATTTGAAGATATGAAGAATTTAATTAATTCTTTTATTAAAATTTCAAAATGAACCTTTAGTCTAATTGACTGGTAATGTACCTCAATTAGAAATAACTAGAAACGTTAATGTAATACTACCTTCAGATTCAGTCTATTTATTGATAAATGATGTGAATAATCTCTTTATGAAATACTTAAATCAAAGAAATTACAAATCTTATCCAATAAACATATACTATTAGAAAACTACACATTCCTCTGAAGAGTTTCATCGGTTTATTAAAAACTGAAAACAAAAAATAACATGCAATTTTAAGATAACTTTTGTATATTAAATTTATTTCTAGTTTCAAACTTTTTGATTATCAAACCTTTAAGAATAAATGACTTAATCAACCCATGGTTTTACGATGCTGAAATGACCATGAATTCATATAACATCATATTTACTAATTTAGACAAAAAAAGAAGAATATCTCAGTCAGTTAATAAGTCAGTTACAACGTAGAACCAGGCACATATGTACATTGGTCCAAGTTGCCATACCTCATTAGCACAACATGATGAACATCGGATTCATAGAAGTGGTTAATTCAGTGGTGATAATATATAAAATAAAGATTGCATATAAGGACATAGTACAGAAAGAAAGAATTAGTTCGTTGAAAGAAAGATGTGTAGCCGTTTTAATCTCATAGTTTCAGGGAAGACAGAGAGTGTATACACTTACACGATTGTGATCGACTCTGAGACATGTCACCCAGAGTCTCCAACCATTGGTTACGATAGTCACGCGGACCCCAACCAAGTAGTCTGCATCTACCAACATGACTCAGACTAGCAGTTAGTGACTTCAAGCACTGATGCCACGTTTTGGTTTGGCCACTCCTAAATTTCTTCCAACCATCCCGAACACCGGTTAGCATTGCGCGTCGTGGTAATCGGTGTTCAGGCATACGTAACACGTGGCCCAACCATCTCAGTCGATGAAGGTTCAAAACCTCATCGATTGATTTACCATCCTTTCCTAATACCCTACATGTCTAATCTCACTAATACTTACTCGGTGATTCCAGCAGATGCTGGCAATATTACTAAGACATCTGTAGTTACACAATAATTGCATAATAATCTATTCATAAACAAATACAGGTCTGTTAGCGTGATAAAATGATATTTCAGATGGTTGTTCTGTATCAACGAATGAATAAAACTTCATCTATCTATTACAAACAAATTTAATAAAACATATAATGACCAATGTGCATCAATAGTTTCAATCCATTTAGACTTTTTTATGTTTTATCATTGATGGATATTGAAATAATTATTCAGTTCTTTTTTTAATTATAATTTTATTTGAATTTTTAATACTTCACATAATTTATTGTTTAACTAAATTAATGTATAATCAACAATGAATTCAACAGTGTGTTTGTTTTTTCTTCTCAAGGTCATTTTTCTTTTTCCTTTCTGGTTGCATTTTATAATTTGAAAATATATTACAAATGAAAACAACGTTGTTTATTGAAGTACAAATGATGATAAAATCAATTCATATCCAACTAGAGTGTTCTTTAAATATTATGTTTTGGAGTTTTCTCCGTTCCATAAATGTGCACATTTATCAGTATTTACTAAATCCTAAAAAGAAGGCATTTTCCAACTGTGACAAATCGACGGTAAAGCAATGATATCAACAATCATCTTACTTCTAGCTGACTCTTTTATTGCCATTCTCTAAAATACTGTCCTCAGATCAATAATTGATAACTTCTATCTATACAAGAGATGCGTAGACGATACTTTCATCATTTGTGACAAAATATTAATGTCAACGTTATCCTTGACGCGTTCAGTAATTGCCATTTAGCTATTAACTTCACAATGGAATCAGAGTCGGATTCTGAATTCCACTTCTTAAATGTTTTAATAAAAACAAGACCTGATGGTCCTTTAAAACAATCGATATATAGAAAACCAACATGGAACGGCCAATAGACGGATTTCAAAGTTAGTTTCCACTAAAGGAAAAATAGGAATCTGTTCAAGGGTTAGGTATATCTGTACCGAGGATACGATCGATGTAGAACTTGATAAAATACGACAGATACTGATCAACAACTGATATGCACCTAGATTCACTGAGAAAAATATGGAACCAAAACAACGATGTAAAACAGTGACCACAACACCAAAGAAGACTCTCTCCATTAAAATTCAGTTTAAAGAAGATATTGCAGCAGAAATTCTGAAAACCAGACTTCTAAGATCCCCGAGAAAAACATTTTATTCGGCTGAACTTCGAATAACCTCTTCTAGTCAGCCTCCGTTTTGACGTTGTGTGAAGAATATGCTTGCTCTTTGGGCCAAATCCATGTGCACCTACCAGTTTACTTGCTCATGTGAAGCAGGTTATATTGGCCGCACAAAACGAGCTCTTTCGAAACTCATCTCCAAACGTTATCTTTCCTGGCTTTCCAAAGGATTCTAGAAGTCAATAATAAGCTCAATCTTAGAGCATCTAGTCAATTCCGGCCATTTTGCTTCACTAGAAGCCTCTTATAAAACCATACATACAGTGAGAAGAGTCAGCCTAATAGGAATCCAAATGAAAAACTTATGTAAAGCAGAGGCTATTGCCATCCACTAGTTTAAGCCTAATCTTTGCGTACATAAAAAGCAGGTTCATTCCTTTATTCTTTCATCGTCTAAACCTCACTTTCTGTCTTCCATAATTTACCGTTTTTATTTTAATTTTATTATTTCTATTCCGTTCCGGTTATTTATACAACTATTAATTAGCAATTATTACAACTTTTAATTATCCTGTTTTCAGTAGTTGTTACTTACTGATAAATTAGAATTATGTTTTTCTGATTAATCCATATAAAAATAACGTTATAGCCGAGAATATTTTTTTAGAGAATTTACGACATTATTCCTCCTTAGTATGGCTTGTTTCAACTGAATTTTCAATATTCCTAAAATAAATGATATACACATGAACTGTACTATTCAACTATACTTTGGTAGAACCCATTGCATTAAGGTTTTTGTTCTCTGTTCCTGTATATGATAGATCTTTCTTTTATGTTACACATTATGTACATATCTTCATCTGCATGAATATTTAATTTTCAATTACTGTGGTTTCTCTTCATTGGATCCCTTGAAAATTTACTGAATTTAATCTAATTTTCAAAATTTACATAAATTCCTGGTTCTATAAAACATTAATCAATTAAAACTTAGTTAGAACACAATCAATGTTATTACTGTTATTATCATTTCTTAAATTTTATTTGTTTGTCTATCTTCTTCAACTATTTTACTAGAATGAGCAAAATGCATTAAATAACTTGAAAAAGCATCAGATTCGATCACATACAATTGAACAATGGCATGAACGTGTTAAAAATCATAATGAACAAGGTCAAATATTATGCCAACAATTAAAAATTCAACAAACAAAATATCCTGATACAAATATTTTACAAGAATCACAATTTTATTTAAAATTAATTCCATCATGTTTGTATCGTATAAGTCATTCATACAAAAATCTTCAAGGTATCGTCAATAATGTAGCTTCAATGTTAGAGGCAAATGCTATTAAATATAGTTTAATTCGTGAAGCTGATGAATTGGAGGTTAGTGAAAAATATGTTATATATATTTTGTTTTACTGAACTAATTCATCATTTAGTGAAATCCACTTTTGATCTGGTTATTCAGCGAACCTTTTTGTTTGTATAGTTGCATTTAAGATTTTAAATTTTACGTCTGTGTTGAATTATATAGTGATAATACTGTGGATGTTAGTTAACTGTTATGTTTTTATTAGTTTCTGGTAATAATTTGTAGATTGTAATATTTTTATGATATTTTAATGAATTATTTCTTCGTAGATAAAACCTCGCAGAATTCATCATAATTTATTATTAGAACAGTATTTAATTGTTATTTTGTAGAGCATTACTTAATACGTAACATCAAACCACGATATCTTGTATGTCAAAAAGTTGGTTGTAATTTTCAAATTAGAATCTGATACAACAAAGTTATTGAACTAACGATTACCACTAATAGCACGAAGTAAGGTTTGTTTTAAATATTCGAAAAGCAGTCACATACAAAATAGGTGTTTATCCTCTGAAAAAATATTAATTTTTTAAAAAAAATGTACAGCCATTTAACAAAACCTTTAGTTTTCTAATGATAAGCGAACAATTATGTTGTCTGAATCATTAATTTTGGCTGTAGTGTAACAGAAACCATTTTCTCACATATGCATCTTCATAATATTTAACTTCAGTCAAATCAGTCAGTCATGTGGAATATAGAACCTGGCAAATATGTACACTGTTTCCAATAATCAAACTACATAAGCACAGTTACGTGAAATTATCAGGACTAAGTCCTTAGTATTACGAATAGTAACAATATTAGTAGCAATAGAAAGTAGTATGTATGGAGCAAAAAAACAAAGTAATGAAAGACTTTGGCAATTCTGAATCTAACGTACGACAAATAGTGAATGTGTCTAAGCCATTATGACTGCGCATGTCATAAAATGTCTCCAACAGCTGGTTATGAAATAACAACCTGCCCAAACCAGGTAGTCTGGAACTACCTACATGGCTCAATCCAATTGTTAAATACTTCATGAACTGATGTCATGTTTTGGTTTGAATGACACTTGCCCTCTACCGACCTACTATTACATCAACAATCACGCTAGTCGGTGTAGCTGGTGGTCAGACGTGCTCACTATTTTCCAATTACCTCAGTTGATGAAAACTCGTAACCTCTTCAACCGATTTCACGTAGTACATAATGCCTAACCTTAGTATCGCTCACTGAATGGTCAAGGCTTATAAAAGCAATGTTTTAAAGGCAATTATGATCTGATACTAGTAACGTATGAATATCCTTTGTTCTTAATAGCCATTTTTCTCACCACTTATTTAATCATTGGTTTCAGTAGACGTCAATCTTATCATATTTTCACTCTACATACATTCTTAAAAGCCATCTAAAGACGCATCACACTAATGTTATATACATATGCTGCTTACGTTATGGCATGCTGAAGTAAGACATCTTATTTAGAAGGACATATCAAAAGAAAGTTCAAGTTTTCCACATTTCGTTTTTGATTTAAGAGGTATTCCAGGAATATTTTATGTAAAACTGAGTTAATATAGGTCTATGAATTTTCGTTTTCGTATTGCTTATTCTAAATAATTTCTGAATGTACTTCTATTTTTTTGAAGTTCACATCAGGAAACTGATAATAATTTCCATTTGTTTAACTGTTTATCAACTTACCCAATGTTTAGGCATGGATTAATAAACGTGTTGCACTGGCTACTAATAATGACCTTGGAGTTGATTTAGATCATTGTTGTAATTTACGAGATAAATTCATGATATTCAATAAAGAAACTGTACAAACAGGTTCACAACTTGTTTCAGATTTATCAACTAAATGTGTGCATTTAATTGCATTAGGCAAATCAGATTCCGTGATAATTGCATCAATTAAAGATAATATCAATGAAATATGGGCTGAATTATTGGAATTAATCGAAACAAGAAAACAATTATTAAAAGCGGCATTGAATATGCATCGATTTGTTAATGATTGTAGAGTATGTTATTTTTAAGCATATTATTACATTGATTTACATACTATTACCGTTTGTATTGTATCTAGTAATTGTATCCCATAATAGATATCTTATACCAAACAAGACGTGTTTATTATAATCTAAAAGAAAGAATATCTGATAAACACAGATAAAATAACGAACCGATATCATTCGGAGAACCACTGAAAATCTAGGTGCAATTAAAAAGCTGTCTAATTCACATTTGGGACTTAAATGCAGTGTAAGCACAATTAACTCCATTCAGGCATGTACCTATGACCTTTAATTTTCCCAAAAATATAATACTTTTAGTTCATTGAGTTGATTTTCACTGTTGAATGCTTTCAAATACTATCATTTTTCTGACGTAATTCAATAACCATATAATGTCGTTGGAAAATCTCCGTTTCACTAAACATTAGTTTAAATTTAGAGGTAACAGCTTACCAAGCACAGTTTTTTTAAAATTTAACTAGAGTAAAAGATGATCATTTCATAACGATTTCTTAGTATAATAAACATATAGTAATTCAACCTCAACATACATTATCAAGAGAAATAATATAACTGAAGTGAATTTTATTATTATAAATTTGAAATTATGAAATATGAAGGGTAGTTTGATGACAATGAGTTAGCAACAGAAATAATATTATTCACTGTAACTGAATAAAGCATTTAGCATTATATTCAGTAGGCCACTTTATGACGAAATTGGTAAATTATCAAGTTTAGGAGTTGGATATCATGAGTTTTTCTTCAATATTTTATATATAAACAAAAGAATAGCGTAGAAATCATAACAAATTCTTTTATTCAGTTATTTAGTGTCTTTTGAAATCCAGGTAATTGATGAGCTAGCTTCATTACATGAGAATAACATTTGTCAAATTAGTGAAACTTAGAGTTATTTAAGTATTATTCCATTGCTAAGAGTTAAACGTTGATCAGATGTGAATTCGAATTCAAGATATATAACGAAGCATGGACCAAGATAATGTTTAGTCAAAAATAACAAGTGCTGTCAGTGAATGGTTATCTTCATTCCTATCTTGTTTAAAGAGTAGAGCTACGAGTTTCAGACTGTGAATGGTGACCCGATTTTCAAAAAGAAACATCTATAGTTTATTCAAATTGTTTTTACATAAACAGATTCCAATTTAATGTCAATGATATTCACAGATTAAGCATAATATATTGAAGTCATCTTCAAACATCTAAAATAATACAAAAATATTAAAAATTCATTTAATTAATGACACGTATGTATATGTATATATATAACATGTAGCATGAAAGATTCAGTATTCCCAAATTTGAAGAACTGAACCTGAAATTTCACTGTTAAGAGTCCTTAAATGTTCCAATTAATACGTACAACATTTAACTACAACCAGATATTTGGCTTGAAATGTTTTAATTGGTAAATTTGTTCTTAAATAAATTTTAAACGGCTAGACCTTTCTTATTAGTTCAGATTATATTTTTATTTGGTTGGAATTAAGTCCATTAGACAATAGACAAAATCACAGACTAATATCAACTGGAAAAACACTAAAAATCAGGAAGCACAGTTTCATACTTGTGTGGTACTCCTCAGCTGGGCACACTTATTTATTGCACATAAAATTAAACCTGACACTTTTGGTTTAAACAATACAGATGTTATTCATGAACCAATGAGTTTGATCTGTAGTTTCATATTTTTTTAAATTCAATTGATTCGCGATACAGCCAGTTAATCATATAATATCACTGACGGGTAACTGTCACACTCTCAATACAGTTAAACTATATCAGTCATTTCAGGAATTCGTCCCACAGCAAGTAGATTACCAAAAGATAACTATTATTTATGAGGATTAATTTACTGTAAAATTTGTATTCGTCACGGGACAACACCATCAACAACAATTACAAACTAAGGCGCACTGCCCACCTGCTTCGTCCTAGTTTGAAACTTCATAATTGCGGACTATCTAACTTAACAAGGATAAATGCTTTGAACAAGTATAATAATTATTTTCGTATAGATAAGATTCCGTAGCTTCTTATTCACAGCATAAAATTTCTGTTAGTCGATTACTCTATGTTCATCCACCGAAATCAATGTTAAGCAAAAATGTATTGATCAATAAAGTTCTCTTTTCCATATCTTTATCGCACTGGCAGAAATTAACAACATAAATGAGATTTACAATTTCTACCGAAAATAGTGTTATTAGAAATCACATATCTATTTCAACAAAACGTGCTAGGAGTAGCTAAATATGTAGTATGTACACATTTTTCCTTTAAAATATTATCGTTACGAACAATGGTATAAATTCAGTTGTCAAGTCAACTGATTTTCCTTTTTTGTTGTTTTAGAATGCACATGATGAAAACAATATGATTACCTTGGTTGTAACATTTCTCAAAATTTACATTACATATGACGATAAATTGTCAGTGGAATATATTGGGTGTGCCCCTAGCTTGCTTGTAACTTATGCTGAGAATATATAGAGAAATGGGCGTTTGAATGACTCATTTGTTATTCTATGATATTAGATTCATAGACTCTTTCAAAATTGTTTATGATGAGATAAACGTTATAAGGGCGTTGGCTGTTTTGCTTGATTATGATTGGCCGCTTACAGCAAAACTAAGGTCACATTTGGAAAACCGTAGATCCTTTTACTACACAAGTATGCCCTTACATAGGTCGAAGGAGGTCATGGAAGGTTTTTTCAGACGATATGAGATTTTCTTACTTTTTGGGCAACTTAAGGACCATCGGTATAATAAAATGATAGAAACTTAATTCATCCAAGTGTTATAACCTTCAAGCACTGGGTTAGCCCAACGTTATTATTGATCGAACTCAAAACTTCCAAATCTATTGTAGTTAAGCACGAAATTGTCCCTATTTCAGATTGGAATCGATTAGTTATCACCTAATACCATGAGCTCCAAAACATATACTTTCATAATAGTGTAACTCATTTACAAAATTTCGGTCAACATGCTGGACTTGAAGTCATACACGTTTTATGCTAGCGCTTCTGATACTCACAATTGATTGATCACTGGGTGGTGATCAATGTCATGCTTGTCTAGTCCTTATTAGTGCAGATCCTGTTGACTACCTCCATCTACCATCTAAAGCTTCTGATACTATCCAGTCGACCACACTAAGGTAAGTGGAGCAAGGTTTAAACCTGTGACCTACTTATTGAAAACCGATTGCCTTAACTGGCTTGCCATAATAAGATTAATCTTCATATCACTAGCAATTTACTTCAAAAAAGATTTTCAAGGATTGCAGCAGAAACTCTTGGCTTATGTAATCAAAAGAGTTTCTATTGTAGCAGTCATTCACCGGTGAAATATGATGGTCAAACCATAATAGAAATCGACAAACCTTCGAAACTGTAATCACTTTATTCCTACTTTTTATGTGTACTTGTCCAAATACTTAAAGGTTCGGTTTCATTTGCTTATAGAGTCATAGATTCGCTTTACTAAAAAACCTGTAAAACGATGTTCAAGGATATCTGGTATTCAATGATTCTACAAATTATGTGGAAACGAGATCAAAGCCATCTTTCATTATGCTTTTACCACAATTAGCAATAATTTCGTGTGTGGGTGTAGTATCAAATTTTTCGGTTTTTCGAATAGAAGTTCATACTACTAACTAATAGGCAAAAATGAATGGAGGCTAGCAGCGAGGTTCAGGACACGCATCTCGTCCTATTTGGGACTCGTCAGCTGGATGTACCTGCATCCCAGAAATGATGTTCACTCCGTAACTCGACCACAGTACCGTCCGCTCCAAAAACCATCGCGTTACTCACTTAGCTACTGATTCCCGATAAAACTAGCTTGAACAATTAGATGAAGTTTTAATTCATCTTGTTTGTTTATTTGGATCTTCCCATTGATGTTTAGGACTGAAATTGAGTAATCTCTTGTTGACACAAGCTAGTGGCTACCATAACTCAGTAGCTAACTGGATAACGCAATGGCGTTTGGAGCGAACGTTACTGGGTCCCATTTCCGGAGTAAACTTCATCTCTGGGATGCACGTACATCCAATTGATTTGTATTAAATAGAACGAAACGCGCATTCTAGATTTCACTGCTAGCCACCTTCCACCTTTGCTTATAATGCTTGTGGTTTAATGAACTATCGAGGCAATCAACACAGGGTGCATATATGTCAATAAGAGACTGATCAGTTGTAGTCCTAAACATCAATGGGAAGATTCAAACAAACAATACAAACTAACTAATGTTATTAAGCCTTCTATAATCACTCGGTTATATTACTAATCAGTTAACTAAAGCAATCATATGTCCACATTAATCCAAAACAATAAGAAGTAATTTAATGCTAGAAATAATTTTTATTCATAATGGTTAGTTCAATTCTTAAATATTTTACGACTCAATATAATTGATGTATTTTACCTCTTCCCTAATATATAATTATTTTCTATTTTTCTACAAATTCGTTATTCTACTGAAGTACGCAATATTCTTCAACGATTTGTGTTCTGCTCCCTGTTTAAATCCTTTTTACTAAATTCTATTTTAAATGCAGCTGACTATTGATGATAAGATTATATATATTTTAAAAAATATCGTCTCCATTTTGTTGTGTGAATATTATAGGATTTTGAAGAAAGAATTTGTTATCGTCTTGACAATCTACCCGAAGCACCATCTGATTCTTTAGCATCTGGACGAAAACAAGGTCTACCTGGTTTACAACGTAGTCATAATTTATTAGAACAGGAACTTTTATGTTTTGGTGATCAATTGAAACAATTGGATTTAACAGCTAAACGATTACTACCACGTTATGCTGGTATACAAGCGGAACAATTACAAGCACATCATGAACGTGTTCAAACAATATGGAAACGTTTATTAAAAGTTATTGAGATAAGACGGGATCTATTAAAAGAAGCTAGTCGATTATATGACTTTCTAGTCAATGCTCGTGAATTAATTTCATGGTTAGAACATGCCAAAGATATAATGGAACATAAAGAAAGACCAAGGTTAGTTTTACCCTTTTACTATTAGTTTCTAATATATTTTAAAATTCAGTGTATCATATGATTGCAAAAAATGCACTTAGTATGTATTATGTTCTTATGGCCTGTTAATTATCGCGTGATGAGGTCGCCAATCAGACACCGGTTTATACGACCAGACTAATGACTCCTAAACATGTACAAGCAACCTAGAGTTCTTATTGGTCCTCTGAAATAGTAGCTTCTCTCCTAACCCAGCCGTTCAGTCCAGAACGCTAATATCAGCCTCCGTGATACGAATCATATATTTCAGACACACACGGTTTATATGCAAACAAATCAGACCGCATCATACTATAAAACAGAAAATAAAAATTATACAAGATCAAGCCAAAAAGTTGCCGTGATTGTGAGAGACTGTTAATAATAAATTTGGAATATCTTAAGAATAGTAAATAATAATAGTCAATAAGTCAAATAGCTCATAATAAAAGGAATATGAATATGCACATAATGTAATTGGTTATACAATAAGGAAATATGCAACAATAGTCGACAGATAGATCCTAGCGGTTACTATTCACCTATTCTTTGTACGTCATAATAGTATGCATGATTCTCAGTAACATTATCTTCATCTTCAGTCTTTTTCGGTACATGTCTCAGTGATATAGCTTCATTTATTCAATCATTATTGTTTGGTTCCAGAAATGCCACACACTTTCTCTGTTAACATTACGCTAAAATGTGTTCGTTGGGCTGGTTAGAGAATGAGATTGATGTTCGGAAATCCTTTGGATATTCGATAAAATTCTTTGGTGAACATCTAAAGTATGAACAATCATCACAGTCTGAAAAAACATTCTATACATGAACCTCTATTTTAAAGTTGATTTTGTTAATGATATACTTAGAAGCTATCTAGAAAGACTAATTCCTGCTGCAGCGATTGCTCTTTCGAAATATAATGGTTGTCGGTTTACGTGACTCTCGATGAAAGTCAACTTCCCAATACTGATCAATTCAATAAATGCATACTAATAAACCTGGTCTTGTGAGGATAGGTATCATTGACGTAAACAAAAACAACTTGCTAGATCGTTTTCTTTACTATGGTTCAAGTTTTACCATATTTTAGTCTCCTATTTTGTTATTATGATTATTAATATGAATGTCTCTACTTAAAATTCTATATTACCATTTATATTGTGTGTCTTGATTTCAACCCTTCTGTTAACGACATTCACATTTACTCCATTTAATAAGTTTGTTAAATATTATATATTATTAAATATACTATTTGTTTATTGTGCTTAATTGTTTTCATTTTGTTTCTTACCGATCAACTTATTCTAGAGATATTTCTGGTGTTGAATATTTAATTGAAGATCATAAACAATTACGGGTGGAATTAGAATCACGAAATCAACGAATTGAAGATTGCTTGAATCTTGGTCGGATATTATTAGCTGAATTTGCAGCTCATGAAGAGAAAGCAATCCTACCAACTATGAAACCAAGTTTAATAGCTACACGAACTGAAGTTCGCGAGAGATGTGTACAATTAGCAACTGGGCGTATTTTGTTAAATGAATTATGGCGTGAACGTTGGGATCGTTTACATTTATTATTAGAAATACGTCAATTCGCGCGTGATGCGAATAGTGCAGAAATATGGTTAATGGGTAGAGAGTTACAATTAGAATCAGCACGTCGTCAACTAGGTGAAACATTAGCTGAAACACTAGCTTTACTTGGTGCTCATTACGCATTCCAACAAACATTAGCAACAGCAGATGAAAGATTTAATGCATTGAAAAGATTAACTACAGTGAGTAATAATGTTTGTATCTTCCTACTGTTGATGTTAAGCACTGAAATTGATTAGTCTCTTTTTGTATAATGTACATTCTGTGAGGATTGCCTCTATAGTAGCATATGATCATACGTTTTGGTCAAGTTAGCAACTCGAACTTAATATCTTTCCTTTCAAACTCCCATAGTACCCACTAATCTGAATAATTATGAGTTGTTTTGTAATTTTTATTTTCATTTGTTTTTGATGGTTTATTTGTTAATTGAAAACTCATACTTATAATATTGTGCTTGAATAATTAGTGTACAAATAATAGATTGAATTTGCTACTAGATCTTCACACACTCAACTACTTGACTATTTACATGAGATATAGGATAAGATCCAGTAGGTAATTTACTAGGTCAATCAGCTCGCACATCTCATTAAATTTATAAATAATTTCAGCACTTTCAACTCTATAATTTATAAACGTGTTAGCTACTCTTGAGGAATCATTTATCCCATGTTTATTGTTTACATTATATTTAGTTGTAGTTCTTTAATGTAAGGTCTGGTAAGTAAACATAGAACTGATAATTATGTATAGTTGTAAACTTTTATTGATTTGTGCAGTTTTCGTCAGATTTGTTGTTCAACAGTATAAAGATATGACAAAAAAGATTAGCCGGGATATTTTTTTTACCAAAAAACTCTTTCTCTTTGTCAATTCAGTTGATTGTATTATGCTCTAAAATAGCTCAAACACCCAAATTGATAATTTGTCTTCAGAACTAAACCATAAATTCCAACAGGGTGGATGTTACGAAATAGAATCAGTGACCAACTGATGAAATATGTACAGCAGGCTAAAACTTAAACATACAGAACAATATACCAGGAATATTTATCACATATATGCATACACCCATATATAATTCTTCAATGATTTCAAATTTATGCAATGTAAACATATCATATCCACACGTCTACTAGAAACTGAGATACGACATTTCGCAAACATTTCATAAATTTCAACCAGTCCACAAGTTAATTAGGTAGCTATATTAAATATTTACATCATTGGATTCCCAATCAATGCAGTATCTAGTTTTAGCTAAACCAGAGAAAGATGACTTGTTTTTAAGGTTTTCATCTTTATTTATTACATTATTAAAAAGTAATAAATGAAATCATTTTAAGCAGTGTCTTGCAATAACTGCTTCCAAATATTCATTGTGTGCGTTACTCTTCAATTTAGAATATTCATAGAGTAAGTCTAAACTAAAAATTGGAATAATCTTTATTTTGTCTTACACTTTCAGCTTGAACTAAGATCAATGCAATGGGATCCACAAGAAGTTATTATGAGAGAGAATGAACAAAGAAATAAAGTTCGTAACGCTGTCAAAGAATTTCTTCCTGCTTATGTCGGACAAACTGAGACTTTGGGAAAATCAACTTCCATCTTACCATCACATACAGTTGGTGTTTCTTCATCAAAAATTCCACTGGTATCTACTGCTTACATTCAACATCCCCCTGTTAAACCACTTAGGAAATCAATTGAAGCAACTGAAATACCAGTTGTACATCCAAAACCTAGAACAAAAATTCCATCAACATCCGATAGTATAGTGACAGCAGTTAAGACATCACCTCCCAAAATTGTGGAGTCGTACAAGAGTCCTGGAAAGAAAGTTGAACATCACGAAACTATAATGTCCCCGCGACCAGTTAAACGATCACATTCTAGACAAATACCAGAGTCATCAGTCGTGATAACCAAGGAAGAAAGTTTATCTGACAGGGATAGATCAGAACCCATTAGTCAGAAATCTGAAGATTCTTCGGAGAAAATTCCAATGTACACTGAAAAACCGTCTTCATATAATCGTCATGTAGAAGAAACTACTGATGAAAATAATAACACTCGTTCACTGTGAGTATTTTGTATTGTTTCCTCTCAGCATTAAAATATAATGTATACTGAAACTTAATATGTATTATACCTCAATAGCAACCTAATAGTTTCATAATGAAATATATTGTGTGTATGTATGTAGGTGGATTGCGTGATTGATCACGAAAACGGATGTAGTGACGCAAAACCCCTCAGTAAATAGATATCCAAAGATGGAATCTCTTTTTATCTAAAACCAGTTGTCTCGCATAAAGGTACACACTTATTTATAAAATGTTTAACACAAAACTAATCATGATTAAAGTTCGTCTTGAAACTAACTGATTTTGTAGATCATTCCTGAACCATTGAAACTGACATTTGATTATCAGGCTTAATTCTTTCCCAGAATTCTTATCAAGACCTGTTAATAGAAGATACTTTTCCCTTGATCAGTTGTTCGTATGTGTGAATGTGTTCAACTTACCTACGTAGGAACATCTAGTACTGAAATGTTATTCATGCCTTCACTCTGTATTGTTCGTGACGTAAATTAACTTCAAACTGTTGAATGTCCATTTACTTTCTATCTCGAAACATTTTCACCCGATTCGTATTTCAACTACTTTGATCACTTCTAGGTGCTCATTCATAGCTATGAACTCAATAAATAATATCCATCACCATCTGCTGTTAAGTGTTGATTTAAGCTTTTACATTTATGAAATAATCTAATAACTGTTAATTATCTGCTGAATGAAGACGATGTCAGCCTATGATGAGTAAATAAAGTTAATAAAACTTCGTTTCAATTATTTATTATCATCTGTGAAATAAACATGGCTTTCAAATATTGTCTATTTTGTAGCCTGTTCAAATTAATTAACCATTAGCTGTATAAATTGTTGACTTTCAACAGTTTTCACTTTATTTAATTTGGTAGATTGAACGCTGTGTTTGGTGTGTGAGTAATATAAACTTATTGAATTTAAGCACACTTAATGTTTCTTCTAGACGTTTGTTTATATTTGTTCACATTTGGTATTAACATGAATTGATTTATTTTTTACTATATAGGGAAACTGTAGATCAGCCACATGAACACCAACAAAAACATATAACTCGAAGCCGTTCACTAAGAGTTAGATCTTCTCAATCTGACTTGCCAACGACTGAATCCCCTGCTTCAACAACCAAGTTGAAATTCTTTGAAAGTGCTGAACAAGAGCCAACTAGGTTATCACAGGAACCTGAAACATCGACAAGTGGACAACCAGTTTTACCAAAACTAGAGGGTCCGGTTATACGAAAGCACGATTTAGATTCTGGTGGATCTTTACATTCAAAAAGTCAAGGTCGGAGCTGGTTACCTCTTTATCTGGTTCTTGATTCAGGTCAACTATTTGTTTACAAAGATCAACAAAGTCGTCGGGAAAAACCAAACATATACTATCATGATACATCACCATTAAGTTTACTGTCATCAAGAGCTGCTCCTGCTATAGATTACACAAAACGACCATGTGTATTTCGATTACGTCTTGGAGATGGTAGTGAATATCTATTTCAAACTGCAAATGACAATGTTCTTAATCGTTGGGTTACAGCCATCAATGAATCAGCTAAGTGCTTAGCTTCTGAATTCAGTAAACATCAAACTGGACATACTTTAACACTTCCTGTGGGAACTCATTCTAGAAGTTTTCAAAGTAATGGTCATCGTCGTTCTATTAGAAATTTTTTCTCTTTACGTCGTAAATCATAATATGATTATCTTATTATTCCAAGTAAACATCGTAACATATCATTAGATATTTCAAGTAACTTTTCTTCATCAAACAATGCATAATCATGAATTTGTTATTTTATTTATACTTTTTTTTTCGAAAAATTTTCGTAAATTTTTTCTTTTCAAAAAAGAAAAAAGAAAGAATTTTATCCTCAATACTGTACTAAACGCTTGACTAATTACTTTTACTAAATGTGACAATAATCAATAATCAACAGTATGATTTTTAATATTTCTTTTAATGAGATAATGAAAATTAATTCATCTTTCGTCTTTTCGTTCTTTTCATGCATAATAATACTAATCATAGTATTTTATGAAATTTTTGTTTTGTAAACTTTAGGACAATCTAACCTCAGTAACAAATTAAATGGGGGTGTTCCTCTCTCTCTCTCTTAATTTTCAACTATTCATCATTGGAAAATACTGAGATAATTGTCTTTATATTATAAAATAAATAATCTTTTGAGAATTTCACTATATAATAAAACAGTTCATCAATCTTGTATAAACGTATTGAATAATTTCTCTTTCGAAAATTTATTTGATTCTATCTTTGCTTGTGATTTGTTTATTATATAACAATAACAATAATAATAATACAGTTATATTAATAATAAGATGAATTGTAATGTGCATTTGATGCTTCAATGTTTATTGTTTAGTCCATTAATATAAATTATAAATGGATTTTGGTTCGTAGATTAATAAAATTAAGTTTATTTCGCTTATTCCTTTTTTCTGTACATGATTTATTGATATGTTCAGTGAATTTCCTTTTACTGGTTAAAATGAATAAAAACACGTTAATAACAACATTCTTTGTTAGTTTTTTTTATTTTGTTAATATTGCTATACTTCTTAATATAGTTATTCATAAATTCAATATCTTACATATTTGTTCTTACAAATGATCGTGTTATTCTAATTATGAATGATATTACATAGATACAAGTCAGTCAGCTACAACGTAGGACCAGGCACATATGTATATCGATCTAAGTTACCATACTTCATTAACACAACTAGATGAACGACGGATTCATAGAAGTGGTTAATTCAGTGGTGATAATATATAAAATAAAGATTGCATATAAGGACATAGTACAGGAAGAAAGAATTAGTTGGTAGAAAGAAAGATGTGTAGCCGTTTTAATCTCATAGTTTCAGGGAAGACAGAGAGTGTATACACCTACGCCATTGTGATCGACTCTGAGACATGTCACCCAGAGTCTCTAACCACTGGCTACGATAGTCATGCGGACCCCAACGTAGATACATTGATGATTATGAAATCATCATGAAAACAAATAATGAATTAACTCAATGAACGTAAAAGAACACATAGATTGTTCAATAAAAATTACAAATAAAACAAAAATTAGTATTTCCTTTGAGTTGGTAATGAAACAACATCAATTATGACTAGTAACATTTCATTATGTTAAGTTCCAGTCAACGTAGATTTTAGTTTCACGATAATTATAGAAACAAAGAAACAACTTAATTCTAGCCTTAGTTCAATAAACGGATGCACAATTTCATTCATAGAAATGACTAAAATTACGACTACAGAACTACACAAACAGTCGTCAGTCTTAGTAAACTTAATGCTGATAAATAATAAGTTCAATATAAATGTTCTCTCTAAATGCTACTTTGTAAAATTGAAAACTAAAATTTTCCAGAAGTAACAGACTGCTGACTGGAGAAGATAACTCATTTTTAACTGCCAAAACCTATAAATTCTAATAATTTTTATCAGTTCTGTGGAATTTTCCAATCTTCTAACTCAAATGTTTAAGTTGCCCCGATATTGTTATATATCTCCGACCAGTATTGTGAATATGATTTTGACTTACATTATGCGATTTGGTTGATTTTTAGTAGTCAGTAACTACTACATCGCTACCAGTTTTGTTTACTGCTGGATTTTCCATCACTTTAATATGCTTTAGAATCAAATAGAAAAATTTAACACGACAAAATAATTAATTTCAGCTGCATTAATGTCAGATAGTTTGAACCACAGTGACAAGACAGTGTTTACTGAATTGAAAATTTCCATTTTTAATGAATCGTAGAGATTTTCGAGTTAACAATAGCTAATTCTCAAATCAGTTTTAAGTGTTTCCTAAAATTCATCTCTCTCTGTTTTTAATGAATAAACTTTTGTGATTTCTAAATATCATGAAGTATTTGGTAGTATATGATCTGGGTTCGTTTATAATAAAGCATTCAGTAGAATATTACATTTCAACCATAAAGTAAAAATCGAATAAATGTAATCATAGTGTACTTAAAGAAAGTATTTATGGGTTCACAAATATAATTCAATAATCAAACAAAAATACGAAGCTAGATTATAAGGTATTACAATTCATAGAAACTAATCTTTGATAATACACATCAAATCCTTCACAAAATAACTTTACAATTTATGAATTTAGTCAGTTAATGAATTCATTACCAATATAATTTGTCATATGTGTATTGTTTGTTATGTGAAAATTTTGTTGATCTGTTATTTCCAACAAACACCTAAATGAACTACTGTACAACTTGTTTTACACATTACCTCCCATTTACTTCTTTTTTTGTATTTCAACTTAATTCAAAATACGATCTTAATAGATTGTATTATACATGTATTAATCTTAATCATTTAGACCACATGAAAAATGAAAGTATGAGAAAAAGGCATAAAAACTGTTTACTCTTCATAAGTAATGTTGATTACTTATAGTTAAACTTTATTCATCGTTTATTAATCATAATCTAAGTTACCTAAACTCCACCTGGAGTCCCTCCGCGAGCTACTGCCGGCCCCAAGACCGGATAAAGGAGAACGGTTGGGCATGGGGTTAGCGACCCCATCCCGTAGAAAACTAACTCGCTAAAAAAACGCTAACCAGAAAAAAATTATTCGAACCTTTTAAACTCTGCCCTGGGAATCAGAAGGTCTTCACTTAGAAGAACTATGACGACGCATGATGAAAGCCGAGTTCCTTCGGAAGTTACGAGGTCAATGCCCCTTCTGACAACCAGAGCAACCGTTTATTTAGGTACATGGAATGTTCGTACAATGTGGGACATCGGGAGAGCCTTCCAAATTGCTGCAGAGATGAGCAGACACAACATAGAGGTGCTTGGGATCAGTGAAACATATTGGACGCAAGTTGGACAACAACGACTAACTTCAGGAGAGCTTCTGTTATACTCCGGCCATCAAGAAGAAAATGCCTCACATACACAAGGAGTCGCATTGATGCTGTCCAAACAAGCACAAAATGCACTTATAGGATGGGAATCTAATGGACAAAGAATCATCAAAGCCCCCTTCAAAACAAAGAAAGAGGGCATTTTAATGAACATCATCCAATGCTATGACCCTACCAACGACTACAATGAAGACGCTAAAGATCAATTCTACGATAGGCTGCAGTCAATCATCGAGAAGCGCCCAACAAAGGACCTGACCATTCTGATGGGAGATTTCAATGCCAAGGTTGGAACGGATAACACTAGATATGAAGACATGATGGGACGACACGGACTGGGAGAAAGGAACGAAAACTGTGAGAGATTTGCAAACCTATGTGCCTTCAATAAACTGGTCATGGGCGGCACCGTATTCCCACATAAACGCATTCATAAAACCACATGGACTTTACCGGATCACATCACGCAAAACCAAATCGACCATATCTGCATCAACAAAAAGTTCAGGAGGACGATGGAGGATGTGAGAACCAAGAGAGGAGCTGATATAGCATCAGTTCATCACTTGCTGGTCGCCAAGATGAAATTGAAACTCAAGAAGCACTGGACAACGGGGCGGACAATATCACAAAAGTTCAATACGGCCTTTCTTCAGGATACTAACAAACTCAACAAATCCAAGGTAGCTTTCAGCAATAAAATCCAGGCCTTTCATGATCTACTCAATGGAGAAGGAACTACTATAGAGAGCAACTGGAAGGGGATCAAAGAGGCAATCACTTCAACATGTCATGAGGTCCTGGGTCACAAGAAGCGCCATCACAAGGAATGGATCACTGGATAAGATTTAAGAAAGGACGAACAAGAAGCCAGCAATCAATACCAGCCGAACAAGAGCAGAAAAAGCCAAGATAAAAGCTGAATACACAGAAGTAAACGAGCAAGTGAAGAGGAGCATCAGAACTGACAAACGAAAATTTGTGGAGGATTTAGCAATGACGGCGGAAAAGGCTGCAAGAGAAGGAAACATGAGACAACTGTATGACACGACAAAGAAACTCTCTGGAAATCGCCGCAAAGCAGAACGACCAGTGAAAAGCAAGGACGGCGAGGTAGTCGCCAACATAGAAGAGCAACAAAACAGGTAGGTAGAACACTTCAAAGAACTCTTGAATCGACCAGCTCCATTGAACCCACCCAACATCGAAGCAGCACCCACGGACTTCCCAATCAATGTTGGTCCACCAACAATTGAAGAAATCAGCATGGCCATCAGACAAATCAAGAGTGGCAAAGCAGCAGGACCAGACAACATTCCAACAGAGGCACTAAAAGCAGACGTAGCGGCAACTGCAAGGATACTCCACATTCTCTTCAATAAGATTTGGGATGAGGAACAAGTACCAACAGACTGGAAAGAAGGACTTCTGGTCAAAATACCAAAGCAAGGCGATCTCAGCAACTGTGATAACTACGTGGGCATCACTCTTCTCTCAATACCGGGAAAAGTCTTCAACAGGGTATTGTTAAACAGAATGATGGACTCCGTAGACGCCCAACTTCGAGACCAACAGGCAGGATTCCGTAAGGATAGATCGTGTACAGACCAAATCGTAACTCCACGATCAATTGAATGGAATTCATCACTCTACATCAACTTCATTGACTACGAGAAAGCATTTGATAGCGTGGACAGAACAACACTATGGAAGCTTCTTCGACAATACAGCGTGCTTCAGTAGATAGCCAATATAATACGGAATTCCTATGATGGATTAAACTGCAAAATTGTGCATGGAGGACAGTTGACAAAGTCGTTCGAGGTAAAGACCGGTTTCAGGCAAGGTTGCTTACTCTCACCTATTCTCTTTCTCCTGGTGATCGACTGGATCACGAAGACATCAACATTTGAAGGGAAACGTGGGATACAGTGGACATCTAGGATGCAGCTGGACGATCTAAACTTCACAGATGATCTGGCCCTCCTATCGCAATCGCAACAACAAATGCAGGAGAAAACAACCAGTGTAGCAGTAGCCTCAGCAACAGTAGGTCTCAATATACACAAAGGGAAAAGCAAAATTCTCCGATACAACACGGCATGCACCAATCCAGTCACAATTGACGGAGAAGATTTGGAAGATGTAAAAACTTTTACATATCTGGGCAGCATCATTGATGAACACGGTGGATCTGATGCAGATGTGAAAGCACGGATCGGTAAAGCAAGAGCAGCACTTTTACGACTGAAGGACATCTGGAACTCAAAACAACTGTCAACCAACACCAAGGTCAGGATTTTCAATACAAATGTCAAGACAGTTCTACTGTATGGGGCGGAAAACTGGAGATACAGGTGTTTATTAACAGTTGTCTACTCAAAATACTTCGGATCTGTTGGCCGGACACTATTAGCAACAACCAAGTGTGGGAAAGAACAAACCAGATCCCAGAGGAGGAAGAAATCAGGAAAAAGAGCTGGAAGTAGATAGGACACACATTGAGGAAAGCACCCGACTGCGTCACAAGACAAGCCCTCACATGGAATCCTCAAGGTCAAAGGAAAAGAGGAAGACCAAAGAACACATTACGCCGGGAAATGGAGATAGACATGAGAATGAACAAAAATTGGATAGAATTAGAAAGGAAGGCCCAGGACAGAGTGGGTTGGAGAATGCTGGTCGGCGGCGTATGCTCCATTAAGAGTAACAGGCGTAAGTAAGTAAGTAAGTAAGTTTGCCTAAGATAAATTAATGAAGGGTTTTAAATAATCAAATGTAGTGATCTACTTGGAAACAGTATGTAATTTGATATACGTAGTTACACTACTTTTTCATTATGAAGTTAGCTATTTGACTAATTTGAATCAACAGAAACATTTTAACAAATCAAGATTAACAACAGACGTATTTTTAAAAAGGAATTATTATTAACATTTTAAATAAATAAACATCAATTTATTTATTGCATGATTTTGAAAATCCATAGAGATTATGAAGGAATAAAAGATTATTGCCAAGCAAAAAAAATTTAGAGAAAGTATAAACAAAAGGAAGTTCTTTGTTAAATATACTCCGTTGTTATATTTTGTGGAATATTTGAAAATCCCCGTCAGTATTAATATCTACTACTTTTAAAGTATTCAATTTTTATAGTTTACGTAATTACTGGTATCAACTTTGTGATCTTTTTTAGAATCGATATTATTTCCAGCTAAGCACCTTTTATCAGTCGTAATTAAATTCATTGTCTGATGTGAAGTGATCCATTCATTCTCATTTATTTCGGTATTGGATTTTTCCACTGTTAAGTAATAAAATACAATAAATACCAAACTAAGATTCAACAGATAGGTTTATTTTCTTATGTATCTAAACAGAGAACAACACTTCCTAATACTGACACTTATCAGTCATATGAAAAGTGATAATTCAGTTTGTTTTAAAGTGTATTAAACCTGTCAATTATAAATCTTTTGAAGAGGTTTGTCCCTACATAATATTAGGTGGTTTTTTATAACATTTTGTCACTGGTTTAGCATTTGCATCAATTTCGATGACCTGTTTGATTAAGAAATATTGCGAGCATACCAGACGTTTATTTAATTCTAGTCTACTTATATTTATGGATGTTTGTGTTAGATTTACTTACTCTTCAAAATAGGTTTCTTTTACACACATGACTATGAAGAGTAGACTACATCTAGAGTACTTTAAATAAGTTCTCCGGAGAATTTTCATGCTTGTTTTGCTGCGAAGATAAACCTGAGTGTTTATGCTTATATATAAAAGCAGCATAACTTCAAAGACAAAATTGTCCTAAAAACCACCAACATGGAAATAGTCATTTCAAAGTCCTCAACGACTTATATATAACTGTTGTTTCAAAGAAATCACATTATTCACAACTATGACTATCAAAGCATATATATATTCAGTATATAAGTGAATGAAAACATAATTTTTTTCGGTACATGCAGTTATATATTCATGAATCTTGTGTGTATCTCATGTTTTACTCTAAACGTCCCTATATTGGGAATTATTTATGTTGTTCGGATTTTTTGAATGGCAAGTTCGAATTTTTCTTTGAAATGTGACACATTCAATACATTAAACAATATTACAATAAACCTGGATGAAAATATTGGGTGAATTTATTTTGAATTAAAACAAATAGGTATGATGAACTTACCAAAAGAAACAACTTTTGGTCTCATTAGAGATGAAATTAAATTCTTCTCCTGCACTTGTTTAGTAGGTGATTTTACATTGTAGCACTGTATTATAAGCGATGTGCCACATGAGAATTCATCAATTAAACACTTATTAATTGTCTTGGATTTTTGATTTTCCAGTGTTGTTGGATTGTGTATTATAGGTGCTGGACCACCTAGAGATTTTGAAGATAGTTCTCGTATTTTTAGCCAAGGATTTAGCACTTTACCTTTAGATATACTAAATATACTAGACGGACTCCTAGACGTAACCTCTGAAATGAATGGTTGTTAACATTAGCAAGTAAAATCATTAAAAAGGCTTTATATCATTTATGTGATTAAATTAAATCTAAAGAACAACAAGTTCATTAAACTTGAGCTGTCGAATTAAAATATTATAGTACGTGGTGGAAGAATATTTTGACTAAAGCCTAAAATTAATATGATATAGAAACATTGAGTAAATAGTAATCTTTTAATTGTAATCTTTATCTTTATAAGTCGGTTAATCAGTCATACTGTAAATAGAACCTGGTATATAAGTATATCAGTTCAAATTGGCACAAGACATTAACACATTAAAATGATGTTATCACTACATGTTCAAGAGGATTAGAATAACGAACCTGATAAAAATATAAATAGCAGTAGTAGATGTAGAAAGGATTACACTTATAAAATGAATGCAGAACCAAACGAATTAGCAGAGTATAAAAGGTGTAGGATAATTTTTAATCTCATAATCTATAGGAAGATAAGTAGTGAATTTTAAGCCATGTAATTTGGTATCTCCAACCATTGGTTACGATAATTTCACCGATCGCTACTAGTTAAACTATAATTATTAACATGATAATGCCAACTGTTAATGACTTCATAAACTGATACCATATTTTAGTTTGTCCAACTTTAGCTTCCTTCTAACCCTAACTTGTACCAACAAGCATCGCCCATCGAGTTAGGCAGTATCTGGACATATGTTGTACGCGTCTCAACTAACCCTGTCAATGAAGATTCACCAACTTATCAACTGATTTGACAACTTGGACTACTGACCTTCAAATAGTCCTAGCTTTGCTCAAGCATTAGTCATAAATAGCAAATCAATAACAAACTATCTCAATCCTGACTTCAAGAATGGATATGGTCTTTTAATAAAACTTTGTGAAATTCGTTTCAAAATTATTAGGAAACCCATGAATATTGATTAACTGTATTATAAATAATCAACACTTTTTCAAAGAGTGTCAATTTACTCATAAACATTGTGAAGAAATGAAAGTATTAATATAAAATACTTAGTTTAAAACAACATCCAACGAACATATTAAAGGTCCAAAAACTAAGTAACCTAATACAGCATGCAATAAACTGTTGTTTATAACGTTGTACTTTCACGAGAACAATACTAAAATGTATAGCCACTTTTTATTATTTCTTTTTATAGGTAATTATGACTTGTAAAATGTTTGTAAATAATAGTTCTTAAACTATATAAATAGAGAATTACTTACCATTAATCCACTCCGTACATTCGACTTGACTAAGTCCTCTAAGACGTTGCATAATACTGGCTCTTGTATTTTTATATGGTCGAAATAGAATAATGTATATCTAAAATAACACATCATAAATAGAAAAAAAAACGTTTTATTTAATATAGAAAACACTAATTGAGATCAATATAGAATGTCCTTCAACCACATTCTCATGAATCCAAACGACGCTAATAATTGCTTTTAAATTTATTGTATAAAATTATATTTATCAGATGACGAACTTAATTACAGATGAGATTTTCATCTTAGGAACAGACAAATCATTGTTCTTTAGAGGTTGATTATTCTGATATTTCATACGATGAAGCAGGGTAAGCCCATTTCATAGATACAAGAACCTAGGCTTTATTGTTAGTCAGTAAGAAGATTTTTAACCAAATACACATTAGTTAGCGGAAAAAGCTCAATCTTGTTAAGTAGGAAAATATAATTATAGATTAAGTTGCTGAAGATATTTTTCGTTTTAATGAAAGTATATGTAAGTAAAAAAGACAATATAACTTGGAATAATTCACTAGTTTTCTGAGGAAACAATCAACTTAAGCTAAATCTGGATGAGTCCTTAGAAAATTAATATGCGTTTAAGTATTTAAACCACAATAAAAAAATGCAGGAAAGTAGAAAAGTCATAAATTAAAAACACGACGTTCAGCGAGTTGATTATCAAGCTGTACAATCGTATATATATGAAAAATGTTCTTGTTAAAGTACTAATTCCGTGAGGAAATGTCAACACGAATGACCAAGATGACATAACAGAAAGATTATAATACTAGATTACGTACCACGAATAATAACAAAACATTTAGTGAAAGTAATAAGATGATTAAAATGACTAAAATGTTTTTTTGTTACAATAATTGAAAGTTACAGAGGTGTAAGAATAAATAAGGTGATATAATGAGCATTCATGAATAAAATAATCAGAATATAAGATATAAGTAAAGGAGAATGCAGCAATAAGGCCAAGGTAGCGATAACGGTTGGACGTACTTCTTTTGTGCGCATAGTTCTAGTTTGAGCTCATGGATGGTAAGAGCTTCACTTATTTATAGGGGTTGGATACGAAGAATTTTAGGTAGATTTGAACGAACCATATATACAACCTTAAATTCAAACTGTGGAACGTAAAATGATTACAGTCGATTAGGTGTTCAAGTAAAGATCTCTTAACTGCTTTCTTCTCACCCTTGTAGAACCAAACTGGGATGTGTTGAAAAGAGATTTCTTCGCTGAACTTCATGTTTCTAATTTTTAATGTTTAAATGAGAATTATCAGTCATAAATTACTCAAAAGAGCGTTAAACAACTGAAATCTGAATATTCAAACTAATCGATTATTTCCAGTATAATCGAGTTATGTGAATTTGATCACTTTAAACATCATAAACTATGTAATATTTTCAATGAATTTTCTTCGGTTTTCAAGATAAATAACACCACTGAATAGTAAATAAATGCTCATCCCATTAAGATGAAGAAAAATAATAATTAAAATTTCTACCTGAAAACGGGTATTCTGGGTTTAAAACATATCGAATTAATTATCTCATCAATGATCAAACACAAACCAGGTCAAACAATTCGTTTTATTGTATTATTTCATAGAAGGCTAAATATTTAAACATTTCATTTCTGCGAATCTGCTGTTCTCCTTGAAACGTTCTGATGTGACTTGCTTGTTTCACAAATATTTATGTAGATTTTGATCTACCAAAACTATCATTTTTTTAAAGCAGACAGGTGACAAGAGAATCAGAAAGTAAGTAATAGCTGAAACGTACAAATGTGGTTTTTTGTCAAAAAGCACGAAGAGAAATTCAAAAGTATTTCTAATATTTAATGAAACTATTAAATGTACCAATGGAATGGCTTTATATACTCAATAAATGAACTAGTCGGAACTCTATCATACTTCAACGCCTTAATAAAAATAACTAAGAACGAAAGTGCTACCTAAATTTTCCTCATCAGAATTACACAATGCTCGATAATTCAACTGTGTCAACACTGGAAGGAATCACTATGGTTACATCCCATTATCACTAACACTCATTTGTATAGCAAATTTGTATCCTCATTGCTAATATTTTTCTTTAGAAGAGCTGTTCGTATGTCTAAGAAATCTGTTACATCCTAATTATAGAATTACTATGGTTGACTAAATGAAATTTCCAAGAGGAACGATAGTTTTTAAACATCCGTTAACTATAAAAAGTTAAATGTATTTAAAATCTATCATTTCTACAATCGTATTACTTTCAGTTATATATAATATTACCAAAATCGCTGATCGAAAATTCAGTTCACATAGCTCTATACCGTATTCATACTATTCAGTTTAAAGTTCTATACTTTGTCAAACATTACTATTTGTCTTTCATGAAAAGAAAACCGAATCCGTCAGGGAGCACCGGTTCTTTCAAGATTACATGCACACCTTGATGACGACAATAAAAATACACCACATAAAAACACTTATCACTTAATATCCTTTCTTAACTGTTGTACAATACATTTAACGATATCCAGTACGTAGAATTTTACTAGAAGAGATTAAAAATCACAAGGACATAAGGTAAAATGTTGGACCATACATTGTTTTAGTCGTGCGGGCCTGATCACCATCCAGTGATCAATCAGTTGTGATTACATCTCAGTCCTACAGGAGGTCGGTCGCGGCCCGGATAACCCAGTGAAAATATCTCTGGATATGGAGCTGGGTGATACGGGACCGAGCATCGGTTCCCTCAATATTAAAGGTACACCTTACTGACGAGTGCCAAATAGCACGACACCCGAGTCCAGGGTTTCCTGTTGACTACCTCCAACCACCATCTTATCTCAATATAGTGCACGCAGTGTCAACTCTCCTAGAATGATGGCCACATTTCAACTTGGTCGATAGCATTCGATCTGACATTGATCACCACCCAATGATCAATCAATTGAGAAAATCAATCTCGCTTGAAAATATCTAGAACCACTAATATGTTATAAACATTTTTTAACTACTTATGAGTAATTTAAAGCATAAATGGTAATATATGAGTATACTTGTTATCATGAACATCATATATCAAAATAAATAAGGAAACAATAAAAGAAAAAAATGAACTCAATTACCTTTGGCAAGATTAACACACTGAATTCATTAGTTGCAGTAGAAATTAATAAAAAACTCAATGGTACTAATTCTAATATTGTTTTACTTGCATAATACATAAGTATAGGTGTTGTAATAAAACATATAAAATTAATATAATTAACAAATGCTAATGCTCTTGCTTCATTAAATCCACTTGGAACTTTACGTATTTTATAAGCATATATAGTTGTTAAACACATTAATATAAATGGTATAAATATACTTATAATTTGTTTAATATCAAAATATGGAAAGCATAATATTAAATTATTTGGTAATCCATGTAATATTAATTGTTTTTGATGTTTATTAATTCTTGTTACATAATCATCTTCATAGATTGTAATAGACTTTTTATCAATTTTGAATTGTGAATTTAATTCATAATCTGATAATATTAATTGTGGTATAGTTGGTGATAGACTACATATAATAATTAATATAATAAATTGTATTAAACATGATATACCAATAATGAGTAATTGTGACTTTTGACCAGAGATTTTTTGTGGTTTCATCAGTTGTATTTCATTTATCTAGTGAAATATTTTTTTTGAAAAAAAAGCAACCGATTGATACCGTTTTTGTAAATACAATAAAGAATAAATTAGTTAATAGTATATTAATATCAGAAGGAGTTTTGTGGATAGTATAGCAGTTTTGTAATGGTTGAGATCATGAATATCGGCTAAGTAGTCTATTAGTTAAGTGCTCGCGTGCAAGACTGGTAGGTTTTGGATTTGAATCTTGCGAAGTGGGATTGTGGATGAGCATCGCTGAGGAATCCCACAATAGGACGAAATGGCCGTTCAGTGCTTCTAGATTTCTCATGGTGGCCTAGTTACAATTGATTCATAATAGTATATTCTTTTAGAGTTATCCATTAATCCGACATATTCAATAAATCGACACTAAATCTACATGCTAATCTTTAGTTTTGACTTTATTTATTCATGTTTAACTATTGGCAGTCCATGAACCCCAGTTTGATCAATTTAAGAATATGAATATGGAGATCATATGTGTATTTACTTTCAAATCTACGAACAATATGTAATTAATTGTATTATTTGACATAACTTTTAGTTCCAAGAGGTGTATGGACAGATGAATAATTTATTGGCAGTATCCTGCAACAAAGGGAATACGTTCTACCCAGCGTAAACAAAGTTTGGTTGTTTCTCCATTAAGTAAAATTTAATTTACATGATTACTCCAGTAATCAATTAGCGTAGATAATTTATTATTATTATTAGCTTTATTCAGCATTATATTTTTGGTGCAATATAGAATTCTCAGCACAAAGTATTTCAGCGAGTTTCTGCTTCTTATTTCTTCATCGATATTGACGATAAATATTGAGTGACCTCCAGTTAGATATTAACATTTCAGAAATCGATATCTGAATAATGTTCATTGTTTTTAATGCATATTGCCAGCCATCATGATGTCTCCGATTGTAAATTTTTGTAACTTATACAACGAAAGGTTGTAAACTTTCCACAAACTCACCTGAATAGATTATGCAATTAGTTGACATAATGTCAAGGAAACAAATAACTTGTTGAAATATTTAGATGGCAGGAACAGGTAGCCCAGATATTCAAGCAGGCCGCCTGGGCATCCAATATCACATTTCTCAGATAAACTATTTGTCCTGGTGCGATTATTTAAATCTGTTAAACATTTGTGACTATTTATGCAGTTAGAATTCAAACTTCTAAGTAAGAAATTTGTGAGTGAAACTATATAATTTGTAGATGGCTGTTTAGTGATATTAAATGACCATTGAAAACTTCAACCACTTACTAAAGTTAAGATTGGTTTATGAATTAGTTTAACGAATTAACATAAGGCTTAAAAATTAGGAGTTAAGGTAAGGAATTAGAATAAGAGTTTTCATTACAAATTGTCATCAGTTACAATGTCAGAATATTATTAACCTTTATGCGTAAATGAAATTGTCTGCCGAAATCCAACAGTTACTATGTTAAATCTAATTGGTTCGCTCATAAATTATAGTTCTGTCAATTCGTTTGCATTAATTATCTCCTTTGAATAATTCACTTTTGTTTGTAACATGATAATCAAAATTATTTGACAGTGGAATTTGTGACTCGTCTTGAAATGTGTCTACCTTCTCCGTTATATATTTCTTCTAACTCAGTAAAATTGATTATCGTATGTTTTATAGATGAGATTTGTAAGAACCGATGCAGTATTTTTTCGAGTTCTTCATGCAAAGCTTATGTTTAAAAGTTATTAAGTTGGCCCATTAGAGTACATCTATAAAGAGCATGGTGTAATTAAATTGTCGTATTGAGTTTAATAAATCCATTCAAAAAAGTCTTGTAATAAAGTCATGACGTTTCAAAGTTTAATACCATGATGTTGTTGGGAACGAGATACATAAATCTTTGTCTGTCAGTGAACAGTAGACACTTTCACTTAAGTATAAATATTCGAACTTAAGGAATCATTGTTCACCATGTGACAACAAATGCTAATAAAATGTTGTATAAAACGGTGTATGAAGCACCGCGATTTTCATTTATTTTTCATTCAAATTGGCAACTTTGGAGTAATGATCAATTTGGTCATATTCATTACTCAAAGCTACTGTTATCCAAAGCAGTTCTGAAAATGACAGTTTCAGTGTTACGCTAAACATTTATTTATTCACCAATTAAGTTAATGTCAAAACTTGGAGACAAATTCATTGAACTAGAATTTTGTGAATTTTTATCCTGAACAAATCATAGATGTGAAGTAAACAACTAGAGTATTTTAAGTAGTAGTATATGTCATAATTGATGAATAATGAGATTTATTCAGTGTAAGCAGTTGAGTAAGTCAGTTAACTGTATATCCGTTTGCAATATACTAATTTATACAAATAATACTTATTTTGGTAATATTAGACAGGAAGGATTAATAATATTCTTACTTGAAATATAGAATTGATCCGTGAACTTCTAGCCAAAATGGCTGAATATGTAAGTGTAATACAAAATCCAACAGAGAATATCGCAAAATTACAAATAAACAATGATGGAGATAATGCAAGAATTAATTCACCTGATATATAGGATAATATAATGCCTAAAAATAATATAATAGATGTTTCTTTACCAGATGCTTTGATTATTGGTGTTTGCCAATATTTAATGCAAATAATTGATACAATGAAACATAGAATTAAACCAGTTGATGATATTCCAACGGAACTTTGTGCAACTTTTTCATATATTGACATATATTTTATTGGTAATAGTTGACACTTTGTTTGATTTTTATTTGGCCTATAACCAGGACTACAAAATTGACACATAGGAGATGCCATTGGATTACTTTTGTTTTTATTAGTAACATTGTTATTTATTATATTTTTAGGATTTTTATTCAAATCTACTGAAGTTACAATTTGTTGAGATGAACAATTTATACAAATCCAACAACAAGAACGACCCCAATCAATACGTTTTATTTGACCAACATTACATGGTTTAGAACATACAGATTCTGGAATAGTTTCTTGAATATAAGATGAAATATTCTCATTGATATAGTAAAACCCTGTCAATTATAAAGGAACCATTTTATTTCATGAAAAATAATGAACAAATCTTTTTTCGAAATAAGAAACATATAAGTCCGTTTATGTAATAACTAATTTCGGTCGATCAAACATTACTGATTAGATCACAACATTTTGAATTTCGAGATCAGACTAAATATTTAAACCAGGAGTGTATATTAAACAAAGAAACTCAATTGTTAATGCTATTGAATTAATAATTACAAAAACCTAACAGTAAATTACATTAAAAAAACCAATCAATTTTGAAGTTAAAAATGATAATGAAAACATACTGAGTATAATTATTGTTTTCATCTTTTATGTTTTTCATTTTCACTGAAATGAAGTCAGTGTTCAGGACAGTGAATATTTCCTTTAAAAAATTATGGTACTTATTTCTGCATTCAAGTGATTTGAAGCATAGTTGACTTAATTTCAGTATGTGTTGTAGATTAAATGATATCTTTCACTATTGCACATTTAAAATTCAGAAAGACGAGACTATAAATTTATGGACGAACCAATCATGTATAAGATAACGGGTTTGGAATTTTGTCGTGAAATTCACTCATCTATTTGAATAAATAAAGTTTTGGCATTGTAGCTGATATTAGTTCGTGATAAAAACCCTAAATCTCATTCTTAACCTTAATCATCAACTGTAAATTATAATTATAATTCCTCGCATAGGTTTATAACCCTCATTTGGTTCTCGTTATTAAGTGAATACTCTCAAGGTCAGCCTAGCATCACTCAAAGGACGTCCATAAATCATCGTCTCCGAAATCCATATTTATATCAATATTATTCTATAGTCACTCTTTACTACTATGAATAAAATTACATAAACAATCATATTGTTGATTCTAAGCAATACTTATTCGCAGAAACAAGGCTTCTTCTGAGGTCGAACTTTAATAATTTATTCTTATTCATGATGTGGTTATTCAGATAGTATTTGTTACATCAATTAAACTGTTTTTGAATCTCGAAGTATATTAAATTAAGAAATGAAGTTGCTTTGTCTACATTATAAGAAAAGCAGATAAATGAAGTAACCAACTAATTGGACTTAATTTTTCATTTAATCTAATAAGACAGAAGTAATAATTCATATTGTAAATAATCTTTTTACTGACGAGCTTCCAAACACTGAATATTATACAACGTGAACTGTAATGTCATCTCAGTTTGACTGGTGACCATACTACAAACTCACCAAAAGTGTTAGATGAGCATTGAATATTAGATTAAACGAGATTAGTCGCTATAAATGGTCGGGTAATAGATAAAGTGAATAATGTATGAGAACAACCTTCTAAAATTTCTTCTCAACACGACCCTTTTTATCTTATGTTGTGGTATATATCTACTACGTACTTCTAACGCCATGTATATTTGAACTATTGAAACAAGTCGGTACCTTTGGTCCAACCACTTTGTTACTTTGGCTACTAATTTAGACTGAAGATTTATTGAAACAGGTGTTATTCATATTTCATTTTTCATTCCTTGAATCCTTCCTTACTCTTATTTTTAATGATCTCTCTATTCTTACTGTATATTTGGTACCACCTGATCACACCTATTGTGAAATATTCTCCTTACCACCCATTGATTAATTGAAACACTTGGATGTCGTGCAAACTTCATTTACCATAATGTTTACCTTCAATAATCAGTATTTTTTATTCAAAAGAATCTGAACCGAAAAAAACATTGATATAAAATGTCAGTACATATCAACCCATAGATTAAAACATGTTCTATGCACGATTGTTTTGGTGCACTCTGATTGTCTATTTCATGTCCAATCAGCGCTAGTCGATACTTGGAGAAGGCTAGTATCTTCTCATGTAAAAACTATAATATACTTACGTATCTCTTATAGTGCTCCTAATTCCATCTACTCTTGTTATTTGGAATATAATTTCGTTCCTGCTCAAACGTGTTCTGATTTGGGGGCTTGCCGAGTGGATTGGTGGCCAAGACCACTACTACTAAGGAATAGCTAGGTCATAATAAAAGAAATTGTAACAAACCATGACGTTTGTCTTATCTGTAAAACACATATAGTGAAAGGCTAATTAACATGAAATATTTCTTGCCCTGACACAATTTTCTCTAAATATCTAGGCAGAAATTTCTTTTACTGAAAGTTTAATTATGTTCAAAATAGAAATGAAAATGCTGTTTGCAATTGACGTCACTTACTCGGAGATCTTGTTTCATCATACTGAGCCAATACTTTCCATTTAAATGTATTTGGCACAAAAGTTAATATTGTGAAATTCGGTTGACCATTTCGGTTATCGAAGAATGAAAACAATTCATTGTCAAAACCTGTAAGTGTTCAAAAACGTGTAAGAAGCTCTTTTACTGGTTTTTTCAACGGATAGTTTTACTGTGATTGTTTGAAATTTCGGCCAGCCTTTGTTACTATATAAGTATAGTCACACCAAATGAATCTTCGAATTAATTATATATTGGTGATTAAAGTTCAGACAAACTTGATACATATCGTTTACATGTACCTTCATACGAGCGTTTATGATATCACTGTCTTTCGAACTCATTAGCCATGAATTCAGTATTTATATTGTTATGCAAAATAGAGTACTTCATAATAATAGCCATCACTTATTTAACGAACAGGATATCTTTTAGTTGACGGGCTTTATATCTTATCATCCACAAACAGTAGAGTAGCAAAAGCATAATAAATGTCCTCACATCACAAATAGGTTAATAAAATCACTGGAATGAATAAATGTAACCAAACTGATAATAACCATTGTTTGAACAAGGATAAAAATGAAAGTCAGAAGTAGTCTATGAGTTTTCATTTCCACTTATCATAAAAACAAGTAATTCATTTGAGGCTTACAGACTCAAAAATATGGATAATTATAAACAGGTATCGGCCAGACTCTAATTTAAGGAGGAACCAATTAAATATAAGATAACAGGTCTTGGATTTGGGCGCGAAATTCAAGCACTCATTTAGCTGAATAGCGTTTTGAAAATTTAGCTGGTGTCAGTTCTTGATGAAAACCCTAAATCTAGTTCTAAACCCTAACCATCAACTGTAAATCATAATTGTAATTCCTCACACTGCTTTATAACCTTCATTTAGCCCTAGTAAGTAGGTGGACATTCTCAATATCAATATTTTACATTAACTAGAAAACAACTCAAAATTAATAAGTTCTGAGAAAAATCTCTAAATAATATTCACGGATATTTCTCAAAGTTTCATTTAGAAACTGAGCTTTCGAGTTAATCAAGGCAGGATTGATACCGTACTTCATGAATAATGCAAGATCAAGATTGAGACAAATTATAAGTTACCTGAAGTAGAAAATACTGACCACTGGATCTCTGCTTCACAAACTAGTATGACAGAACTTTACACAAAATTTGACGATCATGGATTGTCTTTGTATAGAATGGTGATTGCACAAGTCTATTGTTACTTGATTTGTAGTGGATCTTCAATTAATCTTTGTCTATGGTTTCTTCCTGAAGCTGATTGATTAAGTTAAGGTATCTTTCGTTCAAATCTCATTTGTTGACATATAATTAGACTAACTAAAGGTGCTTATATGATTTACTACCATATATCTGTTATGATAACGAACAGAAATATGGGCAAATTGAAAATAAAAACCATATATTCCATATAAATCTAGATTAAAATAGCCATCCTTTAATTGAAGTCTAATAGTTAACGTTGAAAATAAAGTATATTAAATAAATTCGTCAATGATATTATTTACTCAAATTGTTTACCTTCAAATTGACATTTTTGTAATTTACTTAGAAGCAACCTTCTCGTTTTATCACGGGATTTATGATGCCATTTCAACATTGGATACTGCGTAAATACTTCTTTTAATGCATTTGCTATTGCATACACAGAGTTGACTACTTGAGGTACATAATAAATTGAATCTTCATATGAAAGAAAAGTCAAGTAACAAGGGAATCAAGCAGTGATAAATCGAATATTTGTTGATGAAATGCGTACGGCTAGGAAATTTCGTGCACAACTCCCTTTATGGTGTGTATTATCAATCTTTAAATTGAATCAGTTGATTTATAAAATAAGCAACACCTAATAAAAATATTTTTAAGGAATATTTGGTTGTTTTCCTACTTCTCTGAAAAACAGAAATATTTTAGCCGATATTTTGAAAATAGAATGACTAGTAGAACTTTATTATTATCACTGCATTTCGGTGTAGTAGGATAAGAACCTCAATGAGAACTCTGGAGAAATCTTTGTTCATGTTGGAATTAATTGTACTCAGCCTAATCCAACAGATTTCTTCGAACAAAATAAACTGAGTGATACGTTGTCATATTTTAAGCCAAAAACTCCATCTAAAGTCATGTAGTAGATAAAATTAATCACTTAATAGATAAAATCGATATATTGGATCAACTTTTTATTCAGCTTGTGTAACATAAAACTTATTCCTTGGCCAGTGGTTTATTGGTAATGACGAAGGCTCTCCGAGGACACTGGTTATCATTCTCATTAATTATTCAAGTCCTAACTGATTTAATTATAGGTCAATCGATATCTATTGATTAAATATTGGGAGTATGTAAAGTTTTCAGTGTTCAGTTATGTTTATCATAGAATCTTTTCTACAAGTTCTTCAAAAACATACCTCTATAAAGATATGATAAGCATTCATGTTCATCTTTGGCATTACAAAGTTGACCAGTAAAATTATTTGAATCAATTACGTTTGGTAAGCAGCCACAAAATTCCATTAAGTAAGATTTTGTCCAGCTCGTTAAATTAAATGTCCTTTTTAAGCTATATTTTTAAAGAATTATTACAAATTAATTAATTACAAATTAGTTAATTTGAAAACAGCTCGAAAAACCATTCGAATAGGGATAAATAAACTAAAATATTTAAGTACTGCTATTATGTACTGTGGCCAATCCAACAAAGGCAATTATAATAATGAACACCAACTCATACATTGATAAAGAATTGTTAATGAAATTCGTTCACGACTACCAGTTTTGGGTGATCACAGAACAATAAAATGTATTGTTATTTTTAATACCAACCACGTTACAAACTCACGCTACAGTTTAAATAATTTACGCTTTTCTGTTAATTATGTGATCTGATTACTATGTATTCAGGTAACCAAAATACCGATTTTTCTGATCCAGTTGCTTTATTTATGCGGCTTGTAACAATTGTACCATTCAACTAGCTTGCAAACATTTTAATACATTTCAGTAATACTAACTAAAAATGATAGGATTAATAAGGGTTTAATTACTGACCAAACAGTAGTATATTTCAGTTATTTCCGTTTGAATCGTTATAGAAACATATCCATACTATCATTTTGCACTCATCAAATGGTTTTCTCCACATTCATACTTTAGATACTATTCTTTCATAATCTTTAACATCATGTCATAATGCTAAATTATTATATAAAACATTATCTCATATCATTTTCATAGTGGCCAACAGTGTGACTTAGAGTAACTGTTTCATTCATGTTGTCAGAGAGAAATATATCCATCACACTGACATCATTTTTATTCAAACTCAAACACATTACCAGTAACTTTTGAATTAAAAAGCTATCTATTAACCTATTGAAATTATTACACACACTAATTTAATAGTTCCTTATTTAAGTGTTTATACCTTGACATTTAGTTTTCACAACTAAAGTGATTGTTATTTTTCGGTAATCGAGCTCCGCAAGTAAGTATTGCTTGCCCTGCATTTAATCAAGGTACTAGCACATTTGATAAAGAAGCATCCATTCAATAGATTCATTTAAAGACACACTGATTGGTTCACACTTGGAAAGAAATAACTTGAAGGTAATGACACACACTTATACTATGTCCATTTTAGTAATTCAGTCTATGTATTTATATCTGAATTTGTTGTTTCAACTATTTCTTATGTCCATATATTTATTAAATTCAATTAATGACTTCCTTTCTCTTGATGAACTAAGTACTATTCTTTGAACCATTTCGAATTCGTATTTTCTTTAAATCATTTTACGTACTTAACCATAAGCCATTGATAATGATTTTGCTAACTGGAATAAAAATTTATAACTTCAAATAAGCTGAATTTGTTTGGGAGTGAGGCAGTTTTCTGGTTTTATTTGATATCGGAAGTGCTATAGAAATTATTACACATTACTTCCTAATCATTTGATATTATCACAAGGAACAAATTCAATAAATTTAAAAAAATAAAAACCTAAGTAGATGGAAAATGACAACTCATTCGTATATATTCACTCGTATAAACCCTGATCTTTATTAACTCACAAACTTATCTTCTCAAGAAATTAAACAACATATTCTAAACAATTAAGCTTTCAGATCTTAATATTAACAAAACTTATTTAGCGTTAGTCTCGATCTATAGGGCAAGATGGTTAAAAAGTAAAACTAGCACTAAATACATTCAAAGATTGAAAGATAAACATATAACACTATTCTGTCAAATCCTGACGTCTATTTTTAGTCATTCGTGGACACTCTAGAAAAGGGGAATGATAAGTACAACCACTGGAAATAAGAATGACAACTTTTAAAACATAATCTTAAGTAACATTTGAGTTTAAAGTTACTTTTATGTAAAAAGGATCTTTAATTTCTCTATAAAGTACTATTCACGTGACATACTTAATTGAATAGTTTTTCATATTCTTCTCTTCCGTTAAATGTGGTAGAACTAAGATAAACTTTTTAAATCCATGGAAATGTTTTGCATACACTGGATCTAAATCTTCAGTTAGATATAATTCTCTGAAAGTTGAGATAAGACCATTTGTACCAATCCAAAGAAATCGATCAAGATCCGATTGATTCCATTTAAGAAGCTCACTAACGGCCAGACTTGCAGTATATGATGTTACTAACAGGATATTAACTGATAATAACGTTAAAAGGATTATTTGAAGTATACAAAATTTAGTCGATATAAATAATAAGCTAAAATACATCTTTTTAATTGAGTGAAAGTATAACAATTTCATTGTGATTTTTGTATTATTGAGAAATAATAAAAGAAAATATACATCTATCTGTTGGTCAACGATTTGTAAGACTCGATCATTGTGAATTAAATATGAAGTGATCTATGCCAGTTAACTTTAACAAATTCAGTCATTTCTTTTTCAGAAAATTTAAGATAACTGACATCAGTATTAACTGATTTAACATTACTCTAAAAATCATTATAAACTAGTGTTTACTTATATAGCACTAAAAGAAGAAAACAATTTAAAGAAATTTAAGAAAATGAATAAAATACAAGGTACTAAGAAGTACTTGTCAGCTTCTAAACCTTGTAATTATTATGTATTCTATACACCAAATTCACATTTTGAATACAATGTAATAATGGCTCACACTATTTCAAATATTAATTATTCTAATGTTATTTTCCCTGTCTTTATTTATATGATCAAATTCAGTATTGGAATCCCATTAAATAAATATTTCTGACAATTAATAATCTCTAATATCTTTAATGGTATACAACTTTAATGCTAGTCCTGTCAAAGTCACATACCTTCGTAGTGATATTAGTGTACTTTCTTAATCGCTTCTTGGTAATTTCATGAATAATGCTTATTGACTGTGAGCTATTTTGGTATTAATTTGCTTTCTATATCAGCATCGTTACACTCAAAAGTAAGAGTTCATAGCTGTTGTACAGTATTTCACAGATTAGGACTAGCAATGACATTCAAAATGTGTATTTTGTTCAGTTTTTGACTCGTCAGATTTACATGGCTTCAATCTGGTATCGATGTTTACAATGACATTTCATTGGGCATCCTGAATTGAAATGTTAGCCACTATCAAAAATATGTGAGGATCTTAAACGAAATACTATATCACAGAAACCTGTTCAGGATCCAAACTAGTCATCTCAGACTGATCAAACGCAGTCCTAAATATCAAAAATAGGAAATTATAAACCCTCACTAACATTTCATTTACTTAAGATAATCCACGAAAACTGTGTTATCACGGAACAAACGTACTGGTATCAACCTATGTATTAAAAAAATATGATTTGTCATTTCATCTCCACCAAAACTAGAATTTCTTGTTACATTTTTTGATAAGTAAGCAGACTATATACAATTAATTCACATAAAACTTTTAACTGTATATTGTTAAATATTTCAAATTTAGTAGTATTATTTTCTAATCTCTGTTCGATGTACATCAGTAAAATAACTGTGGCATGGTAAAACAAAGATTTATAACTCAGTTTTTTAGCATTACTTTTTATTAATCATCTAACTTAAATCTTTGATATCTGGTGAGTAGAATTTGACGGATGAACACTTATTATTATCCAAGGCAAATTATGCATTTTGCTGAGAAATCGGTGATTCATTTCTATAAAATTCACTGAACACCATGTATTTTTAGATGGCTTTTAAGACACTTGTACTATCTCATTTCGTAACAAGAGATCTAGTTACCAAATCATGGGTGGAGTTCCCTGAACGTTTCTGGTTTAACTCTAATTAATGGGTCACGTGTCAAATTTTATAACTAAAGTGGTTTTATAGAGATCAGTTAGAAAATTACCAAAAATCCAGTAGCAGTGAATTAAACCAATGAATTTTTACTAGAGATATGATTTAAGATAGATGTTTTAACGTTATGAGCTATGGAGTCAATCAAGCTGAGAGTAAATCCGTAGCTCACGCATGATATTAAATATTAAGTATAAGTATACTGTAAACTAAAGAAAAGAATCAGGTTCAAAAAATAATAATGTCTTTACTTCCTAACGTCATTTCCATCTCAGTTTTTCTATTTTGTTAGATACTGTTTATCTGCCCGTTTCATTTAAGAGATTATATAAGTAAATGAAGTGTTCAAGTTTGAAAATACCCTTAGTGCTATATAGTCATTTCACCTACCTGAAGCTGGAGAATCCAATAACGTTTTCAATCTTTTACCAATATCGTTAGCATCTAAAGGATAGGTGATCAGTCGGACATCTTTAGCTACACATATAATTTGACTGAATTCATTTAATTTCTCCATAAAAACACCATAATTAGATTCACCATGCTCCGAACTGTCCAGTACAACATTTACATAAAACCAGTGATACTTCCTATATAAATTGCGGTTTCGCATTTTTATGGAAAAAAAGGGAACTTAGTATATTTACCAAGTGTATGCTCATTAAAAACAGATTATCTATATTACTTTACTGATGATTTTTCTTCATTCAAAAAGAAGAAAATCGTACTTTTGACAATAACAAGATAGATACAAGTAGTAATTTAGTCAGAAAATAGATGTCACCATATTTATGTTAATTTACCAAAATCAAGCAATCAATCAAATATTCATAAAACAAACTTCGCATATATGCTCTTATTCGCCTAAGCAAATTGTGATCAAATTCAGGTGGTTTTATAACCGTAGCAGGTGAGCAGACAAACGTGAACTACTAGATGTTAACTTTACTCTCTACATGTACCATGCCCCCCATGAAACTTAACAATTCCTGGTTGTATACCGCTAAACAATTCAAAACTGAGCCAAGACAACTACTCAATACACCTAAGTTTCAATAGTTCTCCGACTGGTTATTTTATCATGAAAACTAACTTCACTTTGTTCTAACACCGCAATCTAACCAGACAACTTAGTCTTCCTATCTTAAGACGTCTGAATAATTAAACGTTATGATATATTAAGTTGTGTACTGAATAACGTATTATTTAACTTATTCTGAAAAAGAGTAGAATTTCACAATGAAACGGTTTTAGATTTTGGTTCTTTTTTAACTTTATTCACATATCATAACTCTGTATGCAATATATTCACGATATTATTAAATCTTACCAAACATTACTTTAGTAAATAAAAATAGAATGCACTATACTTTGACATTGTGTTGTTATATTCTAACTCTAAATAATCGATTCTTTTGATCAAAGTCTCAAATGGTTTTAATGAACTGTTTTACTTGGTTTCAAATAAAACTAACTCATTTTATGATTATTTTAGATAATCAGGTATGAAGTAATTTTCTTTAATTAGTTAATATAACTTTAATGCTTAATTTATATACAGAGTAAGCAGGAGACAAAAACCAACACATCGAATTGTGTGGCAACGTAAACCTGAAACCGTAACAACGTTCCCTATGATAAGTCATTCCTCTATCTAATATAATTTATATCTAATAGGACTTTGAACATACGGATCAGTATCGTTCTAATAATCATGTTTAACATAAATCTAGTATTACATACAGTTTGCTATACGCGTATTAGCCAAGATTTACAGTATGATCACTTAATAATCCCATAAGTTATCTTAATGTGTTATGATTTATACTATAGGCGAAGGCTGGAAAGATGTTCATGGTGGTGCATGAAGCAAGAAATAGTCCACGAAATTATTAACAGCATTTGAAAACCAAGAATTCTTACTTCGGGTTTCAAAGATTATTGTTGCTCATGGCTTTTTATCTTAACTGATACGATTAAAATCGATTTCAGTAGAGCAAATAAGTTCATTATCTACTTTTCTCCAAATTATAAGATTAGTATTTCTTTAATCATGATTCTTAGTCCAATTGATCCTCTTCAAACAATATTTCCAATGTTTAACTGCACTGCTTTTGAAGTGAATTGTAGTAATTTTAGTAGATGATAATTTGTTTGAAGCCCTACTTTATATATCATTGACTAAATATACATTATATTTACATTTGGTTTTTATTCACTGATAAATCAACGAAATCTAAACATTAATACTCACCTCAACAAGCCAATAATCACATCAGTTGTCATACTAATGCTAGGAACTGTCCTCATAAAATACGTATATTTATCTGCATCATCTAATTGTGATGAAGCAGACATATAGCTGATCTGGAATTAAAAATCATAAAATAGTACTATTAGTATTTTTAGAAGGGATATTCAAAGCTTTATAATGTAGTGACTTAGGCTTCGAGATAATTCCCTAGGCTCCGTATATCAATCACCCTGATAACCATTATTAATTAAATCTTAACTGTGTATGAATTCAGTAGGCAACACGAAGCTCCAACTATAGTTTATTACTGGATAGCGCAGATAGTAAAGTTACAAGCACATCGAGCGAATTTGAGCAGAAAGGCTAATGCTCGCGAGCAAGCGAATGCAGAAGCGGATTCACAGTCAAATCAAATTGAATCAATTGATTAGATCAAGACATATATATTATAATAATAATAATTCATCGAGCGATATTTAAGCAACCAACATCTAAGGTGGAGTGAGGAATATGTGTTTAGGATGTCATATGTTATCAAGCATGGATGTTTATACAAACATGATAGTAACAATAATAATACAAAAAATAAACAAATTGATACCGTTTTAATAACACTGTCTGTTAAATAAGTTAATAAAAGGACTCGACAAAATTGACAGTGAACAAACTTAATTGTAGCAGAGGTGCTATAATAGGACCGCACCTTTACAGATATGATGAAAAGTAAAATCAATTTTCGATTGATTTACTCATTATGAATTATTGCTCAAGATTACTTCCGTTCTGACTCAATGTAATGATTATTCAATGTGGTATTTGTTTTCTTTTCTCGTATGATATTTTATTCTGTATAATATACGATCCATTGACATAAACTATGCTCAGTATGGGATTTGTTATAACTCTAAGTATTTTTCATGTATGTGATTACATTCCAATGAATAATCAAAATGGGTGTAAAATCAATATATAAATGGGTGTATTTTCTACTAGAGTTGTCGTCGTCGTCGTGTTTTGGGGTTAATAAATCATCACTTATACCAGTCTTTGCGTTCTTACTTTCGGGTCGTGGGAATTGTAGAGGTCCCTCGTTCCGAGTATAAGTGATAAGCGTTTCCGACATAAGAATCAGCGACGACCAGATACAAAAAGTAGCATCCAAAGAGCCAAGACAATAAACATTTAAACGACAAGTTATAACATCTACAGATAAGTGTTCTACAGAGAGCATAGCTTTCCTCTAGATTGCTCGACATTACAGTCTGATAAATCGCAGTAATATCAGAAAAAAATTGATATCTCTGAATCCTTAAACAATAAAATCTAAAACTTTTGCATTCACCACCAGACATCCAGTCTTCAGCAGACAACTTAATGATCACATATGAAATCCACTTAGACTTAAAATACTTGCATGTAAGTACATGTACAATAATTTCAGCCCTTACATTTGCACAAAACAAGTTAACGAGGTTTTCTGCGGGACTTACAAAAATCACTCTTCAAATCTATGAAATTTGGAAGGCTGCCCATGGACATCCTCCCGTCGAAGAAACGCAGCTTTTCCAAGAGGATCAAAATTTCTTGTAGAGCTTACGGAGGACGCTAGGTCAAAGAGACTTTTGATTTCTTGTGTTGATTAGAAAAATAGGATAAGTGTAATTCTTTGTATCTAGGCCGGCTTACTCTCTAGATGATTTCTGATTAACTAAATTCTAGAAAATCATATATGAACATGATTCTAATTGAGAGAGATGTTGAAGGAGAAGGCAGTTTGAGATAATTTCTGAAAACTTTCGGCAATCTTTATATGTTCGACTCGAAACTGGACGAAGCAAGAGAAATGCGTACTCTTTTAAGAGGGATAATAGTGGTTTATCTTAAAGTTTGTAAAGTAGTGTCTATCCCTTCAGTTCGAGTATTTATTGTAAAACTTTTAATAGACGTTTACACCTACCTGTGGTATATCTAGAAATTTCAACATATTTGCCACGCTAATAGATACATCACTTTGTAAACCACCAACGACAGCTGTGACATAAGTTTCCATAGATCTGTGATTGTACTGTTCTTCAAAAGCAGTCTTCTTGGTGTCATTCCCCAGCGGATCATCATACTATTATAAAATAGTAAATAAACAATAGAATCCCAACATATATTGGTAATAACAACTATGTATCTATTCAAAAATATGATACAAAACAAACACGGTCTGTACACAAAGCACAATTACTCTTTTCTGTAATTTTGATTGAAAACATATTTCCTTTCCATTGATAACAAGTTTTGACACAAGCGAAAATTAGCAGGAAAAATGGCTATCTTAGTATAGCCTCAATAAAATAGTAAACAATCTTTTATAAATGTTTTCCTATCATTTGATAAAACAGAGTCAGTCACCCGCTAACGTTATTACAGTAATATACTTCAAGATGGTGGTTATAGGTTTTCAACAGGAAACTCTGGACCTAGGTTCCGTGCTATTTGGCACTCGTTGGCAAGGTTTACCTATAACCTTGAGGGAACCGATGCTTCCTATGCGGTTCGATCTTATGTCACTCAAATTCACAGTAAGAAACTTTACCATTGAGCTATCGGGGGTGTCACTTGCCCGTAAATATCTCTCGATCTTACAGAAGACCATTTGTTAAAGCAAGTAATCCAGTGAATTTGATTGGTTAACCATAGCCCCTTGGTTATAGATATTTAAGTTCATTAATAGCATAACATACATATTTCGTAAAACTGCATAGATGATATACACTGTATAAATGTTGATATGTGGGTAGTAAAACTAAAATATGGTTGGTTACTGAGCGTGGACTGCTAAATGTGTGATTTCCTTTCCTCTCACTAATTTCTACTACGAGCTCATTAACAGTAACTGCCTTTAGTTGCATGCAATAAAGTATTATCTGGTATTAATCTGGTTCTTTTTTCTAGGTCGTGAGTCCTGAAACTCATATAACGTGACTAATTTCATAAATGTATTGCCGTATTATTACGGTATACCTGAGAGAGAGAAAAGTATTTCGAAAAATCCGTTATGTCATTTGTATCGCTAACATGGTAGGATATGAGAACTTCAAATAAGTTGAGAATTCGGTGCTTCATTTTATTTGATCTATACCATAGTTGACAGTCAGTGGGATGTTTAGGTTTCGGTGTTTTTCACATTCAAGTTATTCAAGTAAATTTTTCAAAGATTTGTAAATTGCAACGAATATAAGCAAGGTAAACCAACTTACAACAATAAAACGTAGTGATTGCATAAAAGCATTGTCTGGATTTTCACATGTATCAAAAATTAAAGCTCCCAGTGAAAAGTTTAAGTAATTTTCACGTGAATTGATGCTATCGATTGCATAAAGCATTGCCTCTAAAAGCTTTTAAAACAAAATGAAAGTTTATTTATCACTTAATTTACCCAAACGAGACTAGTTTTATAAAACACTGAACATTTATATGATGATATTACGTTATTACTAATGTTACAGGTAATAGTATTGAATTTTGTAATGTATATCTAAATTATGTCCCATAGAAGCCTTTGTTGATTACATATTGGTGTAAAACATTATACTTTAAAAGTCCAAGAAATAATGTCCTTAGACAATAAACGTGATGAGCTGGTTTCTTTAAGTTTAGTTATTTGCTACGAGAAATGAAGATCTTGGGTTCAATTTTTTAATGAGTTCGTGGGTGGTCACCGCTATGGAATCTCATACTATGATGAAGTAGCGATTTGGTCCTTTCTGGTTTTCAATGATACATCAGTCGAGATCACTTCGTGAAAGATATTATGTACAAACATGTTTCTATTCATTCCATGGATTCTGTATTCAGTGTCGATATACAATAAAGTTGCACATATCCCTGGTTGGCGGCCTATGCTCCTCCATGAGAAGTAATAGGCATAAGTAAGTAAACAAGTGTACATGTTAGACAATCTAGTTAACAATAATCACATCAAGTTCCTTCAGATTTTTTTAACTTTTCATCCAGTCACTTCAAGTAAACAGAATGTTTGGAAAAATATGATGACATTGTCCTGACTAATAGAATGATTACTCTCACCTTATATCCGTTTGCGGTTAGTTGAGGCTTCTGTAATGTTCCTTTATCAATTATCCGACGTTGATGGATTGGGAACAAACCACCTAATAAAACATCACCTCCATAATGTAAATATTCTGAATAATCTTCTGTGCAAGTCAGTTCATATTCATATCTACCAAGCTCACAGTTTATCAAGTCGAACTGTACAGAACATATTAGAATAATTATTGTAATAAAACGGTCGATATCCATTAAACAAAATGTGACAAGTTATTCGTTTTCAATTAAACCGAAAAATTCGTACTATTCCATTTATCGAATTAAAAACATATAAGCCTAAATTATACTTTTATATAAATAAAAATAAACTGACCTTTAATCATTATGCTTGTTAACGAAGCAACTTTCGAGATTAAATAAGTATGCTCAACAGTCAAGTTTTACACAACATAGGTGTACTAGTGGTATATCAGATGATTTCATAATTTTTTGTGTACATAAGAAACAGTCCTATGCAGTAGTCTACATAAGTAATCAATAACTTTATTTATAACTTTATACGCCTTTAAACAGTTTCATGTTTATTTAAAAGCCCACATAGTGCTAAAGATCTTTGTTTTTCATGTATGAAACAAGAGGCTGTTATAGCCTATTGTGGTACTACTTAAAAGTATGTATATATAGATTCTTAAAAACATCATATATGAAATATCAGCCAAACGGTATACTCAAAATTTTAGAGTCACTCCTCAAGGATTATCAATAATTAAGCTGACGAATTACTTCTCAGATTTTCTAAAGACATTTAAGACTACGATGCATTCATTTCGACAAAAGAAAAAGAACATATAACAAGTCAATTCATATTGCAGTTTAAAAGCACTAACTAAGGGTACTGAACTTATTACAATTATCATCAACCTAAACATTTAAGTAAATTATGCCAAACGTTTTCAAGACAGGACAAAAGTAGTTCTCATCATTACTAAGAGAATGTAGCAACATTAATAATCAACAATCTGAATTATCAGTTAGTGAGGTGTAATTTCTGCTACTACATACTTTTATTCATATTAATACTACTACGTGGTATGAATAACCCCATAAAGTAGTTTAAGCTGTTATTTAGCCAAATAAACTGAGTTAGTTTCTTACTAGCCTGTTGTCTATTGATACAGATTGAAGTAGTTTGAAATTTAAACAACGGCATCTCAATCCAGTAATCTGAACGTAATTCACTCGCCTTAAGACTTTAAATTCATGGCTAAAACGATGGTCTTACCCAGTGTTTCATGACTTTTATTTGTTCCTCAACTAATACCACATCATGAATAAAACTGCCTATCAACAAAAACCTGTAAACCCGTAAACCGTTTCTTTTCTTAATTCTGTTACATTTTGATTTACAATGAAATATAAAACGCTAAAAGAAGTGACTGTACGTCTTTTATAGTTTAGATGATGGACCGATCATAGTCAGACAGATACTGAAAATCATGAATCACTGGATAACTGTTTCATCCAAGTATCCTAGACCCCACAGAAGATCTAAACCAGGGCCTTGAGCCTCTCAGTGATTGCTTAATCTCTGGACCAAAACTGTTACTTTGAGTTTCTCATTGACATCAGTTGGTCAGCATATTTTAAACTCAGTTAATTTAGTTCCTTTGTTTTGATTTATTGAAGTGATATCCATTTCTTCATGGTCTTTAATGACTCAGTTTTCACAAATCTTTACATCCGTAAGAAAAGACCGTTTTCATTATCAGTTTTTAATAAAACGTTTTTAAAAGAAATTAAAGCAATAGTGATAGTTCGTATTTTCATTACGCCAAAAATTAATCTGTGTAAGTTAAGGAGATAATCATGATAACTAAAAAGAAGTCATTATCTTAAATATTATATGTGTCACCAACTTCTTGGGAACAGCCACATTTAGTGCATTTGTTTGCAGATATCAAAAGTTCAAAATGTTAATCCAAATTACGGAGGGTTTGAGTTCTACATAAATTAATACTATAATATTATCACCAACGACGCTACGGTTGTATTCACTAAACATGTTATGGTTTTATTTATAATATTTCAAATATCTGTACTCTTGGCAATATGAATCTTACTCAAAAAATTCTATACAAAAAGAACAACAAATGTCAACATGCATTATCTTTCTTAATTATTTATTTAGTTTTTCTCTAATAAACTATAATATGTGTATTTACATCTAAAGAATAATAAAAAATTTAGGCAATTCGATTTATATATAGTAATTATGAAATATCATAATACTCAGGAGGGTTTCAAAAAGTTTGTATAAAACGGGTAGTAGGATTTGGTCAAGATGACTGATAAATGTTTTAAGTACTACTCAATATGTTGATTTTAAGATTAAAATATTATTTGGAAAATTTTAAGTGAGTTATGATGAGTATACTGCACACATAGATCCGTGTTCCAAAAACGTTCTTCATGGAGATTTGTCTTTAATGATGATAAAAGTTTAAAAACTACCCATTAACTGTCACTGTCTGGTACTTGTTCGTTATAATTCATATAGGTTAGCTTTACTGGCCATCAACAGTACTCTACAATTTAAAAAGTTATTTCCGGCTATTGTAGCTAATAGTTTATAGATAGTGATATCCTCAAATTCATTATATATATAGTATTCTTCGAATTGCATTGATTGTGATAGGAATACTTCAGTAATACATTCATTGTGTTGAAGTGGCATATGGAAAATTAAGAGACATGAAGAGATTTTTCTATACTTTATTTATTTATTCCTGTAAACACATTAGCATTGAATCAAAGGAACATTAAAATGTATATCTCTCACACAATAAAAATGAAGACATAAAGAAATAAAGGTGAGTGTGGTGAAAAGTAACAAAAATAAATTGGCGTATGAAAGTGAAGAATAATGGCGTGACTATAATTTATGGACGAGCTAATCAAATTCACCCATCCATATAGCTAAATGGTATGTTAGCATTATTCCTTAACTCTAATTCTCATTCCTAACCTCGCGTTACCCACTTTTATATGTACTCATCTTTAGACCCTAGTAAGTTAGTGAGTTTTCCAAAGGTCGCCACTGAACCTCTCAGAGATCGTTCATAAATTATCGTCTCGACGAAGTTCCTGTCACTTCTATGAAGAAATTTTTAAAAAATTACACCAAGATCACAACTGATGACCTGTTTGAATATCTGGAATACCTTTTCCTGCCATCTAGATATTTCAACAAGTCATCTGTTTTCTTGTTTGTTTTAACAGATCATTATGTCAATTAATTATATGACCTATTCAGTTGATAAGTCGTGTAGGTTGAACGCTATAAACGATTCCTAAGCTATTTCGGTAACCCGCAGTCTAGAACTACACAGCGACTTGAACTCCAGAGAGAAGACACAAGAATGAGAGAAAGCACTTTATTCCAAGGTTCATTCTAGTACAGAAAATCAAGGGTATTTATAGATGTTGGCGTCTGTTGAATTAACATCATATTTCAGCCAATCCGTTAACGTCATATTATGCTACCGACCAATGGTAGCACGCCACGCTGGAATTCTCGAACGTTCCATCATACTCTGATTGGCTAGGCCCTTCGGCTCCTTTTGGGCCTCTGGAGGCTCCTTTGAAGTTCTCCGGAAGCCGACCCAACACCTCCCCCGAATAAGATTTCTTTCTGAGATCTACTTGTAGTTTGATAACTGGATTGCGACGGCGTCCCATTATTCTTGTCGTCTTCCTTGTCCAAGGCTTCTTTTCAGTGTTCCCGGGCATTTGTGGCATTGGTGCGTCTAAGATTAAATCTAACGGGAAAATCGGCCGGTTACTTCGAGTCTACACCGTTCTTTTGTCCTTAAGGATTTGATTTGTGTGACGTATACATGTCCCAAAAGCTCCTCGAACTCTGTACAGTACTCTTCCCAGTTTTTGCATAACTTCGCCCGGCTCCCATCGGTTCTTCCCGATGTAGGATTTGATGTAAACTTTGTCGCCAACACTGAAGTTTCGGATACTTGGACCGTGACTGCGCTCATCCACTGATTTGGATGGCAACATGGCATCGAAGATGGTTCGAATGCGCCTTCCAAACATGGCTTCCGCGGGAGATTTGCGGTCTTGAACATTTGGGTTAGGGGTGGATCTGTATGATGTTAAATATTTTGTGATCACCTGCCCAGTTGTCCCTTCTCCTCCCCCTTTCGGTAATGCTCGTTTAAAAGTGTCCACAAAGCGCTCTGCTTGTCCGTTTGATTGTGAATGAGAGGGTGGAGAACGAAGATGAGTTATTCCGTTTGTTCTACAGAAATGTTTAAACGATTCTGCGGCAAACTGCGAGCCGTTATCTGTCACTAAGGTCTCTGGTACTCCGAAACAACTAAATAGGGTAGACAACTTGTGGATCGTTTCTGACGTTGTACAATTTGGCATGATATATACTTCCGGCCATTTAGTGAATGCATCTACGATAATTAGAAACATTTTTCCTTGGATTGGACCGGCAAAATCTGCGTGAAGTCGTACCCAGAGTCCTGCAGGCGTAGGCCAATGCTGAGGTTCGCATTTCAAAGAATTTTTAGCGGCTTGAATGCATGATGAACAGTTACGGCATTTATTTTCGAGATCTTTGTCCATTGACGGCCAATAAGCATAACTACGAGCCAAAGATTTCATTTTATTGATTCCAGGATGACCACTGTGAAACTGCTTGAGAACCTTGTGACGTAATAACTTCGGAATAACAGTTCGATCACCGAACATAATACAGGAGTCAACAACCATTAGTGAGTCCCGTCGACGAAAATATTGCAAAAGTTCTCCGTCAAGGTGATTGTTTGGCCATTTGGCCGAGAGATAGAATTTAACTGTGCTCAGTATCTTATCACTTTCAGTGATCTTCTTGATAGTTTCAAAGGTTACTGGGAGTCCATTAACTGCGTCATCCAACACGCGATGAACTTCTTCCTCGGCTTTTATATTTGCTACAAGGGTCTCCTCTGGGGCATTTGATTGGGAGCCTATTAATCTCGACAATGCGTCAGCTTGCCCGAAAGCGGTAGTAGACTGATACTTGATCTTGAAATCGTAACCCAGAAGTGTGGTTGCCCATCGTTGGAGTCGGTTAGCTGTATGAACAGTAATTCCTTTCTTCGACCCAAAAACTACAAGTAGTGGCTTATGCTCTGTTATCAGGGTAAAATGTCGACCATATATCATCTTGTGGAACTTTTTCACTGCAAAGATAATTGATAGGGCTTCTTTCTCGATTTGGCTATAGTTCCTTTCAGTCGTTGTCAAAGATCTGGCAGCGTGTGAGATAGCTTTTTCAGACCCATCAAGAAAAATGTGAGAGATAACTGCGCCCACACCATAGTTAGAAGCATCCGAAGCGACGACTATCGGTAGAGAAGGATCATAATGTGTCAATAAGAGATCGGAAGTTAGAAGTTGCTTGATTTTCTCAAAAGACGCTTGGCAGTCTGCATACCAATTCCATCTTGTGTTCTTTTGTAGTAGGTTGTTTAGTGGAGCACGTAGACGATGGAGATCGGGGAGAAAGGTACCGTAATGGCTGACCAATCCCAAGAATGATCGTAGGGTAGTAATGTCCCTGGGTCTAGGCATTGTTTTCACTGCTTCAATGTTCTCTGGATCTGGTCGTCTTCCATCTTTATCTATTATGAACCCAAGGTACCGTACTTGCTGCATATAGAAGTCACACTTTTCCGCTCGGAGGTGAAAACCATAATCGGCTATGAGTTCTAGTACCTGGTCCAGTTTCTTCTGCAGGTCCGTTTTATCTACTGCCGTAATTATGATGTCGTCTAAGTAAGCTGCTGCCCCTGGAATACCTTGTAACATGGTATCCATAATTTGCTGGAAAATAAAGGGCGCTGTCTTCACCCCAAAAGGTAGTCGGTTATACCGGAACAGACCTTTGTGTGTGTTGATCGTTAAGAGATCTTTGCTTTCATCAGATACAGGGATTTGTAGGTATGCGTCTGATAAGTCCAATTTTGCAAAATATCTGCCACCGTTCAGCTTTGCGAAAAAATCTTCTGGTAAGGGTAACGGATACTGGTGAGACTCTAGAGCTTCATTTAATCCCGTAGAGTAGTCTGCACATAGACGAACGCTTCCATTCGACTTCTTGACCACCACTATTGGTGCAGCCCAATTCGAGAAGTTCACAGGCTCGATAACACCCATTTGCTGAAGTCGTTGTAATTCTTGTTCAACTATTGGAAGAGCAGCATAGGGTACAGGTCTTTTAGGTCGAAAAACGGGAGCAGCTTCAGGTTTTAGAGTTAACAGTGCTTTGGCTTTCGTACATTCTCCCAATCCTTCTCTAAACACGTTTTGATGTCTTTGTAGCATGGCGTTTTTCTGATTCCATTCTGGGGTGTTGTCTGTACTTACTCGTTGTCTATAGTCTCTTCTCCTGCAGAAGTTTTCTTTATGCCCCTTCCGATGACATTTGCTGCAACGATGTTCTTTATATAGGCAAAACCTCTTATAGTGCCAACCTCCACATGCCCAGCATGGAGATGATGGTTTGTCGCTGTTATTTTGAAAATTATGGGTACTGGAACCTTGAAAGACTTTTCTCTTGACTGCATTGACGTTATGGAAACAGTTACCGTTTTCTACCATTGAGGTATCATGCTTTAAGTTTACTAACCTTTGGCACTCAGTAGTCACTTCTTGCAGGGTCATGTTAGGGCAGTGTTCGAGTTTGCTTAGGATTCTGGTTCGGATATCGGCATCTTCGGGTGAGCGCAGGCTACAGATAAATACTAAGTATTTAAACTGATCTTCAGACATGGACGACAATCTAAACCTCTCGCATTCTCGGTTCACAGTTCCTGCATGCTTCACCCAATCATCTCCTGGTTCTTTCGTTAACTTTAAGCACTGGTAACGGATATTAAATAGAGATGATTGTTCTCCGAAGATTTGGGATAGGGTTTTGACTAAAATCTCGTGGGTTCTTCGGAAGAATGAAGTTGCTATAGCGTTCATGTTCCATAGTCCCAAGTTTTCTAAGAAGTATTCTGACTTTTGAAGCATCATCCAGTTTGCAAAGATCAATATAAAACAAATCTTCATACTTCTTAAACCACGACTCGAAAGGTACACCTGCTACACCATCAAAATTAAATTCATGGATGGCATTAATGACTGAATCAGTATGTGATACTTGAGATTCACTAGAAGCAGGGTTTTTCTCGAACAGGTAGAATTTCTGCATCAGGGTTTCCATGATTCTAATTTGGGACTCTTCAAACCTCTTTTCTTGACGCACCATATAAGCTTCTAATTGCTCCAAGGAAATATTCATTGAAGTTTTCATCCCCGTCGCCACTGATAAGTCGTGTAGGTTGAACGCTATAAACGATTCCTAAGCTATTTCGGTAACCCGCAGTCTAGAACTACACAGCGACTTGAACTCCAGAGAGAAGACACAAGAATGAGAGAAAGCACTTTATTCCAAGGTTCATTCTAGTACAGAAAATCAAGGGTATTTATAGATGTTGGCGTCTGTTGAATTAACATCATATTTCAGCCAATCCGTCAACGTCATATTATGCTACCGACCAATGGTAGCACGCCACGCTGGAATTCTCGAACGTTCCATCATACTCTGATTGGCTAGGCCCTTCGGCTCCTTTTTGGGCCTCTGGAGGCTCCTTTGAAGTTCTCCGGAAGCCGACCCAACATCAGTTACAAAAATGTGCAAACGGAGACATCGTGATTGCTGGCAACATGTCGATTTTTGAAATGCTAACATCTAACTGGAGATCGCCCAATATTTATCGTCAATATCGACCAAGAAATAAGAAACGGAAACTCGCTGAAATACTTTGTGTTGAGAATTCTGTATTGCACCAAAAATATAATACTGAATAAATCTAATCATAACTGTAATAGTATTCCAACCCATGTCTGATAACGTCTCTAGCCACTGTGTTGCATCATCCCTTGAAGCCCAACCAGAAAGTCGTGAAGGACCAACAGATGTCAGTCTTGCACAGCTTTCTTTAATATCACGATACAATATCATTAACTGGCCACCTCTCAATGTCTTTCCAACCAGACGCAGAGTCGGCAACTTCAGATAAAGTATACGAAAGCAGTGTGTGAAAACCTCTAACGAGGAAACTGGCCTTAGTTAATGGAAGACTGAAGAGCAAAGGGTGGCTAAATGTTTACTGATTCCGAAAAATTAATAGTAACGTAAACTATTTGAATTTCTATATAGATTTATCACCATGGCCTTGATTCATTTATTACTCTTTTTATTGTTGTTATCGAATGACAACTCTCATGTCTGTGCTTAAGCGTTTGAAATTGGTTGTGGACAAACAACTAGGCATGATAACAAAACTAACATAAAATAGAAAACACGAGTCTAAGAAGCAGCAAACATGGGAGGACAGCCTCAATGTCATTGAGTGGTTGCCTCATTATCAGTCGCAAATGACTGAGAACAACCAAAATGTCATACAAGTATTAAGTGGATTGAAATGATCGCCCACACTATCAATGTTAAGTGCCCAGTATCTATGTCCTCCCTCCTAATTTGATGTTAAGCTCTCTTAACTTGTTGGTTAGATTATGGTTATGTCTTATCTCCAAGTACTATGTTCCACACCTTGTTAGAATACACGAATTCCAGGCTTCGAAGGCAAGGATATTTAATAATGCCTATCTATCATTTGCACTGACTTTGACATAGCATTATGTGCTATGTGATCTTCGACAGATATTGATATGGTACGACTCAGAGGGACTTTAAAATTTGTCGTATATATTCCTACAAACTTATCTTCTGTTTCCTTCTTGACTGAGAGGTGAATTAGTTCACGGTTGCTTTTGCGAGTTTCCCAGCAGGATCCAAACAGCGTCCGACTTATCGGAGCTCTTACATAGTAAGGCTTATTCACCTTTCCAGCACTTATCTGCATCGTCTGGTGTACGCCATGTGCGTTACACCCAGTGACGCCGTAACATTCCCGTCTTCTACTCTTGAAAAACTTGTGTCCTTCAGGTGGGATTAGATCGATATCTGATGTACTGTTGGCACAGTTCTATGAGCTGACGGTAGTCTTTCGGACGTTAACACTATTGATCTTAACAGAAAACGGAAGATCTGACGGCTCCTTCCCAAGCGTAATTTTTGCTCTCAACACCATCTTATGCTTCTCTTCACTGATTAGCATTGACGTAGACGTCCTCAACAGAGTTCTTTAATTCTACCCGCTCGATGTGAAGCAGAGTATGATGCTATCAACCGCACCTTTCAGCCGAGCGTGCTCTTGGTAATCCACGGTATTTTGCTATATGGTTTTCCATCAAACAAAAATCACCTAGCTCATGTCTTGGAACGAACTCTCTCCTTTCTTTAACATCCTTATTATTAGACTTCTGGCACTGATTCAAACAATGATTCTCTGAGCACATCAAAGAAGATGAACCACGGTAAGCACAGCCGTCATGTGATGGGATATTGTCATTACTAGAGCTGCCATAGGAAATCCTTGCTGTCTCGGGATGTGAATTAAATTTCCCCTTTACAACATCAGCATGTTTATCATCGTTAATATTACCTAGGCTAACAAGTAGGATATATCTGGTGTTGGCTAAATCAGCTTGTCCCTTTACAAACTTGGCGAAATCGCAATACAGAGGCTCTATCACCTTTGGTAATCTTATAAGCTACCTTTAGACACTCTTGCATTGGTAATTTCAAAACCATAGACTCAATATTTCTGGTGTTATTCAAATGAGAAATAAATTCGTCTTTTCGAGATTCAGACTTCATGCTTACAATCCACAAAACAATCTTCACAAACGATACGGATGATTTCATTACCATATTAGGAAAATTTGACAGATTGTCCATAAAAGTGAGTGCTGTAGTATGCCCTTGATTAAACTTTTTCTCCAAAATCTTTCATGCTCAAAGATAATCTATCTCCGGTTAGAGCATATTACAATAAAGAGTAGCGACCCCCTCTTCTCAGTCGCAATACTGAATTAACTGATCCAATTTAACTCTGAGTCCAATGTTTTCACAGCCAATACATTCTTCGGGGTTTCTAATAAACCTTCAATAACTTAATGGTATAGCTTAGAAACTTAAGGTTTCTCTTTGGCAAATACGGATGTTTTAGTATTGTATTTCTGTTGTTACTTACTGATTGACCAAAACCTTCACTCCCCTGGCGATGTAACTTTTCTAGTTCAGTTTCTTTCTTCAACTGAGTTGCACGTAACCTAGCTACCTCTAACTTTGTTGGCTGATTGGTTTAGAGTCCATCCTTTTCACGTAGGTCTTCGTCATAAGTTTGCGGATGAAGAAGTGACAACTCTGGAATCTTATCGTAATTATAGTACTTATTGAAAGTCTTTTCATTAGGAATGTCAAATTAACTATTCAAAACTGTGAAGGAAGTAATGTCCTATAGATGTAACTATAAACGTTCACCAGACTGTCAAGCACTGAGTCTTAGCCTAGTCAAAGCCAAGACAAGTCCGTTACTTGGCTTGATAAACAGGGAAAACAATAATTCAATACATTGAGAAGGAAGAAGATACATAAATGACATACCGAACAAGAACTGCAAGACAAGAAAATTTAGTTGACAACGGAATATCGTGTGGACAGATGTAAAAATTATGATAAGCGAATAAACAAGGCTTAATCATACTAGGTCAAAGAGAGGTTATGTGGAGATGGGTGTTCATTTCTTTTATTAATGGAATTTTCATCGAACACACCTTACATTTTTAATGTTTTACAATGATAATACATTCACTGTCAATCAATAATTGGTATCCTACATCACATTATCAAACGACAATTAAAATTGATTAGGTGATCTATACTTAGTTGCTTGTTTCGTAGCGAATATCACGCAGATTTAAATAAAGCCTTTCTATTTACACAGTACACTCCACGAATCATATTGTAAAATTTACGTATAACTTATGGGGATTGTTAAAATAGATCTATTTTGTAACTTGCATTTGTTGCTACCATCACTTCTCATAATTCGCACAATTACTAGTATTGTCTGTAAAATTGTCGTTTGAAAAACATATACTTTGAGTTTCCACTTGTGAACACACATAACATGACCCATTGACTGTCACTCACAAATTCTCTTCTGAACACACGGTTGTTTCAGTTTCCGGACAGACCAACCTATTTATTCTTCTCAAGCCTTATTTTGACCTTGTCACTTATTGGCTTATTAACCTGAGTGCTTTCATATGATCATATGAGTGTTAGTTGTTCATCCTACTCACTTTATATCTGTAACTTATTTTCGGTCTGTCTATAAATATTGAGTAGCGCTTGATTAAATCGAGTTGGCTCACTTGCCTTCTCCTATCCGCTTCGCTGTTTCCTCTTCGTTTCGTTTCTTTGGTTGTCTGTTCAAATCAATGAGTGCGTGAGATATACATATTCATAATCAATTTTCGTATTTGACTTATTTAATCCCGTCATTCACTTTTCGAGCCTGTAGGTAACTCACGTGCTACCGATAGAATAAATGTAACAGCTTAGGTTGGTTGAATAAGAGTTCACCACAAACAACTAAGCATATTTCAAAACATTATAGTTCAAGTATTCATTCACTCCCTTATTTTGTATAGGCGTTATATTTTCTATCATCTTATATTGAGTGTTGAGAGGGTTTGTTTGCCTGAACAAATAATCTCACGTTCCACTGTGACTGCGAAGATCTAAATGAAGACCTATTCACCACTTGCCTGGTTTCTGAAGAATTATGGTCTACTATGGTATTAGCACTGATCTAATAATAGACCCAAGCCTAAAATTGTAGATTTGCTGATATAACTGCCTAATCTATAAGATCTTACGTGAAAGTCACATCATCGTCTACACCAGCTCACTACATCGTAACAATTACCAATACATAATAGAGAACAAACTTAGGCCGGAGAAAGAACAATATATTTTATGCGAATAAAATATATAAGGTAAAATTCAGCGGGGACCACGCCTGCATGACCAAGCCATGCTATTCGACCAACTCCGATTAACTCAAATCCTTGTTCTTGCCTTCTCCATCGTTAGGTATTTCTTCGCGTTAAATATTGATTATCTGTTTTCCGAGTAGTCTCGTGTTCAGCTTTGAGGATTGTGTGGTTAGGGTCCAATACCACTAAATATGTACACTGATCTATTTTGTTTATACAAGGAAAGTGATAAAGACTTAGTCAACTATTATAGTCTGATAACTCGATATTGTAGACCAAAGTTAATACTATAAGCAAAGGTGGATGGTGACTAGCAGTGCAATCCTTAGTGAAGACCGTACCTATAGTACGGTCCCCAACGTTCACTTAAGTCTCACAACTGCCTCCACTATTTCTTAGTTACCTGTCCAAACCTTTGAAATACACGTACTACAGCTTAACAATTTTGTGTTTGGATTATTAGACCTAATTCAAATACAAAAGTGAGAAAATATAAAAGAAAGAAAGCAAAGAAGCTTGGATAACGAACAGATAGAGAAGTGACTTCATAAGCAATACACACCAGGTTATAGACAACTACTGATCTTTGTTAATGAATTCATTCTGCATTGTCATCTGAAAAATAATTTTTCTTTGCAGATATGGTAGGCCAATTCAAGACAGTGTGTTTATATATGTATAATTAAGGATAGAAAGAGATTGAAGTGCAAAATGCATGCAAAAAAATAATTTTTTGACGTAGAAGCAGCAGATTAAACAGTGGGATTTCTTTTTTTAACCTGTATCCATTTTCATGACTATGAGATTGTTTGTAGTGTTTATGATGTGGATGGAAGCGGTGGTTTTTGGAATCAGGTGATTCTTGTCGATATCTTTTATGATGATGACGGCGACGATGCTCGTCATGATAATGACATGAAGAAGGACGGGGTAGACTACTGCTACAATCGAGCTCCCTATTACGATGATTATGGTGGTGATGGTTATCGTCGGGACCATTCCATGAATTATGATGGGAAGAACTGTGTTTAGATGAATGACGACTTTTATGCTTTTCCTTATGACATTCCACGACAGAAACTCATACTTACTATGGTTAGAATCAGATACGCTGCTGGCAAATGCATCTAGCCAGCGTCTAATAAATATATTTACCCAAATTTTCAACAAAATATGGTCTACTATTTTGTGGTGTTTGAATGAACTAATGATACCTTTGTACTTGTTGAATGCTCGATTTCGAATTCCAAATACAATACATTCGTTTGTGCTTGTGTCTCACTTCTTAATTCAATTGCGTTATTTCTGGGACTCTTAGTTCGTGCTATAATTCAAATAATTCAAAATATTATACTGGCGTCGCGATGGAGCCTGTAATGGAAAAGTTAGATATTCATTCAACTTCGGAAGCTTTTGAAGATTACTTTGAAAGGTTCGAAATCTGGGCTATGACCAAGGAAGATGATGGGGATGTTAATATTGTGGCACACTTCCTCACATTCATTGGGAGAGAAGCATACAGCTTATTAAGAACTCTGGCTATGCCGGAAAAGCCCATTTCGCTTCCTTATACAGCTCTCAAGGAACTGCTGCTAGACTATGTTCAGTATACAAATTTCGAATGCCGTAAAGGAGGAAGATTTCGTAAAATGATTCATCAGGATATAAAAAATTCCACTACATTACGTCATCCCAACCCAGTTCATACTCAAGATTATGCAGACAATTCATTGAGGAGTTGCAATGCATTTCACGAAGATGGGCACAAGTTTAGTCAGTGTTTGTCCTGTGGCAAGTTCCACTCTTTTAATTTATGTAAATTTCGTAATTCTAAGTGCTTTAAATGTGGTGATATTGGACATATTCAGTCAGTCTGCAATACTAATGTTCATCTTATTGCAACTAATATTAAGACTTGTAATTCTAATTCTACTCAGTCGAGTATTTATAATGGTGATTTATCTTTATCAACGATTGCAATAGACAATGTAGTCACAAAGTAGTTCAGAGTTAAATGAAATCCAGAATTCTTGCGAAACAACAGTTTCTAACCAATCGATTTATCAGATTTCTCATGTTATTGTACCAAATATGGCTTTTCCTAATAATTCATATATTTCTGATGAAATTTCTTACAGATCTGAAGAAGATATGTTGAGTGAACATAATTATGATCGAAAACCTGATGTATTTTTGATAGATGCTGATTTTTCTAATGATCCTTTAATCTGCAATGACATTCTTAATGAATTCGAGGAAACTATTCCAGAAGAGTCAAGTCTTGATGTCATACCAAATATTATTTGTCCCCATAATTCATTTGTTTCTTGTAGGAAGCTTGTTCAATGCGAAGCACGAGTATTAAACGAGGTCCATTCTGATTACAATTCAGATTATTTCACATCAATTGCTGTTAATCCTTATCACAAATTCACTTCTAATGTATACTCCAATCAATGTGAGAAATATGTTTTAAACGAAGCCACATTATTCATAACTTGCGGATATAAAGATCCAACATTATTTCGTGGGGGAGGGTAGTGTTCAAATTCTAGATATTAATGAATTCAGTACAAAACCAGCATGCTGATTGTGTACAATTCCAGGTGAGTCTGTTCCGATTTCGGTTGTTAATTCTAATACTAATGAGCACATTCTAGATACTACAATGTTTCTATCCAATACAATGTCGGACAGACTCAGGAAGAAGACGTAAAACCGATTACAAACACTTTTACTCTTATTTAAGCTGTGGCGGATGTGGTGCTTGAATGAACTAATGATACCTTTGTACTTGTTGAATGCTCGATTTCGAATTCCAAATACAATACATTCGTTTGTGCTTGTGTCTCACTTCTTAATTCAATTGCGTTATTTCTGGGACTCTTAGTTCGTGCTATAATTCAAATAATTCAAAACATTATATATTTACATGTACATATTAAACGACTATCGCAAGAATAAGTACAAAACCCCCTGACTAACAGACGACAGGTTTAAGTGAATTCGACCAAATGTTCCATTTACTCTATCTAACATTCTGAGTTCAAATCTGAATACATTCATTACTCATAACCCTAAACTTTTAGCTTTAGGAACTTAAGTCCAACTAATGCAATGGACTTCACCTACAGCACAAGGTTCATTTAGAGAACTCCAGAAAAACCAATCAAAGTATGATCTAAAATACCAATCTCACGAAAAGACAACTTTGGCTGAGGGTCTCTTTCTCGCAAATTGAGCAGCTACAACTGTTTTGGTACCTACCGCCCTCTTAAAACTGATGCACAAATACAAATTTACATGTAATTTTCGAAATCATTTACTCTATCACGTTGAAGAAATTATTCCATCAAATTAATTCAGCATACAGCAGAATATATGAAAGCTTTTGTCTCCTCAACATTTCAAAATAAATTGTTTGACAAGATGATAATATAAGTAGTAGTGCATTTAGTGTAGGAGATTTTTCACATATGTTCTAAACCTATTTTAGTAGACAATATAACAAAGAAGACATACTTAACATTGCCACATCAACTTAGTGTATAATAGGCCAGGGCAACGGTCACGTTTACATTCATGTAGTCAATGAATTTGTCAAATTACGATGCAATTTTTACTAAAAAGCTAGATTCGCCTTTGAACTCTAATACGGCTGTAATTTATGTTCAACATATCAGTTTGCGTTATACCGGACATGTGCAGTACATTCAAGAATGATATCGTAAGTTACGGAAAGCTTAACAATAGTCATGCCTGTTCTTAAGTAGGCCATCAGTGAATATTGGTACTGGAGAAATGTTTGAGGCTAAGTTTATTTCCTGTAGTTGTGCTGTAAACTATGTTTTGATGACCTAACGACTGTAATCCTCAGTTCTCTGTTAGGTAAGTTCTACTGGACTGTAGTTTGTTTGTTTTGGTCTATAGGCTTAATTATCCATAATTGACTTATTTACGTAACATACCTGCTCAGATAAAACGAAGATTATGTCACGTATTTAGTCTAGTATATTTAGTTGCTGTACAAATGCGTTCAGTCAACATAATAGTTGTACCTAAAGGAAGTGTTGATGTACATTAGTGGATAAACAGAATCGCTTAGTTTTTCATTTCCATTTGTGTCTTCGGCACAGAAACCAGAAAACTCTCAGTATGAGATTTTATAGTTTCAGAAGAAGAATGTTCAACGTCTTGATGAGATGCAAGTGGTTGTGAATCAAAATTGAAGTCTATTTAAACACTGACACTGAATTTTATCAGACAGTGCATCTTCTTATATATAATCCAACAAAACGAAACGCATTTACATTAAAATGCATGAATGGGAGCAAGAGGAAAAACCTGAACATTACAATATTTAGCACATACTATGCTATGCACAGGTTAAAAGAGATGACTTAATGTTTGACTATTATTCATGAAGATGCTAGTAAATCACAATTCCACAAATACTTCTTTGCTTAAAGGTGTGTAGTTTGTTTATCCACTTATTTCACGCACATATGTATGTGTAGAGTTATGGTCTACTATGATATTAGTACTGCCCTAATAATAGACCCAATCCTAAAATTGTAGATTTGTCATAATATAACTGCCTTACGTGGAAGTCACACCATCGACTACACCAACTCACTGTATCTTAACAATTACCAATACATGATAGAGGACAAGCTTAGGCTAGAGACAGAACAATATATTTGATATGAATAAAAGATATAAGGTAATATTCATCAGGGATTACGCCTGTATGGCCAAGCCATTCCATTCGATCAACTCCAGTTAATTCAATTCATTCTTCCCGCATTCTTCATCGTTGGGTTTTTCTCCGTGTTAAATGTTGAATGTATTTTTCCCGCATTGTCTCGTATTGGGGCCCAATGCCAAATGACTCAAGTCGGTGATTATATGCGAGAACTGACGATGTGCATATTTCAATGACAATCAGCATACAGTCTATACAATCCACTAAAAAGTCCTTTGGATTTAACTCAACACATAAGCATTTGACTTAGCAAACTTAAACACCACATTCATGTGAAGTTTAAACAAACTGTAAAATGTGATTGATAGACGAACCCACCAATAATAAGGGAAACGCCCACCACCACATCAACTCCTTTTGACCTTGTACGACTGTATCTCTTTATTAACCAATCACAGTTTAATGTTCATTGTAAAACAATATTGGCTTGTTGACTCATTTCTCCTATTCTCTGGCCACTGTTCGGTATGTTATTTGTCTCTGTTTTTCCCTGTATTAATAGACCGTACTGTTTGTTTGTACACTAACGATGTTAATTTATGTTTTAGAAACAGATAAAGTTTATCTAGCCAAATAGCTTGCTTGTTCTGACTTTGGCTAAACCAAGACTCTGTACTCGACAGTCTAGAGATTAGCTTAGAGTTGAATCTGTGGGAAATTGCTTCCTACATAAACCTTTGATAAAATTTAGACGAAAGTTCTTATAAACCTTCTTTCTATTTAGACTATCAACTTAGACTACACCATAGCAAGTTACATCATCTTTCTGTCAAATTCGACTTGTCTTTTCATTGATTTTACATAAAAATAGTCAATATATGAACTTTAAAACGTTTCACCCAATAATATTGATTGATCTTGATCGAACTATCACAGTTATGTTTAAATATGTGGTTAAAAACTATCACTAACATGAGATATTCGAAATTTTGTCTTTAATGTTCACAATAAGCATTCAAATTCATGAAGGGGCGCGATGAAGAAAGAGTTCAAAAATTAAGGGAGATGAAGAAATCCTCCAGCAATTTAGCTATACGTAAACTGGAAAAGATATTCAATGGTCAACCACGATTTAGCATACAACATCTTCATAACCGAAGGATACTAACAAAGCCAAATCAGAAATGAATGTGCTCGAAAATATTTTTGGAGAGGTTGTCGCTATGTAGCGAAGTGTTTCAGTCAAGTTGGCTAGAAGTTGCGCGGAATAAGTAACAAGGCATACTCAATAGCAACCTGGTACATATGCTTGACTGATCGACTTCAACTAGTGTGTCTTGCGAAACTAGTGAGGTCAGTGTTAGCATCAAAGAATTACAGAACTAATTGTTTTGTGGATTTGTTCAGCGCGTCACTGGAGATGTATAATTGTAACAGTTGCATAATTGCTATAATAAGATTCAGATTCAGATTTGTGTAGTAAGGACAGAAGGCCTACGGCCTATGTTATTCCTTTTCTAGTATGCTTCTGTGAGTGTCCAGTCTTCTCTTGAAAGAGTCAATTGAAGTTGCGGACACCTCTGCTTCAGGCAGCAGGTTCCAAGTATTGATGACGCGGTGTGAAAACCTGTATGCCACGGGTATTTTGTTCGTTCTTGGCTTTTCTACTAGCCTGCTATGTCCTCTGAGGTGTTCCGATCTAGTGGGAAGAAAGAGAGAGAATAAGTTAGGTCCGAAATCATTTCTCAGTATTCTGTACATCAATATTAGATCTCCCCTTAGTCTGCGATAGGACAGAGTAAAGAGGTTCAGTTTTTCAAGCCGCTCTTTATATGATACACCCCGGAGTTCCGGAATTGCACACGTAGCTGCCCTCTGTACCTTTTCTAGTATGTCTGAGTCACCTTTTAAACAGGGGCTTGCAGCCTGAACACAGTTCTCTAACTTAGTTCTCACTAAGGATGTGTATAATGTGGTGAACGTGGTAGTATCAAGCTTAGTGAATGTCCTTTTTAAAGCCCAGAGGGTTCGAAACCCCTTAACTGCGACCTCCCGGCAATGGGCCGTCGTCTTAAGATCGTTGCTCACTGTCACCCCTAGGTCCTTATGAGACCGGACTACTGGTAATGACACATCCCCTATGTTGTACGTATTAACCTTTGAATCCCCCAAGTGCATGTAGACACACTTTTCCGAGTTGATAGGCATTAGCCACTCTTTATACCAGTCTATCATATTATTTAAGTCTGCCTGAAGAGTAAATGCGTCTTTGTCTCCAGGATCTACTCGCCAAATTTTTACATCATCAGCGTATAATAACATTAGAGACTGTACTATACTTGTAAGATCATTAACGTACATTATAAAAAGTAAAGGACCTAGGACGGAACCTTGGGGTACTCCACTAAGTACTGGTCTCCAGATGGAGCACTTGGAATTTATTCTTACTTTTTGCCTACGACCTACTAGGAAATCCTTAATCCATTTTAAAAGAGGTCCGGCAATACCAAGGTTTGCCAACTTCAATAGCAGTCTATTAGTTGGCACCTTGTCAAAAGCCTTACTGAAGTCTATGTAGACAACATCCACTGAGTTTCCATTGTCTAGCGCATTAATCCAGAGCTCCCTAGCTATAAGGAGGTTCGTTGTACAGGACAGACCCTTTCTAAAACCATGTTGTGCCATGTTCAGCAAGTTATTGGTTTCCATAAATGCCGTTATGGTCCGTTTGATTATTCTTTCCAGTATTTTAATTACAACACTAGTGAGGCTTACAGGTCTGTAATTCGATGGAGCTTGTCGTGGACCTGTTTTATGTATGGGAGTGACGATTGCGTCCTTCCAGTCTATAGGTAACACACCTTGGTCAAGTGACATTTTGAATATCACAGTCAGTGGGGCTGCGATATATTCGGCAATATGTCTCAAGATTTTAGGGTGTAGTTCATCTGGTCCTGTTGACTTCTCCATGTTTAGGGTGCTAAGAGCCTTAAGCACATCGTTTTGGTCGAAGTCCACGGTGAGCAGGTGGTTTGTTGTCTTAATATGATTGAGATCATGTTCAAATCTTGCCTTTGGTTCTGTATCTGAAGATTCTCTTATCTTATGAAAAATGACTGATCTATCAGAGAGATCTGTCTTGTCACGCAGTGAGGATTTTTCTTCTGATAACATCCCTTCCAACGTCTTGCTGACCAGCTGCGTTTTGCCTACAGCCCTTTTCTTCTTATTTCTTCTTCGTCTTACCGAAGTCCATTTGTCCCCACTCAGAGCAGCCACACCTGGACTATGTGGAACGGTGACAGTTTTATCCGGATCTTCTATTTCGACTAGAGGTATATGACTGCCGATGTCAATAGCAAGCGACACTTCATTCCTCGTTAATGTCGACGGAAATTTCACGTTCCCGTCAACCGCAGTCAGGTGTTTAACGGGTCCAGTAGCAGCACTTACTACACTGATACATTCTTCATCGTCAGTGCTCCTGTTATCAGTGCTTCCGCCATCGTTTTTCTTGCAGGCCAAAGCCAATAGGCTCATAGCCTCCTGAATTAGTACCTTTTTATCCGAACAGCAGAACATACAAAGCCAATGAGAGTTAGGCTTCGAGCATCTTTTATAAGCCGTCGAACTTAGGCGTGTGCACATTTGTGGTACCACTTTTTACAATTGTCACACTGTATCCCCTCCTCAACGGAGGACAAACAATTTGGTTGCCCAAATTTGTGAGTCTTACCAACCATTGTAATTAGATTTAAAAGGTTTAAAAACAAAAAATGATCACAATGTGAACACAAGTGTTAGTCAAGGACTAAAAAAGGTACTCAGGACAAAATTTAGCAAAAAATTTCAAACTTTAACCAAAGAGCTACTAGTTAAAGCAGACCAAGAACCCATTTTAGTGCAGTAAGTACCCAAAGCAAGTATAATCACAACAAGTACAAAAATCACTGCCCTTTTCGAAACTAGCGCTGCCACATCAGACCCTGTTTGGAACAAAGAGATTGTTACGAATGTTTATTTTAACAATTTTTAAAAGAACACGTTGACAACTGTGAAAAATCAAATTAAATTGCCATTTATATATGACAAAATGATAATTATATTATTACCATCAATAATTCGTTACTGTTATGCCTTTTTAGGTATCAATACCAAGGTTTGACTTGCTGATTTCGAATAAATAATGCATTAGGTAGATTGTTATAAATAAATAATATATTTCCTATGTTTTTATTTCAAAAAGAATGATCTTGGTAGTTTTTCTATAAAAGTATTAAAAATGAAAGTTTGTTGCACCCTTACTTCATCCTTAACGAGGTAACACCATATAATATGAAGTATTGAAATATATTATCGTGCACGCTAAATTCACCAATCGGTCTTAAACACTTGTGTTTCAGGCGATGGATCGCAGATCGTCAGACGATTTGTTGAAAATTGCCGCCGTCGAGGGTGATTACTGTGGAAAAGACAATCAAACGCCGACGACTGGCTCATATATCAGGAGCCACACTTTGTTTCTTAGACCTATTTTCACCAAAAAGTTTTTTTATTAAAGTATTAATTGTTCGTTATGGTCATTAGAGTGGGCTCAGGCCCTTGATACCTCGGTAGGGTAGTTTGCGTTATATATTAACCGTGAGATACGACGTCAATGTAAGTTATGAGGTGTCATTATCCCCGTTCTACCTGAGTAGACTGCGAACGTCCACACAGCTCCCCTGCACATCCCCTTCATCTAATAAAGCCAAAAACAGTATCTGTGTGACCCAGTCTCCGATGTACTAAGTCATAAGGTCACCAAGTGCCTACAAAATAATTATATTCAAAAAGACGACCCCACCCCCCTCAAAAACAGGATACTAAAATAGAATCGGATGGGACATTACAAATTTAGCAGTACGAATGGAATTCGTAACCTGTTTGAAAGTTGGGTGGGAGATAAGCAGACTATCTTTTCTATCGCACCAATTTCTAACCCTCCTCATATTTATGGAGGCAATATATTAGCACAGCCTTTGATAGGACAATCAAATGTTTGAGGTAACCCGAAAGTTCTTCCATTTTTAAATGAAAAACTCTTAGCTGATGGTGCTCAGTCAAGAATCTGCATCAGACCCCGTTCAAGTACGTATCTTCATGGCCGTTTGTCAGTTCAAAAACCATGCATTACGGTACTCCGACATTTAATCTAGACATGCGTTCGCGTCATGTCATTCCTTAGTACTGATTTTGTTGACTTGGGATCGTTAAGTAAGAAGTGTCAGACAATAACGCCTACAAATCCTGAGTGCCCTTGACATTTTCACCTGTTTCTTAATAACGGAAATTTCAGAATCTCAGTTTTGAACATTAGAGATAAACGCTCCATTTTGTTTTTCCTGAGAGACATCAGCATCACACTCCGCATTGAAAGGGACCCGAGTTTCGCTGTTTTATACTTATAGCGACTCACGTGCAATCGAGTTTAGTTCAGTCAAGGTCTTTTGTTGACCTATTTAATGGACAAAGTCATCCATGATATAACAACTTGTTGTACTGTCATTATTATTGTGCTTGTATGAAATACATATGCTTGAACATTGTTTAGCGCCTACGCATGTATCCATTCTGCTAGCTTCATTATTAACTGCTTAATCTATTCGCTGACTCATCCAGTTTCCCTATACATATATATATGTGTACATTTGCACCCATTCACTACAACTACTCGCTACTGCTACTGCTACAATCGTAGTTCGCTTGCTCATCCATTTTGCCTCTGCTGTCTGGTCCGAATTATCTGCTAAATAAACTGTAGTAGCTGCTTCTTTTTGCCTTCTGATTTCAAACATCGTTGAAGATTATACGATAACGGTTCGAGGGTGATTAGTTATCGAAGCGCAGCCACTACATACTATATAACAAGCTTATTAATGTCATCCTTCAGGCATCAGGGCATATTTGTCTTGGAGTTTTTTTCCGGCATATTGGGCGGTCTAATAGAATCGTCTTCAATGCTCACTCAGGAAATCATCTAATATAACTTTATAATTACAGCCTCCTGCAATAGAAAATATATAGATTTATAGGAACGTGTTCAAAAAACGTCAACCGAAAGAATCCTCGAGCTAAAAAATAGACACCACTCAGCCCACCTTAATGAACTAAATTTGTAATGCTTTTACTGCAGGAGAAAATGATGATTAGACTGAAGATGGCGCAGGTATTCAGTGTCTGACAACGCTGTTACCAGCAACACCTCTTAATATAATTCGTACCCACCGAGAGAAATCAAAAGACAGAGTCGAGGAGATCGGGAGAGTGTATTTGGTGATTACCAATATATCGGAATTCTCTGATCTAATCTGGCTAGCGATTGCGGTAGATGTTGAGCATGGCGTTACCACACGTGATCTAGTGCGGATGCCTGACCGAGCGCCTTCAGCTAGATGAGTCCACTAAAACATATGGTCAGCATCCAATGTCAAAAACTTACAGGGCTATTTATTTTGGGGATTTATTTACCGCTACAAGACGTATTCAAATTATTGTACTAACTAGGAATTCTCGAAATAGTGCAATATACAGCAAGTAGAACTAACTGGGCAAAAATGAGCGTACCATATTTGGAATTCAAAATAAGTGGACTATCGGGTGCAAAAGAATCTTTAGTTTGTAAAAATACCATAGAGAATTGAGAAGAATTTGCTCTTAATGCATCATGGCTCTCACAATCCTTTGAAAGCTTGAGCGAACACTCATTTAGTGCAGACCTCATACGCGCTGACAAAAAATAGTACATTTTTTGAGGTTTAAATCAACCGTAAATTGGTCTATTGAAAACTAGTACCTATGAGGGTTTTGAGCCCTCTGCTTACTCTATAAAGTTTAAAGACTCATCGAATCATGCTGTAAAAGGACTGACATGGACCCTTGATTTTCTGCACTCAAAGCAAGAAACTTAGGTTGAGTTTCTGAGTTTGACCTTGCCCATTAAGGCGGCTTACATCTCCGTGGCGGTAAATATTGAGCTTATCATTTATTAAAGTTTAGTTATTAAGATGTCTAAGTAAAACTATGCAAGACTATAGCTATGCATATTATGACCACTGTGGTTTAGTAGTCTTGTTCATGCTCATAAATGAAGCAGTATATTTTAACTCACATATTTAAAGAGATCTAAAGTTCAGATTGTTATTATGTTCTATATATATCACAACAGTTTTTTCCGTGCTCTTCTTCAATGAACCTTAACTTTTGGTGGTTAATTAAATCGTGGCGATTAAAGGGTAGGTCACTGTTGGATATGAACAGTCGACTGAGGCGACCAAGCTATGTTCAGTCTACCTATAGTCTGTATGTGTTCCTTCAGTATGAATAGCTTTCCATAAGCATTAAGTGTCCACTTAACAAGTTTTTGAGTAAACAATTTTTCGCGGATTTAGGACCTATGAGGAACGGTTCATTTATTCAGATAATTCTGGATGGAGTAAAAGCTTTTGTTTAACAGCAGTGGATCACAGATGCCTCCGAGTGTGAACCTATATGTATTTAACGAAAAAAGAGAAATATTAGTGAATTTTAATGAAATGCAGTCCGTAGCCCTTAAAAACATGTCTTTTATTAAAGGACTCCTGGGAAGTCGCTTCGACTACCTGGGTTGGCAGATAATTCCAGAATTTGACTATCCGTAGAAAGTAAAGGTACACTTACAGTCCCTTCTGCTATTTTGGGTCTAATTTCTAGGCGTTACCCCTAAGGTTTGCGTTGGAACTCAGCTTGCTTAGGCGTTTGAGGGGATATTCAGTAGTGTTCAGGATACTATAAATCATTAGAAGGTCACCTCTTGAGCGCCTATACTGTAATGGGTAAAGGTTCTGTGATCCGAGGCATCTTTCATAAGGTTTGAATTTGAGTCTTCGCACTGATTTCATGGATCGCCTTTGGATACGTTCCAATGTGTTCTTATGCTTTTGGAGTGAGGAGGGAAACGCTATATTTCCATACTCTAAATGGGGTCGAATAAAAATGATTAAGTGGGAGATCCTACCTTTAAGCTGGCCAGAAATGTGCTTCAGCGCTACCTATGTTCCTCATTCCAATATCCCATCAGTTCAAAATAGTTGCATAACCATAGTCGCTAACATTCATAATTATTTAGTGTACTAACTCTGTGATAGACTATACGTTTGTTTTGCCTCACTGTCATTCGTCGTTTCTGCTTATTGTCATCTATTTTCAAATTTTTGGTAAGTGATTCCATATATACTCAGCCACTGTAAAAGTGTGTGTTTCACCCACTTCAAGCTGGACGATCAGCTTATTAGGCTAGGCTTTAGTTCTTGGTGATATTAAATGAAGTCCTTAAGGTTCGTGATTACTAGAGATTCACGACTATTCATCAATATTCACTAAATCACAGTACCTCATCTCTTTATTCAACTATACGTACAAAAGTGTATGCTAATCGGGTTACATTATATATTACTTGCATTTATGCTACATTTGTAATTCAAAATTAACAGTTTCTGCATTTCATGTGGTCCAGGCTGATATACTTTCATACTACATTACCTCGGTTAAGTGGTCAGACACGACTTTCAATCACTGGGTTGCAGTCTTGAACCTTTTTTATTTTCGTTTAGCAAGTTTGGTATGTTCCTCAGTCCTCACAAAAAGTAACAGAAAGCCGATCACAAGAACATTATCAATCACTCAAAACACACCACTTCTATTTTATCAGTTATATGGCCCCTAAAGCGCCACACATTTTTTGTCCTATTTAGTTACTACCATATTTCCTCCTTTCAATGTCCAGGAATATGGTTACTCTCTTCATCTCTAATAGATTTGTCATCAAATGATGGGGCATTATTGATCGGGAAGATAATTAAATTCTGTATGTCGTGGATAAATCCTATTGTTAGTAATTTTTGGTCAAAAAATTACGCTTCCATAACTTTTTAAATTTCAAAGCTCCATACTTAATTTCTAAATTTCCACCACTCAGTTACATCTAATGGCTAGTCAGAATTCCAATTTATCACATCGTCGCACTACCATGGTTGGCGACAGTGAGCAAAAAACTACGAGTTTCAATGCTCATAGTGCTGCTTTTCACACGGAAAACGACAATTCCATACCTTCGTTTGATGAAGAAATATTTGATGCTTGTCGCAATGGGGATTTGGCTCTCGTAAAATGTCTACTGGAAAATGGAGTTAATGTTAACCTCATAGATACTTCAGGTCGAAAGTCGACACCGCTACACTTTGCTGCTGGATACGGCCGTCGAGACGTTGTCAGTCTTCTCTTAGATCACAATGCAGATGTTTCTGCTAGAGACGAAGGAGGTTAGTCCCCCCCCCAATTTCACCACTTATATTATGATGGTACAAAATGTTTATATTTTGTTTAATAAAAGGAGAAATTGACGTATTTTTATCACTCAAAAATGATAATGATGACATCGCTTAACATAACCCCCATGTTTCTGAAGAATAATTTCGTTCGACTGCAAATTGCTTTGAATCTACTACTTTGATTCAAAAACTTCTCGATTCTGTTTTTCGTACAATTATAAACTCATTCATTCTAGTACTTAATCTGTCAGCATTTTGCCTAGGATTAAATCTTTTATTTAGTGATTTACATTATTCACCATCATTCGTTTGTCCCAAGAAAGATTCGCGATAGATTCAAAGCCATGAGACAGATAACTCCTAATAAACACTAGTGCATTTAATTTTTCAAGCATCAATAATTCACCCTCATGTATTCATCTATGTATATTCCGGCGCAAAATAGATAATGAATTCTGTATATGTTATCAAAAATCTTTTTCTTTGTTGATCATTAGATTGTAGCATATTGGATGTATCATTGTTGGATACAAACATCTTTTTACGCAGTTTTCACACCATACGTCTATTTTTCTGTATATATATATGCATAAAAATATTCACGTTACTTCTTCCGTATGTTAAGGTTTGATTCCCTTGCATAATGCATGCTCATTCGGACACGTTGATGTAGTGCACCTGTTACTATCAGCAGGTTCTGACCCCAATGCTGAAGATTGCTGGAACTACACACCTCTACATGAAGCTGCCATAAAAGGAAAAGTGGAAGTTTGCATTTTGTTGCTTCAGGTATGTCATTTGGTGTTATATTTTTGTTCGAGGATTGTCGAGTTTTAATCCTTTTTTCTTGTCACTGTGACAAAGTTGAGTATGAATTTCACTTTTTAATTATATCGTACAAATCTGATCATTGTTACGTAGGAAGGACTATATTGTGTAATTATCTTAGTTATGAACGTAATGATCGAGGTTGCAAAGTTTATACCATTGAGTTAGGTTTCTATACATATTTATATCAGGTTTCCAAATATGAGTCATCCGATGATAAATATTTTCGAACTAGAAAGCATTCATCCATACATCTATTCCAACTTACTAAAAGTACTTGCAACACCCAGTTTAAACTCCATATTTCAATGTAGTATTTCTCCTAAAACGCTGTCTTTTTCTATTGTATATTTCCTTGCAAAGTATCTACAGTGAAGCATAGGATTACCATTGAAGCACTTAAGCTTATGGTCGATCCTGATGTGAATTATTTCCTCATTCAGTTGTGAATAATGTAAAACAGAATTGTTTCCTCCATTTGGAACGTAGTACTTTAACTCTGAACATATTAAAACTATACTTTTTATTGTTCAAGTTAATAAGCTGATGGATTAGTAAGTAGTACATTTTTTCTACTTAAATTAGGCAAAAGCCAATCCCCACGCTCGAAATTTGGATGGCAAAACCCCTGTTGATTTGGCTGAGGGTTCGGCCCGTTTAGCTTTGGTTGGAGAGTATAGGAAAGATGAACTACTTGAAGCCGCTCGAAGTGGGAATGAAGAAAAGCTCATAAATCTGTTGACTCCACAAAATGTAAACTGTCATGCTGGAGATGGTCGTAAATCTACACCATTACATTTAGCTGCTGGTTATAACCGGTAAGTAATCTATCATTTCACTGTTCTGTCTTTTTAATATCATCTTTATCTCATAGATCCAGATTTTTTAATAGAGAATCAAAACAACCGTGTACTATTGTTTTCTCTTGTTTCTAACATCACCCTAGTTCAATTTATGAATAAGAACACTTGTAGATGATAAAGCATAGTTATGAAGAAAGCGTTCTTTTCGCTCCACCTAGCTATTTTTACAAGCCATAGTCACAATGAATATTGCAAATTTATTCATTTTAACTTTCTATTTCGCTTCGTTTCTATTCTTTTTTACCTTCATTTTTCAACTCACTGGCTTACCCTTGGTAAACGTTCTGTCCTGGTTGGGGTTTTAAATACTACCACCAAATACGGCATTCTAATAAGCTTTTCTGAAACCGCGTGTGTCATTTAAACTGATCTTCAGTGCTCACACATTGATGGAGTTCGGACAACATATAGGTTTTACTATCTCTTTGGAAAGTCTTGATGTCAACGTATTCTGTATCTCTAAGACTATTACTCAAGTGGAACGTCACAAATCTGTTCTCCATTTGTTGATTCGAAAATTGTTTTGCACGTGCGCGTATCCATAGACTTTGTTGTATCTACTTGTAGTTTGGCTAGGCGCCAGAACATAGGCGACACCAATCAGTTAGATCTCTAGTGAAAATCATTTATGTGCTGTTGGGTTGGAAGGCCGCACGAAAGTGAAGAAAAACTAGCGTGGAAAAGGATATTCTTCCGTAATCTTTGGCTATGCATCGACAGATCGTAACCAGCATGCAATCAAGGCTCTATTCTACTATCAATTAAATGATCTTGAAAAAGCGTGTTCGACAGATATCGTATTGTTAAACAGACAGAGTCTTTTGGGTAGCTGATCAAGTAGGGGTGATCGCCTCGTGCAGCTTTTCACAGACGTTAGCTTGTCTCTCGACAGTGCCAACTCCCGGGACAGCCATCACCGTATGTTACCTGACTTCCTCTCGGTGCAACTCAAACCTGGGCTCAGATTGGTTACATTGCTACGACTGTTATGGTCCTGTGCAAGACTGGTGCTCCTTTCGGAAAACCTGTCTAAACAGCGAACACTAAATTTTATGCCTCTCGTGTAGTCGTTTCAGTAATATCAGTCGCGTGCATTGTTTTGCTCTGTATAACCCTTACTAATGAAAGTTTATCATGCTAGTGCAAAAAATTGGATAAGGGTATAGTTTTAATTAAACGGAAGTTTCAGTTGCTTAATTCCACTCTGCTCATAGTGATTACTAGCGTTTTTGTACAAAAATGTATTGACGCAAAAACTACCGTTATCTCTGCCAACTTATTTTCTCTATTGGTGAATAACTTTTCGTGCAGATTTCATACACATCTAATACCAAATATATTTTAATTTGACTAATGTTATACAACGACTTATAGGACGTACTGAAAGCCATAAGTAGTGTAACTTGACAACCGTTAACCAGATTTACAAATTTCTATTTGAAAACATTATATTTTATTGGTTTTTTCAACATTATAGCAATTTTTGAGGGCAAGAATACTTTCATGAATAAGTAGTCGTTTCGTTTTCTAGAAGAGCTTATTTGAATAAATTCTAATTAAATATGTCATGCTTTTTTTGATTAAGTGAAGTAGGATTAATCCCATTTATCTATTTGATGATAATGTACTTTGAGAGAATTTCATCACACTACACCTGATGAAACCCCTCTTTTGATTTGTATCTTTTAGTACAAAAATTGTGAAAATTTTGTTAAAAAATGGAGCTGATGTTATCGCTAAAGACAAAGGTGGTCTTATTCCTTTGCACAATGCTTGTTCCTATGGTCATTTGGACGTTTGTGAATTGTTAATTAGTGCTGGTTATGGTTCTGCTCAAGTACATGCCGCTGATTTATGGCAGTATACACCATTACATGAAGCAGCCAGTAAATCACGTGCAGAAGTGTGTTTTCTACTTTTGGCATATGGTGCGAATCCAACCCAACCAAACTGCCATGGAAAGTCTGCATTAGATTTGGTACCGAATAATGATCTAAGACAGAGATTGCTTTTTGAGTATCGAGGTACGTTTATTCTGTGACACCACTATTTATGTATATGAATCCTTGTAACTAAAGGTGTTATTAGATTCGAAAGCTAGGGTTCGAATTTTATGATCATTGATCACAGATACGACATAGTTCGTATATGGATTGAATAATTTTTTTTTTAGACAGAATGTTTAGTTTACCAAAGTTTTGTAATGACCTCATGTTCCACGCAATGAAATTAATTATTTAAATGTAGTAACTCAACAATTAGTATATCTTTGTAAACTTATTCTGTGTAAGTGTTATTTCTCTTCACAAGAAAGGCTTCACAAAATACATATGGGTACTTTGCTCACTGTCGGTTGTTGAATTTATTCGGTGTAGTTATCAAGAAAGCTTTCTAATAAGTTTAAATCACTACGTCTTTTGTTCCAAGTACTTGAACTGCCATTAACCCACGATTTATCCGATGGTAAATAGCCATATAGTGTGGTATTCCATTCAGTCCTGTAATATAATATTATAGAGACAGCTTATGTTGTAAACAAATATTTAGATATGTTTGAAAATTGTCTTGTTTTGTCCTGGAACTTATATCGTGTGTAATTAAGGAAGTAAAGTTGAGTGAATTCACTTTCAAAATGTCAAACTACATAGAATTAGTCATAATAAAGTACGATTTCAGGTGTTCACATATAAGTTTCCAACCTTTTTCTATTAGACGTGGCTAGAAAAACTACTTTCTGCATACAACTCAACCCATTTATTGAAATCCATATAAAATTGTTATGATTTAAGAGTTTCAAGCTTCTTTTATTCTAATTCTATTTTAAATATCCTCTCTTCTCGAATTAGACTGTGACCCAGAATATGTAACCAATATTCTTATCATTTCGTTCTGACCAGAGTAGCAACTTCATTCACTGGTTTCCTAACCGTTGTTTAAGCATAGTGTACAGACGCAGCTTCCCCATCAGTCGTCCCACCGTGTTTGTGGTATAATTCCAAGGTATCGGTAATCAAGCATCTATAACATTCGTGTTTGAAGAGATATGTATCGATACACTGTGAATTTTCCTTTAAGTCGGTAAACCTTTTCTTGGATTACAACGTTCTATACTTACAAATGGCCCCCGAATGCCCTGGTATGGCCGAGAGTGGGGTGGGCCCGCCCTCCCTCTCGAAATGCTCTCACACGGCCACGCGTATACAGCCTCTGTCAGGGAAGTCCTTCTCGTGACAGGGGTGTTGTTTACGAAATTGAGAGGACAAAAAGCGAATGTCTGGCGCTTTAACCGGATTCCAAACCAATGGGGCACATGGGCTCCAGTATCCTGCGGGAACAAATGGCGTATGAACCAATCGTTGGTCACTGGCCACCGTGGGACTGCATCTCCTCGTGATACTCCACTGCCTTGTGGGTCAGACCTTTAGGTCAAAGGCTCGGGGTGTGCCCCCCCTAAGAAAACCACCTGCTTTGGTCCGGGCACCCGGGCAGTATCAAAGCCCTCATACAAATCGAATGATTTATGTGGCGCATATGTATTTGGTGCCTCCTTGTACCAATGTTTATGTGTTTAAATAATAACAATAATAATACTTACAAATGGCTTACTCCATACCCTTAATAAAGTCAATCTTTGGTAGAAACTTCATTTACACTCGCTCTTTACGTCTCTGCATCTGTGAAATTATTTAATTAATGTAGCGTTCACCTTTTTCTTTTACAGGATATGTTTTTCTTGAAGCTTGTCAAAATGCAGACATCCATCAAATTCGAAAATTGCTGTCTTTACCCACTAACACCATATCAAGCAACGCCTATCCAATCGCCCCACCATTATCAGTCAATTTTAGTGTTCCTTCTAATACTTGTTCTTCAATTCATGACGGGAAGTGCATGCATCAGAAAAATTGTAATATTTCTTCAGTGTCGTCCTCAAGTCAACACCAAGAATCCATTCTACCTATGCCTGTTCAAATTAATCAGGATCTCCTTCATTTCCGACACCCATTCGTCGGTAACACTGCTCTTCATTCTGCCTGTTGTGCAACCAACTCAGGAGAGCAGACCGTGACGAAAACATTTCACCTTGGTTCAGGTTCTTATCCTGGATTTCATTCACCAGAAAATAAACAACTTATATCTCATACACAGTATACTAAAGACTTGTCAGTCAACTCAGTTAATCGTAATGTTTCTCCAGTCTTGGGTAGACAGTTGATTGAATGGCTTATCGATCAAGGTATTGCGGTCTCAGATTGCAATGTTGAGGGACAAACTCCTCTCCACTTAGCTGCTCGTTACGGATATCTTGAGGCAGCTGCTTGTTTGTTACGGCGTGGTGCTGAACCAAACGTTGCGGACTGGCATGGTTTCACACCTTTACACCTGGCTGCTAAATATGGACATTCTCATATCATACAGCTCTTAGTTCAAGGATTTGGCGCAGACTTAAATTGTACTACTATACCAGGAGGCCATACTGCTGCCTCTTTGGCTTCTACTGAGTGTGTCAGACGTCTTATTGCAGAATTAAGTCTTAGTCCAGTGAATAACACTCTGAGTTCTTCACAAAAATTACCCACTGAAAAACATGTCACTGATTCATCAGCCCACATGCCTTCAGCGCCAGGTAACTTTTCCATCTTTTATTTGAGTACCAATACTTTTTCCTTTCACTTCCAATTAATAAAGATGTGCTATTTGTCCAGCAAAAACTTAAATCTAAGGGTTGAGTAATAACATTTTATTAATCTCTGAGGCAATTATTTTTTAGCGTGTTTCAAGCTGTATCTTTTGTATCTCCATTTCATATACCAACTTTGCGCCAAGGTTTGTTACTAATACCTGGTTGTTGAATTAATAGAACTCTGATCCAGTTGGTCAAGAAGAGACGGATCACAAAGTAATGTCAATGACGAATATTACCCAGTAGCTTTGAATTCCATTATGCAAGGTCAAAATCTCGCAAATTGGATACTACTTCATGATCAGTTGTAACACTGCCAAGAAAACAGTTGTTAAACTTTCCCAAAGAATGTTTCATGAAACTAAAGCGTTTAACTGACTCCGATGATCACTAATAATTTTCATGTACATATCCTATTGTACAATACTTGCGTTATGAATCTTCAAATATTTTGCAAACAACTTGTCTTTAGACGTAAACAACCAATGTTTTCAATACCCACTATTTATTTCGACTAATATTACTGCTTAGTGAAGTCTTTGACATATAAACTTCAATCATGAGTACACGACAAAAGTATATGAGTAGGCTAGAAGAAGGATAAATATAGGCAAACCAAGACATGGCATCAGTTCATAAAGTCACTGACAGTTGAACTTAGCCATGTTAATAGATGCAGACTACCTGGTTGACGTCCACGTGATTATCGTAAACAATAGTTGGGGACTTTGAATGTCATTGCTCAAAATCATTTGTAGTGACGCATGTGCATCTATTCTTTGTATTCCCCAAAATTCCTCATAAATTCTTTGTTTCTATTTCCATAATTTCTATTTTATTCTCGAATCGTATATTCGATGTCAAATCTTTCCCATTACCACTGATACTATCACTAACTTTACTATTCTGAGATTTGGCCTGACAAATTCACCTCTCTGTGGTAATGAGGTATGGCAACTTGGACCGATGTACATATGTACAGATTTCACGTTGCGGCTGACTGGTTAACATGATAAATCTATTGTTTAATTTCAACTTAAACTTTTTTCCTCTTTTCATTGAACATATCTAAATTTAGATGCAGAGAAAACCCAAAGTACGGTTGTTTGTAGTCAGCAAGTTATTCCATTTTTAGTTTGTTCTGGATCTCATTCACAGGACAATTCAAACATGTTTTATGACCCCAAATACTCTCAGAAACCTACTCCTAACAATCCTTCGTCTACTAATCGTAGCACCACTACTACTCTTCCGATTTCAAGTACTGATTATGTCTCCCCATCTGGAAGTCACAGCTGGGCGGATATAGTACTACAGTTGTTAGAAGCAGCTAAATCCGGTGATGTAGAAATGGTTCGTCGTCTTATTACAACACATCATTATTCTGTTTGTCCGGATGGTGCTGCAAATGAATTGTGTACTGAATCATCGGAGTCGTGTACTGTTACTGCCCCACTGGATTTAATCAATTGTCGTGATATCGATGGTCGACACTCAACACCTCTCCACTTCGCCGCTGGATATAATAGATTAGCTATCGTAGAATTACTGTTACAGTACAAAGCCGATGTTCATGCTAAAGATAAAGGTGGTTTAGTACCGCTGCATAATGCTTGTTCTTATGGTCACGCTAAGGTAAGGCACCTAAAATTTCATCAGCAAACCTATTTTCAATTTATGCTGATTACAAGTTTCATTGTATATTAATTAAAATTTTGTCATGATTAGCAACTTTAACTAAAAATTATTTGTTATTTCGACTAACAAATTTCGTACAACTGAGTTCTTCAACTGGTAATTCTAATGGAAGTGGCTTGGCAGTTGGAATACTGGAATTCCAGTTACATTAATTTGTCAGGTCTCATAATTTTTTTATCTCTCTAAATCTTGAGTGTGAACATTTTTTCATACAGATGTTCCTCAATTATATTCGTTCTTTTCGAACTACGTTCTCAGTATGTAGTGTTTTACTTATGTGGATATTATGACTATAACTTCTATTTTCGTATTTTTAGTTTCCTCTTGTTGTTTTATTGTGAAGTATGACAGTTTGGACTGATGCATTTTTATACTTCGATCTACGTTTGAGACTGACTGACCGACCGAAGCTGCTACCTTGACGCGGTGGTCGGGCTTGCCTATCGTGATGACCCAACCGAGCTATATTGGCTACAACATATGTTCCTGTAGGTTCTACCATGCCAGGCAGGTCGATTGGAGAACGGTAAGACTAAGAGCAGTAACTCAAGGTCTGAGGGCGAAGTCGTACTGCTGACTGTAGGGAGGTGTGACAGCAGTAACGTGTTTCCCTCGGACAACCAGCATCTGCGGCGATGCTGCCTTCCCACAAGGAGGGGTGGGGTTAGAAAAGGTCGACCCTAAAAATGTCACACCTCACCTTACCTCACGGATTTCTGTCTCCGGCGGTAAGGCCCTTTAAAGAACGGAGCTAACACATTAAAAACCTTCCACGAAAAGGCCGTGCGCGACCGGCCTCAAGCAGTTGTCCCTTGAGCTCTTCGGTCACGCTCCCAGGTCGTTAAGACCAACACTAATCCAATTTCCTTTTCAGGTTCCTCAAGAAATACCCTTCCACAATGTGGGCAGCTGGGAAGTGATATCAGCCCTCATACCCGTAACAGTACACGAGACCAAGTTGGTCACATTCAAATCCTTCCTACACCTCCTAATACCTCTCTTATCTCCATGACTAACCCTCCTCACGTCTTTTTATCATCTCGCACCGCCAGGGCGAACGATTCGAGTACGCGGAACGCTATTCCTGGTATCCTGAAACCACGCTCTAAACTACACGTAGGAGCTTTTAACGTCCGAACACTGTGCCAAATAGGACAGCAGGCTTCCTTAGCTAGGACTTTAGAATCCCGCGCCATCGATGTGTGCTGCGTCTCCGAAAGGCGCATACAGGATCCAAGTAGCGTCATTCATCTGACCTCACCATGCCAAAATAAAAAACCGACTCGATTCACACTTCGTGTATCTGGAAGCCCTGATTCTGCTTCACGTGGCCTCGCCGGCGTAGGTATAGCATTGAGTCCTAGGGCAGAAATAGCTCTCTTAGAGTGGATCCCAATAGACAGTCGTTTGTGCGCTATCCGACTAAACGGAACAGTAAGGATCCGAAAAGATAGGGACACTCATCGTTGCCTCTTCGTCGTCTCTGCCTATTCTCCCACTGACTGCAGCTCAGATGATGTAAAAGATGAGTTTTACAGAAAGCTCTCCGATCTTCTCCTAAAAGCTAAGGGCTCGGATGTAGTAATAGTGGCCGGTGACTTTAATGCTCAAGTAGGTAAACTAAGCGATAGGGAAAGACACCTGGGTGGATCTTATAGTGTCGTGGCTCAAAGAACAGATAATGGCGACCGTCTGTTGCAGCTATGCTCAGATAACCGCCTCTTTCTTGCAAATACTAACTTTAAGCATAAGGAAAAACATTTTTTAACATGGAGACCCCCTAATTCGTCCCAACGTTGGACCCAAATAGATCACATCGCTATCAGCCACCTATGGAGGGGCTCGATAGAAGACTGTCGCTCATTCTGGAGCACATGCTTAGATTCAGATCATGCTCTAGTACGAGCGCGTATCTGTCTGCGTCTTACTGGACGTAGGAAAGACGCTGCAAGGAAACCTCTTAGGGGCTTACTTAATGATAGTCAAGCTAAGATTATATTTCAGGAACAACTAGGAAAACAGTTAGGCAGCCATGTATGTGATGCCCACCCCGAGGAAGCATGGAATGATATCCGAAAAGCTGTGGAAACAGCAACGATATCTGCTAGTACGGTAACCCGTAAAGTTAGGGAGAAACACTGGATCTCAGCAGCATCTATCGCACTGATAGATGCTCGGAAACTCATTCCACCTGGCTCTGAACATAATGAAGAGCGGAGTCAGCTTAAGCGCAAGCTGACAAGAAGTCTACGCAATGATCGTGAATAGTGGTTGGTAGCGAAAGCAAGAGAGATAGAAAAGGCAGCGGCAATAGGTAATATCAGACAATTGTTCAGACTTGTTAAGGAAACCGGTATTAAGAAACCGACTGTTAGCGAAACTATCTCAGAGAAAGATGGACATATTATACATTCTCAATCCAGGAGATTGGATCGATGGGCAGAACACTTTAGGGATCAGTTCAACTGGCCTTCAGCCACACTTCGGTTTCCCACGATCTCCAGTCAACCTGAATGGCAAGTTAATGTAGGTCCTCCGTCTCTTTACGAAGTTGAAAAAGCCATAGGAAATCTGAAGCGAGGGAGAGCAGCAGGCCCTGACAGGTTTACTCCTGAGGTTTTTAAGGATGGTAGTTCAGTATTAGCAATGAGATTGACTGAGGTCTTAGGTAGAATTTGGGAACTGGACGTAATCCCATCTGACTGGTCTCAATCACTGATTGTGCCAGTCTATAAGAAAGGACAAAAGTCCTCTTGTGACAATCACAGAGGAATCAGTTTGACTAATACAGTGTCTAAAATATTAGCTTCAATAATTCTTCAACGCCTAACCAAAGCTCGTGAAGAACAGACTAGAGAAAATCAGGCTGGTTATCGACCTGGACGTGGTTGTATAGACCACATATTCACACTACGTCAGGTTCTAGAACACAGACACACGTTCAGACGCCCCACGATGGTAGTATTTCTCGACCTTAAGGCAGCATTCGACTCTGTTGATCGTGAGGTTCTATGGCAGTGTTTGTCACTGAAAGGAGTACCAAAGAAGTACATTAACCTTATAAAGGCTCTCTACTCGAACACAACTGGTAGAGTAAGAGCTTATGGCGAACTGTCATCAGAATTGATTACCTCAAGTGGTGTTCGTCAGGGCTGTCCACTCTCCCCATTCTTGTTCAACTTTGTCGTCGACGTACTTTAAAAGATAACATTTTCCTCGTCTAGATTTCCAGGGGTTGAACTTATACCGGGAGGTTCACTTGTTGACTTAGAATATGCTGATGACATAGTTTTATCTGGCGAAGACGCTGACAAAATGCAGAGTCTTCTGACCACTCTAAGCAACAATGCAAGCATGTTCGGGATGCGATTCTCCCCCTCGAAATGCAAAATGTTGCTTCAGGATTAGGTTACATCGACACCCGAACTAATAATAGGGAGTGAAGTAGTTGGGCGTGTCGACCACTTCACTTTTCTTGGAAGTCTCATCAGCCCTTGTGGTCTGGTGTGTGACGAAATCTCAGCACGGATACAGAAGGCTCGACTAGCTTTTGCCAACTTGCGTCATTTATGGCGTAGGCGAGATATCCGTCTATCAACCAAAGGACGTGTTTACTGCGCAGCAGTTCGTTCCGTCCTACTTTATGGCAGTGAAACATGGCCGGTAAGAGTGGAGGATATTCGTAGGTTACTAGTATTGGATCATAGGTGTCTTCGAAACATTGCTCGTATATCATGGGACCATCGAGTAAGTAACACAGTTGTTAGGAAACGGGTACTAGGTAAGGATGGCAAATCAATTGATGAAGTAGTGAAACTTGATCAGTTGAGATGGCTGGGACACGTGTTACGTATGCCCAACGACCGACTGCCTCGACGTGCGATGTTCAGTGGTATAGGATTAAGTTAGAAGAAAGATAGGGGCGGCCAGACCAAAACATGGCACAAGTCCATGAAGTCACTGACAAGTGAACTGGGTCATGTTGGTAGGTGTAGACTACCTGGTTGGGGACCGCGAGATGATAGCAACCGATGGTTAGAGACCCTGAATGACATGGCTGAAAATCGTTTGCAATGGCGCAGGTGCATACACTCTTTGTGTTCTCTCAAATTCTAATCTCCTTATTCCTCCTTGTCTCTTTTTTTTTCTTCTCAAATTTATTTCACTGTATTATATTCTTTAAGTAACATCTCCAAGCACTTATCTTCCCGATTACTGCTTATATTCTTATTACCTCTACCACTACGGGATTTGAATCGACCACTGCATCTCTATGCTAATGTGGTGTGGCAACTCGAACTGATGTACGTACGTACGAAGTTCTACGTTGTTACTGACTGACTGACTGAAATATAATAATGTCGTTGACTCTGTTCACATATCGGTCAAATCCCATGTCAGGTTTGGATGATTTGCCAGAAGGGTTGTTTTTAAAGTAACATAACATAACTAAGACCATGCTGACCCCAGTAAACTGATATAAAGGTTCTAAGTACTTTAAGTACTGAGAATTTGGTTGATACTTTGCTAAACTTTCTTGACAATTTATGTACATGACGACCTTGAGTAACATTAAAGCGCTTGAAGCAGTTAAATGAGGCTCAAATACTTCTGTAAAGATGATTAGTTACTCACTCTATCGTTTGATACTAGACTCGATGTTCACTGCCATGACATGCAGTTTTCCTTGAGGATATTATTAGACGGCATTTCATTTCCCGTAAAATATTGATAAGTGTATTTTTGGCTTATCATTATTATGGTTATTGCTGTTAAGTGTATAACCGTTTTATTACTAATCATACAGCTTGTTCATGTAGTAAAAAATTAAGTAATAATATGAGTTAGGAATAAAATAGCATAATATGATACATGTTTGTGCCTGTTATCTGATGACATTACACGGAACTAGTAATTGAAACCGTAGTTACAAAATAATGGTTTGGTAACTTCTCCTTTAAAAGGTTGCTGAACTCCTTATTCAACATGGAGCCAATGTTAATGTTACTGACTTGTGGCGTTTCACCCCTCTACACGAGGCTGCGGCTAAGGGCAAGTTCGAGATTTGTCGATTATTGCTCAAACATGGTGCCGATCCGTTGAAAAAGAATCGCGATGGTCATACTCCCATAGATCTGGTTAAAGTATGTATTCATTACATTATATCTTTATTCTTCACAGTTCAGTGATTTTACTTGAAATACTTCTGTTTTTATATATATTGATAGTGTACATTGGTTTTTATGACAAAATACCCGGCACACTTCTACTAATCTACTAAATTAAAATATTCACATTTTCCTTGCAGGCATTGGTAAGTGTTATTAATCGTTACTCGTTTTGTTAATTTTTCAGAAAATGAACTGCCTTATTAACACTTGGTCGTATTTCATAGATGCTGATCAATGTTTTATATCAACATTTATGTCAAACAACAATAAATTATCAGCCCTCACTTACTGCGTAAAATATTCAATCACCTGTGAAGGAAGCCTTTGGTGGTATATATATACTTACTATTTTGACCACTTCAAATGTCCTAAAAAGTATAATAATATTAAGTTTAAATGATCATATTGTTGAGCTTCATAGTCACATAGTTTTATTTTGTGACAGTATATTAACTGGACCTTAGCTGAATGATTCATTGACAAACTTTTTCTTTATCGTCTTATTAGTAGTCATGCAACCAGAAAAAAAATCAACAATAAAGTAGGATTTCGGTTAAAATTATGACTTTCACTTCATCTGTTTGTTTGGGATAAAGTTCAATCTTACAAAAAGTTTAGTAATATTCTGACGCTGTAGATAAATAATTTTTTTCGAAGATTCTGTTTCATGCCAAATTGATGAATTTCAATTAAAAACATATTTCCATATAAAAGCACAACACAAATGATGAATTATATAGCTTTTTCAATAGTTATACACTAGGAAATATGGGTAGATGTATTTTGTTTATAATAATATCTTTTATATATTGACCTTTATTTCTCTAGGATACAGACAGTGATGTTTATGATCTATTACGCGGAGATATTGCCGTTTTAGAAGCAGCTAAGAAAGGGAATTTAACTAAAATAAAACGATTAGTAACTTCAGAAAATATTAATTGTCGTGATACTCAAGGAAGAAATTCAACACCGCTTCATTTGGCTGCAGGCTATAATAATATTGAAGTAAATTATTTTCATTTGAAGATAGAAACATTTGGCTTTGTCTTATATTCAATTATATTAAATGCATGCATGATTTTTAATATTATTTTGTGTTGTTTCAATGTAATTTACTGAATACTACAACACTTTCATCAACAATCATCTCTTCTAGTTGAGATTCCTAAACTGATCGAACAGTGTATCGGCAACAATTACCTGTATTTATGAAATATTCTGATTGATTGAAATGAGTGTATAGATTGAAGTATCAAGTTGTTATTGGGTGGTAGCCTTGTTTTCAGAACTTCCACTAAAATCTATGTGCTCTAAAAAACTTTGAACGCTGTGATAAAACTTTTTTAACCTGACGATTTGTCAATACCATTTACACACAACGGTGGTCGAGTACATTCTAAATATGGTTTCGAAAATAATCCGACAAATAAATGGATCATATACAAAGGATACTAATGTAGAATGATCTTCATAATTGTAAAAAACTGACAGCACTTTTGTATTACACGTGTCCACAAAATACTAGTCATAGTACTAAGTCGTAGTAACCATACTTCATATCGTGAAAAAGTATTTCTCCGTATTTTTCTACTCGTAAGAAATTATCAGATAATAAATTTTCGTTAAATCTTGAAATAAAGTTACTTTTAAGACAAAAATCTGAAAACTTACTTGATATTTTGAAATCTTTTTTTTTTTCCAAACGTTAAGACACTAGAATTCTTACTGGAATCAGGAGCCGATGTAAACGCCAAAGACAAAGGTGGTCTAATCCCATTACATAATGCCAGTTCATATGGTCATGTTGATGTAGCTGCACTTCTTATTCGCTATGGAACTTCAGTAAATGCTGTAGACAAATGGGGTTATACACCGTTGCATGAAGCTGCTCAAAAAGGACGAACTCAGTTATGTGCTCTTCTGCTAGCTCATGGAGCAGACCCAAAAATAAGAAATCAAGAAAGTATGTTATATTTTTGTTCAGTTATATTTACTACGTTTTAGTTATGATAAATAAAGTAGTTATCTCTCGTCACTAAAATTGTTGATAAAGGTATTTAGAATTCTATTAAATTCAATACTTTGTTGACATTTGTGTTGCGAAACTATTTTATTAAGTGACTGAGTACTGTAATTGATATGCTTATAATTATTTACAGTTGTACATATACTTGTGTTTTTTTTGAGTATTATTATCCCATATTTTTTACTTTCTATTGGCACTCATTTCTTTTGATTTTTCACGGCTGTTTTATATTATTATATCAACTCATTTGCTTCTCCCTGAGAGGTTTCCCCTTTTTATGTTTACACGAAGAGTGGCAGCTGAAACTGATGTTTTATTTTCCAATATCTGTCCATTTGTTCGATGTACGTAGTATGATGCATATAAATTTGCGTGTGTAAACATGTTACTAATTTCGTGTTCGAACTTTACATCTTTCGTCTCAATGCGGTTGGCTAATTAGTTCTGCGCGTCGATCTCTTCACTCATCTTGGCGCTATTTCAAACTGGATGGGTTAGTACTTGACGAGCTCTTGAATAAAGGTTACTTAACTTTTAGGAAGTTTAGATCAGGAAAGATGGTTTTCTGTTTTAGCTAAAGTCAAGTGTATGAAGCACTGGTTAACTTTTCACTTTCTTGACTAATAAACATGACATACAAAGGTTGAAAATTTGCATAATTTGCTAGTGTTTGGTCGTAGATGTTTCCCACCCGTTTTTTGTGTATGGTAGGACCATCGAGTAAGTAATACTGCCGTTAAGTATGAATTACCAGGTAGATGTGGTGAATCGGTTAATTTTCAGCGGCTGTGATTATTGGGACATGCGTCTTGCATTCCTAACCATTACCTACTTTTATGTATTATCCTTTCTAACATAAATCTAGACTAGGAGAAAGCGAATCCCAGCTAGACATGAGACTAGTTCATGAAATTATTCCTAGTTTGAGATCTGCGAGATAATCACATTGATTGGAAACCTTATGTGACATGGCTCAAAAGCGGTTGCAGTGACAAATGTATTAATTATTTATCTCGTAATACATCAATTTAAATTTTATTTCATAAGTTTATCCATTGTTTGTATTCCTTATTTCCAAGCCCCATTCTCTGTGTTTAGTTTGTTTTGAGTACCATTATTCTAATTTCTTTGTTTCCTATTATAATTATTTCCTCTTTCTCTCTCTCTGTGAATTGCTGTAATTTGAGCTGTTGGACAATTATGACAGGTTCTGTGTAAATTTACTGTTTCCATAGCACCCTTGAATTGGTCCGTTAATCTGCTTATCTATCATTTTAATAAGCTTTCTTTTTTAATAAAATCTCATTTAATATTGTTCGTTCATATTTTCTAAGTCATGAATAATGTCATTTGATAAAATTCATATGAAAATCTGTTGATTATATAATCTGATTATCATTAGGAAATTGTGATTTCATTTATCATCATTGATTCAGGCTCATCCAAAACAATGATCAATTTCAAAGATGTTTGTTCATATTCCGTCACTTTTATTGACTGAGTCATTTCTTCACTTCAACAAAAGAAGCTCATTAATAATAATAATAATAATAATAATTTTACAGGTAATTATACGCCGTTGAAGTGTACTGTGGTCAAATTAAATCATAAAATCATTACAATTTCAAGTGACCTTTTTAAATGTGACCAACTATTAGATTACACTTTCTGACTTCAGCCCCACTTCAATTTAAGTATTTGAGATGTATCGCTAACGTTTACATAAAATGTGTGACTCAAATATAAATACATATACCTGTATTTCATAAATGAGTTTGTAGAAGAAAAGGCAAAACATTCATTGTTTTTATTATAACTAATGAAGATTAGTATTAGGTGGTACTATATTATCGATTATAACCATTTATACTGTGTGTATATGCTTATTGTACAATGAAGGTTTTTATTTATATTAATAATAAGGTAGATAAATATTACAGTTTAAACTGAAACAAGGAAAATTTAGCAAGTAAACGGATATAACATTTAATTCTTGTTTGTTTGTTCGTTCTTCGTTTATATATATATATATATATATATATATATATATATATATATATATATATATATATATATATATATATAGTTTCCCCGTTGACTACCTTTATACCTGTCATTCTGTTTTATCCGCTCTATACCTTATTCTTCTATATTAATTTCTTTAAAATAGGAATCAATTAATCCAGCTTGGCTATTATTCATTAAAAAGCAGTGACTAAACAACAACTTCACAGTAATCTTCAAATGATATCAGTTTTTGCCACTATTCACCAGGTGTCATAGTATGATGCATTGACCTTCTTGAATGTAACTTTCTTTACAGACCTCTTTACTTCGAAATATTGTACGGTTTCTTGAACTCTTCACATCGAAATGACTTTTGACGCAAACACCCTTTGGGTAATTAAATGCCATAACCTCTTCACTTGTGTTTTTATTCACAGCAAAGAAGGTCGACTGATATGCTACTAGCACTTTGCTAAAGTTAGAAACATTATATTCACGCTACAGAATTCCAAACGGTGAATTCTGATTCTCATAGTTTCTTGGCCAGATAAAGTTAATCACATCACATTTTCGAGATCATATTTTCTCTACGCAATCCAAATTATGTTGGGTGCTAGTAAATAGTCTGAACAAAAAACTCCTAGATTCATGTTTCGTGCTCGTTGATACTCGTCGCTAAAGCGTTCTTGCAGTCTTGAGTAAACTGCTGCTCCCTGTGTGATTCGAACCCAGCTTTTAAGTTAGGGACAATGCCTCTGAGCCCTTCGGGTCGCGCTGATGTCCTATGGGACAGATATTCACAATTGAGCGGTCACTGATTAGTGATTGATAAAATATTTCTCTAATCCTTTTGTGCGGATCGAATTCTGTCGATCAATATTGCATTTTGCACTGTGTCATCATTAGTCAAAACACCAGTAAATTCTCAGAACGCTTGTTTTTCCGATTTTTTGAGCCTGGGTTAGAAATTATTTTTCAATGATACATTCTTGTGTTATTGAATCTAGTTTCCAAATCACGTGTCAGAAGATATTGCGTTACACCTTAGTTTCACAAATAAATTACATTGTTTCCTAATCATTTGACCTGAATAAGTCAGAACTGTATTCAGTCAGTCAGCTACAACGTAGGACCAGGCACATATGTGCATCGGTCCAGGTTGCCATACCGCATCAGCACAACAAGATGAACACCGGATTCATAGCAGTGGTTAGGTCAAAGGTAGTAATATGTAAGAGAAAGATTGCATATAGAGATATAGTACAAGAAGAAAGAATTGGTTCGTAGAAAGAAAGATATGAAGCGATTTTAATCTCTTAGTTTAAGGGAAGACAGGGAGTGTATACACCGACGCCATTGTGATCGATTCTGAGCCATGTCACCAAGAGTCTCCAACCATTGGTTACGATAGTCACGCGGACCCCAACCAAGTAGTCTGCATCTACCAACATGGCTCAGACTAGAAGTTAGTGACTTTAAGCACTGATGCCACGTTTTGGTTTGGCCGCCCCTAACTTTCTTCCAACCATCTCCAATACCGGATAGCATTGCACGTCGTGGTAATCGGTATTCAGGCATACGTAACACGTGGCCAAACCATCTCAGTCGATGAAGATTCACAACCTCATCAACTGATTTACCATCATTCCCTAATACCCTGCGTCTAACCTCACTATTACTTACCCGGTGATCCCAGCAGACGCCAGCAATATTTCTAAGGCATCTGTGGTCAAATACTAATAGCTTACGAGTGTCTTCTACTCTTAATGGCCATGTTTCGCAGCCGTAAATTAAAACAGAACGGACTGCCGCGCACTATACTCGTCCTTTTATTGATAGACGGATATCTCGCCTTCGCCGTAGGTGACGTAAGTTGGCAAAAGCTAAACGAGCTTTTCGAATCCGTGCAGAAATTTCGTCAGACACCAACCCATTAGGGCTGATCAGACTTCCAAGATAAGTGAAGTTGTCAACGCGTTCGACTACTTCACTCCCTATCCTTAGTTCAGGTGTTAACGCAGACCAGTCCTAAAGCAACAACTTGCATTTAGAGGGAGAGAAGCGCATTCCAAACATTCTGGCATTGTTGCTTAGTGCTACCAGAAGACTCTGCATTTTGTCAGCGTCTTCACCAAACAGGACTATGTCATCTGCATATTCTAAGTCGATAAGTGGACCTCCTGGAAGGAGATCAACACCCGAGAACTCAGTCGACGAGAATGTTATTTCTATCAATAGGTCTATGATGAAGTTAAACAAAAATGGAGAAAGTGGACAGCCTTGACGGACACCACTTGAGGTTGCAAAAGTAGATGACAGTTCGCCATAAGCCCTGACTCGACTAGTAGTGTTCGAGTAAAGAGCCCTCACGAGGTTTATGTACTTCTGGGGTACGCCTTTCAATGACATACACTGCCACAGAATCTCGCGGTCTACAGAGTCAAATGCTGCTTTTAAGTCGAGAAAGACCACCATTGTCGGACGCCGATAAGTATGCCTGTGTTCTAGAATCTGACGAATGGTGAATATGTGGTCGATGCAGCCACGACCAGGTCTGAAGCCAGCTTGGTTCTCTCGTGTTTGCAGTTCACGAGTCTTAGTTAGGCGTCTGATAATTATCGAGGCTAGTATTTTAGATATTATATTAGTTAGACTAATCCCTCTGTGGTTGTCACAGGATGATTTTGACCCTTTCTTATATATTGGGACGATAAGTGATTGTGACCTGTTAGATGGAATAACGTCTAACTCCCAGATTTTAGCTAAAATATTAGTCAACCTAATCGCCAAAATTGGACCACCATCCTTAAAGACCTCTGGAGCCAATCCATCTGGACCAGCTGCCCTTCCTCGTTTTAGATTAACTATAGCCTTTTGAACTTCAGCAAGAGTTGGGGGACCTACTTCAATGTTCCATTCACACTGTCTGGGAATGGAGGGTAGTTGTAGAGTAGCTGAAGGCCAGCTGAACTGTTCTCTGAAATGTTCCGCCCATCGTTCTAAACGCCTGGACTGAGAGCGGATGAGGGTGTCGTCTTTTTCCGAAAGAGTCTGACTTACACTTGATTTATTAATTCCAGTTTCTTTTATTAGTCTGTAAAGCTGTCTTGTGTTCCCTATAGTCGCCGCCTTTTCCATCTCTTTTGCTTTCGTTGCCCACCACTGCTCACGGTCGTTTCTTAGACTTTTTCTTAACCTAGATCTGATTTGTTGTCGCTCTTCATCATGTTCGGAACCTGATGGGACGAGTTTGCGAGAATCCATCAGTGTGATAGACTTTGAAGAAATTCACTGGTTCTTTGAAACTCTGTGGTTTAAGTCGCTAATAGATGTCACTGCTGCTTCCACAGCTGCTTGTATTTCATTCCAAGCAACATCTGGGTCAGCCTCGTCTTCAGAACTACCTAATCGTGACCTCAGTTGTTCCTGGAACCTACTTTTGGTTTCCTCGCTACTCAGTTCGGTTCTAATGAGTCTTTTTACTGTGGCTTTTTTGCGTCCAGTGAGGCGCAAGCAGATGCGTGCCCGTATTAGGGCGTGGTCGGAGTCAAGCAGGTACTCCAGAATGAGCGACAATCTTGTACCGACCCTCTCCAACGATGACTGATGGCAATATGGTCTATTTGAGTCCATCGTTGGTTTGGTGCAGGCGGTCGCCACGTTAGACGATGTCTCTCCTTATGCTTAAAATTTGTGTTTGCTAAAAATAAGCGATTGTCTGAGCACAGTTGCAGCAGACGGTCACCATTATCTGTTCGCTGTGCCGGAATGCTAAAATATCCACCTAAATGCCTTTCTGTTTGGTTTAAGCTACCTATCTGAGCATTTAAGTCACCCCCTACGAGTACTATGTCTGAGCGTTTAGCTTTCTGAAGAAGTTCGGACAGCTTTCTGTAAAATTCATCTTTCACATCATCTGAGCTGCAGTCAGTGGGAGCGTAGGCAGAAACGACGAAAAGGCAACGACGTGTGTCCATATCCTTCCGAGTTTTTACGGAGCCGTTTAGCCGAACAGCACATAGGCGACTGTTGACGGGGATCCACTCTAGCAGTGCTTGTTCCGCCCTCATGCTTAGTGCTATGCCTACACCTGCCAGTCCACGAGAACTGGCCATCGGGTCACCAGATACACGTAGGGTGTATCTCGTTGGCTCTCCGTTTTGCCGAGGTGAGGTCAAGTGAATGACCACACTGGAATCCTGTATGCGTGTTTCGGAGACACAGCATACATCAATGGAAAGAGACTCTAGGGTTTTAGCCAAGGAAGCCTGCTGACCGATTTGACATAGAGTGCGTACGTTGAAAGCTCCAATGTGTAGTTTGGAGCGAGGTTTCAGTAGACCTGGGACAGAGTTTTGAGCACTAGAATCGTTGGCTATGGTGACACTTGAGGAGGAAGCCGAAGGAGGAAGTTTAGGGTTGAAAGTCGATGTAGGAGGAATAATAGGAATTGAAGAGGAAGGTTGATTATGAATACAATGGTCTTGGGTGCTGTTAGAGGTATGAGGGCGGTTATCACTTCCCGGTTGCCCACACCGTGGAAGGGTTCTTCTGGAGGTACCTGAAAAGGAAATTGGATTAGAGGCGGTCTCAGTGACCTGAGAGCGTGACCGCAGTGCCCAAGGGACAACTGCTTGAGGCCGGTCGCGCACGGCCTTTTCGTGGAAGGTTTTTGACGTGTTAGCTCCGTTCTTCAAAGGGCCTTACCGCTGGAGACGGAAATCCGTGAGGTAAGGTGAGGTGCGCATTTTTAGGGTCGACCTTTTCTAACCCCACCCCTCCTTGTGGGAAGGCAGCATCGCCGCAGATGCTGGTTGTCCGAGGAAACACGTTACTGCTGTCACACCTCTGTACAGTCAGCAGTACGACTTCGCCTTCAGACCTTGGGTTTGTTGCTTTTAGTCTTACCGCTCTTCAAACGACCTGTCTGACATGGTAGGACCTTGAGGAACGGTTGTTCCAGCCAGTATAGCTCGGTTGCTTCATCACGGTAGGCAAGCCCGACCACCACGTCAAGGTAGCAACAACGGTCGGGAGCAATATTGTAAATTGTTAGACTGTGCGCCTATTGTTTAATTTAGCACCATGAAACTCTCAGTTGCTAATTCTCAATTTTATGTTAAACTTTTCTATAAAACTCCCTGTTTTTCTGCATCAAACTCGGTCGGGGTTATTTAGTGTGGCTCATAGTTCGCTGTATCTGTTTGGTTAGTAACTGGATTATTTTACTTTTATTTCATACAACATTTCCTCATAACAAACTATGTTTTTTTCCAGATCAAACACCTTTCGAACTAGCGACAGCTGATGACGTTAAATCTTTGCTATTGGATGTAATGCTTCATACGACTGCATGTATTACAACAGTCTCAAAGGAAAATGTTCTTTCATCGTCGTTCAATTCTACTACCTTACCTACATCTAACTTGGACACATCCTCACCTCAGCAAACATCTTTTAGTAACCTGTTACCATCTATGTCCATCGGTCCACGAATTGAGTGTCAAGGTCGCGAGTCTAATTTACCGGGACCAATTGTCCCATCTGCAAATATTTCGAACCCAGTCTGTTCATCAAATATGACTTTGGTTAAGTTGAATAACTCAAGCTGTCCAGGTAATGGTAAACTAACGACAGCGAATTTTCTTATGTCCCTCGGTTTGGGTCAGTTGATCGAACTATTCGAAAAGGAATTAGTGAGTGAATTAACTAAAGTTCTAATCACGAAATTTAACCTATTACGATTGTACACTTATTTTGTAATCATTGATTCATATAGTTATGTAATACTGTGTTAAGTTTAACGAGTTTGTATCAGTTAGTCACCTTTACGTTATACATATAGAAAAATGAAATAAGATAGGTTCTCCATTAAGCTGTATCAGTCAGTCATTAAGTTAAAACGTAGAACATGTACATATGTACATCGGTCCAAGTTGCCATACCTCATTACCACAGAGAGGTGAATTTGTCAGGCCAAATCTCAGAATAGTAGAGTTAGTGATAGTATCAGTGGTAATGGGAAAGATTTGACATCGAAGATACGATTCGAGAATAAAATAGAAATTATGGAAATAGAAACATAAAGAATTTATGAGGAATTTTGGGGAATACAAAGAATAGATTCACATGCGTCATTACAAATGATTTTGAGCAATGACATTCGAAGTCTCCAACTATTGTTTACGATAATCACGTGGACGTCAACCAGATAGTCTACATCTATTAACATGGCTAAGTTCAACCGTTAGTGACTTGATGAACTGATGCAATGTCTTGGTTTGCCTATATTTATCCTTCTTCCAGCTAACTCCTATACTAGAAAAGATCGTCCGTTGAGGTAGGCAGTGGTTTGTGATAAGTAACACATGTCCCAGCCACCCAAATTGATGGAGATTTACTAGCTCATCAATCGACTTGTTGTCTTTATCTAGTACTCTACTCCTAACTGAAACATTACTTAATTCGTGGTTCCAAAATACAGGAGGAATACTTCGAAGACACCTATGATCGAATACCAGTAACTTACAAATATACTCCCTTCCTAATGGCTATGTTTTACATCCATAAATTAAAATGGAATGAACTGCTGCGCAGTTAATTCGCCCTTTGTTGGGAAGACGGATATCTGGCCTACACCACGAGTGGCACTCGTTGGTAAATGCCAATCGAGGTTTTTGATACCGTGTCGATATTTCGTCAGACACCAGACTGTCAGGACTGATGGGACTCCTAATATAAGTGAAGCGATCAATGCGTTCAATTACTTCACTCCCTATCACTAAGTCAGGCGATTACCCAAGCCACTCCCTCAGTAACATTTCATACTTAGAGGGGGAGAACCGCATCTCAAACATGCTTGTATTTTAGCTTAAGGTGATCAAAGGATTCTGGATCTTGTCAGTGTCTTCTTCAAACATAACTATATCATCTGCGTATTCCAAGTCAACGAGTGAATCTCTCAGTAGAAGACCAACTCCTGAAAAGTGAGACGATGGAAGTGTGAAATCTAAAAGCATTTCCTTGACACCTTACTTACGCCTGTTACCCCTCATGGAGGAGCGTAGACCGCTCACCAACAGTATCCACCCAACTTTGTCCTGGGCGATCCTTTCCAGTTGTTTACAGTTGCTATTGATCCTTTTCACGTCTGCTCCCGATTCTCGGCAAGTGTGTTTTTTGGCCTTCCTCTTTTCCATTTCCTTTTAGCACTCAATGTTAGGGCTTGCTTCGTGATGCGGTTTTATGATTTCCACAATGCATATCCTATCTACTTCCAGCGTCTTTTCCTGGTTTCCTCTTCAGCTGGAAGCTGGTTTGTCCTTTCCCACAGTAGTCTGTTGCTGATGGTATCCGGTCAACGGACATGCAGTATCTTGTGTAAACTACTGCCCATAAGTACCTGTACTTTTTTGACGGTGTTTGTAATAGTTCTCCATGTTTCAGCTGTGTGCAGAACTGTCTCGACGTTTATATCGAAGACTCTTACTTCGATGTTGGTTGAGAGTTGTTTTTAGTTCAAAATGCTTGACTATGGCGGCGGAAATCCGTGGAGTAAAGTAAGGTGTAGCATGTCTAGGGTCCACCTTCTCTAACCGCTTCCCTCCGTTGTGAAAAGGCGCCATTGCTGCAGATACTGTTTGTCCAAGGAAAGCACCTTACTGCTGACACACCCGTCTACAGATAGAAGTACGACTTCGACCTCGGACCTTAAGTTGCTGCTTTCAGTCATACCGCTCCTCAACCGACCTGTCTGTCATGGTAGACCCTAACGAACCTGTGTTCCGGGCAATATAGCTCGGTTGAGTTATTACAGCAGACAAGCCCAACCATCACATCAAGGTAGCAACTAAGATCTCAATTAGGCTGTATACTTGTGTATATTTAGAAAGTAGAAAACGGTTTAAAAATATATAGTTACATATAATCCTGTCTTAGATTGGGATAAAACTAAAAAAAAACGCAACATAAGTCCTCTACGTTACTGATTTTTGGTTAGAGCCATTTTAGTGGATGCTGATTAGCCGGTTGTGGTTCACGCTATCAGTAACTGTAAACTTTTTTGATATGACTCGTAATCGATCAGATTAGTGCAGATTTATTTACCTTTTATTACACTTAGCAAACTTACTAGTAATAATAATCATTTTCTTGATCCCGTTACTCGCGTTAGTAAATACAGAATTTTGTCTCACAACTTACAGCATCTTGACGTATTACTCTGAACTTATGATGAGATATACTTCCTTATGTTTTGATTTCTTTCAGGTTATTTTTTTAATTACAGCAAAATTAAGTCCACTTCCATCTATATACTGCACAATTCTCTCACTTTTTTTTAGTGTGGTTTTGTTTCATAGGGATCGATATTTTTACTTTTTACCAGGTAACAATGGATATACTTTTAGAAATGGGTCACGAAGAGCTGAAAGAACTTGGTGTAACTGTTTATGGACATCGTCATAAAATTATCAAAGGCGTACAGAAATGGCGCTCTAATTGTACAACACAACAGTCCCCATTAGATCCCAGTAATGATACTCGCAAATCATCAAGCACCTTATACCCTTCCCCTAGTCTACATTCTACAAGTCCAATAACAACTCATTTTCATGGCGTTGGTGTAGCTGAAGCCACTCCAACTGGTCCTGCCTATTTTCCTGCAGCAGCGGCCAAAAACACTGTGATGATAGAAATCGATTGTACAGATTCAGAATTCTTAGCTGTTGAGGAACAGGTAAAATTAAGTAACATAGTAAGATTATTTCAGAATTTATCAGTCTTTTTATCATTTAATTTAGAGTTAGTCTTTATTACCATGATTTTATGTGTAATTTTCTTCACTAGAAATTATTTATAATTTTTGTTATCTACCAGTATCGGCAAACCTTATGGATAATATTCTTAGCGTTACGAAACATGTTTGTTTCTATTTATTCAATTAAAATTTAGTTGTCAAGCTGGTGATGTTCCCATATCATTATTTCTTAGCATACTTTGTGAGATATTAATTCACTGCAAGTGAATCCCTTGCATCCAGAAAATTTTTTATTACTTATGTCTTTGCAGAACCGTAGTTTAACGATTTTTGATATACCTTTTTGAGCTACTTGTTTTACATTCCAGCCATTTAAATGAAACCGTTAGTGGTTTGAATTCATTATTGTCATTACTATTATTATTACACTACCTTGCACTAATCTGTGGTCGTTATTGTTCTTCTCTTTCTTTCTTTTACGCTCCTTACCTTCTTTTTTCTCTTCCCATTCTCATTGTTTTGTGTGGCGCATATATATTTGGTGCCGTCTTGTACCAATATTTATGTGTTCAAATAAATAAACTAATGTTTGGCTAATTTTTTTCGATTGTCTTACTTTTTCGAGCGTGGATATGACCGTCTGTTGTCAGTCATAAAATACAGTAAGACTTCACATAAAGTACATTGACATTAAAATAGTTTTCTTATAAATATGTGTAATGATTATGATTAACGTTTATTCTTTGTTGAATATATTTTCTTGAATTCTTTCCTTTTACTCATAGATTCAGAGCACAATAAGAGAACATAAAGATAACTGTGGTGGGATTTACAAACGATATCGTATACTAAAAGTTGCAAGAATTAGAAATAAACGTCTATGGGATCGTTATCTACACCGGTGTGCTGAAATCGCTGAAGATAATTCTGGGCATTATAACGAAAGACTTCTATTTCATGGATCCCCGTTTTTACAGTCTATCGTTATGAAGGGGTTTGATGAACGCTATGCATATATTGGTGGAATGTTTGGAGCTGGTATATATTTCGCAGAGAACTCATCTAAATCGAATCAGGTAAATGTTTATAAAAAAATTTGTCTCCATTTGTTAGTGACATTTTTGTATTATTATTTAAACACATAAACATTGGAACAATGAGGCACCAAATAAATATGCGCCATATAAATAATTCAATTTGTGTGGATGTTGGGATACTGCCCGGGTACCCGAGCCTTTGACCAAAAGGTCTAATCCACAAAGCAGTAGAGCAGAGGAGATTCAGTCCCATAGTAACCAGTGACCAACAATAGGTTCATACGCCATTTGTTTCTGTAGGATACTGGAGCCCATGTGCACCATTTATTTAGAATCAGGGTTTTCCAACTCCCCTACGTGGACTTTACGTGTCCACCAACCCGATTAAAGCACCGGACATTCGCTTTTCTTCCTCTTAATTTCGTAAACAACACTCCTGCTGTGAGAAGGCAATGAGTAGAACTTCCCTGGCAGTGGTTGTGTGCACATGGCCACTTGAGAGCACTTCCAGAGGGAGAGCTGAATCTCCCCACTCTCGGCCGTACAAGGGCATAAGGGAGCACATTTTTGTATGTGTTCTGGTTTTGTTAGTATGTATTTGCCGTAAAACAAACTGATTTTTTTGGAAGTATCATCTTATGCGATCTTGACGTAATCAATCGGTTCGTCTCGTTAGGGAAGTTCCAAACATGCTATCTGATAGATAAGTTTTGAGTGCTTTAATATTTGAGCTACTGAATATATTGAGACTCGAATAGTTCGACTTTCATGCTTCAATTGGTCAGTAGCCAGTGTTTATTGATGAACATTATGTTGGTTTTATTACATTTGGTTACGAATGGAAAACTATTTGTCACTCACGTTGTGAAAGTATTTAGTTTTATCATTATACCATAGCAAACATCTTCGATCACAACGATCTGTGATTTTTAATTAACTTTTGGTGGTGAGGAATATGAATATATTGTTTATTCTCCTACAATTCATCGAATATAAAAACCAATATATACTCTCAATTCAAAGTACAAAAATATCTTTAAGGACGAGTCCTTAAACCTCTCACGCTATTTCTTTTTTGTTTGTTTACATAGAATTGATATTTTTACACTGTTTTAAGTAATAAATTATTATGAAAACACTTTAACATTAAAATAGTCATCCTAATTTCTCGTTTTTTAAATTTTATTTATACTAATCAGTATACACACTCTGAAGCTAGTCATTTGTCATCCCTTTGAACACTTGAATTTAGTAAAAATTAAGTTTAAATAAAGCAAGATCATGGTTCCCGAAATGAAATAAATTCATTTTATCTCAAGATTTCTTGTTAGCTAGAATTACCCTCAAATCAAAAATAATAATATGGTTACTACAATGTTTTGAAACGCTTAAGACAATGAGGTTAAAACGAGTGTTCCCCATTTTACATTAACTTATAAACACTAAAGAATGGCACATTGCACATAGTGTTTGACATTGATCCATATTTGTATGTTGAGTATCATGTCATGTAAAGTAGAGCAGTGTACAACTGATGAGAATTTATGAACTAGAGTGACTTCAGTTTATCTAACGAATCTTATTTTTTGTGCTTTGTTCAAATTTATTGATGGACTGTATACAATTTTTGGATTTTTCGATAATTATAGTTTAAAACAGTAATCACTATTTCACTTAAACAAAGAATGACTCGCAAAAATATCAATGAACAAAGTAAAACTGAGTTAGTTCCATAATGATACAAGAAATGAATATGTCGCCATCACTTGAAGTATTTCTGAAATTAAGACATGTCTGTTCAGTACCTTAAACATTGACAGACAGACAGTAACAACGTAGAACTTCGTACGTACGTACATTATTTCGAGTTGCCATACCACATTAGCACAATTATCAATTCAAATCCCGTAGTGGAAAAGGTAGTAAGAGTATAAGTAGTAGTCGGAAAGATTAAGGTGCGAAGATGTTATTCAAGGAGTATAATCCAGTGAAATAAATTTGGAAAGAGAAAAAAGAAAGGGACATGAAGAATTCAGAAGATTAGAATTTGGGAGAACACAAAGAGTTGATGCACCTGCACCATTGCCAACAATTTTAAGCCATGTCACTCAAGGTCTCTAACCATCGGTTGCTATCATCTCACGGATCCCAACCAGGTAGTCTACACCTAACAACATGGCTCAATTCACTTGTCAGTAACTTCATGGATTTGTGCCATGTTTTGATCTGGCCGCCCCTGGCTTTCTTCCAACGACTGAGTTACAAGCTCAAAATTAATTTATTCATTTTGATACTGTACCTTGTCATTAAGCGGTGTGTTTACGACTTTGCATATTTATTTTTATACCCCGTTGCGTACGTAATCGTCACAATCCCAATTCATGCATGTGTATATCCACATTCTATACACTCATCATGTGATTCATTAGTTGTTGTCACAGCAGTTACTCTAAATACTACTTTCCCCAAGTTTATGTTTCTTGATGTTAACATCTCGACTCTTTTTAGTACAAAAGTATACACCACCAAGTTATGAACTTAGTCACTGCTGTGCAACTGAGATCCCTTTTAAGTGTGACAAATGTTATGTCGAGCCTTGCCTGTCACATTATCATTTTTGTAACCAAGATGTGTCATATTTTTTATACAACCACCAATCAAGGCAATTTTCGTATTAACTGACCTCCACTCAAAAGTTAGGAATAGGCAAAAAATGCATTCGTTAATTACAAATCTTAAAAACGTGGATAAGACCTTGGAAACTTATTTAGATACAATATGTAACGAAAGTTAGTTACATAGGTAATCAATTTTTAATGCTTTAAATACGTAATTTTCTACAGCTTACGCATTGTTTGCTTCCAAGTGAATATGTCCATTTTCCATCCTAGTAATTACTTTTCCTATCATAAATCCAAGATTATTTATTTAGCTTATCATTATCTTTTTTAGTATGTATATGGAATTGGTGGAGGAGCCGGTTGCCCAGCTCATAAATCTCGTTCATGTTACATTTGTCCACGTCAGTTGTTATTATGTCGCGTTGCTTTAGGACGGTCATTCATTCAGTTCAATGCCATGAAAGTAGCTCATGCACCCCCGGGCCACCATTCAATTGTTGGTCGACCAAGCGCAGGTGGACTCAATTTCTCTGAGTATGTCATATACAGAGGTGAACAAGCCTATCCTGAATATCTCATCACTTATTTGTTAGTCCCACCTGATCCAAATGATAATGAAAATATGACTGATCAAAATCTACCAAATCCTCTTACTCATAATACAAATATTGGACTTCTACCACCCACTAGTAACAGTGGTATCACTAGTATATCATCTAATGTTGGTGTGGCTGTAAACTCAGTACCCTGTTACACTGTGCCTTCAAACCAAAAAAATATTGTAACGAGTTCCTGTGATTCATCTTGTGTACAAACGCCTGTTCAGTCTCTGAAACTGCCTGTTGCAAATACTGCTACTTCTGGTTCTCTGGTTACAAGTGTAGCGCCAGCTGATAGACAGTTGTCAGATCCTCTTTCTTCTATTGCATCTACAACCCTAATCTCCTCTGCTCCAGGAGGTCCAAGTTGCCATTCAATCCCCTAACTATGTTTTCACACTATTTTATACTTTGCATTCTATGGTAGAACCTTTTTGACTTAGACTACACTTAAACTATAGTTGATTTCTTGTTAGATTTAATTAATTATTCTTTGCCTCTTCCCTTCAATTCCTTATATCTTTCACAAACATAAACACCGTTCTTCTGTTTTGCAAAAGTGATTTAAAACCGGTCGGTTTCTGTACAAAGTACCTAATTTATTTAATAATTGACTTACATAACTTTGTATATTTGCATGAAAGTAAAGAGCTTCATCTAGTAATAAAAATGATCATAAATGTGACTAAATTATCTACGATAAAATTTTAACCATGCTTTTATAATAAAAATTTATTTCCCAATGATCACTTGAATGTCTGTCACTATTAATTAATAAAACTGTGCACATTTTTTTTCTTCTAATTTGAAAGTATGCTTATCTCCTTCAGCTCATCTGTCTAAAACGTTGTCAATACCATGACACATATCTTTAATAAATAGATAAGATTTCGGCTGATAATCTGGTTTGTCAAGATAAAGTCCGTTGATCGCCAAAGGAATGGGATAAAATACTGACTCATGCTTAATATACAGTCTGTTAATAGTTGTTATATAGGTAGGTAGATAGTTGAGGTGATTCTTAGATTACCAGTCACTCGAATCCTATAACTATATTTTAGAAATAGTGAATCGCTTCCGGTAGTAATTGTTGTGTCCTTATGTCACTTAACAATATTAACTGATAAGTCTGCTGAATGACCGCTGCTTCTAATAACTCCCTGGCTCAATGTACATGGCAACATGAACTTAAGAGAAAATGCGAGAAGTTCGAAAAGAACGCTTTATTACAAGGTTAGTTTATGTACAGAAAAACGAGACTATTTATCGAGTTACACACGATCTTGGTTTTCGGGGACCATCCGAAATATAGTAGTATATGTAGATATTCAATCAGGAACGTGACTTTTCCTAGATGTTTCTAAGAAGCTTCTATTCGATGCCCGCAAGCGTTTTCTGGGTATTTTCGAACCGTCAGAGGTTAATAGTGTAACCTCTGTATGGGTAGTAGGCTAGCGGGTAATTTGCTTTGTTGATTAAGTCTTAACTTATATTGTCTTGTAAACTTGTGTGGGGAATTATAAAGGACGTAATCCTGGCTAACGTGACTTAATATACGACAAATGGTCGTCCGTTTGGTTGTAAGACTACACGATACGATAAGAATTCAAAGGAGTCATTCGATACTTCTGACGGACCGTGTAACCATAATTAGTCTTAAAAGGACTAAAAAACTAGTGTGGCGTGCAAAATTACTGTTCGGAATAAGTTTTAAGGTCGCTCAGTCAGTCAGCTACAACATAGGACCAGGTACATATATGCATCGGCCCAAGTTCCTGTACCTCAATAACAGAAGTGAATCTTAGTCAACGGTCCTCCTAACCATTGTTTGGTATCCAATATCTGTTTGATTCTATTGTAGTTTAACTCACCAGTATTTTACCTGAAATTAATCCATATGATTTATATCAATATTGAACGTGTAAATGAGGCTCTTTGTAAACATAGATACAATTCGGTTGTCATTTACTAAATCACTTGGTATTATGTCGCATACTGTGGACGCCCGACTGATAAGGAATATTGCCTAATTACTCGACACATTACTGATATTCTGTCAACCTCTGTGACGATAGTTAATGTATTGTCAGCACATTTATAGAAAATCTGAGTCCTGCCGAGCAAGATTTCATTCCTTTACAGAACATAATGTCAATATGATATGAAGCACTGTTTCGGTACGCCTTAATTCTTGACTTATGGTTGTTAAGAGTAGTCTACACAAAAAAACTATGAATATTCGCTCATGAGCGTTTTGGTAATATTACATTTTAGCAGATGGACCATATTTTGAATAGTGCTGGACTCATATTAAGGCTTTCAGAACAAAAAAAAGCATTCTATAAGACTGAGAAAAGAATGATCATATCATGACACCGTACTATTTTAGTGTTACTAACCCTCAGAATCAGCTGTGTATGTTTTCAGGTTGTAAGTCTTTAAGCAAGGGATTTTTGGATTTTTCGGTGTTACCATAGCCGTGTTTTTATTTCAGCTAATTTTCCTATTTAATAAATTTGTGTTCTCTCCATATTTTGAGTAAAATCTTTTCTCAAAGAACTTTCCTCAGATATGAGATAAGTGTCAAAGATAAAAGGACAATTAACTAAAAACACTCACATTTTTATTGTTTTGTAAGAATTAAATGGACTAAGATTATTTTGTATTGTTTGTTTGAATCTTCTCACTGACGTTTAGAACCGCAGTTAATCAGTCTCCTATTGGCGTATGTCCATCTTGTGTAGATTACCTCGATGTTGCCTTAAGTCACAAGCATTATAAGGAGAGATGGATGCTGGCCAGAAGTGGAATCCAAGATGTGCGTTTCGTCCCTGAGTCGGTGTTCTCTCTTGGACTTGAACTAAGTTTATATATCTATGAGCAATAGTGATCATAATCGAGTGCGTATACAATTATTCCAATTACTTTCCCCATAGATACAGTATACAAGAAAAACTCACACTTCCCACTTTTAAGTACAGTAGTAAGAAATAATAAAAGAAAATTAAATTCAGCACAAAATATTATATTAAGTTCGTTTTACTAAAAAGAACAAACCAGTAAGCACAGTCTTCTAATGGATCAATTCCAAAAATATATATATTATGATCTTCATATCTGTGATGGATTTTAACTAGCTGTCGTCAATTATTTTGTTTATCCACGTACGCACTTCACTCACTGTAGCAGCTACGTTATCTTCGAATTTCTATTTATATTGGAATTTTTTAAAATCAAATAAAAATTTCGGAAAAATGAATTGTGATTTCTGGATCTTTATATATATATATATATATATATATATATATATATATATATATATATATATATATATATATATATATATATATATATATATATATGCACAGGCTCTTTTATTTCATCTTCTTTACACTATCAAAAATATATAAACTTATCGAATCAGTTAGATCTGGCTTATTTTTCACTTCACCAATTCCGTATGATTGTGATATAACAATTATTAGTAGTGTTTCTCAGGGACGCTTATTGTCAGGTAGCCTTATTGTGGTGTGTGCTACTTACATTGACATAAGTAGTATATGATGTTAGTCGTGAACAGAAGGTCTGGCAGCAGAGAGACAAGAGGATCTAACAGTAAAGAATGGGAACAGAATGCAATTTGTATGAAAATGCAAGAACAATGAAGTCTGAGTCATTATGAGACAATTGATGGAAATTTTGCAAATTACGTATTTACTATTTGATTGTTAGATTTTATTAACAAGTCCTGTAATTTTGAGTCAAATACATTCGATTGACCTCACTCGTGATCTGTTCACTACATTATTACCTATCCACTTTGCTACTTGTCTAGATTTTAGCTCGGCTTTTTTCTTTTGAATAATTTGAGATATCCCGTCTGTCTTTTTTTTCTACATGATTGGTAGTATGACCGTGCAAAATCAATCATTTCTTTATTTAAATTATTAAGATCAATAAGCATTCTAGTGAGGATAAAACTTTCGACTACGGAAAGAGGTTTTATGAATTACAGAGATTTCCTAACTTAAGAATATCGTAATTAGTTATGTCCTGTTTTCAATAAGTCAACCGGAATCCTATCTGAATTAAGTCTTCAGAAATAACGCCAAGAAACTAAAGCCACTCCTAAATTATTCAGTTGACTTCATCACCTCATTTTCACTTCAGTCTCTCATTTGATGTGTCATTAAACGAGAAAAAGACAACCATATCAATAAGAACACAAAATATGTCATAAGGTTTTCCTATTTTCCAGCTTTGGTCTTATTTCAGAAGCCACAAAATATGTAGAAAAAGCAACCGACTAATAGAAATGGTTCGCAATTCCAAAGTAAATATGGCGTTATCCAACACATTTAAATACCTGTCACACGACAATCAATTGAATCTAATTTAGTCTAAGTAAATGTGGCTTCTAATTTAGCGTGTCAACCAAGTCATTAAACGTTGACAATGCTGACAACTTGGGTATTTGGCTGTGATGATAAATGCGTCTCAGTGTTCTTTTGTGATGACTAATGCAACTACAGAAAACCCATATTGAAACGAATTTTCTCTATTGAACTGGATACGATAAATGTTCTCTTCATAAAATACTATTGACAATCAAACATACATTGGAAACGGATGTCTCAAAGTGCATATAACAAGTTTATTATTTTACAGAAAAGGAAGACTGGTGAAAAAAGTAAATTCGTATGTGTTAATACCAATATTTCTCAACAGCTGTTTGAAGAAATGAGCCGAAGAAAATATATACATCTAGGTACATTGTATATCATTCCCCTTCACCAGTTTGACTTAAGAAATCATTTTATTATGAGTACTTCGGATTCAAAATCCATTAGCTTTATAACAATAACCTTTCTTTCTATAATAAACGTGTATATTGACGACTTCGTACTATCTTATGCACTAATTCCATATAACATAAGTCATCATTAAGTGACAACTAATTACACTAACAAAGTAGAATTATTTGTGACCAGTGAAAGTAGGCGAATACAAACCGTCGTCTATAATATATATATATATCAAAACTAAATAATATCAGAAATTTATTTTATCAATGATTTCATCATCATTTTATTCGAATTCCACATTGTGTAACTGTTCTGTACTTTGTATCGACAGACTGTAATCCTAACCTATTATTTAATTTTAATATAGTCAGTCGGTTATTATTTGAATGTATCTATACATGTATCACATGACTGTATCATCTAACATCTAGATAATACTAATTTATTATTACACATTCTATTATGATAAATAGGTCTATAATAATAATAATAATAATAATAATAATAATAATAATAATAATAATAATAATAGTAATAATAATAATAATAATAATAATAATAATAAAGAATTTCACTCAATAAATTTCCTTACATCATAGTTCCATTTTAATTAAGGGGTTAATGATAAATAAAAAAACAATCCTAATTTGACATTTCCTTTTTAGTTCCATTCAGTCATATTGAATACATTTTTTAAAAATATTTTTGTCTATGGAACAATATACACATGAATACTAATTAATACAATAATTATCTTTTTTTCTTATGAAAAAGTATCCAATATGAACAGTGATCAATTAGATGGTAATAATATATTGACTAACTGATAATCAATCAATTAAATTATTGAAATAAATCTGAAATTTTAATTGTCAATAAGATTCAAAGAGATTGATCGATAAATTCTAAAGTTTCATTGAAAAAAAAATAGTTTTTGAATTAGATTTTTTTTAAAAATTTAATGAATGTTAGCAATATGATATTGTTTTGTTTGAGGAAGAAGTACCTTAACAGACATGTAGTTTTAATTTCTTTTTTTCTATATTTATATTGACAGTTGTCTTCGCTCACATATTTCTTCTTTTGTATAAGGTCTAAGTCTTTAATTAAATATTTGTGACCTGATGACAATAATGAAGCTGTCAGTTAAGGATTCACATATTCCAAAAGAGACTGATCGAAACTCAGGCTTTAAAATCAGAAACAGACGGATTTACATAAGTAAAAAATAAAATTCATCCCTGTCCCACAAGCCCTTGGCTCATCATCTGGATCTACTTGGATCTTAGTGTCGATTTTTATTAAGGCATTGATTTGAGACTCTTAACGTCAATAACATGAAGATTCAAACACTGTGTCTGTCTAAACTCGGTAGATAAGAGGATAACACATTAGAGTTTGAGATCAAAGGTACTATGTTTGAGTCCTGGTTTGACTTAAACACTAAGATGTAGGTACATCCAGTAGACGATATCCAAATAGGATCCTAGATCTCGTTGCCAGTTATGAGCCGTGTTTACTAAAATGTGTCGCTGTAATCCTTAATAATTCGTTTACATTTTCATACAATTAACCTTCTAAGATGTATAGGTATCATTACCAAGGTTTGATTTGATAATTTCGAATAAGTTGAGTATTGGGTACATTGTTATAAATAAATAATATATTTGTAATATCCCAATGAGTGGAACAATTAGATTTTCTGACGTTTCGTGACTTAGTATAACTCACTTCTTCAGAAAACAAATAACCAAATTAAAATTAATCCCAGAAGTCACTTACACTAAGTCACGAAACGTCAGAAAATCTCATTTCTATACTCATTGGGATATTACAGATATATTATTTATTCTAAGACGTATGCTTATGTATGATTGTATATATGTGCTAGCCTACAGTTATCCTGTGGGATTGTTTATAAAGTATGAGAATAAATACTCAAATACCCACTACTTATCCAACTCGAAAAAACTTTGTTGTGGTGAAGTTCATCACTGTTGTTCCTACAATGTATGGGCGATAGTGTTGATGGTTCTACAAATAATGTCTGACTTTCATCACCTGGCAGATTGTTTAGCAGAAGACATCCGCCACTGTTCAAAATTTATCATTATAACTGAATTACAAATCAGAAACCTGGTTTCTCTATTTCGGAAATATAGTAAGGGATAAACAAAAAAGCACTTATATTGAATAAAGTTTATAACAAATATTAGTTCGACACATACTGACTTACCGGTAGTTTTGGTGGGTTATCAATCTCATTAAATGGTGTTCTAAATGAAGGTGCGTAATCAAGTGATTTTATATAACATTTCGGAGCATATTGTACTGAAGTGATAAAGTCTGTACTCTGTACTTGATTAACCAGAAAACAAACTTCATTCTCTATGGAAGAACAACTGTGAACTAGATCACGATTTGGTGTTAAGGCCACTGGTGCTGATATCCAATGAGCTGGAGGGGTATCAATGCAACTCTAGTAAAATAAGCAAAAATCAATTTTTTTCAGCAAACTCATAAACTTTGTACCACATATACAAATCAGCTTAGGATACTTTTGCTTGTCCCAAATGTTATTTATTCTTAATATTGAGTGGGTAGTATGAAATTAGGTTTCAAAACAGTTGTCTCCTATTATATGTATATTTTAAAAAATGGTCTAAACATTATCATATCAAACAAATTGGTTAGAACACTAGTTTTTTACTGTAGAGAATTAAAACAAAATGGTAATCAAAAAACGTTTGGTAGGAAGGTGAATACTGTATCTCATGTTACAAGTATTACTATGCTTTATCAATTGTTTACAGTACTGTGTGAAACGAACCGAAACATGATACAGCGCTGTTGATGAGTAATTATTATTACCATAAAATCCTGTTTTGACTCATCAATCTTCATCTGAAATAAAAATGCGATGATTGCTGTACTAAGTAAATTCATTCATCTTTTCTATGTTCAGAACGACTGTATAAATTTATTCAAACAGTTCTTCATAAAATGACTGTAAATATCTGAAACTGAATTCACAATATGGTTCATGTTGTCTAGGTCACAGGTGTACTACATTTTGAGTAAGAAAATCCAGTTAGATGGTTTTATGTTTTTAATGAACTGGAAGTGAAAGTAATATTTGAACAACAAAAAACTCATGAAAAGTTGTTGATAGAATTCTACCAACTTTAAGCATTCTGTACAGTCATCTAGGTTTTGTAACTGAATAAAAAGAAACACTTAAATTATTACTTACATGGTGTTTCTTCATGAAATTTTTAGTCCTTAGCAGAAGATTTGGGGTTACTTGTTTTTGTATATCAGAAGAATAATGCTTTTTAATCTCATCGTTTTCACTAAAACCAGTTAGACTTTTTCGAGACTGTTCACTATTAAAAAGGTGAAAATAAATGAGTAAGTAAACTAAACTGTAATTCCTTTCGTATAAACTTTAGTGATACTACTGCTTCTTCGGATTCTTAAGAGCTCCAGCATTTTATATTATCCTTTAAGAAATGAAAAATGTCTAGATATTTAAAGGGAAGGAGAAAGTAGTGGAAATGTCATTTCCAATGAACTCGCTTTTTTACTGGAATGCTAGCAGTTTAAAACAGATGTGATCTACAGTTTCTAAACAGTTTTCAGTCGTACGGTCAAAGTTCATCAGGTAGTTTAAATCAATCCATGAAGGATCAGAACGTTTTGCGCAATACAGAGAAAAACTGATGGGAGCATAAAGCGAAAATAATTAGTGAGAATCGCAAGAATCCAAATAAATCATATTTGTCCATCTGAAGATTAAGTCATTTAAAGTTCAAGTTGCTATCATATATGGTAGAAATATTTATAACCCCTATCAGCATTTAAACATCAACTGAATCTTTTGGTAGACGTCTCTTTCTCGATAATTCTTACTTAAAATAATCATGCCCTTACTAATTGTTTTTTTCTCCCTCTTGACTACTCTCTAAAATAAATAACTCCATATAATCTTCCATAAATAAATAAGTTATCTTTCTGTATTAATGAGTAAAAATCGACTAAGAACCATTCGCAATATTATTTCAAAGCTAAAAAGCTTTCAGAAAACTGTACGCGAGGCGTTAGTAATAAAAGCCATTCGCCCGACAGACTAATGCATTATTTATAAACTTCAGAATCCTGAAGTGTATAAACTATAATAAACCCTATTTGATTGACCGATAATAGTGTGAAATTGCTTCTCATCCCTATACTGACTGTATATCAAACGAACATATAGTAATAGGTAAATTTTTTAGGGTCTTATGAAACAGTCGTCAAATGCCACCTCTACATTAAAACAGAAAGTATGATATCTATGGAACAAGTGGTAAGACAACTTTTTGTGCACTATGAAGATATGTTAAGGCCAATTTCATAAAATTTGTAAGACTTCGAATGATCCTAGTAAAATATACGCTACACGAAATCATTCAAAATATTTGAAAATGCGGTTGGGAATGAGGTCATTTTAGATTATTTTAGGGACTTCATATTAAAGTTTTGGGTGATCGCGTTGTAATTCTAAACGAGTCTGTTTTTAAGGTAACTCGTGAAACTTAACCGAAACCCAAAGAATCTCTCTTGAATTTGCTCGAGAATAAATCTATTATATTTTAGGATTCAAGGATAAAAGTAAATTAGGTTTCGGAATATTTCAAAGTATTCTAATTTCAGTTCAACTTCTTGACTGTTCAGTTTTTCCTCAAATTTAAGAAGCTAGTCATCATTCACAAATGGGGCTAACAGATTAGTTGACTGACAACACTGAATTAATTCTTGGACCATCTAATATTGACTGGATTTTATTTGCTAATGACAGAGATTAAACTTTACTATCTAAATATCTGTGTATGTGAAATATCGGTCACTGACATTAATGATTTCAAGTGTACAATTTGATATGTCAAAACCGAAATTTTATCTATCATGTCTAAATCTAAAGTATAAGGTGTCGTTGCAAGCAAAATTATCCCTAATTCTAACAGACTAGTTTAAGACTGTTCGCAGTCACTTATTTTAATAATGTTAAACCCGATTATTGCTCAGGCGAATGTAACTTTCAGGGAAAAATGATGCACATAAATATCTTGATTGAAAATATTTTGAGATTTTATATGTGAAGTCCACCTGATACAGAACATACATTCGTGTAGCTTTTAGATAAAAACATTGCCTAACTATAATATACGCTCTGCATATAACTTCAGTGTCAAAAAACAGTTCACTTTGTTTTTTCTCGAATATCATTCGTGGCCGTATCGAAAGCCACTTAGTTTGCACAAAAACTCAATCAAAAATAAAATGCTAACAATAACTTTGGAAACTATATTTCTATGAAAGATCCTACTTACTTTAGTTTAAAGACTAAATTCAACCATAAACAGAGAGAACCTTAGCATATATATGTATCAATTCAGCTTATAGTAAATAGTCATAATTAGGAGGAAAATATTCAAGAAAATTGCAGTAGTGATCAAAATCTGAGTGTAGGAAGTATAATTCCAAAGGAAATCAGTGATACTGATAATAAAAAACTAGTTAGGACCAAGCAGAAAAGATATTACTAGTCCACCTAAGTCCATTTATTTGACCCATGTTAGCCATAATCTTCAAATATAAATACGTAATTTTCTGAATTACTACCAAGATGTTTGAAATTTCTAACACAGTTGAGCCCAACAGCAATTAACTTCATACAGTAACTCAGGACAATGTGTCCCTGTGATAACTAGCTCAACACCCATGAGTAAGTGTAGGCAGGGAAAAAAACGCTCCGTGTAGTAAATGCGATTTGTAACTACACTGCCTTAATTACGTAGTCCGTAGAAACTAGGAATAATATCAATGTCATGTTCTAACACTTGTCACATCTGCAAGTCTTAGATGTTTTCAGTAGTTTAAATTAATCTCCGAAATTCTTTAGAGCCTGAGTGGTGCTTACCTAGAATGAATTTTTTGAAATCTAATTGTTCTATACAGCAGCAATGATTTATTTTATTTACACCGAATTTCGGCTTTAAAACCCTTTTTTCAGATTTAGGGAGAAATCATTATAGTTACAGATCTACTCTCTTAGCTAATCACTTACGCCTGTTGCCACTCGAGGCAACTACGATTCTCCAGCCAAATCTGTTCTGGGCTCTACTTCATAGTAGTTCCTAAGTGCTATTCGTTCTTTATGTGTCTGCCCCAAATTAACGGTGTAATGTGTTCTATGGTCTGTCACTTTTCATGTTGCCTGTTGGATTTCTAGTTAGGGTTTGCCTTGTGATGCAGCTTGATGATTTCCACTAAGAATAAATTATCCACCACCAACGTCTTTATTTTATTTCATCCTCATCGAGAAGCTAGTTTGTTCTCTGCCACAGGTCACTGCTGATGGTGTTTGCCCAACGGTTTTGAAGTATCTTGTGTAAATAGACGTTTGTAAATAGCTGTACTTTTTGACAATGGTTAAGGTAGTTCTTCAATTTTCTGCTCATTAAAGTAGGACTGTCTTGACGTTTGCATTCGAGATTCTGACTTCGATGTTGGCTGACAGTTACTTTGAGTCCCATATGTCCTCAAGTTATAAGAATGCTGCTCTTGATTTGTCCCTCCTTGCCTTTACGCCTGCATCAGATTCCCCTTGTTTATCAACGACGCTGCCCATGCACGTAAAACTTTGCACCTATTCCGGAGCCTCTCTATCAATCGTGATTGCGTTGGTGCTGTGTTGCATTCCGAGATCTTGCTTTTCCCCTTGTGTATTTGGGGCTACTGCCACACTATCTTCGCCTTCATTTGTTGCTACGCATGGAACAGAAGAGTTAGTTCATATTTAAAATTCAGATCACCTAGTTTAATCTAAGATGTCCATTATATTCAGTGCTTCCCCTGAGATGTAGAATTCTTCATAATTCAGTTAACCACCAACAGAAAGGGAAGTAAGGAGAGTAATAAGACTGGTTTGACGCTATTTTCTACTTGAAAAACACCTGTGAGTCCTCCTCCATGCACAAAATGTTAGTGTAGTCCGTCGTATGAATCCCAAATAGTGCTGACAATCAGATATACATCATACTGTCGAAGAAGATTCCTTGAGGTTCTCTCATCGACGCTATCAAGTGCTTTCTCATATTCGAAAAAGCTGATATATAGTGATGATTTCCATTCGATTACATGCTCAACAATTATCCTGTTTTCAACAAGTCAACCGGAATCCTATCTGAATTAAGTCTTCAGAAATAACGCCAAGAAACTAAAGCCACTCCTAAATTATTCAGTTGACTTCACCACCTCATTTTCACTTCAGTCTACCATTTGATGTCTCATTAAACGAGTAAAAGACAACCATATCAATAAGAACACAAAATATTTCATAAGCTTTTCCTATTTTCCAGCGTTGGTCTTATTTCAGAAGCCACAAAATATGTAGAAAAAGCAACCGACTAGTAGAAATGGTTCGCAATTCCAAAGTAAATATGGCGTTATCCAACACATTTAAATACCTGTCACACGACAATCAATTGAATCTAATTTAGTCTAAGTAAATGCGGACTCTAATTTAGCGTGTCGACCAAGTCATTAAACCTTGACAATGCTGACAACTTGGGTATTGAGCTGTGATGATAAATGCGTCTCAGTGTTCCTTTGTGATGACTAATGCAACTACAGAAAACCCATATTGAAACGAATTTTCTCTATTGAACTGGATACGATAAATGTTCTCTTCATAAAATACTATTCACAATCGAACATACATTGGAAACCGATGTCTCTAAGTGCATATAACAAGTTTATTATTTTACAGAAAAGGAAGACTGGTGAAGAAAGTAAATTCGTATGTGTTGCATTCCGTCGTATGAATCCCAAATAGTGCTGACAATCAGATATACATCATAGTGTCGAAGAAGATTACTTGTGGTTCTCTCATTGACGCTATCAAGTGCTTTCTCATATTCGAAGAAGCTTATATATAGTAATGATTTCCATTCGATTACATGCTCAACAATTATCCGTAGCGATGCGATTTGGTCGATGCATGATCGATCTTTAAGAAATCAAGATCTTTGATTTTAAAGTTGGGCATCTACTGAACTTTCCACTAGGTGTGAAAACACTCTCTTGAAAAATAATTTGATTGTAGCGTGGTGCCTCTGTAGTTTTCACACCTACTAAGATCGCCGATCTTCTATATCCTGATAAGGTAGGCCTGCTTCCAGTCTGTCGTTACATATTTTTCCTCTCAAATCTTCCTGACGAAAATATGGGGCATTTTAGCAGTAACTTCTATGCGTGAGTTCAATTCTTTTGCTGGTATGCAGTTTCGTTATTTTGCTTTCCCAATGTTTGTTTGTCTGGTGGTCATGGTTACTTTTTGATTTTTGGTGCGGTAACATCTATAGGTCAGTCCATGTGTGTTGCTTCAATGTCCGGTGAATTCATTTGGGCTGGTCTATTCAAGAGCTCTTCAAATATACTTCCTACCTGTTCTGCTCCACTCGAATCTCAGCGATTAGGTTGTAGCATTTTTCCCAACCGGTCGCTTTACTTTACTATATTTTCGTATCATATAGTTTTTAAAGACTTCACCCTCTTGCAGATTTTTCTACTGTTATTGCTCAGTCAACATATTTTCGCTTATCGATTCTAATGCTCCTTTGCACTCTCTCGTTTGCTTCTGTGTATACAACCTGCATCTTACCTTTCTCTGAGCTTATTCGAGCGTTACTATTTGCTATCTTCTTATCCCTCCCTTCTTGAATCTTACCCAGGTTATCGATAGAAATCTACTCTTTACTCTGATGCTTCTTAAGGTCTAACACTTTCTGGTGTGCAGATTTTATTGGTTCTTTTATCTTTTTCTCGTTTTTCTTTATAATTGTCTTCCTCCTTTTTGAACAGAACTTGTAAGTCCTGAGACTTAGTGTTAAGAGCTATCTTGAATTTACTGAGCTTGTTAGCATCCTTCTGCAATTGTCTAGTTCTTCTTTAGCCTTAGTTTCATATAGGTCACAACCAGGTAATGATCTAAATCTATATCAACTCCTCTTTTTATTTTTATGTTAGCTAAGAACTTTCAGGATGTTTTGTCGATTTACATGTGTTCAGTCTGTTTCTCTATAGTGTTACCCCGTGAAACCCATGTAGCTTTGTGCATAAGTTAGTTTCCATTCGGACCTTACTGTTAAGATCTTCCATTGGGATAGTCATATCCAACCCTGGCCATTTCTCTGTGATTAACTGCAGTTTTTGATAAAATTGATCCTAATCAACTTCCTCGCTTTCATTGGTAGTGGTATAACAGTGGGTGGTATAAAATATAACCCCCTCCTTTTTTCAAAGAATGCTTTAATGATTCTTAATCCAAGAGATTCACATCCTATAAGTGCTTTTATTGCATATTTGAACAAAATTAGTGCAACTTCTTGTGTGTACAAAGCACTTCCTTCTTCATGACCAGCATACCATAGCACCTGTCTCGAAGCTAATCTTTTCTGCCCCACTTGCTTTCAATAGGTTTCTTTTATTCCGAGCGTCTCCAAACTTTGTCTTTTGATTTATGCAACTAATGATATGTTCTTACTGCTCTTCCACATTGTTCAAAAATCCCATAAACCTAAATGATTAGTTGATCTGCTTATTACAAGGGCCAACAACCTCGTGACTTTTAAATAATCCTGGCTTTCATGGTGAGACATCATAATTCTTCTAGATGAAAACCGTTCAGCTTTCGGAGTAGAAATTAAATGGTTCAAATTAATTTTTAGTTAGCGTTTTCTAGCAAGGACTTTTTCTGCAGGATGGGATTGCTAATGATATGCTCATCCTTCCACTATTATACGGGCTTATGACCAGCATTAAATTTGAGAGGGTCCTAGAAGGAGTAAGATTTATTCATCAATGACTCTTTAGTTAAAATATATTACTTTTCCCTAAAAACTCAAAATGGAAGTTCAATCAAGCGTTAAGAATATTGATAATTCAGTGTTGACCGTTTTTGTTATTAAAACGAGCTAAACTTCAAATGCTTCCTAAACAACCATGCCACGTTTTCAGTTTACAAGCATCACAATTTTATACATATTGAAATCTACAAACTTTTCTATCGATGCTTTATTCTCATGACAATTCATATCTAATAAAGACATTTGTGCTATCACAGTTTGTGACAAGTTTTCAAAATGTATGAAAAATTCAGGCAGATGGCGAAATTGTGATATGATGAGATATCCATTTTTCACGAAATCTGGAATTTTATATTTATTAATAAAAGAAAACCGATTTCATAGTTAATGGTTCATTTGCAATAAACTCAGCTTCATGTATTGGTGCATTTCCAAAAAGAAAATTTTATAGTTCCCTTTGAAAACTAAGTAATTGTAGTTCTAGCCATAAATATAAGAGTCCATAATTTTCCGTTCCATATGGTGCAGTATACTTGCTAAGACCTGTCGTAATAAGGGTATCATTTATGGAGTAACAACGACTTATCACTTCAAGAAACCGTAAAACAGTCATATTATAGATGATCATACCTCTTAGTAAATTTATTTATCTCCGCAATTGCATAGATATCATCGATAAATATTACCAACACTGACTCACGATAAAACAGTAAAGGGTAGAGGACAAATTAAGATTCATCCTCTTTGACAGAGTTATGAAGCATCATATTAGAATATGTAGAGATAATTTGGTAGTAACGTTTTTGAGGATAATTAAGTTACGGTAGAAACGCACTAACTAGATGTGTATTTATGTCGGCAAAACTTTATTACATTCAAATTCCGTGTGTTAAAGAATTATGTTCCGGTGTAAAACGTAATGAGATGGTAAAGTGTAGAATAACGAAGTCTTTGATGAGCTATTTGCTTGGTATTTGATCTCGAATAAAGTTGATTAGGTATATATGATATCGTATTGCACCTTCAATATTTTTACTCTATCCCATTTTCAGGCGGATAAATGATTATAAGTTCGAAACTGATCTGAAATGTTCCAAGCTTTACAAACTTAAAAACTACTTCGATATAAATTTATTTCATTCCGAGTGTCTGTAAAAGTTACATGAGATTTAGTAGTCAAGGAAAACAAAGTAACACAACACGGTTATTTTCATGAACTCCGGGGAAATGAAAATTCTCAACAACTGATGTCATCAAGCATTAAAGATTATCAATAATGCAGCTATAAAAGTGAAACGTAAGTCACTGCACTCGCTTATAATGAAAAAAAATGGTTGATGGGTTTGTTGGTTCTCTTCCTTCAGAAAATTAATTTTTACGCATACTTTTGCCAAGTATTTTTGTTTTGTATACGGATCCAAATAGATCAATAAGTGACAAAACTTGATAAACACTGAGATTTCTATCCGGTTTATTACCTTTACCACCAAAAAATCAAGCAATAGCAAAGGTGTATAAAACGATGGAAGAAAAATGTCATTTGTTCAACTACATCACCAAACGATACTTAAAAAATGCCAACTACATATGAACGAAGTAACAACAGGTTCATAGAGGTGATTTGTACTAGATTTACTCGTTGTCACCGGATACTGACTCCCAACACCAAGAAAACACACGTCATGTAAGCTATGATCTCCATATGATTTTGGCGGGAAGTATTAACTTCATTTCAACCCCATGTTTCATTTTGGCTAACATCTGGTCGCTATCAAGGCTCTTTATACCACCAAGCATTTGATAAACAGAAACATTCAAAACTTACATCACTGAATACTCTGCAAAGTGCTTGGCTAAATGAGGATCTATTCTTTACAGGCTTAAAAAGACGGACAGTGAGCTGTTGTAACAGGTTCAGAAAACTGCGCCTAATTTGATTCCATAAATAGCAAAGCTTCCATATGACTATCGACTGGCAAAGCTAAACATATTTCTATTGTCATATCAACGTATCAGAGGTGACTTGATCACAATTTTCAAATTACTTAGTGATAAATTTGTATTTGATATGCCTTCACTGTTTTTGTCTTCCAAAACAGATTTTACAAGGAAAACGTTCATATATCCAAAACAGATTACTTGTCAGCTGACTATCGACTTTCCCATAGAATCATGAAAAAATGGAATTCATTAACTCAACACGTAATTAAACCTCCATTTATCGATGCTCTCAAAAGAGAGTTGGATGAACTGGGCGACTACCGTTTACAGGACTGACACAGTACACCTAGCCTCCTGCCTTTCCAAACTGAAATGAGAACTTCGTAAGAGGTCACGATATCGTAATTAACAAATGTATACGTTATCAGTTAAAAAGAAATATGCTTTGATGTATGAGTGTAAGCAATCACTACTATACATGTAAGAGTTGCGATTGTACTCGATAAAAGCTTTTAAACTAAAGAAATGATAAAGTACATGGGTAAAATATCTATTTTAGCACCATTTCGTTGTAAAAACATGTAAGTTATTTCTAAAAGTTAAAACCTTTGAAAAAAATGACCTTTTAATTCAGTGAAAACATAAGAATATGATGGCTAAATGCATACCTCTCAGGAATTTGGCTTATGGAAATCTCTGGTATTCCTTTCAATTTCAAAACATTATGATACGTCGTATCATCAGAATTATCAAATAAACTTGAGCGATGGTCAAAAGAAGTGTCATTAGAGTCTACTAGATCAAAGCCACTATTGTCAACCAATGAACTCTTATAAGACGGTGAATCTAAGCATTTGAAAAAATCTCTAAAACTTACATATAGGACTAAACTTTAGTTGGGAAACATCAGTGATATTAACGCCATCACCGGCATTGAGTGTAGAGTTCTTGATATCTGGTGAAACTTAGTGAAAAGAATCAGCCAAATGTTTTTTACATACGAGGAAACTGATATAAATCTCGAAATAGGGAATCGTTATTGTCAGATTTACCTGAAAATAGTTGTAAAAATCAAAACTTACATAACCCTCTTCGTATTTCCGGACTAGAGTTCAAGTCTTGGTCATCACAATCATCTTAAAGGCAGAAAATATGGTGATTAAATCTAAGCTTACTGTCCATGGCCAGAAAGTACACTGACTTCACGAAAACAAATACATTATTTAAATTTTGCCTAATGCGCCTTTCTATAGTCGATACATCATAACGAAAAATATTTGAGGAAATGATAATGATAAATAATTAAAAATTCAAACACTTCCATCCTCATTATTTAACAATAACAGCTTTATCACAGAAAGGATGAGTCGATGGAATTAGTGCGAATGTAGAACACTAAACGTTATAAATGCAAATTTTGCAGCCCACAGGTTTATCGACGGCCGAATAAATTCCAAATTAATAGTGTGCTCGAATTCGCTTTTAGCTGACTTCGGCTTTTCGGAAGCTCATCGATGTGAACCTGTAGTCAAGATGTGATGTGTAACATTGCTGGTTAAACACAGTAATTCTGGTTACGTTTGGTGTAATTCGAGGAACTTGTAGGGTGTGTCGTTAGTATGGATCAGTTGCGTCATTAACAGCGACTAGGCACAATCTACTACCAGAAAGAATGTTACTCAAACATATAATTCAACGTTTCCCGCTACTAACCTCTATTTACGCGAGTCAGTAATTAGATTATGGGGTTGTATCAGGTCTATAATAATGATTAACACAGAAACATCCGCAACAGCCAAAACTCAACGAGTGAGTGTGTGTAAACCCATGTTAAGGTAGTCATTCCGCTTCCCGTATGTGACACGCGGTTTTCCGTTTGCTACGTGTACGTTGAAAACTCTTTCGTGCAGTCGGTCGTTAGAATCGTCATTAAGAACACCAACTCCTGTTCCAATGTTTACGAGGTAGTGAACTTTCGTAACTACATCAGTGATGCATAAACGATGACTATGTTGCCGTTGACGCGTGACGTCTGTGCAGTTTACCGAAACATTTTCCACGACTGTATGTTTAGAGTTCAAAAAACTGCTGGGTTTTCTGCAATTTCCCGTGCTGTTTATGATACCAGTACCAGTTGAGGTTATCTTTCTCTCGCGAGCTAGAGACAGATCGTTTTCGTGAAATACTGCTTCGAAATTTTGTGTGTACATCTGCTCATGACGAATAGTAAGGTAACGTGTCAGAGTATCTCAGAGTTCCGTAATGTCATTTCGTGTGATTCGAACATTTTATTTGATCGAAAAAACCTCGACATTAGATGTTTTGGTGATCTCCAGAATTCCGTCCATAAATGCAGCCTGCCTGTCTATAGCGTTGTTTTGAAATGAGACAAGCACTACTTGCGCTTGTTGGGGAGGCTTAGACAACAAAGCTGTCTGAACTGGCCCTTGTCAGAGGTTCGTTGACTAATGGCCTCCCGCATACGCAGCGACATTTCTTTTGTTGAGCCACGTTGTAGTTTGGTGTCGTGGAAGGATTTGTCCGACATTTGACGGTTCGTTAGGTCTTCACAGTTTAGGATAGCTTTCCCTAAATTGTCTTATGACTCCGAATCATCGCTAGTTAACATACTAGGTGTTACGTAACGGTTAACATGGCGCTGGGGTGCTTTTACTACCACGAGGGTATGTGCAGGTGTGTCCGCTACGCCGTGATAGTGAAATTAGCTTCTGCGTTGCGGGACCGGGGTTTGATATATCTGGCCGGAATGACATTAGCTGAAACGAGGGAGTGGAAACATTTTAAAATTTAAGTCACTTAGGAGTCAATTGCGTCATACTGAATTTGAAGTTTACCAATGATCGAGAAAAAATAACATTCGAAAATATGAAAATAGTACCACCATATGTAAAACAAAAATCAGAAAGTGAATAATAAGGAATAGAAAGTTTGCTGCTTGGTGTGCCAGATCACCCTGAGGTCACCAGTAAGGATACAACAATTTTTCGGAGTTTGTCAACTCCTCTATAATTGAAGAATATCAACCCACTCAAACCAGATATCAGAACTGAAGAGATTCAAAGTGATATTTGAAGGGTTATCAGCATGTACACGAACATTTGGTCTAAGCTGACTAACAATTGGAAGGGATGCATTGGAAGGAGTACACACTCGTGATCTGGTGCAGATGCGTGACCGAGTGCGTTCAACAAAACATTCGTAACTAAAGCAATTCCATACTAGGGGACTTATCAAATTAGCACAACGACGGGGAATTCAAAACGTGGAATGAATTTGGTATACAAGGGAAAAAAGAATATATCAGCAATGGAATACATTCAGAGAAAGACAGCTTTGTTCAAACATAATCAATAACTTTGCCTTGGATCAAATAATGACGATGGATGCAAAACTCCGTCGATAAGAAAGTTATGGTCAAGGAGAAAATAATGTTTCAAGTCATATCACGTGTATATAGTTGGGGCTTTCTCACTCCTATCCAGACACTCACAAACAGATACAAACGAAGAGATCCTACATTAAAGTCGCACATTGTCGAGGCGGATATTTATTTGTGTACAAATGCCAGACTGGAGGTTTTTAAAATTTATGTGCTCAGTGTGCCAGTTTTGCTGTCGAGAATTGCAAGTTGTACTTAATTAAGATCAATGTATTCTCTGTCTTATAAACTGTAATTTTTTATCAGGCGTGTTCAGTACTTAAAGATACTCTTAAAGTGAGCAACAATTGTTATATTTGGCTAACACATATATATCTGCAGTAAATGGTACTGGAAATTCCTGTAGATCAGATGAGAGTGTAATCGAAGACACTTCTGTCCACTTATGTATGTTGTTCTAATTTTCTTGTTCACTGAAAAGGTCGGTGATTCACACAGGGGTGTAACTCACTAGAAAGGACATTTCAGGGGACAAATCTCATAAAATTTGGGAATTCGTCACACTGACATATTCGTCAAACGCAGATTTACTCAAATCCAGGTGTTTGAAAAATTTTTTTGATGGAAACCGGACTTAAGATGCAAAAGATATCTGAAGTTTCACATTCCTATACACGTAGCACGTTCATAGTCAGAGTATACCAAAGCAGCCAAATCAGAAGTCAGAAATGTAGGGGTTCTAATATATATTTGGAAGGTTATTGTTATGTTGATGAGGATTCCGTCTAAGCTCTCTGGTAGTTGAAGGAAGTGCTTAACAGGGTGCATACATCCGTGATCTGATGCAGATGCGTGACCAGGTGCCTTCAGCTAGGGTGTGTTCAGTAAACATAATAAGGTCAGCATCAATCTCAAAGACATACGAACCAAATTATTTTGAGAATTTATTTACAACTACGAACGGTTGCGTCGCATGTATCTATTTAAAATGTATGTAAGACGCTCAAATATACTATATAGTTCTCACCGGTCGGAAATCGAGACATAACCATGGCCGCCACCAGAATGTTACAGAATGGGATTTAGTGGAGGATATATCACATTTTCGTGAGCGAATTATTCGTGAGACGTTAGTGTGAGTTTTTGTTTACATATAAGATACATATTCATTCCCAGCCTTTGATACAAAGAGATTCAATGTAAATCTGTATAACATATATTCAGGTTTACAACTTCTTATACCACATCTGAAGTAATTAACATTTACTATAAACAACCTTTTATGTCTTTCCCAGTTTACAAGCAATCATTATCTATGTCGTGGAATGCAATTTTACATGAGAAATGTAAAGCAAAAATATTATGCAAGCACACATGGATGGCAAGTCGGATTTTCGCTTTACATCTTATGGACTGCAACGGGAAGACTAAAGTTGGACAACTGGTACTATATTCATTGGTGAGTAATTCGGATAAGAGGGACAATGGTATAACAATCATTGATTAACACTGGATTGTAATTGAGTATTGAAATTCCTTGTGAGGATCTTCAAATGAGTACGTTTGTTTCTGTCTGGACTAGTTTTGAAGCCTCATAGTTCACATACAACGCTAGGTTGTGCTATGAATATTGAAAAATTATAATGAAACTTTCAAAGTCTCTTACTTGTGTATTGGACTTTGTCTAAAGAGAACATAATTTCTTACAGACCAGCACGATGTATTAATTAATACATCGTGCTTTTTTGCAAATCGACTGTTGATTGCAGATAAATTCAACTTCTTTACCTTGCAAAATTTCAATAGGTCGGGAGCGTTCCACAAGTTCCAATTGTGTCTTTATTTTGGACTTGTGCAGTACAGTCTTAACTTTTGATACATTTTATCGGGTTTTTCTGCATGAAGCTGAAAATAAGTGATCAATAAGGTCTTCATCCAGAATCTCATGTGTTATCTAGTACAACTGCGAGCCGAAGTGTTGGAACAAAATATCGAAAATCCACAAAGTTTACCGGTGATTGTGGGCAGGTTTTCGAATGTCATAGCATGCGTGTTCGTTGTTCACAGTGATATATATATATATATATATATATATATATATATATATATATTCAAGAGCTTCCAGGTCTAAATAAACGATGATTTTGGTTAATTTTGCATTACGGAACACTGAATTTAGATGATATTTTAAATACCAGCCCTGTTTGCATAGTGACTTGAATGGGCCTCTGTAGTTTTACTAAATCTTCTGAACAAATGATTTTTCTAGCTTTCGAAAGCATTCATGAGGTTCGATAGTGTACTCTCGGTCTTTTCAAAGTGGCATGTTTTAATGACTCGAGAAAATTCACTGCACTCACAATTATATGCCAATGGCTTGACAATTTTGTTCGCAGTGGTGGCTTACTGTTTAAAGTAAGTACAAACTCGTATCTGTCTACTTTGTTTTAGGGAGGTGGGTAGTTCTACTAACTTGCAGTTCGTATTCGGCAAATGACTTTTATGTGAAACGGAACACAGTATATACCTAGCTTTTAGCATAGGGGTTTTTTGTGGAGATTGCCATCTTTTAACCGTTCTCATCACGAACTAATCCTAGTTAAACTACTATCGAAAGCTAAAAATTAATGGAAAGCCGTCTTTCCCTAGTCCGGGACTCCTTTATAGCGCGGATTCACAACCCCATATGCGATCAATCCAAGGATCTTCGGTCTAACTAGTGGAGTTCAACAAAATCTGGTGTAAAACAATTGTCCACCTCAGACAATGGAAGATAATCACGCAATTCCGCGAATGCATTAAGGCTAGACAACATTGAATAGCGTCCCAGTGGTCTGTAGGGCCTGGCACGTGTGACCGAAGGTTCTTGTTTCAGTCTCTAATGGGGTTGCGGATACTCACTGCTTAGAAGTTCCATATTAGGACGAAACACCTATCCGGTGCTTCCTGGATTTAATAGTTGTTTTACTAAGATCAGTACGTGATTTAAAGTATTTTAATATCTTGTCAGTGACATACGTTTTCATCGGAAAACAAAAGCGCGTCGTTTTTCAATATCATAATAATGCCTGAGTTTTCTAATTTCATCCTCTGGAATGACAGTCACAAATTGAATCTTTTGTAAACCGTTCTATCTTAATCAAAATACGTGCTGCAACCCAATTTTTATATATGTTTTGTGTTTCTATCAGTTAACGTCAGATGGGTGTCGTAGACAACATTAGGAGATCTATAGTTGTTTTTGACTAACGTGTTTTCAACCGACGTATTACATTGTCTTTGATTTCAACTCTAATGTTGGTTATATGAACCTAATAATGTCAACTGATTTGTACCAAAGAGACTCAACGGTTTGTCTGTAAGCACATCATCACACATATATAAGACTAGGATGTTAATTTTGGATGACAATTTTTCCTGATTACGGGCATGAATTCTGAAATTAAACTGGTTATTAAACAACTATCTAAAACAGTGCTTCATCACATGTTTGAATACTGTTGGTAGTCAGGTCAGGTAATATCACTCAGATTATTATCTCCTGATGAATCATAAAAGACCAGTAGGAATCGACTCTGTTCTCCAAAGAGCTTTTGGTTTTATAGTTACTCTGTTCTTTAGTTCAGGTCATTTTGTATTTCGTTCTGGTTTCTTTGGGTTAAGAACGCTGCCGCACATGCAAAGCATCAACTTGTCATGGGGTTTCGTTACTACGTGGCTAATTTATCAGTTATATTGTGTTCTAGATTAATTAATAGATATTAATTAAGTAACTGAAATATTCTTCATGCTTTTATTTCTCGGTTACATAGTTTAATAATGCTTTTCCACATAAAAATGCCTAATTTCAGATGAACCTTGGAACCTTTTTAACACAAGTCCAGGTTCGCCTACACAACCAATTTCTAAACGACAGTACCGACTTGCACACCAGACGTTGTGTATCACCCACATTGACTTCGAGCAACGTTTGATCGTAGGTTTTACTCAGTTAGTGATATGGCCTATCACACCAACCTTGAGACGTATTCACATAAATTGCCGTCAGTGTCGTATTCATCGCATTTTATTAGAAGCAGCTGACAATGAGTCTGCAGAGTTCGAAAGTGATCGAAAAGGGCGGAGTTCGAGTTGGGGTATTTCAAAAACCAAATTAATCCCATCGCCAACTGATCTCCCTATCCTATATACTGATCCCACCTTAGAAATTTGTGAACGTGATATTAAATTGAGAACTTTGGACAGCTTTGAACGCCGATATACCTCCGTTGTAATGTCAACCGATCCGGATGAAGATGCAGGTGAAGTAACAGTTCGATTACCTTCAGATTTCTGGCCGTTAATTTCTCAAAAATCTCCTTTTATATTAACCATAGAATTTTCTCTTAATAAACCCAAGTCTGGATTTTATTTCGTTGTCCCTGATGGAGAAGGATCGTTAAGTGAACGCGGAGTACATGCATTTACAGCTTTTACACCAAACTGTTCTCGTTTATGGTTTCCTTGTATTGATTGCTCGGAACCATGTACCTGGAAAATTGAAGTGACAGTGTTCGAAGATTTAGTTGCTGTTGCCCCTGGAGAGTTAATAGATGCTCCATACTACACTGAAGATTTAACACACAAAACCTACCACTTTTATGTCTCCCAACCAGTATCAGCCCCTTGTATTGGACTGGCTGTTGGGGCTTTTGAGATTTTTCCCGACCCACGGCTCTCCAACGGAGCAACACACTTCTGTCCGAATGGACTATTAAACCTTTTACAATACACAATATCTCCTCTCTCCGAAATGATCGAATATTACGAGTCTATATTGGCGTCACAGTATCCGTTTTCCACGATAAAATGTGTGTTTGTAGATTGTGCTTTTTCAAAATGTCAGTCATTCGCTTCTTTGATTATTCTCTCTCTTGATCTACTGCACTCACCAAGAGTTATTGACCAAGCGATCGAAACACGTAAAATATTATCATTAGCTGTGGCCCATCAGTTCTTCGGGTGTTTTCTTATCATGGAGACGTGGTGTGATGCTTGGCTTACATACGGTCTAGCAGGATACTTATCTGGTCTGTACCAAAAACGCGTCTTTGGAAACAACGAGTATCGTAAGATTGTTCTTGATGAAATGCACTTCGTAACAGAGTTCGAGAATATGAGATATGGGATTGTACTTGATCCATCAAAATTGACTTCAAAGTTAACCTATTTTGATTTGAGCTCATCCCATGTAAGTAATGTAACTTTCATTTTACGTTCGATTTTTCATTGTTATGATATTTTAGCGTCTCTAGTTTTGATTGTTCTGCATGTAAATACAGAAATTACCAGCTCACTACTAACTTCAGATACTTTAATCTCTAAGTACAGTGTATAAAACACTCAAACAAAATTCCCAGAGCGTCTGTTGTCGCCCTCAAGAAAAGACAAGCTAATAGCACTACTTTAGATTTTAAGATTCCCATGTATTTATACAAGCGTAGTAACTTTGACTTTGTCCTCAAAATCTTTGTTTTTTTGGATAACATCATTGTTTATCGGTTAACGTACCATAACTTCCAAAGATAGTATTGCTTTTTTGATTCAGCTTAACTAACTTCACGGACATTTAATTTTGGTAGTCAGATTAGTATCTGTTGAGTTCTTCCTTGATGAACTGTTTGGTGTTTTTAATCAAAATGATTTTTAAAAAATAGTGGTTTGTAAATGTTTTCATGTATGCTAAATTGAGTTCATTACTATAGTTTCATAAACAACCATTGACATACTTCCGGTTGATTAGATATTAACATATACTAGTGCATGTTCAATCTCATTTGAAAAATATTCTAACCACCGATTGAGAATTCCGTAAACGCTTAAGTGTTGTCAAAAATCGTTTACAGTCTGAGTATTTTATAAAGAAAACTTATTCCTCTTATGTAAGTCTGGTATTGTCATTGAGTTGTTCTCTTTCAAAACAGATACTCAACCATAGCGTGTTAATTGATCACATAAAACCATGTAAAACTAAAATGGGAATCTGTATTCTGAAAATGCTTCAGTGCTCTGTGGCTTAGACTTTTGGATTAAAAATTCGGGGGTGGACGACTGCACAAGAAAACCCCTACGCGAATTTGGGTGAGTGTGCAGTACCACTGTCCTTACGCAATTGATAATTTCGAATGAAGTTAATAAACAACTCATCTTGCACTTCAATCATGGCACTTTTCAACCGTAGTTATTTTATTATAAGTAAATTTGTTTCATGTTACCCTAACTTTCTATTCTAACTGACTGTAGCTGCCACCCTAACGTAGTGGTCGGGCTTAGTTATTGTTTGGACCACGTTTCGTAAAGTCCTACCATGCCAGGCAGGACGGTTTGGGAATGGTAATACTAAAAGCAGCAACTTAAGGTCCTGGAACAAAGTCCTACTTCCGACTGTAGACAGATGTAACTTCAGTAAACTGTTCATATCTAGCAACAGCATCCAAAGCGATCCTGTCTATTCACAAAGGGAGGAAGGGATCAGAAATAGTCAACCCTATATATGTCACATCTCACCTTACCTACGGACTCTGGTTTCCGTAGTAAAGCATTTTGAAGTGTACAGCTAAGACATCAAAAACCTCCCATAAAATGGCTGTTTGTAGACGGTTTCAAGCAGTTGTCTATTAGGCTCTGCAGTCGCTAAGATCAACACTAATTCAGATTATTCTTCAGGTCCCACAAGAGGAAAACTCTATCCACAACGTGGGCAGCTGAGAAGTGGTAACCGCCCTAATACCTCTCTCGGCACCCGAGATAATCTTTTTTACTATCAATCCCCCTCATCTCCTAATACTTCTCTTATCCTCACGACTAACCCCTCTCATTTATATTTCTCATCACGCACCACCAATATTAGTGATTTGAGTTCACGGGATGTTATTCCTGGTCTCCTGCAACCACGCTCTAGACTATGTGTTGGAGCTTTTAATGTCCGAACATTGTATCAGGTAGGACAACAGACTTCTTTAGCTAGCACTCTAGAATCTCGCGCCATAGATGTATGCTGCGTCTCGAAAACGCGCATACAGGATCCATGTACAGCCATTCATTTGACCTGACCTTGTCAATATGAAGAACGAGCATGATTTACCCACTGAATATCTGGAGACCCCAATGATACTGTGGTGTGTGCTACTTACATTGACATAAGTAATATATGGTGTTAGTCATAAACAGGTCTGGCAGCAGAGAGACAAGAGGATCTAACAGTAAAGAATGGGAACAGAATGCAATTTGTATGAAAATGCAAGAACAATGAAGTCTGAGTCATTTTGAGACAATTGGTGGACATTTTACAAATTACGTATTTACTATTTGATTGTTAGATTTTATTAACAAGTCCTGTAATTTTGAGTCAAATACATTCGATTGTCCCCACCCGTGTTCTGTTCACTACACTACTTCACGTAGTCTCTCTGATGTAGGTATAGCATTAAGTTGACACGCAGAACAGGCCCTTTTGGATTGGAATCCGATAGACAGTCACTTGTGCGCTGTCCGACTAAACGGGACAGTAAGAAATCGAAAAGTTAGGAACATACGTTGTTTTCTTCTCGTTGTCTCTTCTTACACTCCCATTGATTGCATATGATGAATTATATAGCAGGCCATCCAACCTCGTAAAATCTAAATCTCGTGATGCAATGAGTGTGGGTGATTTTAATGATCCAAGTAGGTAGACTAAACGAAACAGGAAGGCACTTATCAGGGTCATACGGTATTACATCTCAGCAAACAGATTATGCGGACAGTCTACTAAAACTATGCTCAGATAACCGTCTATTTCTAGCAAACACCAACTTTAAAAATAGAGAGAAACATCGTATGACGTGGCTACCCCGACAATCGACTAGTCGATGAATTCAAATAGATCATATTTCCAGCAGCTTAAACATAGGCTGATAAAAAGCGTATGTATTGATCGAGAGCAGTGGTGAGTAGCGAAGATAGCAGAAGAGATGGAAAATGCAGCAGTCAAAGGTAACAGAAGACAACTGTTCAGACTTCTGGAAGAAACGGACATTAACAATACGGTTGTTAGTGAATCTATCTCGGAAAAGGATGGGACTATTACTCACTTCCAATCCATGGGATTAAATCGAAGGGCAGAATACTTTAGGGAGTAGTTCAACTGGCCTTCAACCACACTGCGGTTACCCACTATCTTCAGTCAACCTGAATGGTGAACTGATGCAAGCCCTTCAAATCTTAGTGAGGTTGTGAAGACTACAAGCAATGTAAATGGAGGGAGATCAGGAGGGTCTGATGAACCAAATCCCGGGATTTTCAGGGATGATGGTCCAGTGTTAGCAGCTAAATTGACTGAGATCTTAGCTGAAACCTGAGAACCGAGTATAATCCTGTCTGAATAGTCTCGACCACTGATCGTTCCAGTCCACAGGAGAGGTTAAAAATTCTGGTGCTAATCACAGAGGACTCAGCTTGACCAGTGTAGTAACTAAAGTATTAGCTCCAATATTAATCTGACGTCTAACTTGAGCTTGTAAAAAACAAACCTGAAAATAGCATGTTGCTCTCAGACTTAGGTATGGATTTATAGATCAAATAGTCACCCTTTGACAGGTTCTGTAACATAAACATACTTCTCAACGTCCGACAGTAGTGGTATTCCTTGACCTTAACGTACTGTTCGACTCTGTCAGTTGTGGGATTCTTTAGCAGTGTCTGTCGTTGAGAGGCGTGTCAAAGAGTTAGATTAACCTTGTACAGACTCTCTACTCGAACACTACTGGTCGAGCCATAGCTTGTGGCGAACTGTCGTTGGGATTGATTACTTCAAGTGGTGTTCTTCAGGGTAGTCCTCTTTGCCTATTTTTACCTAACTTCGTTATTGAAATTCTTTTAAAAATGATGCTTTCGTCGCTTAATATTTTAGGGGTTAATTTTCTACCAAGAGGTACACTTACTTAGATGGCCGTGCCGTTCGATGAAGACGCTAACAAACTCAGCAGTCTTCTGATCCCCTTGAATAACAATGTCAGGGTGTTTAGAATGCGTTTCTCTTTTAATTTATGATGTATCTTCCGGACTGGCCTGTACCAGCTCCTGTATTAATAATCGGACGTGAAGTAGTTAAGCGTATCGACCGCTTCACTTATCTTAGTAGTTTCGTCAGTCTTGATAGGCTGGTGTATGATGAAAGCTGGGCATGGGTTCAGAAGGTTTGCTTGGTTTTTGCTATCCTGTGTCACTTGTGGCGTAGGCGCGATATCCGTTTGCCAACTAATGGAATGGTTTGTTGCGCAGCAGTTCGCTCCGCTCTACTTTATGGGTATAGAGTGTGGACTATTAACGCTGTTTTTGATGTAAGTACTTCCTTGTAATCCCCTTACTGTCATTCGTTTCGCTTCTTCTCATAACCTGTTACAACGATACTGGTGGACAAAACTCAATTCCCTAGTTACTTTCGAAATATCCGGTTTAGTATCACTCTTATCTGTAATGTCTGTTTTCGTGATTCTAGTTAACCAACCTATACTGTTGATGACGTCTTTTTACAGTTGTTTTCGTATATAATCGTGAATCTCGTGGATAGGGCAGCGTATTAGTCTTTATATTAGTTTGTTACATAAGACTATCAAAACTAGGTAGTGCAAATTGTTAAAGTAAATCTATAGTAATTTCATCTTAATTTCGTTCTTGGTTCCACTTTACTAGCTGATATCACCGGATTATTTATCAGCCTATAAGAAAAAATCTCACTTAGTTATTCGTATGCTGGAATTGCGATTGGGACAACCCGTATTGCTTCAAGTTCTTAACAAGCTGCTTGTACTTGCTCGACTTTCGACTAAATCAATCCTCTCTTCTACAGATCGAAATCAGAGTCTGTCGGTCGGATTAGATGGATGTGGGAGAAACGAAGGTGATTCTGTTTCGGTAACTTCAAATACTCAACCTCAACAAAATCCTACAGTTCCTCCCTGTATGTCAGATGAACATAGAGCCAATATTCTCCTATCTACAGCTTCATTTCGGAGGATTATTTCTATGGTTACAGGTCAGGATATCCGAAATTTCTTAAATCAGTGGGCTTGTCATGCTGGTCATGTCAGGATATTTGCTAAGTTTCATTTCAACCGTAAACGGAATGTTGTAGAATTAGAATTGAAACAGGTGATCATTTTTCTATAAAGTGTAATAAAATTTTCATGTCTCACCAAAGAAATTTTAATAAACGGTTGGTGAGTGTACCTTTCTCTGATATTGGTCAGAGAATTTATAGGATCAGAAGTCTACTTAATATCTGTTTCGGACTTGTCAAAAGCCCTCACTCTTGACTTCTCCAGATTTAAGCATTGAATCTTCGAATTCCGTGACGTTTGAGCTTCTCTTTTAGAATCCGTCCATGATATATCAGATAGTGTTTTTTTGTATGTAGCCTAGTAGAGATTGTGATGAGTTTTCATTATTCAATGTTTCTTTTCACTTCTGACTACTTTGACTTTATACACAAAGTATTCGCATTGTACCTGGGTTAGACGTATATCTCCCTAGCGTCGTTTTGAGGAACTATGAATAGTAATTAGTCGGTTACAAGCTTCATGTTCATCGACTGAGATGGTTGGGCCACGTGTTACGTATGCCCGAACACCGATTACCACGACGTGCAATGCTAACCGGTGTTGTGAATGGTTGGAAGAAAGTTAGGGGTGGCCAAACCAAAACGTGGCATTAGTGCTTGAAGACACCAACATCTGGTCTGAGCCATGTTGGTAGATGCAGACTACTCAGTTAGGGTCCACGTGACTATCATAACCAATGGTTGTAGACTCTTGGTGACATGGCTCAGAATCGATCACAATGACGTAGGTGTATACACTGTCTGTCTTCCCTTAAACTAAGAGATTAAAATCGCTTCATATCTTCCTTTCTATGTACTAAATCTTTCTTCCTGTACTATATCCTTATATGCAATTTTTCATATATTACCACCATTGACTTAACTACTCCTATGAATCCGGTGTTCATCACGTTGTGCCAATGAGGTATGGCAACTTGGACCGATGCATGTATGTGCCTGGTCCTACGTTGTAGCCGACTGATTAACTGACTACAAGCTTTCATTAGTCGGAAGATGATTTTTATAGTGGCCTCAGATAAAAGTCAGTTAATCACATAGTATTAGTTGGTGAATCTCTTTAAATCGATTACTACCCAACCAGTTCGGTAGTAACATGTTTACAATGAAAGAATCTATTGACTAAATAACTACTTATTCAAAAGTATTAATTAATAATTAAATACATACGACTTCCGTTTGCTTCTCTGGTTTATTTTTTGCCTATAACTTCAAGTAGTATAAAATTGTAATATTACCACTAACTAATTATTATGAACAACAACACTCTTATTGTTGACCTTCTTTTTATGAATGAGTGACTATGTAGAAAAGACTGCAGCATCATGGTCTAATGGATATGCAATTCATAAAACGTGTTACTGCCACTAGAATAGCATTTTATCACCCTTTCTCCGGATTAGGTCCTTATATCACTTATCAACTTCGCGAAGCGTAGCCAAATGTAATTTCTATTACACAACTGACTCAGCTAAGTATGTATTCTTTAAATTCTCCACAAACCCTCCTATACTAATAATAATCATGCGCTCACTAGTGACTAGCATGAAGATGCGACTCTTGGGGATCTAGTGAAAGCCCTGATCAGTGGAGTTAAACTGTGTCGATTGTGGGACAGTTATCCGTTGCAGGCAATGGATGGGGGTTGTGCAGCATCGTCAATTGATTTAAATTAGACATTAATACCGTCGGATATCGTCACAATGATCCATAGGTTTGGCGCACCACTAAGGATCCCAACACTAGGACGAAACGGTTGTCCAGTATTTCTAGGATTTCAATAGTGGTCTAACTAAGATCAGTTCGTTGCATTAACTATGAAAATTCCCCTCGTAAGTTCAAAGTAGACTCTCTGATACAGACGGTTCACACTACTTATTTTTATATAGAATTTCAGAACTCACCAATATGTAATCATTTTTTCGAGACTTCCATCAGTGACATATTCAGGGTCTCATAGAAAAATTTGTTAGTCTTACTGATTAGTTTATTATAAACACTACCTGCACTTACAAAACAATTGTAGCCAGTTCCTGAATCGTCGTCTTATTCGCTTCGTAGCCGTCTCTATGGATTTAGCTAGAAAAGCTAAACTATTAAAGCTGAACTTGTCGGCTTAACGTTCGTTTAAGCTGAGACCACTTATTTGGATTCAGTTTGAAACGAACGACTCTGACCAACAGTTCCGAAGTGTATATTTCGTGGAAACTGACAGCTGTTTGTGACAATAATCCTAAATATTAGGTTTCTCATTATCAGTACACTTTTAAGATGTATAATAATTTTGTTCGACCTTCATTTTTAATCAATACTAAGACCAAAACTTGCATTACATATTACTGTGAGGGATTAAACATTTAAAAATTAAATTAAATTTTAGGATCTACAATCCAGAGGGACTCTGAATTATACTGGACCAATTACAGTTATGCTCCAAGAATTGGATGGAGCGTTTATACATACTTTCAAATTAGAAGAAGGCCGTATGTCTCGTGATTTACCATGTCATTCCAAAAGTCGAAAACATCGTAAAAAGAAAATTTCGTTAGCCAATGGCGATGAAGTTGATATGGATTTAGCTCGTATTGATCCAGAATCACCTTTACTCTGGCTTCGAATAGATCCAGACTTAGCTATTATACATGATATTCACGTTGATCAACCAGACTTTATGTGGCATCTTATGTTAGCTCATGATAGGGATTGTCTCGGTCAACTGGAAGCAGTAAATGCTCTCAAAGATTTTGCTTCTCCTGAAACGCGTCATGTTTTAAGTAATATTATTTTAAATGACAGAATTTTTTATCATGTTAGAATGGAAGCATGCTTTACATTGTGTCATGTTGTGAACGAACTGAGTACTCTCAGTAACAACCCTACAGCAGCTTCGGCTACAGTAACTTCTTGTTTGTTGCCAATGTTTTGGCAGTTGTTTAGTTCACCAGCAGCTCGTGGCTTAATTCGTCAGAATAATTTCTCTAATTTACAACTTTATTTTCTTCAGAGAGCTATGGTCAAAGCTTTGTCAACTTTGCGTGTGCAACAAGTCTGCCCTCATGATATACTGATTTTCATTAGTGATTTATTAAGGCATAATGATAACTCGCGTAACCCATATTCTGATAGTTATTACCTTGCCGACCTTGTAAAGGCAATGAAAGATACTCTGACACCTGCAATTATTGTTCGTGGGGTAATGTCTGCCTCGACACTACCTTTTGAAGCCCGTACTGTTATCGAAGAAGTTTCTCATTTGTTAAACTTGGAAACAGAAACAATTAGTTATAAAGGTAATGTAACCGTTGTCTGTTTAGCAGCTATAAGACGGCTACAACGACTTGGATTTTTACCCATAGATCCAAGTTTGTTTTACCAATATGCTTTGTCAAACTTTTATTGTGATATCAGAGTAGCAGCAATCGAAGCTGTTGTGGATTATATCAGAGGTGAGAGAGATCAGTCAGCATTAGACTGGCTCTTTAGCAACATTATAGAACGAGAAGATGCCAGTGACGCTTCATATGTTCGCCTACGCTTTGAAGCTGTGCAGTTATTACTACGCATGCCACCATTTCAACGTGGTGAGTCGGGTAGTCGATTAGATACTCCTCAATTAGTTGAAAGACTTTGGACACTGATGAATTATGGATGCACCGGTGATCCACGACTTAGATGTGCAGTCGCTGAACTCTACTACACACTTTACGGTAATCGTCGCCCAACTTGTCTTCCTCTTCCAGAAGGTGTGCTTTTAGTGAGAGTCAAGGAAGGGAGATCTGTACTTAATATATCTGAAAACAATTCTAAAGCTAGTGAAATAGACTATACTGATGAACTGAACAAATATAAATCTGAATGCTTCGGTAGAGGAATTCCTCTTTCGAAAATGCATCCAGAATATGAAGAATTAGAAGATAACTACTCGGAGTGTGAGATGTTGCACGCAAATACTATGAAGTTAGAAAGAGATTCAATCCAACGCCCCACAGTGTCAGAATTCAATCCTCAATTTGATCTAAAGCGAAGCAGAACTGGAAATTTCTCAGAATTGAATGATTCGTCGAACACTTTCAAAAGGCGAACTGAACGTCTAAGTGATGATGAAGATGATTAAGGTAAACGTGAGTTAACTGATTTATAAAGTTTTTAGTCTTAATAAGTGCAATAATTTGTTTGTGTCTCGATTGCTTTTTTTCATGAACTTTGTGTGAAATACGTTGTTCGACCGATAAATTATTCACACACGAACCTAGATTTTGTGTATGATTTCATGGGTGTATTCAATTTATTCATTCTCCTGTCTGTAATAAATGTCCGTCACGTTTCACCCCTTTACTTGTCGCTTTTTCAGATGATAAATAGACCCGACTTACGATAACTCAGTAAAGTAAAACTTAAGTTTATCTTCTCAAATAATACAACTGTCATGTTTTTCCTATATTTTCATCTGTTTTGAAATGGAAAGTTTTCGTGACCTTTAGTCCAAACAAAAATTTACGAACCTAACTAAGTTGAAAATTTTGAAGCAATTTACATATACTGGCACATAGAAATTTGTGCATTTTTACATACTCCATGACTAGTCTATGAAAATGATTTTGGTTACTGGTTACCTATTAATAATACGATTTTTCTGGATTGTTTTTACCAATCGACAAACATAATATAATGTGTTATGTTCTTTTCTAAAAGAAATTAACTTTTTTAGCATCTCCATGGATTTTGAAAATAGTATAGGCTTACTGAATTCAGTATTGCTTGAAATGAAGAACTTACCCTTGGCTTCAAGTGATTCAACCCTCTATGGTAGTTTTTCTGTATAAATCTATTATATATATATATATATATATATATATATATATATATATATTTCTGAGCACGTTATGATTTGCTTCTTTTATCACGTTTTAGAATATTGAATACTGAACTGGAGATCTTCGTTTCGTACCTGTTTACTGTTTTTCATGTGGATGTAACTAATCATTCATTAGTCTGTAAATATCTGTACATATACATTGAACTTTTTATTTTTAATAGTGAAATGAAGCTTGTTCGTTTTGATTTTACTTGAGAATATGTGCGTGACTTTTAGGTTGGGATTAAGCATGAGATTATGGATTGATTTACCGTGATGTTCGTTTATTACCTAATAATTCCAAGCATAGATTAGTTCAGTACGGTATTTGTCTAAGCTAAGGTTGTTTAAATTTAACTATTTATCAGTTATAAGTAAGTTCGTATATAAATGAGTACCTTTAGATATTGCTTTGGAAATCTAGTATTTGAGTGTAAAAAAAATTTAGTCCCTCATATGAGTGAATCCATATTTCGCCTGTGTCTGTTTTACTGAGTAAAAAATTGACTTGATGCTAGTAGTAGGACATACTCGATATTGTCTGCAGGCTGTGTCTAGTAAGATTACTAGTTAGTAATAGGAAATGATTTTGTTTAATTATAAATAAATACAAGTTTTAACTGTAATCAATAAACTAGTAGATGGGCTTTATTCACTGAAATTTCTATTCCCGTAAACATCCGTCTGTCATCTACAACGTCTGACCAGGCACATATTTACATCGGTCGAAGTTTCCATACCTCATTAGCACAACAGGATAAACACCGAATACATAGAAGCAGTTACTTTAATAGTCGTAATATGTGGAAAAAGATTGCACATAAGGATATAATACAGGAAGAAATAATTAGTTCGTAGGAAAAAAGTCATAAAGTAATTTTACTCTCACGATCTAAGGGAAGACAAGGAGTGTATACACCTACGCCATTGTGATCGATTCTGAGCCATGTCACCCGGAGTCTCCATCTACTGGTTACGATAGTCACGTGGACCCCAATCACATAGTCTTCATCTATCAGCATGGTTCAAGCCGGAAGTTAGTGACTTTGTGGATTGATGCCATCTTTGGTTTGGTCGCATCAACTGATTTACCATCATTCCCTAATACCCTACACTTCTAACCTCACTAATACTTACTCGGTGATCCCAGCAGATGCGAGCAATATTTCTAAGACTAGTAGCTTACGAGTATCTTCTACTCTGAATGGCTAGGTTTTGCAGCCGTAAAGCAGTACAGAATGAACTTCTGCTCAATATACTTATCTTTCAACTGATAGACGGATGTTTCACCTTCACCATAAGTGACGTAAGTTGGCAAATATGAACTTTTAGAATCCATGTTGAGATTTTATCAGACACCCATTAGGGCTGGCCAGACTTCCAAGATAAGTGAAGTTGTCGACGCGTTCGATTAATTCACTCCCTATTCTTAGTTCAGGTGTTGACGCAGGCCAGTCATGAAGTAACAACTTGCATTTAGAGGGGGGTGAGAAACGCATCCCAGACGTCCTGGAATTGTTGCTCAGTGCTACCAAAAGACTTCATTTTATCAGCGTCTTCACTAAACAGGACTTTCATCTATGTATTCTAAATCAATAAATAAACATCTTGGTAGGTGATCAGTTCCTGAAAATTCAGTCGGCGAGAACGTTGTTTTCGGCAGCAGGTCTATGATGAAGTCCCGCATAGACGGAGAAAGTGGACAGCCTTACCTGACACCACTTGAGGTTGCAAAATCAGATGATAATTATTGAGGCCAGTATTCTAGACGCTATATTAGTCAAACTAATCCCTCTATGGTTATCATGGAGATTTCGATCCTTCCTTGTATATTGGGACAATCAATAATTGCGACTAGTCAGATGGGATTACGTCTAGTTCCCAGATTTTAGCTAAAATATTAGTCAACCTAATCGCTGAAACTGGAACACTATCCTTAAAGGCTTGGAGGCACTCCATCTCAACCAGCTGCTCTCCCTAGTTTCAGATTACTATAGCTTTTTGAAGATCAATCAAAGCTGGGTGGCCTATCTTAGTGCTTATTCAGGCTGTTTGAAAATAGAGGGTAGCTGAATTGCTCCTTTTTTAGGTTTTAGTGACCTGAGAGTGTGACCACAGCGCCAAAGGGACAACCGCTTGAATTCAGTCACACATGACTTTACTGATCAATTTTCGTGTTAGCTCCGTACTTGTTGGGACCTTATGACCGGGGACGGAAACCTGTGGGATAAGGCCAGGTGTGTGTTTTCAGTTTCGACCCCACCCTTTGTGGGAAGGCAGTATTGCTGTTGTGCTGTTTTTTTGAGGAATGCACCTTACTGCCGTCACACTTCTGTACAGTCAACAGCACGACTTCGTCCTCGGATCATGGATTTATTGCTTTTAGCCTTACCGTTCTTCAGTCTACCTGCTTGGCATAGTAGGACCTTGGGGAACGATTGTTCCAGTTGTGATAGCCAAATCTGACCACTACATCACGGTAGCAGCAAAGGTTGGATTCCGTAAAAGCACTCATCCCTTAATAGTACAATATGGTTTAATATTATCATTTGACGTCCATACATTTCCAAACAAAACCCATCACCCTGTAATGTTCTCTGGTAGAAACCTTATGGTACGTGATCACTTGTAAGCTTTCCGAAAGAAAAATTAGAATATTTTCCTTTTTGTCAACCTGTCCTAAATGTCCTCAAGGATTCGGACGAGTTTAATTAATACAGTGAATACGAGTAATATCTTTTCACTAAATAACGTGTGTTTACCTGTCGTTTATGTGCTGTATAAATCTCGTCAACTAAATTTGTGAGTACTCCATGTTGATTATCCTACCAATGTGATTCAGAAAAAATAAAACTCAAGACAACCATTACACCTCCATGGGTTTGTAGCGTGGAGTCGAGTCGCGGTTGACTATGAACACCGCTACAAAGAAACACGTGCCAAATGAATCAGAAGGCGAAGGTCGAACGTAACTAAATAGATCCATAAAATCCCCGAGAAGCCAAATATCAGAAGACAGTTAATGGACCAAATCGAGATATATTTGCTGGCGATCTCGTGGTATCGAAAGGATACCGAGATCGTGCCAGGATACAAGCTTGGTTACAGAACGTAACCAAATTCGCGCGAAGTCACAATCAAAGTGTAAGAATAAGAATGGAAGCACAATATAGCTGTCATTAGCACAGTCAAACAAAAGCACATTAAAACAAACACTGGTACAGTTGGTTATAATAATAATTGTTTTTATTAAACCAGTAGTGTTCTCGTGATAAATGTGAGTCACTACACAGTCTTTCTACGAAATCGTCATCAAAACGGAAATGAACGCTTGAGATGTCTAACTGTTTTATCCTGTTTTGCAGCGTTTCTTCATCTTTAAAAGATAAACTCGATAAGTAAACTGAATATTTTGAGAAGTTATAATCATAAACCATTTTCGGTTTCTAGACATTTTCTGGTATTCGAAGATAGATAGTTACTGTCATAAATCTCATCTAATATTTTAACCTAATCCCAATGTATGTATATGGTAAGCCATACCGAATAGTTCTGATCTAGAAACATTTCTTCGAATTTCTTCATCATCAGTCGCAAGTATAGAGGCTAAGACACATAAATCGAATTATCATTCCTATTTTCATGAAATATTCCATGCAAGCATCGATTGATGTTCACTACTCAGACTTCTTTCACTGATTTACTGACAACGGTATTCCAAATAGTAAAACATAAAAATGATCACACTTCTGTTTTCATTAGATAATACACTTCTGTCGGTTAATTACGTCGAAATAGTTTCTTGTTAAAATAAAATCTCGACATAGTTTTATGCGGAAAATTCTTTAATACTGTAAAATGTGGATTTTTGAAATATCTAATAAACTCAAAATAATTTTGATTATTATTGTAGTGAACGAAAACACAAATGGGGACAATGGGATGTATTTAAATACAAAATTGCAGAAAATCTTAGTAAAATCTGAGAACCATATAGTAAATACTTCATTTGCGAAATGTCAGTCAATCGTCTCAGACTTCATTGTTCCTTCGTTTCCATATCAATCATTCTCTGTTCTCGTTCTTTTTTCTTTGATCTTCTGCCTCCAGGCATTTCACTTTCGATTCATGATACATAATACTTATGTCTGTCGACATCAGAGGCACACACCATACTATTAATCAGTGATTGGAATGACTTAGGAAAAATACAAACCTAATGCTTGTACTTTATTTATTCTTTGATCCACTTGATTATTCTGTTAATCAAAGTACACTTAAATAATTGTCACTCATATGAATTACTAAATTTAGTTTGGTTTCAGAAGATTCACTAGTAGTTGTTAACTAATAGATAACATATGTTCCCTAAGATGAATAACAGTTATTTTCTTTATCTGTAAAATCGACTACTTACAACAAGATAAGCTGCACTTTTTTTACTTGAGGTTGCGAAAACAGTAATCAGCTCTCTTAAAACATCATTTTTGGTTAAGGTTTTGGTGGTTCAAGATTTAACTGAGCTGTTGATAACTTACTTACTTAGGTATGTTGACCCTCATAGGACATAAGCCTCCGACTACAGATCATCAAGCATCCTTGTCCTGCGCGTTCCGTTTCCGTTTTTAAGAAGTGATACTCATGATTTTGATGCCTCTCAATGTGTTTTGGCTTGCCTCTTTCTCTTGAGGATCCAAAATTAGGGCTTGATTTTGAATAAAGCTTGATGGGTTTTTCTGGAGTAAACAAAATGTTTTTTTTTCAGTTGCCTCTATTTCCGCCTTTAGTACTTCAGTTGGTACCCAGGCTAGTCTTACTGATATGTTATTACCGATTTGCTTTATAGCTTTGAATATAGATTTGCTAATCCCTCATCATTTATTCGTTTCCAGCAGTTTATATTACTTCATGATGAGTTCGTGCTCAGTGTTGTCCATCACGACCTTAGCGTTTAAATACTCCATTAGAATGATCATGTCTTTTTCTGTAATTTTCTCTAGGTAGGACTGAAAAATTATAAAACTGTTCTTTGCCCTTTTCGGTGCTACTATTAGTGGATCCGTTGCACTGGATGATATTCATTGAAGTTCTTCCTCTTTTTCTTTAAAGGTTGATGGATGATTCTGGAGTATTGAGTTTCCGTTCCAATAAGCACTTTCTGTACTTCTGTGGACAACGTCACTCCAACTCCTCGTCCGTTTAGGGGAAGTTTCTCCTTTGTGACTGGAATACAATATCTCTCCTGACGTTAGTATTTTCTATAGAGATTGTATCCTACGAGTTCCACTTATTACAACCAGAACCAGGTTGTATCTTCACATTCTTACAAACAGTTGAATGAACCTCCCGCTCTCTTGCATTATTCGTACATTTCATGTCTCTATGTTCACTGTTCCTCTTGTTTTCAGAGGGGGTTTCGAACTTGTGACTTACAGAAACTGCTAGCTTTCACCATGAAGGGTGTTGTGGATGCGGAGGAATAGACCAATAATTATCATGTTAAGTCCAATGGTGTCCTTGGACTTTAAATGGACATTCCCTATTGGTCGATATTTGTTCACTTGTTGAATATTGTACAAAATGTTGTTTTCTATTTTTATGGTACGATGTGGTATGCTTGATTGGTATATAAACAAAGTATGTTTGAAATATAATGATTCATAACTCAGAGGCTTGGACTTGTGTTTCTTGACTCAACTGGCTGGGACAGACAGCGAAGCAGGGCCAATCGGGGCACGAGGTCATCCTTACGTGTTCACTGTCACCGAAACGATCAATAAATACGCTGCTTATAAAACCCTGCAGTCCACACGTTACAACAAAGGGTCATAACTCTTCCATTTACTCTGGTCAGAGATTTCGTAGGATCATTTTACACTAGCTCGAGCTGGTAGCCGAATCCTAAGCCCAGTTCCCTTACCCTAGCTTGGGACCATTAGTTACCGTAGACAAGTTCCAGGAATTGGATTTTTTAAAGTTGGAAACGTTCAATAAATCAAAATCCACATTTGTAATTACTGTATGCTTCCAGAAATACGAGTTATTTGTCTCATGCTTTTGAATCAGTTTGAGTTTTACTTTTAATCGTACAGTCGCATGTTAACTAAAAATACACCTAAATTGACATGGTAATTGTTCTTAATATTGATCAGCTATTAGATCCCAAACTTGTGCTGATAAACTACTTTTTTTGTAATAATTTTTAGCGTTCTCATTAAGAATCTAAACCAATACTACTTAGCTTACCACTGCTTTGAAATAATCTCAACAAACAGCCTAGCGTATATACAAAATTTCAATAAAGTAAGCAGCTAAGATTTTGATAGATGTAATAGATTCATGCAATAACGAGATTTGATTGAGCTACAACTGAACTAGTATGAATGGTTATCAAAATAGAGTGGACAATATTATTTAATTAGTAGTCAATAAATAATACACATTTGAGATTATCCAAGTCACATACTTTTAGAAAATTAGGTAATATATTCTTTACCATAAATCTGTTTGATTAATTAATTAATTAGTCTATGAGTTCCTTTTTTAAATTATTTTTATCGGTGTATTAGTACATATTGAGAAGTGAAGGTGAATGTAATGAATGCATTCAATTAACATTTATTATTGAATACACTTTAAAACAATAAATGATTATAATAAACAATAAAATGCATTGAAAATCCTCTATTTATCTTTTAACATATTCATTTAGAAGTATTGTATTAAGAAGAGATTAACAAATTAATTGTTTTTAATTGGCATTTATTCTTTTATTTGAAAAATGAAACATTTAATAATAATAGTTTAGTTTTAAAAAAGACAATAGTTATATCTTACTAAATGTCATGACTACGTGAACAATAAATTCCTATTCATTGTTTGTTTTTTTTTCTAAAAAGAAACATACTATTCATGATATTAAGAATAATACTACTGATAGTAATAAATTCATGTTCATAAAACTACCAATTACATGGTTACATCTGAAATCTAATTGGTTCATATTTTTACTTATTTACTTTAACAGTAATTTTTGAGCATTGTCTATGCCTAATGTTCATGTAAATTAATTTTGTTTAGTGATAAAGGAAGGAAACGTTTTCAGAATATATTTTTTCTCTGGTATCATGTTATTAATATTGATTTTGATTACATCAAGTAAGTTGTTTCAGAATGTTTCAATCTTTGTTGTTGTTGTTGTTGTTGTTGAAAATCGTTCCATTCTCATTTATTATTAAATGTAAACTAGCAACTATCGAAACATGATAAACAATTTGTAGAGGTTATATCAAATAAAAAGCTAAAACATGAAAATTGTAATCCAAAGAGTATCAAGAGTTAATCTTTGACTACATTGATGATGTGATTATTTATAACTTTGTTTTATCTCTAATTTTTATTACTGTGTACAGCAATGTAAGAGATGTCCAGTGCTCACTGGTTTACAGTGTTTTTTTTCCAAGCTGAAGTCAGTCAGTGAAAAAAATGCTTTAAAATTGAATTATCCGTACTAACAATTAAACCAAACAATACACACTTTATCCCAATGAACTATTGAAGTGAATTATAAAAAACTTATATTATAAAAATTTCAAATGTTTATTATCATTGTTAGACATGTTTTGAACTTATTCTAAGATTGAAATAATTTAGAATATCTTATGTCATTTAACTTTTCTTATTTCATCTTAAGTATACGCTATCCCACTAGATTTTCCTTGTTATGATGATACATGGTTTTTTTCAAACGAAACGGGAAAATGTTATAAACCAATAATGGGAGCACAGAAATTACCGTTTTCAAATGCGTCACAAGCATGCAAAACATACTTGCAAAATATTTCAAAAGTCTCAATAAATTTAGTAAAATTATCTAATGAAAATGAAGCTGATGCATTTGTGAAGTTGTTGTCTGAAAATGCTTTTAAAGAAACAATTTGGATTGGAGCTAATCGTAGTGGTAAGATATTTTCAAATGTATCCATTTACTTTTTATTAGTTTGATTAGGATTTATAAAGTTGAAAACAATCTTAGACTAAGACAGCATGAAAATTTGATCATTCTACATAAACTATGTTTTTTCGAAACTTCTGTCCATATAATCATGACGGTTGTCAGTGTCAGTATAATCCTTCATAAATAAAGTCAGTCTGATATCTGAAAACATCAAACTGGCTTCACACAACACCGTTTACACGCAGTTCTCATATTCTGGTGATTACTTTATTCAATGAGATAATAAGATAGTTAACTTGATTGCTAACTTCTGAACTTTACTATACAAATCATTTTACCACTAATGAATACAAACTGATTGATTGGGTACAGAAACCTGAAGTGTTTTTTTCTTACAACTAATGCTATAGACTTTACACTGATTACATTGAAGAGTGTATTGTTATTTCAAATATTTGGATTTTTCTAAAATATGTATCACTGCACAGTATTTGTATTACAATCTACGTTAGTCCTCTAATAGTCACTGAAAATAAGATTTGTGAGATTACTTAACTAGTGTATAAATAAAGGATACAGTATTCCACCATTTCAGTTAAAAGGTCCAATTGGTGGACATAGCTTATTTTGATGTATTTAATAATGTGTTCATCAATCAAGTAAATCCATAATGTAAAGTTGCAAACACAAAACCCATCAAAAATTAACTAAACATTTGAAGTCTTATAAAATAATATTGGATAATGTAGGATATTATTAGGATAAACTAGTATTAACTCAGTGAATGCACTGGTCTTTAATGACTAACGACAGTATTTTCACGTTGACTTTTCGGTCAAAAGACTTGATATTAGTTGTACTAAACGTCAACTTAACAGGATTGTTTTAAACTCATATTTTAGATGCGAAGCAACCATTTATTTGGTATATGGATGGTAGTACAGCTCTTTTCGACTACACTGATTGGTCTCAAGGAACGCAACCAGGAGATTGTATTGGCTTCTCATATACAACTCAACCAATATCTGGAACCGATAAGTGGACTATAGTTAAAACGATCGATAATAAACCATGTGATATGATGCGTTCATTCATTTGTGAACATAAAGGTTTGTTAGCACATAGTGATTTATTAAAATATATTTTCAGTGTAAATATGAAAATTGAATTCTTAGCTTTAATTATTTTATTATAGGTAAATTGTCATAATACTCAGCATTAATTTGAAATCATTAAAGCTGAATATAAAGCATTTTGCATAATGTTATGTATTGCTTTTTCTTTCCCTTTAACATTATGATTTCGTAGTTTGACAGAGAAATGTTCTAAAAACCATAATTTCTGTGCTCAATTTTTTATGTACAATAATAAACAAAAGACATTTGGTAATAGTTTTAATTGCCGATTTATTTAAACTGGGGAGCTTTCAAAAACGTATATGCACTGAAATACCTTTTTGTTTAGTTTGATATATTATTGACACCGACAACCTCACACAGGGATGAAATCAACGCTTTCCGGTCTGACAGTTAGTTAGATATTATTTAACCTATAAATCGGAATGCCATAGCTGATATTTTTAAGATGATGAAGATTTGTAGCTCAAGTGGATGATTTTGGTGGAGTTTTGTTCTCCAAGCTGGATAACTTGATTGTGGGGCTTTCATCATTCTTCTGAACAACATCATCAACACGAACTGCAGGTAGCAGTGAAGTGTTCGAAAGTGTATCGACTAGAAAAATGTTGGAATCTTGGATAGAAGAATTTCTAAAGACCCCAGAATTTTTAGAAGCTTGGCATTCAGGTCAATCGGCATTCAGTAAACACACTGAAATCGACCCAATCTATCAAACAATCATAAAAATCATAGACAAATATTGGACCAACAATCAAACCAATAGGACATACAACCAAAATAAAGAAGTAAACAATGACAGGTTAAAGACCAACAATAACCAATCAAGATCAAAATCTACAGAACAAGCTGTGAGTCATATGTGAAGAAATTCGAACACTTCACTTCTACCTGTAGTTTGTGCTGATGATATTGTTCAGAAGAACGATGAAAGCCCCACGATCAAGCTATCCAGCTCAGAGAACAAAACTGCACGAAGATATTTCTAAATTTAGTCAATTGATGGTATGGTACGACTCTGATAAAAATATAATCACTGAATCATTATACTACGCTATGCCACAAATTACAGTTTACTTATGGAGTTTTAAGCAATCCACTCCGAAGATACCTGTCAATTAGTACTAGATTATTATTTGAATAAATAGTCTTGTAAAGATCAGCTGAAAGGTAATATTTATCACAAACTATCTCCTATGAAACCTCTTATTGGAGCTTTGTTTAAATTATAATCTCCCTCTGGTTCATCCAAGTCCATGACTAAAATCAAATTTATCAAAGTCCTATACACTTCTAATTGCTCAATAGATAATATCTTCCTAATATAAAACCCCCTTTTATACTTCTTTATTTTTCATCAATTCGGTTTAGTTCCACTTTGTACAAATCCGCCAGGCGGCTTTAATCAAACTACAATGATCATAAAACCATCTATCATGGCTCCAAGATCTATTGTACAAGTACAATGTGCACCTGGTACATTAAAAGATCCTATTACATCTAATAACCGATTATCCGGTTTTGATGTGGATTTAAGCTTATCAGAAAATTCATATAAATGCACAGGAAAACGATTTAATAATAATCCAAATCCTGAAGATCCTTTAAAGTTTCAACCACAACTATTCTATTCAGGCTATTTACTACCAACATGTTCATGTAAGTGTTTCATTGTAAATAAGTTAATTTAAAAAAGTCTAATTATTTACTTATTTATTTTTATATTTATGTATAAACAAAATTATCATAGATGTTATTATTTAAAAGAAATTGGTTAATTTTAAGGTAGTAGCCTTTGTTTACAAGATGAAATATTCATTGTTCAAAATAAATGGTGTATCCTTGATGTTTTTTTTAAAATTATTATTATTATTATTATTATCCGTATAGTATAAACTTCAGATTATCTCCCACCAAAAACTTTATCAGTTGGCTTAGAATAGACTTATGATAGTTGTTTGTAGGAGACTGACAAAATGCAGAATCTTCTGATCTCCTTGAGCAAAACTATCGAACGTTTTAGGGATGCGCTTCTCTTCATCTGAATGACAAATGCTGCCTCAGGATTGGTCTGCATCGACGCCTGAACTGAGATTTTTAAAAAAATAAAGTTGTTGACATCGTCGTCCGCTTCATTTAATTTAGAAGTCCTATCAGCCCTGTTAACTTGGTGTCTGATGAAGTCTTCGACATAGATTTAGAAGGGTAGGCTGACGTCTGTCAGATTATTTTGCTAGATCACGCATGCCTTCAAATTGTTATCCTTGCACTTTGAGAACAACAAGTGAAAAATACTGAAGTTAGACACAGGGTTCTAGGCAAAAATGGGAAATCAATTGGTAAGATAGTGAATATTCATTGACTAAGGTGGCTGAAAATGTACCGCATATACTCATTCCCAGCCTACCTTGATGCTCAATGATAGCTAATGATGGATTAATTCGGGAGAAAGCTGGGAGTGGCCGAACCCAAGACACGATATCAGTCTATGAAATATGTGAGTGTTGAACCGGAGCACACAGATTACCTGTCTGTGGTTCGCATGATTTTCGTAACCAATGGTTAAAGAAGTTGAACCATGTGGCTCAGAATCGATTATCTTGGTGTAGATAGTTTCATTCTTTGTCTTACATTAAATCATAAAATTCAAAATTATCTCACAATTTTTTCACTGCACAAATTCGTTTTTTATTTTCGAATCATATTATCTATGTCTAATTTTTTTGCTACTGCTGATAGTGTTACCAATTTCACTACATTGGAAATTTTCTTGACAATTTCATCTCTCTGTGTTAACATGATGTGATAACATGAATTGATAAACACATCTGCCAAGTTGCAGGTTGCAAATGACTAACTAATTGTTATCATCTGCATAACTGTTAACGCATATAATAGCCATTAAGTGATTTTCAGTATTCATTCTGCCAGTGGACTAAATACATGTACTTTATCACCAATTTCATAATTTGTTTAATTCAGTAAGCATATCATAAAAAGATATAGCCTTCAAGGTGTTACTATATAGTTTATGAATTCTCTAATTGAGTTGTAGCTTCTATTCTAACAACTTTCAAGAGTAGAATAAAATCTTAGAGAATTTAATTTCTTACATTTGTACATATCTCATGTGACATTACTCGATTCAGTTACTTTTAAACTGTACTGCTAAGTGTGTGTACTTGTACTAAATTTCATTTAGATTTGACTAACCTGTCATGGGCATAAGAATAATCGCGAAATATCTTATAAAGATTTGAAAATGAAATTAGGTAGTATTTCTTACCGTTTCTCAATTTACTAGCATCAATATTTTGTTTCAATACATCTATTTTATTCTAGTTGTATCACTGGTCCTTATTCAATAGGTCTAACTCAGTATTTACTAGACAAAATGGTATTCTCTAGAATGATTACTATTTCATTTGATTTCGTCTTCAATTAGGAATCTCTGTTCAATAATTTTTAATTTTATTATCGGAAGTTATTTCATTTTTTAATAGGATGTTTAAAATTGTAATAGCTTCCGATTTCCAATCAATAGTTACTGTAATTTTCATCTCTTTTAACTTCAAATTAGTAAGACATGAACAAGCAGTATATCACTAGCTGAAACTACTATAAATATTACATGTTAAAAATAAGAAAAACTCAACAAAATATTCATTCACTTACAGTGTAAACTTTATATCTTATCTACTACCCAAGAAAAGTTAGTGAAATGGAAAGCTGATAGGGGTTTAGTGTCAAGTGCATTTGCAGAACAACTTTTGTTATATTGAACAATCAAGTAAATATTTAGACTAAAAGAAAATTTATCATTCGAATAGATCGTCGATCTCGGTAATCTGTAAGTTATTTGTTAAATATTCCCCTTATAAGTCTCAATTACTAATCTTCTTGAGAAATCCCGACTTGATTTAGAATAATTCGATCAACTTAAGAACAAACCGGTGAACTGTTCATTAAAATTCTGATATTTAAAAGGTGACATGTTCAGTTATTTACAGTCTCCAAGATTCCCTACATTTATGATGAAAACATTTAACTGAAAGAAGTCAAATTAGAGTCCTATATCGTCGATTTGTTACTACCATTCAGAAGTTATTGATTGTCTGTCCTCTCTTTTCCCCTGTTTTTCTGGTTTACTCTTCTTCGTCTTCTCGTTCGTCTTGTTGATCTAGATTTTCATTTTTTCCATACAATGAGATAGTGAAAACAACTCACTGTTACTTCCGGTTAGAATATTTTAGCGAGTTAGTTTTCGACTGGATGGGGTCGCCAACCCCGTGCCCAACTCTCTTGCTTTATCCGGGCTTGGGACCGGCAGCAGCCCCAGAGGGGCTCCAGGCGTAGTTACCTTACGGTTGCACTCCACAGTATAACTGTCATGTTACATCCACCCAAACACTAAATTATCCTCTTTTATAATAAGATGGACAATTACATATTTTTTATTTTGGATCATACAGTGATTTTTTTTAATCAACCATCTTACAAATTTCTATCACTTCAAGAAATAAAAAAATCTCGTAAAACAAATGAAATTATTATTTGGTTTTGTTAAAATAGAACACCAGACAGAATATGCATAGTACTAATCAAATATAACAAAATTCTTGCCCTGTAGATGTGAAATGTCCACTTTTTCCAGAATTATTGGATAATATAGAAAATAAACCTCAAGTTCCAGTTGGTTCAGATAGTCTTATTTATGATTATGGACAAAATATTACATTACAATGCAGTCGAGGTTATGTGAGCTTTCAAAATCCTAATAGTACATTAGCAACAATGGTCTGTGCTCACGCTAGTACAACGTTTAATCTGGGTTTATGGGACCCGGAAAATTATCAGGCTTGTATAGGTAGGTAAACGTTAGGTTTTAGAAATATTTGTATATTCCATCTATTTGTTTTTTGGTTAAGTAAGCATAAATTTTCGATACTAAAAAACCATAGTTACGAATGAGGTTTATGTTATAGGTAAAACTAAATAAATATATAGAAATAGTCAGAAAACAGTTCGAAAGTAGAGCTAATTCAAAAAGTCACCATTGACTGCATTTTATTCACATTAGATGCTGGGATAAAGCCAGAAACTAGCTAGAAACCAGGTCTTATAATGTATACTCAGGAAAATTACAAAATTACTCACATTTTACCAGTGTATGACCACAGCTAAAGTTTTATCTTAACTAACATGAGCATATGTACACAACAATAATTTGTCAACTTAGGCTGTGTGTAAACTTTGTTACTTGTACAGTTTATTGACAGACCAACTGACTGGGATTTTAATATACACAAGATCTGAATACACTATTGGTAGTAATTAATAAAATTAGTAAAGCATAATATTACAATTCAGTTTGTACTTCAAAAATGATATCTATTTTTCACTATGAAAATGTTATGAAAATCCATCCAAGTACATTAAAACCATTAAAGGGATAATTATTTTGTTCATAATCAAATATATACATTTATCTCTAGATTGTAGGGTACACATTATGAATAAATTATACCTTGATTTATAGCTGAAAAACAACTCATTTTCAGCCATAGTGTTCAATTTAGTCAAATTTCAGCTGAATTAATATGCAATCTTTCAAGTAATATAAATTACTCAATGTTAAGGTAGGCTGCATCCAGTATTGGCTAATTGCAAATAATCGAAATAGACTTGTAAACTTAGCTTTTGAATATCTGATGGAGTTAAATGTGTCTCAAAGTTGAGATAAACTCTTTTCTCAGATGGCAGTTAAACACAAGACGTAGTTTGAGGGGCTTTATGTCAACTGTTTTCAATTCTCCATCATTATGAACAGTACAGTGGACAAACCTGATTACGTATGTTAACGACTTCATTTTAAACTAGTCAATTAAACTACTGCATTATTTAAGATCACATATTGTGATATTTGTTAATTCTTTTTTAACCATTCTCATACTTATTCCAGTCCTACATTAGTTTAATTGCAATCCGAGTAGTTTATTAGTAAAGTGCTTAAATGAAATGAATTCGAACTTTTAACGTTTGATCAATTTTTCAAGGCCTCAGAAACTTTTCGATTATCAGCACCAAGAAGCAGTAGACAATACTTTAATACTTTATCACTATAACATTCCTTAATTTAGATAACAAATAAGTTTTAAGGAAACATATTGGTGTTCTCAGATTTCTTTAGAAATGATGCTCTACCCATGAGGTGAATTAAGTAATTTGTCAAACTTTAACACTATATAAATCAACTTCATGTTATTCAGCATTTAAATTGTTTTTGTTGTGTGAGCGAGAAAGTTAATGATTGGTTGTTTGCTTAGCTAGACTAACAGATAATCTGACAGGTACTAGATAAGTTATATGTTCTCTTACCCTTATTATTACTGTGACTGTTGTTGATTTTCGATGTGAAAATATATTTAGGTTCTAGTCAGGCTAGTCATATGTTCTTGATTTGAGTTGTGTTGACGTCCTGTAGAATAGTCACTAAAAGTGTAACTAGTGTAGATATTCGTCTAAGGCAAATTAGCGCTCCATCCATGTAGACGATGAAAATCAAGCATCATAAAAGTTTTATTCTTCTATTTACTTAAATTGAGTGTGATAAGATTTCTACAGGTACTTGGAATATATTATATTTTGATTTAGTCTACTTTAAAATAAATTTCCAAAGAAGGTATTCATTTTCTAAAATAATTTACAAATTTTCGATTGAAAATAATTATAAAATGAAGTGAGTTCATCCCATTTCATACACTTGAATTTAACAACCTACATATTGATTAGGATAGATAAACAAAATGTTTTACAAATTGTGAAACAAAAAACACAACGCATCTAATTAACTATTGAAAAAATTGCTTTTATTATAAATTCTCTTCATACTTATACAAGTTCAATTAATAGTTAAATATATTAAACAAGAAAGATCATGAAGTGATAAGATATAAGTAACATGATCAAGTTGTTAGTGATTAGGGTAGACAAAATGATGAAAGATCTTTTACTATCAGAAGGGGTTTTGTGGAGATTTTAGTAATTTCAACAGTTGAGATCATGAGTCAATTGAAGCTAGACCACCATGGAAAACCTGGAAGAGCTGGATGGCCATTTCGTCCTATTGTGTGACACCTCAGCACTGCGCACCCACGACCCCGCCTCGCGGGATTCTGATACTAATCAACATATGCTCACTAGTGACTGGCTTCAAGATGTATATCCCGGAGTTCTAGTGAGAAGCAGTGACCATTGGAGTTCAACCGGGTCAGTTGTGAGATAGGAACTCACTGAGACAATGGTAGATGTGTCACTCAATTTCGTAGATTAGTTTAAGTTAGACATTAACACCGTTGGATGCTGACCGGCTCAGTGGTCTAGTGGTTAAGTGCTCACGCACGAGACCAATAGGTCCTGGGTTTGAATCCCGCGGGACGGGTCGCGGATGCGCACTGCTTGGTAGTCGCACAATAGGACGAAACGGCCGTCCAGTGCTTCCAGGTTTTCCACGGTGTTCTAGCTTCAATTGACTCATGATCTTAACTATTGAAAGAGTTTTTACATGTTACACAAAATTAACATTGTAAAATATTTCATTCCTTTGTACAAATCAGTGGGTATGTGAATGACTCAAAGTAAACGGAATATAATTAATTCACTTTACTCCACAATGTGTATTATTCTAACTCTATCAAGGTTTATCAAGTTAGTCAAATGTAGGAAAATAATTATGCAGTATTAGCGTGAACTACTCATATTCACATAAGTAGTATATAACGATAATAAGATATAGAATGTATTTCCGTAGAAGATCGAGAGAGAAAGAACGGTAACGAAGAGCAATTGGTATGGAAATGCATGAACAATGAAATCTGAGACGATGGACTGATATTTGTAAAAGGAGCAGTCATGTTTGAGACAAGTTTAATATTTTACAAATTGACCATTTACTGTATGGTTCTCAGATTTTAGTGAGATGTTCTGTAATTTAGTGTCTAATATATTCGACTGTCCCCACTCGTGTTCTTGTTCACTACATTAGCAACAATATTTGGTTGAATGTCAATTAAGATTGACAACAAATCATCTGATGTTTTATGATAGAATAATACCTCTTTTACGGTTAATATGGTTTATACTAGAGTACAGAATATCCATTGTACCTCTTTGTTTCTAGGACTATATAAATATCTGCCCTGGTTTCATGCCAAAAATATTGAAGGTCGTTGAAATGTAGTATTTAATCGTTCGCTTGAAAATCTCTGATCCATAATTTATCTTTACCATAATAATTCTTATTGAGTAGTCATTTTTGAACCAGTTTCTGATTTTAATATTATTGAACACTAACAATATCCTGTTGAAATCTGACGAGTGATATTGTAATTCGGATGAAATTAAAAATGTTAATCATCAGATGACGGTTCAGTGATCTAGAGGTTGAACTGTCACCGCGAAATCTAAAAGTCCTGGGTTCAATCCTTCTCAGAGTCGTGGATGCGTACTGCTAAACAGTTCAATATTAGGATGAAACAACTGTATAATGTTTCCTAGTTTTCATTGTTTGCTTAGGGTTAGTGAGCAATATAGAAAACGAAATTCGATAATGTTTACAAACCACTCATATCAACAGAAATCTGATACACTGAGGAGTTAAATTCCAGTGATACAAACGTTCTGATGAAAATCAACAAGCACATTGTAGTTATTTGAGAACTGATACATATTTACTATGTTTAAAGTCTCTGGTGGTTTTATGTATATTACCGTCACACTATCATACTACACGATTTGAAAAATAATTTGTAGGAGTAAACTTTCATCATTACTTAGCCACCATTTGTCAGCTGAATGACAAAAAATTCTAAATTTTATGAGGCTCCTTCGATTATTTCTGCATTCGAACTCTTAACAACTGATAACATATAATAAAATACTAAAACTTATTCAGATGATATGTGGGTAAGCACTATGATACCTTAGATTTTTCTAGTTACTTATAACTAGTGACAGGTGCTGACACCTCGAAAAACCGTCAACTACAACATTTTCAATTCAAAACAATGACTATAAATTCCGTTTAAATATTCTTCTGAATAAACATGACAGGCAAATTGATTGTTTCCCATTGTTTTTCGGATGATCTCCAGCTAGTTTGGTTTTTATTTGGTCTCTCACACTGATAAATTTGGAAGATACCTTCAAGCTCAATTAATTTTTACATCCATAAGTAGTATTTATACTACTTAGTCGGTGGATTGTTGAGAATACTTTTCATGTATTCTAATCCCTTCTTAAATAGATAATATCAAACAATTTTACTTCTTTCCCGCTCGTAAACAAACATGAATGTTAGAATGACATTTTACCTTTGAAAGATTTTAAATAGTTTTCTGAAGTTTCATTTTGTTTAAACCACTTTATGAAGTTAATATAATATCTGAAACTGAAAACTTGTTGTCATAAATGTCCCTTCCAACATAGCTGCAACTATTCAATTTTTCCCAGAATTGACTAAATTAGTAGGTTTCAAATTTAGCCTTTTAACAAGACTATCCTTGTTTCGTGAAAAGTCAAGCTGTCGATCTATAGAACAACTGCTAAATAAAATTCACCAATTTCCTACAGGTTTTACAAATAAAAAACCATTTGGTAAAACTGGATTTGCATTTTAAAAAACTTCCATAAAGAAACAACTATTCAATTTAACTAATGTAAAATTGAATGGAAAATAATGTGAGGCCTTTTAATTGTCCTCAAGTCTCTTATCGCAAAATATATATCTTTAAGTATGATATAAACGGTCATTTATAAATTCATTTGTACTGGTTATTTGAATCCTCCTATCGACTTTTAGGACCGTAATTGATCAATCTCTTTCTGACATATTTACATCCTGTGTAGGTTGCCTCTATATTGCTACTCAGTTACAAGCATTGAAAGCAGAGATGTACAACACAAGGTTTTAGTCCTGAAGTGAATAACTCTGGGAAGCAGGTACATTCAGCTGACGAGTCCCAAATGGGACGAAGTGCGCGTCCTGTATTCTACTGTTAACTCCTATAAATCTCTGCTTTCAGTGGTCATTTCTAAATTTGTAAATTCATATATTTAGCTTGAAACAGTTAGATAACAATAAATAAAGAATATTAAAGTCTAAGTATATACTGTTATATCGTTTCTAAAATATGTTAATTTGAAAGTGCTAAGTAATTATGCTAATTTTAGAATAAAAAGTTTATGCAACCTAGAGATTAGTAATACTTTTGTGATTCATTTGTGGACTTCTCTAAAGAAAGCTTCAGTTACCATTTTTCAAGTGTTGGTGAACACCTCTGTTTTATTTTTAATTGATTCATAAAATGTTTTTTTTCCCTATTCAGTTCTAACTCTCACTTGTAAAATAACTAAAATCAGTTGACGTTGCTGAATATGTTGAAATACGTTGTAAAAATGGGATTACGCTAATAAAGAAAAAAATGCAAATGAACTAGGGATGATAATGGTTTCCGAATACTTCCGAAAAATCTGTCGTAAAGCATTTCTTTAAGTAAGCTACAATGACTGCTATTGTACATAAACAAAAGCTTACGTCTTCACGCAAACCAAGAGAATACCTTTCTGGAATTAAATTTTCTAAATTAATTATCACACACTAGCGACACAGTCATTTTGGAATACCAGTAAGGATTTGTTTTATACAGTTGTTGATATTTGTGACCTAATTCTAATCAGTTTATGTTGGCTTGTTTTCATCCCAGAATCAAAAGTAAGCATTTTATCACATTTCAGACTTGTCACCTTGCTATATCTAGATAGTCTGCTCAGGACGCACATTTATCAATAAAGACTGACCAGTTTTGGTACTGAATATTAAAACGCGAGAATAAAAACTACAAAATAAATCCGTACCTGTTTCATAGGTTAGTTGTTATCTGTACTCAGCGACTGATATTTGAAGCGAAATTTACAGAGTTTCAGTCTCGGTGTGAACATCAACACAGATAAAGATAAATCTAATTGACGGGACCAATAAAGGACGAAATGCCTTTTCTGGATTTCACTGCTAGCCACTATTCACATATGCCAAATTTTTCCCTCAGGTTGATAAACTCACCAAACAAAGAAATATAAACAAAATTCCATCATCAAATATTTACATTTTTTGTAGCTGTGCGTTGTAATGAAACGGAATTGGACATCACTATTCCTAAAAATGCTAAGTTAGTTACTGCACGTAATCGTATCACGGAACAAGTCTTTGGCTTACATCAGGTTAATCAATTCTATTCATATGGAAATGTGATTTCTATCAGATGTAATCCAGGATATCTATTTAACGATCGTACTACAGAAAAACAGGTATCTTGTGAATTAGCGCCTGGTTCAAATACAATTGGAGAATATCGTGGTTATTCTGGTACAGTACTACCATTACCAACAGAATGTCAAGGTGAGTTAGATAAATTCTTGTGTTATGTCAAAGTAGTGAGAAATCACGCATTTATATTTATTTTCTTTCGAGCAACTTCACGGAAAACTACTACCCCTAAATCTAATTGTTGGTGCTTGATGTAGGGTAAATTTAATACATTACTTTTCAAATAACAAATAAACATGAAGATTATTTAAGGATGTAAATGGAATGGATGACTGATACGCATTTGCTTCATGACAAGTTATTTTATGTGAAAAACAGCAAACATTAGTCAGATACTTTCTAACTTTTGGAATTATTAGCACTGCACTTAAGATGTAATAGATGAAATAACAATTTGACAGAAGTATGAAATCTACAAAATAATAAATAGCTGGTGTATTTTATATTTGATTTGTCATTTCTATTCTTAAATAACTTGGTAATTCAACAAGGTAGGTTATTTTTTCAAATATTTCGTGCATATGATCTGCTTCATAATTTTAAACAATTTTCAAATTAACTAGAGTTATTGGCTTATATGTAGATTAAAAGTAACTGATAATAAGCACTGAATTTATTATGTTTTTTGCAAGCATGGTTATCACTCCTTTGTTTAAGTAATAATAAAGTATACCATGCTCTCTCCATATAATATACACAACAAAGATACATAAAAAATAGCATAATATGTCGCATTTAAAGAATAATTAGTATTATACAGAAAAAAGTACATCCACATCACTTAACTATTAGTAGTCACATTGTTTCTTATCTAAACCGAACCCAAACTATCGTCTTCAGCTTTACTCCCATGTAGCTTACAACTTTCATGAATCATATAGACAATCAGCAACCCAATGGTTTGTTTACACACTTGTAGTTTAGTAGTTTTAAATTAAACCAACACTCCTAATCATATACAATAATTGTCTTGAGAGATTCAAGGATGCATATATCACAACTCTTAAAAGTTCGATCAACAAAATGGATAATACACAATAACTATACGAATAAAGATTGACACAACGAGGAACATAGAAATGTCCTATCTGTAACATGATACTAAACTTTATGAACAATGGGAAACTATGTGACTTTAAAGATCAGGACAATAAAATAGATCTTCCCGAAAGCAACACGACGTTGGTAAAAGATTCAAAGGACGTCTACAGCCGGATCCCAACTAGCTTCTTTAATAGTATAAAAAAATATACAACACAATTACTTTGAAGACACTTGTAATCAACGTTCTGTAACTTTGTATCCTCTATTGATAGACAGAAACAGTTCTTCTCATTGAACTGTTTAGGGAGATGAATTTTCTAACCATTGAGAAGAAAAGTGCATTTGGGAAATACTCGAACAGTAGCAAAATACAGGCAGGTGCTTTAGAAAGAACGCTAGTTATCTACACATCCATACTAGTTGTAGCTGGTTTTAACACGACTTATTTGAATTGCAGAGATATGACGCCATTTAGCAGTACACGAGAACATACTAGTTGTATTGGCCAAAAATATTTTGTAATCCATAATAATTTCCAGCATATCATTCCTAGTATCCACTCTATGGTTAAGGACTTCTCACTGACAACTAAGAACACTTCCTCAATTCTTTCGATAGCATTTTAAGGTCTGAAAATTCGTTGTTTCTTTTTTCCCTTACTACTTGATTCTAGCTTATACTTTAGGTGCACATGAACGAATATATATAGTGATTCGGTCAATCAATATTGTTTTAGCTCTATTAGTTAACTAAACTCAGACATCAACAAGAGTGAGTACTTATCCCATGGGCTTTTTAAATAAATGAAACAGTTGAAAATATTATTTTTAATTATTATGAACGGTTATAAAGTATACGCATTATTCACAGCGTTAAGGATAAAAATTTCGGAAGGTAATTATTTAGCAACTTCAGATTTCAACTAAGTCAAAACTTCCAAAAGATAAGAAGCTAAGTGAAAAGAAATTAAGTTAGGAACATGTACAAATCGCATTCAACATAATTAAAGATGAGAACAGCAAAATGCAATGAAATTACTTTTCGCTTAGTAATACAGTCTGCGTTTATTAGCTAAAATATGTAACTGTTTCATTTAATTTTTGTTTAAATTGCCAACACTTTTGTAAGTCTAAACCACACCAGATGGCTTCATAAATGATTATCACTGGTCCTTTGACTGAAAGTTTGATTCTAAGAGGTAGTGAGGCAACGTCAAAAGATGGATCACTATAGTACCAAACGAATAAAGTGGGTTTCTGTTCAAGTTTATTCATTTCCCTTTTGTGATGCTAACGTATTCACCTCTTCGGCTAAAAAAAAAGCAGAAGTTTGCTTCTTTTCTATCAAAGTTGTGTTAACATGTCATTTACGTGAACTCACTAATCATGAATTCTCAAAACCGTTCAACATGCTTACATATGATAATTTTGCAACATGTACATGCATATAATGTGTATCCATTAGTTTCCTAATGATGATCCTAGTGAAATAAAGTGAAGATTATATTGGTTTCTATTGACTAACTAACCCCCATTGTACTTTATTTATTTTTCTAGATACTAACATCGAGAGTCTGATTTTTAAAATTATAAGTTCGTTTTTTAAATTTTAGAGGCCACTTGTTTATATGAACAAGCCGTAATACAACCGGATTATAATATGGAACCATATTTTATTGTCATGAAAAGTAACATAGACGTGATGAATTTGACGAAACACAGTGGAGTTCCATATCCACGTGGAACAGTGATTCGATACTTTTGCAAAGACGGTTACGAAAGTATTCATCAAAATTCCGAATTAAATATCACATGCGGTAATTACGGCCAGTGGACTCCACAACTAATTGGTTGTATTGGTAATCAAACAATATTTGGTTGTTTTCCTTTTACAATTTTCCTCTGTAGATCCAATAGGCTTTTGCATTAATAATTAACAGTACATTTGTATTTTTCCAAACAAATGGAAATTTGAGTGATTCACTGTTTACCAGTAATAGTATATTTCACTGACTACTAATCATACAACGTTTCTTGCAGTCGATAATTAGTTCGAGAGGTATACACTAAGAAAGTGTAGTTATCAGTAATAAGCCACAATTTTATTCCAGTTTATGGAACAAAGACCATATAAAATACAGCGAGAAGTAAGCTAACCTTAGGTATTCTATTTTATCCATAACTCGTTTTCATCGAACAACTTTATACAGGAAAACTCTGTAACCTTTCTAAACATATTGATGACTTTATTGCCGTTCACTGACTCAACACTTATTTGCTTTATCGATATTTGATGATAAAATAGCCTGTCAAGTCCAAGTGTTTACCTGTGATAAGAATGTATTAATTAGAAAAGCAATAATTCATCAGTTCGCGACTTCTTTTCGCAGTTAGTATTCATTTGTGTTACAGTACTTAATACTTAATAACTATTAGAGTAATTAAAACTATTCTTTGAATGTTCAGCACTTTAAAGTGAATACATCTCATAAACGACAAATAAGATTACATATGTATTGGGACTTCTTTTTAGAGAAATCACCATACATACAACAAGAATACAAAGCAATTTATAAATATGAGCAAAAGGGTACAAAACCTGACAGTCATGTCAGTGGTGTGCGAATGTAAAAGGGAAGTAAATGAGAGACAAATCGTACGAAGGAAAACAACCATAATAAATAGATGTTTTAGGAATGATATATACAAAAAAAGAGTCCAACTTAAAAACGAAAAAGTAAAAAATATATTTCAGGAATAACTAGAGCAGCAGTTGGTCAACCGTGAAAGTGATATCCACCCTGAGGTAGCTTAGCATGATATGAAAAAAGCTGGGGAAACAGCAGTGGTATCTGCAGGTAACTTGAACCAAAAGGTTGAAAAAAAAAGAATGGATCCTAATGGCGTTTACGGTACTGGTTTATGCTCGGAAACTTGTCACTCCTGGCTCAGAACACTATGTGGAACGGAGGAAGCTTAAAAGTGGGCTGACAAAAAGCATATGTAATGGTCGTGAGTAGCAAAAACAGTAGAAATGATAGAAAATGCAGCAGTCAAAGATAACAGGAGACAACTGTTCAGACTTCTGGAAGAAACGGACATTAACAATACGGTTGTTAGTGAATCTATCTCGGAAAAGGATGGGACTATTACTCACTTCCAATCCATGGGATTAAATCGAAGGGCAGAATACTTTAGGGAGCAGTTCAACTGGCCTTCAACCACACTGCGGTTACCCACTATCTTCAGTCAACCTGAATGGTGAATTGATGCAAGCCCTTCAAATCTTAGTGAGGTTGTGAAGACTACAAGCAATGTAAATGGAGGGAGATCAGGAGGGTCTGATGAACCAAATCTCGGGATTTTCAGGGATGATGGTCCAGTGTTAGCAGCTAAATTGACTGAGATCTTAGCTGAAACCTGAGAACCGAGTATAATCCTGTCTGAATAGTCTCGATCACTGATCATTCCAGTTCACAGGAGAGGGCAAAAACTCTCGTGATAATCACAGAGGATTCAGTTTGACCAGTGTAGTCACTAAAGTATTAGCTTCAATATTAATCCGATGTCTTACTTGAGCTCGTAAAAAGCAGACCTGAAAATAGATAGCCTGTTACGAGATTTAATGACCAAACTACAATGGTCAATCATTTCTACGGTTAGTTACTGTTATTTCAATCATCCACTTTATTAATCTAATAAAACAGTTTTTTCTGAAATCCACTTTTTATAGCAAGAATTGAGAAAGTTCCTGTGAGTCTTACTGGACGAATTTATACTGAACCAAAAGAAGCTGAATCTGCAGCAAAATTATCCTCAATTATGTTCATTATGGTTTTTATATTTCTGGGGCTAATTTTATTGCTAGATTTAGCCACTATTGGTAGAGATTTCAAACAAATACGGAAAAATATTAAATTGCAAAGAAGAAGATTGAAACACTCAGGAAATAAAAGCAAAGTTGGTTGAAAAAAGTATTTAGTGAACCATCTTATTACGGTCAATAATTGTTTGTTTTTTGGCTTAATCAGAGATAAAATATGTTAAATATTATCACCATTGTGAAATTACTGTTAGTAAATTTTAAACATTTGTCCTTTATCAGTTTTTATTTCAACATTTTCACTGATAGATAATTTATTGATGTTATTTAGGCTTCTCAAAAAACTCCTTCGTTAATCAGTCATTTATAAACAACATAAGATCTAGACCAAATATCCATAGACCTAATCTGTGAAGTTTTATACCAGTACAAGAAGACAAAACCAATAGGAAAAAATCTAATAAGCCCAAAAGTTAGTATCACTGTTCGTGAAAATAGGATAAAAAGCACGGTTAAAAAAAAGAATGCGTGAAAACGGTCGCTTAAGTCAAAATCTGAAGTGAGAAAGAAAATTAATAGACATGCGTTACTGCGATTGATATTGAACCACGTCATCCAAGGTCTCCAACCGTAAATAACGACTAGCTAGCAGACCCCAAAATAATAGGTTGGATCTTTGATTACGCTTCACTTGGTTAGTTTGTAACTTCCACTGACCAATAATACAAGCTAATTTTTGTTTATAGTATATCCTGTGGTAAATGTTACGTGAAAGCCAAAATTAACACTGTAAAGAGAATATTATTTCGATATTTTGTATCTCTGTTACAAACGGTTTGATCTGTTAACATGAAATATGTAAATAAGTTTAGTTTACAATCTTATTTCAGTGTCTTTAATTTAGAGAACAAAAAGTCCCAACTCCATGTTTCATCAATCTGTGACAATTAAAAAGATTTTTAAATCGTTCAAATAATTATACTCTTACTTCTTGCAGTTCAGATTCAGAGAATAAATGTTTCGTCAAAACCCTCAAGTTAATATCACCGTCCTAAAAAAAGATGGATTATGATAAAAAATATTTTAAAGAGTTCACTATCTTCACTTTAAAAATGCTATCTTACCAATAACTGAAGAGTGCCATGATTGAGTAGATCTTGAGTAAGTTCACAGTACGCTGGAATTTTGTTTATGACCACACTAAAGCAAACGAAACCACAGAAATGGGTCAGATAAGTTTCATGAATTCACCAAATATGAGGTAATACATGAAAAATGTCTAAGTCCAGCTATGTACATACATTAAAAAAGCTACATTTCCTCATTCTATTTGAAAAGACACTTTCTTGCCCGTTAACTGAAGTGAAATGCTTAGAGGTTTTTTTTATCCTACTTTTACCCCTTTCAACAATGAAAACTCAAAATCAAGTCTTTAGTTTAAATCCAATCTACTTAGTTAACCCTGCTATACGACATTACCGGTTACCGTGTATCCATCCGAGTGTATATACATTAGTACATAAAGGCCTGTTTTCAAACAATTCTGCTATGGTGGCCAAGGCCTAGTGGTGTAAAAATTGAAATAGATCCATGAACTAATGTACTACGCGACCAGTAAATGTGTTCTACAAGCTCAGAAGATCTACTTTACCGATAAAGATGAGCTTGAATAGGAATAAAATTTAAGGCCCAACGATCCGTGTCGTTTATAAACACTGTTTGTTTTAAATATTTTATAATCTTTTCTGTTTAATATATTAGCTCAACCTAGCCTTATACATTTTAACATATGTAACAATAGAAGTGTATAATATTAAATATATATTGCACGATGTTCCTCAGGTTCAAGAATTTAGATATCCTCTCAGCTATTATAACTAAAATTTATATCCATTGCAGTAGATAGAAGCAAAGAGACGATGAACTTCACTAGTTTTGCCGACCCATAAATCGATCAATCAACAGTAACAAAGAAGTAGATTACATTTGATTCAAAATTAACTCCAAAAACAATGGCTCAAATCATTAAATAGAAGCCAGTGGAAAGCATATGTTGTGTTCATTGACAGATAAACATGTATCTATTAACCCGAAACAACTCACTGCAAATCCATTTTAGTGTATGTTTCGGTCATGAGATTATATACAACCTCATGTACCTAAAAACCAGCTGGATGAATGACAAATATGCTGGGAGAGGTTTTTATGTTAGAATCGGTTAAGATTTGATACTGCGGTCCCACCACCAACTTTCTGGTTATTTCTGAACTTTAGTAGTATAGTTAATTCTCAAAACTAATCAAGCTTTTAAAAGCTAAATTCTTGGTTAAAATATTCAATGAAGAATTAATAAGAATCGTTGCCATGTTTCTCTATTAGACATGATTATTTAAAGACTAAAAACATATTTTGTATTATTAAACTTCGGCTAGAGAAAAATAAACTGCATCCATCTTATTACTGTTTCGTCATATTAACTGATAAGCCTGTCAAACCTTTTACCGAGCTGTTTAAAAATACCAAAAATGGTTCTAATATTAAGGGAGTTTGAGCATATTGTTGTATGGTACAGACAAAGGAATTAATGAGTCCACTAAGCGCTTGTACAAAACCCATTGCGTAAATTTGATTAGCAAGTTGACCAATTCTCATATCTAAGGGAACTTTGATATAAGGTTCTTCCTAATTAATCAGTGAACCCTGGGTCATCTTGCGGCGCCAAAGTGCATTGGATTTCTATCTTATATTATGTAAGCGTGTTGCCACTTTGTTTGTAAACTTAATCTAATAGCGTGATAGTTTAGTATAATTCTTAATAGCGTAGATCCACCTTACAAGTTAACATAACATGGATTGATCAGTGGATGGCATAACAGACCTTAGAACTCATAATGGAGAACACATTTGAGTACAACACTGGACTACCTCAAATTTTCATCCGATAAGATCCCTGATTCATTTACACAAAAATCCAATACAATATGACGTGTATGAAATGTTGCTACTTAGTTCATGGTCGAATTTTTTATGAACATTAACTAGAATAATCTCATCTTTTTACCCCGTTTTATTTCTGAATTGTCACTCGTCATCTTGTCCCGCAACCTTGATGTCAATACTTCTACCCTACCCGCCTTCTACAGATAGCTATTTTAAGCCAATCACAAAATCCCCTACCAAATCTATTTACGAAACCTATTCATAACGCCCACCAAGCAATCATCTACATTAACATATACAAGTAGCAAGTGGCATCGACTGCTTTGTAAACTTATTCAAATTGGAAGCTGAAGTAATGGAAAATTATCCGTTAGACAATCAAAAGAAGCCCATCAAGCATAATATTTATATGAAGTAAGCTTGGATATATAGGAAGAAAAGTACAAAAAGTTGGTGATGAGGACCGATACTCGATCTAATAAATTTCTTTTCAGTCAATTCAGATCTTAACAACAAGGCATTAGAGCTTAACAAATGAGCAAGTGAACTCCCCAAAATATACACAAAAAGTACTTTTGTACATCAGTAATCGACGACAAACACTGTTCTTATACTATTTTGATGACTGAATTTTTTATGACCATGTGAAGATCACACAGAATATGGAAAAATCTACCTACAAAAAAATCTCGAAAGGGATGGGAATAAATAAGTTAGTGTTAAAAATAAAGGCTGGTGCAGACTCGTTTAAACTTTCATGAGTCAAAATATCAAAAGATTCTAGTCCTAAAAGATACATTACAAATTAAATTTTAACTTTCATAATTTCATTAATATTTAATAACACATACAAGAAACTGATAAGGCAATTGACAGAAAATTCATGTACCTCGGTGCGACCGCACCCTGAAATGCGGTAGACTGGTCCTCAACACTACTTAAATCAGGAACAATCGGTATCTCTGTTTATTCGTAAACACATAAATAGAAGATTACCGAGTTCTTCATCAGATTCTAAAAGATATTTTCCAGATTGTATTCTTCATAAAGTTAAAGAATAATTTTACCTTCCCTACGTAAAGCTTTGCAAAAATCTAGTGTATCTTCATCAGCTCTGTGAAAGTGTTTGTTGAGATATCTGTACAGTACATACCTTCTGGAAAAAAATTATGAGTAAATACCATCACTCTAAAATGTATAGATACTTTCCAAAAAATACGCTGTGCGAAATTTCACCCTCGTTCCAACCGCCTATTTTACATTCCGGAAGGTTAGTGGTCTTCTTATTCACATGAATCACGAAAAAATCTACCTTTATATCACTAGCTTTATGTAGATCAAACTCATTAGAAATTGGATCATCTTTATCTTTAACCGTTTTTTTAGCTCTTCTACCTTTTTTGGCAAACTATCAAAAATTGTGTAAATATAAAAAAGAACGGGCACTTTTGCCGACCCACTATTCACGTCGAAAACATCCGCCATTACTCTGTACATCAAGTCATGACAACAGAAATATCAAATTCAATAAACATAAATTTGAGACAAAAAGCAAATTACCTGTATCGGTATCCTTATCAGTAAAATTTACGAATTTCTAAACAGTAGAAATAATCTGCAGAAATCGACCAATCACATAGATATAAGCGCGTGCTTTAAAAAGGCGAGGATTCCATACTGGTTGTAAATTAAATTTGTTTTTGAGTATATAATGAAAGCATACTTAATCGGCTTTAGCTCGAATTACTTTGGTTAACGTTTTGCGTTTCCTTTAAGTTCGTTCTGTGGTATTCATGTTTTAGATTATTGCAAAATCTGTGATCATCCTGTGTATTTTATCAATTTTTCCTTCAAAATCCCACCAACATAGCCGATTCTACTCGGAATTTTGACCATCGAGAGATTTTCTATTTTCGTCGAAATCAGTCTATTGTGATTTGTCCCAAAATTCATTCTATGGTATGTGTACCTGTTTGAATCCCACTACTTAAAAAAAATACTCGAAGCCAAACTTTATATGTTCTGTTGTCCGAGTAAGACGTTGGTGATGCAAGGTGTAAACAGTCTTTTAGCGTTGTTGAGCAAGGAATTTGAGGAGGGATGCACTGATAACATAAGTACTGATAGCGAAAATTAAGTCAGCTTACTAAGTGCCGTTGCGTGATGTTATACCTAACAATGCATACACGACTCGTAGTTCGCATATTCCTATCCTACCAGATTAGTCGCTTTTTGATGACATGCAGTAGAAGAACGCCCTACTAGCATTTGCGATGTTGTTGTAATAGATGTGAGGATAGTGACATCTGTCTCATCGGCGGCCTGCTTAAATATCTGGGCTACCTGTTTCTGCTATCTAATTATTTCAACAAATTATCTGTTTTTTCATTTCTTTTAACGTCTTATTATGTCCATCAATCGCATAACATATACAGGCGCTTTTATGAAAAGCCTACGACCCTTCGCTGTACGAGTTGCAAAAAAGTACTACAAACGATATCGCGGTGGTTGGCAATATGCGTTAAAGAGAATGAACATTAATCGCATGTCGATTCCCGAGCTGCTAAATTCCAACTGCCAGTCACTAATCAACAGAGTGGACTATCTTCAATTCCTACTAAGTCAAGATATTTATCGTAATTGTGGTGTCATCACAATCCAAGAATCATGGTCAAATGAGTTACAGGACGACTGTCTAGTATCACTACGTGATTTTATAATATATCGTCAGGATCGATCAAACAACAAGAAGAGGTGTGGCGGCAGTGTAGCTACGTTTGCAAAACATGAACTGGTGTCGATCTTCGTTTGCGTGTTTCAATTTTTCAAATGACTTTATCGACTGTCTAACTCTAAGATGTCATCCAAAACATCTGAATAAATACAAATATGTTTATGTTACCAATATCTACGTGACTTCAGACTGCACATCATCTACGCTATCTGTTTTCGCCGGTGAATTCACTGAGTTCGCTGTTACTGCCTTCACTGATTCACTTTCAGTTGTATGTGGTGATTTCAGTTCATGTGACTGTAGCTTCCTTACGTCGCTAAGTCACCAAAATGTAGTAGATTTTCCTACCCGTTTGGATGCTCATTTAGACTTCGTTTTCATTAATGATGTGGGTATATATGTGACTCGTTAACGTGCTCCATTGTCTGGCTCTGATCACTGTATAATTCGAGTTCTACCTAAAGTATATGAAAAGCATGGAACGAGTACACTCTTACATCAAACGAAGGAAGTCAAATATAGGAATTACTTAGAAGAAAATATCCGAAATCTGCAAAACATGTTTCATACGACTAACTGGTAATTATTTACAGATGACTCACTGCAAATCACTACTGACGTTATCACTTGTTACCTTAAATTTTGTCTTGATATTTGTTGTCCCACTGAAACCATTTTTGTAAGTTTTGATCGACTTACATCTTCACAGCTAAAACGACGACGAGGGGTGAAAGAAAGAATGTCCAAGAAGAACAACTCTAATGAAGTTTGTGAGCTAAATGGTCTGATAAACCTAGAGATTAGACGTCTCAACTCCATGTTTACTGAAAAACTATTGTATTGCGAAAACTCTTCAAGTATTTGGAAACTCTTTAAAGAACCTGCAGGTGACAGACAGATTAGGAGCGGTAACCAGTTGAATATTTGTGACTTAAGTATTTTTACCCCAGTCGTCAGATGTAATGCTCCCTTTATCCACAGGTTTAAATAATAACTGTGTTCCTAGTTTCACTGAGACTGATATCTGAAGATGTCTTTAGTTAACTTATTAATCCCGATATTAAGGACTTGATGGTATCCCGAACCTCTTTTCTAAGAAATGTGCTGACGTCCAATGTTAACCTTTCACGACTATCTTCAACAGATCGTTCTCATCTAATCTCATACTGGAAATGGGGAGAATGATGAAGATAATCCCTGTATCCAAGAAAGTATCTGGTGATAAGAATGTGAAATTTAGATCTATTGCAATAGCTTCACCCTTCCTCAAAACAATGGAAAAATTATTGGTACTTCCACTTCAGCCTGCGATAAAAGAGCATATTGGTCCGTATCAGTTCGCTTACAGATGCAAAAGAAGCACCTTAGATGCTGTCACTGTTCTGCATCACAATATACTGCTCAAATTAGAAAAGGGTAAGAAGTGTGTTCGATACGCTTTTCTGGTCTATACTTCAGCTTTTGATTCTGTACCAAGACAATGTTTAATTAACAAGTTAATCAGCGTCAACACTGACAGCTGAATAACCTACTAGCTATGTTCCTACCTCTCTGGAAGGGAACAGTGCACTTTATTTGGAGAAAAGTGTTCAGAGTCTCTACTGTCTCATGAAGGTGTATCACAAGGAGCTGTTCTTTCACCTCTTCTTTCCTCTTTTTTTCTGCATGATCTGCCATCATACACAGAAAACACTTTTGATTGTTGGTCTGTTGGTAATGGTCCCATACTTAATCCGTCTAAATGTCAAGATGTTAAATTTAGCATGAGACATAAACGGCATCCAAGCACCGTTTTAAGAAACCATAATGCTTGTACCATTGGAGACTCTTTGATAAATACAGTGTCGGAGGTCAATTATCTTAGTGTTACCTTTTCCTCTGATCTCTCTTGGTCTTCTCACGTTTTATTGTTATCGGAGAAGGTTTTGCGTCTGACTTACTACATAAAGAGACTGCATACTCTTGGGATTACTCGTCATTTACTCTCACAATCTGTCAATTCTTGCATATTACCTATTTTTCTTTACCGTTCTCCATTATTCTTTCCCGTGCTTTTGAGAAAAGACTTTGCTGTATTGTGGAGAGTGCTGAAGGCAGTTAGCAAGGTGTGTGGTGAATCCTTCGAGATCATAAATAATATGGTTGTGGATAAACATCTAAAGTCGTGCAGACTCCCGGCAGGCGTTAACCATCCCCATCACTCTTATCTTTCTTCTTGTACATGTTCTGGTAGAACGAGACGTAATTACATTAAAATCCATGCACGCAAGCAAAAGTATAAAAGTTCTGTAATACTTTACTTAGCAAATATGCTGTTTGACGAACAGATTGTTGGAGTTGACCAAGTCAATAACCTGTATTCTTAACATATCTTTAATTTGAAAAATTATAGTTTTTCGGTTTTTTAACTTTTTTCCTTTTTTTGTCCTTGTTTTTGATTTATTGCCTAAGTAAGTTGTTGAAATACCCTGTGATGATAATTCTATATTGTACCAAAAAATATTTTCTGAATAAAGCTGAAGATGACACAGGTATTCAGTGTTTGACAACGCTTTTACCAGTAACACCTTCTAATATATTTCGTTCCCACCCAGAGAAATCAAAAGACAGAGTCGAGAAAATCGGAAGAGTGTATTTGGCGATAACCAATATATCGGAATTCTCTGATCTAATCTGGCTAGCGATTGCGGTCGGTGTTGAGAACGGTGTTACCACACGTGATCTGGTGCGGATGCATGACCGAGCGCTTTCAGCTAGATGAGTCCACTAAAACATATGGTCAGCATCCAATGTCGAAAACTTAGAGCTGTTTATTTTGGGGATTTATTTACCGCTACAAAGCCATTAATAAAAAATCGAAGGTAAGCAATGTAAGAACCATAAGGAAGTACAAATTAGTAAACTAAATAAAACCTGTCTTATTGAGATTTGTCTGGAGTCGTAAATAAATCCTTAGGAGAAATAGTTTCGTAAATCTTAAACACTAATGTTAACATCATCAGATTTCACTGGACACACCCTATCTGAAGGCGCCGAACATGCGTCCTCAAAAGGCCACGATTTGTTACATTGTTTTGCGCATACCTATCAACAACTAGTCAACTTCGATCAAAATCATCTCAACACATAATCCTCTTCCAAATTTGGCTTCAAACTCTCTAGTTTTTTCGATTTCTGATTTGAGTGGACTGGACTGTAAATTATGAAGGTTTTTGTACACAGACAACGGCGCAAGTGCCGTAAGACTGTAGGCCAAACGCATTTAAGATCAAATGTAGTGCCTTAAAGGATGGACGAAATGCTACATAGCACAATTAGTTTTAAAAGTTTTCAAATACTTTTACAATATTTTCTATCACGTTACAATGAGTCACTAACTTGTCGTTCTACAGCAGCTCCTTTCAGTATACTGAATAAAATTTTAGTCTTTTACGAAGGTTTTTCTATTCAGAGTAAATACAAATGTTGTACTCCTTTGTCCTCATTCTTTTTGACTGTGTTGAATATTGAAGGAACGCGCGTCATGCGGTTGGTGCATTTCTAGGTAGTTTACCGTTATTAAATTGTGTTTAGTATGTGGACTAATGGTGTTTTATGAGTGGACACTACTGTTTTTTGTGTAAAAATGTTTGAAATACTTTTAGTCACTGGAAACTCTTGGTTTTGTCTCTGCTATGTTTCTAAAAATCTGTGGTTTCACGTAGATTAGCATGAGTTGTTTACAGCTCGAATGATTACTAGGTCTCACCAAAAGCCCATATTGTGAGTGGACAAGCAGCTTAGCTTCGTAATTTATTAGGAGGATGTCAATTTCACTTTTAAGCGGGTAAGTTTTCATTAATCGTAATTTCAATTTGATATCCTGAATAAACTATGTAACGTTGATCGGTCCCTTATTTGAATGGAATCCTTTTGAGTAATGACTCTAGTGCTGCGAAGAATTCTAGCTTTGAGGCGTCGCTTGTATTGTAGTTTAATCCTTTTTGGAGTAGGTGTTCTTCTGCATAGAAAGGACATTGTCATAATACCAGCGGACAACGGACGCACCACAGTAGTCATGGAATAACAAAACAAGACCAATGGAGAATTAAATCCAATGGACCAGTACTCCCTCGATTCTACGGCAGACCCAAAATACACAAACCAAACATTCCACTACGTCCAATTGTAGCACTCCTCGGAACGCCAACGTACAATCTGTCAAAAGCAATTTCACGAATACTGAGACATTTAGTAGATTCAGTCAACCACTCCATCAAATCCCTCACACAATTCCTGGACCAAATTAAGGACATTCAAATCAACAACGACGAACTCATGATATCCTTCGACATAACAGCACTATTCACCTCAATTGAACCAAATTTAGCAAAAGAAACTATATCCCTGCTGCTCAACAACGACACAAATCTCACTAAATACACAAAGCTTCAAATTCAAAGTCTACTGGAACTCATCGATTTATGCCTAACAACATGTTTTCAGTTAAACAACAAAATCTACGAACAAACGAAAGGCACACCAATGGGATCACCAATATCAGGACTGATCGCAGAGGCGGTGATGCAAAGACTAGAAGCCGCGATACTACCAGTGATCAAGCCAAAAATTTGGATTCGCTATGTAGACGACACTTTCGTCATCGTCAACAAACTGATCAACAACGTTTTCGATGACATCAAGTTCACGATGGAACAGGAGTCAAACAATAAACTATCATTCTTCGATATATTGATCACTAGAATCGACACAGGAAAACTGGAAACTCAAGTATATAGGAAATCGACCCATACAGATCAAATCCTCAACTAAAATAGCAAAGACCCAAGAGCTCACAAAATCAACTGCGTACACACTTTGTTCAAGAGGTCGAGGACACACTGGCACACTGGCAGCACGAAAAAATGAAGAGAAATACTTGAAGGACGTATTTCAAAAGAACGGCTACCCAGTCAACCTCATCAAAAAATACCAACCGCACGCAGCATCCGAACCCAAGTCAAGCAGAGAAATCAACAAAAGGATCACCCTACCATACATACAAGGAATATCAGAAACCGCAACGAAACTGCTGAAAACCTTCGGGATAGGTGTGGCACACAAACCGACAAAATCACTACAATCAATCCTATGCAAACCAAAGGATGAAATAACAAAGGAAAACAAATCAAACATCACCTACAAAATAAATTGTGCCAACTGCGAAAAACACTACATCGGACAAAGCAGACGCCCCCTTCACCTTCGCCTACACGAACATCAATTAGCAGTCAAACGCCATGATATCTCCTCACTTATATCAATACACGTGGACAACTGCGGACACTCATTCGATTGGAAAAATGTGGAAATCTTAGACAGAGGAAACTCCAAAAACACCAGAGAATTTTTAGAAGCCTGGCACTTAGGTCAATCAGCAATCAACAAGCATATTGAAATCAATCCAGTTTACCAACCAATCAGGAAAATCATGCACAAATATAGGAACAAAAATCAAACCAATGGGAGACACAACCAAAACAAAGAAGTAAACAATGACAAATTTAAGGTCAATAAGAACCAATCAACATCGAGGTGCACAGAACAAGCTGTGAAACACATATATGGAGAAATTCGGACACTTTACTTCTATCTGAAGTTTGTGCTGATTATGTCATTCAGAAGAACGATGAAAGCTTCACGACAGAACCATCCAGCTCAGAGAACGAAACTCCACCAAAATCATCCACCTGAACTATAAATCTCCACTGTTCCTGTAGGTTCTACCATGCCAGTCAGGTCGATTGGAGAACGGTAAGACTAAAAGCAGCAACTCAAGGTCTGAGGGCGAAGTCGTACCGCTGACTGTAGAGGGGTGTGACAGCAGTAAGGTGTTTCCCTCGGACAACCAGCATCTGCAGCGATGCTGCCTTCTCACAAGGAAGGAAGGGGTTAGAAAAGGTCAACCCTAAAAATGTCACACCTCGCCTTATCCCACGGATTTCCGTCTCCGGCGGTAAGGCCCTTTGAAGAACGGTGCTAACACGTCAAAAACCTCCCACAAAAAGGCCGATTGCGACCGGCCTCAAGCAGTTGTCCCTTGGGCACTGTGGTCACGCTCTTAGGTCTCTAAGACCACCTTTAATTTAATTTCCTTTTCAGGTACCTCGATAGGACGTTTTCCACGGTTTGGTCATTCGGGAAGTGATAACTGCCCTCACACCTCTAACTGCACTCAAGACCACTGTATCCATAATCAACCCTGCCTACAGCCCGTTCTGTTGTGTTCAGTTTCCGGGTGTTACCCCTAATTTTGTGTAAATATTATTAGGGCCTTTATATTAAAGAAGTGTCTGACACTTCCAACCTAATATTTCTAGTCACTGTTATTCAGTGCATTAAAATACAGTTACATATTGCGTTTCTTAGTATCATATTGTTCGAAAATTTGTATGCATGCAAATTATGCGGTTTTTTGGGTTACCCGCTGTCAGTCTTAGGTTTTGTATGTCTACTAGCTTATGTAACAAATAATTTGCAATCCTAACGTAAAACGTCCTTTATTGACCTCGATGTAATTCTCAATGCAGTAAACAAGTTCGTGGTCTTGTACCTGGGTTTCAGCCACGCGTCTATAAAGAGCAGTAATACCATCTGAATATATCTACACTAAGTTGTGGGGGTGGTGGTCAAGAACCCAGCTGCTGAGAGTTCGTTGTCTTAAGGATAATTGATTCGAAATCGGTATTTATTGATAGTTTCCAGAATTCAAGCCAGTCAAGACTTAAAATCATTTAGACGAGATTACTTTCTACATAGGCGAGATGTAAGTTTGAAAGAAGTGTAAACACAAAATAGATGGATAATGATGCGTAAAATAAAGTTGTTTGTAATTAGGTTCTTACATGCATCGTTTGTACAAATAACACATTTTCTTCACTAATAATCATATTTGTTTGGATTAGAATAGTGCTCCAGCGCCCAAACCGGGGAATGTGATTATCTTGGGGGGCCAATTTCCTAGCCTTTGACTGGAGTCTAATCCACAATGCACTGGAGCAACGTCACTAGGTGTTTCATGATACCTGATGAACAGGTCGGGTTCATACGTCATCCGATCTCTCAGGATCCTATATTCTTCGTGCACCTAATGTTTGAAAGCCGACCTTTTCAGCTCCCCTACGTGGATCTTCAGCATCCACTAACCCGATTTAAGCGCCAGGCATTCGCCTTTCGTTCACTTCCTTCTGTATACAATACCCGTCTGCGAGATGAGGGTAAGACCGCCCTGGCGGTGTCTATATTTGGGTGACTACATGAAACCATATCTAGAGGGAAAACAGAATCTTCCCTCCCTAAGCTGTACCACGTCTTCCGAGGCATATAAATCTCTATACAATATCGTGGTTTAGCCTCCCTGTCACTGGGTATCTATCCTGCATGAAAAGGTTTCAAATTAATTCTCAAGTTGTTTTTAACTTGCCGTTTTAGCTATTTGGATCCGTTATCAGTCAAATATCGTTGAGGTTCAATATTATTCAATCCTCATGAATTGTAAGTCAAAAATGTTTATATGGCTATTGTATTTTACGCTATTAGTTAATCACTGTTTAGCTATTCCACATATATATTTTTGATTCTCAAACTTATTCACTGCCAGAGTTATCGTCTAAATTGAATTAAATGAATACCAGATACGTTTACTAGCTTTTCGAAAGGGAAATTGTTTAGCATCTATAATTAAATGTATCTCTAGCACATAATAAATGTGCATTAAAATATATTTTCCCTCGCAAATGTTTTTGTTGACAGTCCTACTGCTTATACTTGGAAACAAGACCCACTATAACTCCCAAGACGCGAATTAAAAGTAAATACTGGTGATAAGGGTTTGCTTGACCCCCGGACTAGATTAAGCTGACATATTAACACACCTTTTTTAATACGATTTGTTTAGTTAGTTTTGCAGTCAGGTTTGTGTTAATTAGACTGTGGTATTCAACATCAGTTAATTGATAACTCATCGTATGAACGTGCTTACCATGTCATACAATTAAGCATCTATAACCAACAGGTATCACCAATTGATTTCTACTGAAGGTCTAATTACATGTAACAGACGATTGGGGAAAATCTGCTTCATATGTTATTCTCACTCCAGTTGGTTTAGTAACTGCTTACCACTTTGGCTTGTCAGACAAATGTAGTTGCCAGGACATCTTTTATATGATTCGTTATCTAGCGGAGACTAAATTTTTAGTTGTAAAAACAGCTTAAGATCCAGTCATAATGACTGTTCTGTTTGGTTAGATGGTTCCATTAAGATTAAAAGAATCTGTGTCTTTACGTTGTCTCTAGTTGTATTTAAACGGATTGTAGCTTGGAAGCATTAAACAATGAAGTCTAACATCAGTTAAATGCTTTCAAGAAAGTATGTTCGACAGATAATGCAGTGCTACCGGGGAGTTCAAGCTCACAAGCCGGGCTCCCAGGCATAGACGGTGGTCATTTTTCCCGGGTCAAATAACGATGGCCGTCTCCTACAGCTTTGTGCAGGCCAAAACCTGTTTATGATCCGTTCCCCTCCACTTATTTATCTATCATTGTCATTTCTTTATTTTGCTAGTGCACAGCTTTTTGATCCCTAGTTGTACCGGAAATTTTGTTTATTAAATGAAATAAAATAAAAAGATAGTGTTTCGTAAATTTTAACATTTCGGTTCCATTTACATTTGAAGTCTTGAAAATATTCGAGAATCGGCACTCATGAATTTTTGGAGGCAGAATAATGTGTGTGACACATACACTACTTCATCGATTGACCTATGTGGTGGAGTTTTATTTCTAATTTCAGTACTACTCACTAAACAGGGAGTGATACCTGAAAGATAATTTTATCTAATGTGTTATATATATCAGTCAGTCAGCAACAACGTATAACCTCGTACGTATGTACATTAGTTCAAGTTGTCATACCACAGTAACACAGAGATACAATTTTCGATTCGAATCCCATAGTTGTAGAGGTAGTAAAATTATATACAGTAATCGGAGAAATTATTGTTTGCGGATGTTATTCAAGGAGTAGCATCAAAAGTAATATAACACTAAAGACCTTAATTTCGTTGCTCCAAAGTTTTTACAACTATTTGTTGCAGTGTAAACACTTATACCTGTTTATATAAATATCCATCAATATTTAAGCAATAAGTTTTGAAGAAGTTGGGTACCGAGTATGTAGAAGAGGTTATTAATCCACAGGATAATTAATTATCCTAAAGAAGTTCAAACGCGATTATTAAAGAAAACGTTGGAATAATTTAAAATTTATTCACTGAAATTCATTCAAATATAATTCTCACATATGATGACTCATTCCTCTTGTTTACAAAGTATTTTTCCGTCTTAACCGAAAATTGGAAATCCGGATTTGTTTTTCATCCAGTAACAACATGTTCCGATTTTTGATAAGACCAAATATATTTTGAAACAAGCGCTGTGTGAAAAAAGTTTCATATGCCACAGAGGAATACGGATTCGTGATACTTCTAGATAGTATAATTCTGAGTATTTGGTTTGTCTTGTTAGAAAGCAATGTGGTCGGGTTGTTTATGATTTTCTTTTGATACTTTGTATAGGAAAAGCAACCATTCAAATTTTAAAAAAACATGCTCCGTTGGGTTTTTGTTAATCTATATGTTCTTATTTAGTTCTTAATTTCATATCAACTATTAGAAGTCCAGTAGATTAAGTGATCAGTGTAATGATAAATTTTATTTATTCAATCGACTCTAGGGAATCAATAGGTATATTCCGTTTATTTAACCAATCATTCAAAAATATATCTACACTTATTTCTGTAATATGGAATGAATTGGGCATGTTTCTACTTGATGTACCATTCACAACAAAGATCGGAACCTATGGTGGTCAACAAATACAACCTTTTGTTAAGGCGGATGTAAGATGAATTGTAGCTGTTGCCTAGTAAATTTTTATTCCATTTTACTTTAGCGTTCAATGACCAGGCGTGTGCCTTGTGTGGAAAGGTTGTTTCTACCAAACACGGTATGGCTAGACATTTAAAAATCGTTCATGAAGGTGAGTTCTGAATATTATATGTTTATACATATCATTTTCGAATGTAGCATTGTCTGATTCTGCAACGAAAATATTTTACTTTGTAAAACCCCACAGGAAGGTCTATATTTTTCCGCTTAATTGGTCTTGTCAACATTTATTGGTCGCTAGATCACACAAAAATCCTAAATTATGGGTCATTAATTAGGCAGCCAGTATTTTCCCTAACTATCATGGATATCATGTGATTAATAATGAAGGCTTAAATATATACCGTAGATTATTTGAATTTATATTTCTACCGTTAAGCCGTTTTCATTTTTCTTCACAAAAGACGTAAAATGTTTATACACTTGCAGCATTGTTTGCGTTTTCTTATTTGAACATCGTCAAGGATCAAAAGAAGAAACTGATTCGTTCATCAACCTTGCTAGTGTATTTCAGAATAGACGTATAGTACTGCTGGAGAAAATAGTGTACACATGAGGAATATCGTGAGATTAAACCGTTTAGCTTTCATAAACATTTAGGTAAGTAAGAATCGAAATGAAATACGCCGTAGAACTCTACTAATCCAGATTTATCTTCACAATTCGTAAATTTATTTTGCTAATAATTTTTGTTTTTTTCGTATGATCATTTACTAAAACATTAATCCAATTGGCATTACTGCTTGGAAACACAGGTCTCGAAGAATGTAAATGTGACTCATGTGGACGAAAGTTTACCACAAAATTTGCCCTCCATCGACATATTCGAAAAGTTCATGAAGGTGAGTTAAACAGGATACCATACAAAACCCTAAATTCATCTATTTCTAAATCATTTGCTGACATAATATAAAGCCGAACTTCTAGATTAATGTCTAAAAGTTATTATTACTAATTTGATAAGTGGGTTTCTTTTGCGTTTGATCTTAATCTGACATACCAAGTTTTAGCACGAACTGCTCACATTCAAAGATTTCTATTATTTTTGATATTATTGTACCATTGTAGCTAACTTCAAGACCAGTGTCCTACTTCTATAAATAAGTTCATTGGAAAGCCGATACAGTAAATATGAAATTTCGATCACGGTAATCCATACTTTATTATCATCGCTTGTTGTAAATGTCCCCAGATCTTATAGGTCTATTTTTTTTACGTGGAGAAGAATACGCAACGTTCCACGGAATGATTACATTAAGTCACCAGGTGGAAAAACCCGGCATTCGACTTCCAATTAGCCCTTTTTAAAATAAGATAAATCTGCATTAATACGCAGAAAGTCTTATCAACACTGACCCGTCGTTTGCCCGTCCTTCCCCATCAAAAATTAACCTTATTATTCATCATGGTGTATTTGAATACTTAAGTAGGTCTGTGAATGTAATCTCTCGCACCCAAGCAGATGTCCTATGTAATAATGCAGAGATATACCTACTTGGTTTTAGAAAATATCAATTTCATCCAAATTGTTAAGTACACTTATATTTTCTAATTCCCTAAAGATCGTTTTTATTTCCAAATATTTTTTAGGTATATCAGAACTTGTTCTTCCTTGTGCTTGTTGTGGGAAGAAATTCTCTGCCAAACATGGTCTAGAGCGCCATATGAGACTGATACACGAAAGTGAGTATTTTCACACCGGCTTTAACATTTGGCATTCTATTACTTGATGAATACTTACTACCATTTTCAAATATTTTACTTAGGTGCGGAATTGTGCATCTGCCCTTTGTGTAACAGGAGTTTTTCAACCAAGTTTGCTTTTAATCGTCATACAAAAACTGTGCACTCAGGTAATTCAGTCCTTATTACCTTCTCAAAGTGTTGTCTGCTTTTCTATGAGATCATTAATATTTGTGAAACTTAGCATCTTTTTACATATTTTTATAAACAAGATCCAAGCTTACTTCAGTTAGCAACATAAGCGCAATCAATAGTGTATAGGCCTAACCTCAGATCTTATCTTTCTAAATCTATAGATTCAATCAGCCTGTGTTCCCCGTGTAATATGCTATTTCCATCAAAGTTCGCTCTTCTTGAACACAACCTTACGGTCCATAATAGTGAGTTCCCTACTTGTGAAACAGTACTAATTGAACATTTGACTTTTCAGCTTCAAAGGTGTTTGCTTGTCATGAATGTTTGAAATGTTTTCCTGATACAGAGTCACGAAGAAGCCACGAACAAAATGATCATGGTGGTAAGTAATATATTTGATAAATCTGCATAACTAATTAACTTAATTATTTATAATATTTGTGGCCATGAATAAATAAAATCGACCTCCATGTATTCGGTAAACTAGGTATTAGCAGAACTTAAGTTGTCTTTTCATTATACAGGAGCGAACATGGCCGCCTGGAAGTGCACTGTAAATTCTGAGAATATGAACTAAAGCACTTAATGGCTCTGGTTCAACATGCAAAGCTGTCAACACAAAACGTTACTTGCACCTGTTACCCTCCATGGGGCATAAGACGTACTTCCTCCTTATTATGTTTGAATTCCTACCTACAAGATTGTGTCTGAATTAGGGTGTATGTTTATGTAGCCGAAGACCTTGAAAAAAATGAACCAGTTAGTCAGCTTAGAGTATATTAAGATCTATCCTGGCCGTAGCGTAGATTCACCTTACAAGTTAACATAACATGGATTGATCAATGGATGGCATAACAGACCTTAGAACTCATAATGGAGAACACATTTGAGTACAACACTGGACTACCTCAAATTTTCATCCGATAAGATCCCTGATTCATTTACACAAAAATCCAATACAATATGACGTGTATGAAATGTTGCTACTTAGTTCATAGTCGAATTTTTTATGAATATTAACTACAATAATTTCATCTTTTTACCCCGTTTTATTTTTGAATTGTCACTCGTCATCTTGTCCCGCAACCTTGATGTTAATACTTCTACCCTACCCGCCTTCTACAGATAGCTATTTTAAACCAATCACAAAATCCCCTACCAAATCTATTTACGAAACCTATTCATAACGCCCACCAAGCAATCATCTACATTAACATATACAAGTAGCAAGTGGCATCGACTGCTTTGTAAACTTATTCAAATTGGAAGCTGAAGTAATGGAAAATTATCCGTTAGACAATCAAAAGAAGGAAGTCTCATCAGCCCTTGTGGTCTGGTATGTGGCGAAATCTCAGCAAGGATACAGAAAGCTCAACTAGCTTTAGCCAACTTGAGTCATTTATGGCGTAGGCGAGATATCCGTCTACCAACCAAAGGACGTGTTTACTGCGCAGCAGTTCGTTCCGTCCTACTTTATGGAAGTGAAACATGGCCAGTAAGAGTAGAGGATTTTCGTAGGTTACTAGTATTCGATCATCGATGTCTTCGAAACATTGCTCGTACTAGGTAAGGATGGCAAATCAATTGATGAAGTAGTGAAACTTCATCAGCTGAGATGGCTGGGACACGTGATACGTATGCCCGACCACCGGCTGCCTCTACGTGCGATGTTCAACGGTATAGGAGTAGATTGGAAGAAAGCTAGGGGTGGCCAGACCAAAACATGGCACAAATCCATGACGTCACTGACAAGTGGACTGAGCCATGTCGGTAGGTGTAGACTACCTGGTTGGGATCCGAGAGATGATAGCAACCGATGGTTAGAAACCTTGAATGACATAGCTCAAAATCGTTCGCAATGACGCAGGTGCATCTACCAAATTCTAATCTTCTGAATTCTCCTTGTCTCTTTTTCTTTTCTCTTTCCAAATTTATTTCAATGGATTATACTTTTTGGATAAATCTTCAAACCCTAATCTTCCCGACTACTGCTTATACTCTTTCCACGTTTTCCACTATGGGATTTGAATCGATAACTGCACCTCTGTGCTAATGTGGTGTGGCAATTGGAAGTGATGTACGTACGTAAGTACGAAGTTCCACGTTGTCACTGTCTGATCATTTGAGTCTAGCTGCGCAACTTACGGGTTTGTTGAAATAAGACTGTGAACGTTTTTCATCCTAATAGATGACTTCCTCCTTTTGTCTTACGTTGAAAGAAGTGAAAGTCACAACAAAAACTATAATTAATCAGTATCTTTTACATACGTTAAACACTCGTGTGCCATAACTTCATCAATCGTCCACAATCTATTACTTTTCGCTGCGTTTCACAAATAATGGTTATATGGAGTTAAAAATTTGTTTAAAGTCATTCTTCATACCTAAACCATGTTTTGTCGTTTACCAGTACTAATCCCAACGTTTCGACACATTTGACCTGGTTCCATTTCATCTGAGCTGCAGTCAATGGGAGCGTAGGCAGAAACGACAAAAAGGCAACGACGTGTGTCCCTATCCTTCCGAGTTCTTACGGAGCCGTTTAGCCGAACAGCACATAGACGACTGTTGACGGGGATCCACTCTAACAGTGCTTGTTCCGCCCTCATGCTTAGTGCTATGCCTACTCCTGCCAGTCCACGAGAGCTGGCCATCGGGTCACCAGATACACGGAGGGTGTATCTCGTTGGCTCTCCGTTTTGCCGAGGTGGGGTCAAGTGAATGACCACACTGGAATCCTGTATGCGTGTTTCGGAGACACAGCATACATCAATGGTACGAGATTCTAGGGTTTTAGCCAAGGAAGCCTGCTGACCGATTTGATATAGGGTGCGTACATTGAAGGCTCCAATGTGTAGTGTAGAGCGAGGTTTCAGTAGACCTGGGACAGTGTTTTGAGCACTAGAATCGTTGGCTATGGTGACACTTGAGGGGGGAGCCGAAAAAAGAAGTTTAGAGTTTGAAGTCGATGTAAGAGGAATAATAGGAATTGAAGAGGGAGGTTGATTATAGATACAGTGGTCTTGAGTACTGTTAGAGGTATGAGGGCGGTTATCACTTCCCGGTTGCCCACACCGTGGAAGGGTTCTTCTGGAGGTACCTGAGAAGGAAATTGGATTAGAGGTGATCTTAGTGACCTGAGAGCGTGACCGCAGTGCCCAAGAGACAACTGCTTGAGGTCGGTCACACACGACATTTTTATGGGCAATTTTTGCGTTAGCTCTGTACTTGTTGAGACCTTACCGCCGGAGACGGATATCCGTGGGATAAGGCGAGGTGTGCATTTCTAGGGTCGACCTTTTCTCACCCCACCCCTCCTTGTGGGAAGGCAGCATCGCTGTCATGCTGGTTGTCTAAAGGAAACACCTTACTGCTGTCACATCTCTGTACAGTCGGCAGTACGACTTCGCCTTCGGACCCTGGGTTTGTTGCCTTTAGTCTTACCGCTCTTCAACCGACCTGTCTGACATGGTAGGACCTTGAGGAACGGTTGTTCCAGCCAGTATAGCTCGGTTGCTTCATCACGGTAGGCAAGCCCGACCACCACGTTAAGGATGCAACAACGATCGGGTTTGTTCGTCAGAAACGGAGTCAGATGATGGGACTCTAAGAAAGAAATAACGTAATTTCAGGTTAAAAACTTCCTTCATATATGTAACTTCACTTAATCCCATCAATTCTAATTGAAAACTCTCACAAGATAAAGTGATTGACTTAATAACCCAGTATAAACCCATATACACGGCTTTGAACCAAACTTTGCGTATTCAAACTGAAGTAGATATAGCAGGACTCGGATATGCGACTAAATTTTGAGTGCTAAAGTGTTTGCTGGTCATGTCTGTGTTTTAATGCCAACCAATGTTCAGATATGAAACAGTTTACATTGAAACCTGGTACTCGTGATATTTAAAAGAATTGTTTTGTATGGTTTTAATCAATAGACGGTAAATTGACTGTATTTTCCCCTACAAACAGTTAAACAGCTTCTGACTTCGAAAACTGGGATACAACCAACTGCATATAAGCTGATGTAAATATAACCAAGAAAATATCCAGAAAAGAATGTAGATACCTAGTTACATAGAAAACTAAGCGAGGTCACGGGCCTTTGTACTTTCATCTTATTGTTTACTGAGATATTACAAAAAAAAACATAATGTAGCTGTTTTCTACACCTTATATATCGAACGAAGGTTAAAGAAACAGTAATGAGGTAATGTTGAATAATGACTGAGTATCCTTTGTTTCAATTATTCATTTATTTTTTCTGTAGTTGGGACTTCAAACATGTATTCGCCAACGACGCAATCATCTTAAAATAAAAATTTCTTACGCTTCCAACAAGCTACTTGAACAATGTATAGAGTGACTTCGTAAATTTCATTGTTTACAAACGAATTTCTATGCATCTTGGATGTATCAGGCACTGTGACCATGTACATACAAATAATATTGTTCTTTTTTTTGTTTACCCTAAATTTTGTCTATAAATATCGCAGCGTATTACATTATATTTCATGTGCTTATACACCAGTTTAAAAACCATGAATATATCAGAATTGCTCTCAAGCACTTTATTGGTTCTTTCGCGTTCCCTGAACATCTGGAGCAATCATTATTTCCTAGATGAACTTTTTTTGATGCTTTTCTTATTATGTAAGGATTTAGCGCAAGTAGGACAAAACCACCGACCTTTTGGTGCAACGGTTAGGTTCACGCAAGCGTAGTGAAACCATTCGAAGGGGCAGTCTGGGGCGTCGCATGCTATCATGTCACCATAACTCACATCTCGGCATATACAGTAACGCTTGTAATCTTCATCATCATCTGGTGGGTCGGTAGTATCTTCTGGTTTCGGATTTCCACTAAATTCATACGTTTGATCGTCAAATCCATGCCCCAGCGTTGCATTGACACTAGAATTAGGTGAATCATCAAGCTTTCCGAACTCATCAACTGCAAGGTCACATGCTAGCCCTATTCTATCAAATCTTCGCGGGTATCGGCGTTTCTCCCGAACACTAGAAAAACTTTGTGTTAAACCGGGCCATCCGGGTGAACTGATATTGTCTGTCACTTGATTCTCAATTGAACCTGCCTTTGGTGTTAAATTGAGCTTGTCACGATCTGTAAAGTTAGGTTCTGCTGTGTCGTAAAATAAATGACCACTGGAAGAGTTAGTACTTTTAATAATACGATCGTGCATTCCAGTATGAGTCTTAGCATCCAGCGACATATCTGGTAGCAAGCTCGAATTGTTTTTCAAAATTGTGGAAAATCCAGCACCTGCATTGTGAACGCTTGCAGTATCCTCTTCGAACTTTGTAACTCCTCCAGTTTGTGGGTTAATCCTGTAAAACCCAAAACAAAAGATTACCATGCAAGCATTTTATGACATTATATGGGTTTTCCGTAACATCGTATCTGATTAAAAAACTCAGAATACTCACAAAAACACCTGGTTCCTTTCCCAGTGTAAATCCATCTAATATACTAAGCGCAGCGAAAATGTGTATTTTTGTTACAGTTACTAACAATTACTCGTGAATAGTTCTGAGTTATCGTTTATGGGTTCTAATCACTGACGATAAACGTCTATACCACAAACCGACCTAAAGAAGATCACTTAATTGTGAATACTCCAAAGTCCTAATACATGCCATTTAGATCCAGTTGTGTCACTGGGTTTCTGAACGTGGTATTTTGTACATGGTGTAGCGCGTGCTACCTATATTGACATAAGTAGTATGTAACGCGAGTCAGGAATGTAATGTCTGGCAGCAGAAGATTGGGAAGATCAAGAAAGGAATAGAAATGCAAGAACAATGAACTCCGAAACAATTATTGAACATTCTGCAAATTAGGTATTACAGTATCTAAAATACTAGCCCCGATAATTATCAGACGCCTAACTAAGACTCGTGAACTGCAAACACGAGAGAACCAAGCTGGCTTCAGACCTGGTCGTGGCTGCATCGACCACATATTCACCATTCGTCAGATTCTAGAACACAGGCATACTTATCAGCGTCACAATGGTGGTCTTTCTCGACTTAAAAGCAGCATTTGACTCTGTAGACCGCGAGACTCTGTGGCAGTGTATGTCATTGAAAGGCGTACCACAGAAGCACATAAACCTCGTGAGGGCTCTTTACTCGAACACTACTAGTCGAGTCAGGGCTTATGGCGAACTGTCATCTACTTTCGCAACCTCAAGTGGTGTCCGTCAAGGCTGTCCACTTTCTCCATTTTTGTTTAACTTCATCATAGACCTATTGATAGAAATAACATTCTCGTCGACTGAGTTCTCGGGTGTTGATCTCCTTCCAGGAGGTCCACTTATCGACTTAGAATATGCAGATGACATAGTCCTGTTTGGTGAAGACGCTGACAAAATGCAGAGTCTTCTGGTAGCACTAAGCAACAATGCCAGAATGTTTGGAATGCGCTTCTCTCCCTCTAAATGCAAGTTGTTGCTTTAGGACTGGTCTGCGTTAACACCTGAACTATGGATAGGGAGTGAAGTAGTCGGACGCGTTGACAACTTCACTTATCTTGGAAGTCTGATCAGCCCTAATGGTTTGGTGTCTGACGAAATTTCTGCACGGATTCGAAAAGCTCGTTTAGCTTTTGCCAACTTACGTCACCTACGGCGAAGGCGAGATATCCGTCTATCAATAAAAGGACGAGTATAGTGCGCGGCAGTCCGTTCTGTTTTAATTTACGGCTGCGAAACATGGCCTTTAAGAGTAGAAGACACCCATAAGCTACTAGTATTTGACCACAGATGCCTTAGAAATATTGCTGGCATCTGCTGGGATCACCGGGTAAGTAATAGTGAGGTTAGACGCAGGGTATTAGGGAATGATGGTAAATCAGTTGATGAGGTTATGAATCTTCATCGACTGAGATGGTTTGGCCACGTGTTACTTATGCCTGAATACCGATTACCACGACGTGCAATGCTATCCGGTGTTGGAAATGGTTGAAAGAAAGTTAGGGGCGGCTAAACCAAACCGTGGCGTCAGTGCTTGAAGTCACTAACTTCTAGTCTGAGCCATGTTGGTAGATGCAGACTACTTGGTTGGGGTCCGCGTGACTGTCGTAACCAATGGTTGGAGACTCTTGGTGACATGGCTCAGAATCGGTCACAATGGCGTCGGTGTATACACTCTCTGTCTTCTCTTAAACTAAGAGATTAAAATCGCTTCATACCTTTCTTTCTACGAACCAATTTTTCTTCTTGTACTATATCTCTATATGCAATCTTTCTCTTATATATTACCACCTTTGACCGAACCACTGCTATGAATCCGGTGTTCATCTTGTTGTGCTGATGCGGTATGGCAACCTGGACCGATGCACATATGTGCCTGGTCCTACGTTGTAGCTGACTGACAGACTGACTGTATCGTTTTTCTATTTTACCAAGTAACTCTGTAATGTTGTGCTAAATATAATTCGATTGTCTTCAACTGTGTTCTCCTTCACTACAATAGTACCTTACTTTTTCAAATGATGTTAATACTCGCCGAATTATAGCATGACTTAAAAGAAAAACAAGTAAAGCCTGGAAACGTAGTATTTAGAAATAGAAACTTTGATCCTTAGGAAGTTTATTTAGTTTAAAGGGATAACAAACATGGGAGCTAGTATGCATAACTACCGGTAATTGCTGAGTCCTAATTCAAGAGGCTAATTCTCATTAAACCATGTGAAAAGTCATTGTCAAAAGATATCCCGGTTATTTTCAATAAATTTATGGGAACTGTAGGTTCTTGATGATGGTCACAACTGTACACATTTTACTGTTTCACTAGGACGTTGTCACTAGGCGAAAGTTAATATCGTGCTGAAATCGTTGGTGATAGGTTATGCAATCGTATTCTGATCACTAATAACACTAACTGAAAACAGTGAAAGGTGTATATGATCGTAATCAGGCATCATAAAGCTAGGATTTCCATACTAAAAATGAACAACACATGACAAGGGGGTTTTCCCGTGCAATTCATGCATTTTAAATTATTCAAAGGAAATCTGAACTTACGTTTCAAAGGTTCTGTCGTAGGAACTGTCACTGGACTGATGGTCCAAACATATTGAGTCTACAAACAAAAATATTTTCAAGAAAGTGAAGTGGGATGTGACAAGGATTTTCCACTTAAATATTAGTTTTCGATATATCAACGTATGACAGAAAACTTTGAAAAATATATGTACTTTTAGCATTTTAGGATTCGTGTTTGATTCATGGTTATTAACAAATATTTGTTCTCTTTTGTGAAGATATTTGTAAAATGAGTCCCTACAAACATAATTTCATAAATATCCGCCTTATAACCAGTCAGCATAGGCTTATGGAGATTGAGTTTCATTCATATTATGAACTGATCAATCTTAAACTACCTAGAACCCATACACTGACAGCCATCATGTGCTTGCGCCCCCCACTCGACATTGATCGAATTTCCAAAAGCTAAAGTAATCTGAAACGAGGAAGAGCAGATGAATTAACTCCAGAGGTCTGACGTAACATCGCCCTTATGTATTTATCGACTCTGTTGGTTTTACAATTTTACTGCTCTTACCTGACAACCAGGAACGGGTGGAATTCTACTGCTTAGACTTTGAGACGGGAACCACTTGGATTCACACGGCACAAAGAACATCAAAGACTGGTGCAATGATGATTTACTGACTCTCCGAAAACACGTCCTTAAACAAGTTTCTAGATGGTGTCATCATGAGGCTAACATACATTCATTATATACTAAGTTTTATACAACTAATAATACCACGTACAGCTTAGCCGAATTATTTCAGCTGCAAACACAGGCAACAGTATAAATATAACCCGGTGCTCTGTGGTATTATTTGACGGATGAGAACTTTGATGAAAAGCGATAAATATACTATCCAAACCAAGAAAAATTATGTATAAATCTCACAAACATATGTGGCCAGTAAATATTGAGTTTTCATGTTGCTGGATATCCATTCTATCTAAAGTAACAGTGAGTATATAATTCAAATAAATGCGCACAAGAAAAGACGCTGAACGCTGCTTTATACGACACAACATCAACTTGTTTTATTGCTGAGTGAAGTGCGGGTATATTGAAAAATGTAAACTTACTTTCGTCAATTGATCTAAGAGGACTTAGGCCATCCGCATGAACAGGGTTCTTTCTGTAGGATCCTGTGTCTTGAACATAACATCCAGAAGTTGAGATTAAACTAGAGTTATTAAAAGACGTTTGGTCACCATTTAGTGAGAACTTAGTATCTTCCAGAGACGGCACTCCCCCCGATTGCATGGGTCTCATGCAAGCAGATTTAAGTGCTGCTCTGAAAGCCGGCCCAACCAATCGTCTTCTCACTGAGAAGTTATTTTTGCAATGACTAGATTGCTGAAATCGCATTCTTTGTCTTCTACCTAAAAGCGTATGTTAATTAAGAAATAACCAACGTTCAGCCTTCGAATTTGTTGTTATTGCTTTCCCCAGTGCATTCTGAACTCCTTAAGTGCAATGTTCTTAATAAAATAACCTACTTTTTTCTATTTGTTCTGTTATTCCTGAATTATCAGCCTCTAATTCAATTCGGAACTTTTCCAACTCAATATCCAATTTTCTCACTAATTTACGGTACTTTGAGATAAGAGTTATAACGAATTATCATACTGTGTTATACATATTTTCCACTATTTCTCGTTTGTCCTTGCAATGAACAAGTGCTCGCTCATATTCCTGTTGAGATTCGTGATAACATGCCACACGTTACCCGAGTAATATTAAGAATCTGAGTACTTTTCTCATATTCTAAGAGTCTACCAAACCTGCAGTTTTCGAAAAACGTCTGTATGGTTTCTGATAGCGAATCTAAAATATCTTGAAAATTGAATATTATGTCTTTTGTAAAGTTACTTTGAGCTTGTAGGTCTAGCTGTCTAACATTTGTAAGGCTTTCATTTAGCTCAGATGGCATATTTTCAATTGCTGTAGATGCCACTTAACAAATTTAGATTTACCTTCCATGAAATCCTCAAAGTACAACATTTTTGTTGTAGGTTTAAACCAAATAAGTAGTTTTAGAGGATCAGTTTGGTTGATTTACACATCAGTATAAAACAAGAGTATTGAAGCTTGTTCTAAAACAATGGAAAAGAAAAACAACTAAATAAGGCACAGTAAAATCATCAAACTACTGTTATTAAGTATTTAGTCATATAACTAATTGGTGGAATAATCACTGAACTGTTCGTGAACACAGTGGTATCACTCAGTCACGCTGGTTTATGATACATAAGTAAAACACGACAAAGGATGAATTTGAAGCAGAACATCCAAATGAACCACGTTTTGGAGAACAAAGGATGTGATAGATCTTCGTTGTCTTTTGTTAATCCATGCTAGGTGCGGCCGAAAATGTTTTATTTGAGCGGAACAGCTACTATCATACTTCATTGTGCCCAGGGGTTTATGTTGGTCAGGCAGCAACATAATGCTTTTCATTAGTTGAATATAACTTAGGTCCAAATAGATTAACGAAGTGCACAATGGCAAAATGCAAAGTTTCAGTAAAGTATATGGATTGAACGTAAGTGACTTGTTGCTACTTACGACCCCCAAGTGTACTGGTACAGCCGTGGAGGGGAGAGTCAGCTCTCCCTCTCGAAATGCTCTTGCATGGTCACGCGTATACAGCCACTATCACGGAAGTCATACTCACTGCCTTCTCGTGGCACTATTGTTGTTTACGAAATTAAGAGGACAAAAAGCGGATGTCTGGCGCTTTAACCGGGTTGATAGATATCGAAAGTCCATCTAGGGGAATTGGAAAACCCTAGTTCCGAACAAATGGTGCACATGGGCTCCAGTGTCCTAAGGCAACAAGTGACGTATGAACCTATTGTTGGTCACCGACCACCATGGGACTGCACTCCTAGCGTTGCTCCAATGTCTTGTGGATTAGACCTTTTGTTCAAAGGCTCGGGGTGTGACCACCTAAGAAAACCTTCGGTTTCGGTAATCGGGCAATATCACAGCCCTCACACAAGTCAATAATAACTACTACTGGCCTCATTTCTATTGTATGGCGCATATGTATTTGGTACCCCTTTGTACCAATGCTTAAGTGTTCAAATAAATAAATGTTACCTATGACCCTTAATCACTTATCACTAAATACAAGACCTTAGTTATACGAATTAATGGACAAAGTCAGTGGTCTTATAAACTGTGTTACACCATTATCCATATTCCTCTAACCTTTTAATAGGTATCATATGCTACCAATCACAACGTGGATGCACGCAGAATAACATATCAAAACACTAGTCGATGAAGCTTCAACATGCATCAACTTATCTACGAATCCAAACTACCACTCTCCCTAACATTAATGTTACTAAATCAGTGGTTCTACCATACATAAACAATGAATAGTGTACATAGGATCAAATACTTGTAATCTGCATATGATCTCGACATTCAAATATACGTTACAACTGTCATACAACACAGATGTATGTCACATATGCCCTCACACAGTCAAAAAGTGGGGAAAGTTGATAGCATGCATTCATATTCATCTCACTACCAAAATTGTTGAAATAGTTAACACGCCTAATTACATCACTCGCTATCATTAAACTAGCCATTAATGCGGACCAGTTTCAAGGTAACACTTCGAATTTATGTTTCAGTTTCAGTTTCAGTTTGGGAAGGACAGGAGGCTCGATGGCCTATGTTAGTCCTGGCAATGGTGGTCTCTCAGTTGATCCAACTTTCTTTTGAAAGAGTCGACGGATGGAGCCTCAACCACGTGCTGAGGTAGTGAATTCCACTCGTTGATGATTCGATGGGAAAGTCGATAGTCAGCTGACAAGTAATTTGTTCTCGGCTTATGAACTTTTTTGGAGTGTCCTCGTAAATTCTCTGTTTTGGAAGACAAGAAAAATGAGGGCATGTTAGGTGCAAATTTATCACTAAGCAATTTGTAGACTGTAATCAAGTCCCCTCTAGTTCTGCGATATGACAACGGGAAAAGGTTCAGCTTGGCCAGTCGAGATTCATACGGAAGCTTCGCTATTGCGGGAACCAGCTTAGTCGCCGTTCTTTGAACCCTTTCCAGAAGCTCACTGTCTTTTTTAAAGCAGGGGCTAGCCGCCTGTATGCAGTACTCAAGTTTAGGACGAACGAACACTGTATACAAAGTCAAAAACGTCTTAGTGTCGACATGACTAAAAGCCCTACGTATTGACCATAACGTTCTAAAACTTTTGGCGGCTATTGCACGGCAGTGTGCAGTAGTCTTTAAGTCTTGACTAACGATAACTCCTAAGTCATTATATGTCTGGACGACAGGTAGCTCAGTGTTATTCATCGTATATGTATCTGTGCCTTGATGACCGATATGCATCACAACACACTTGGAAGTATTTATCGGCAACTGCCATGTTTGAGACCATTCAGATAACTTCTTCAGGTCATTTTGAAGTTCTAAGCTATCACTCTTACATCGTATCGTTCTCCATATCTTGACATCGTCAGCATATAGCAAGACCGATGATGATAGGAGACAAGGAAGGTCATTTACATATAAGAGGAATAGCACTGGCCCCAAAACTGTACCCTGGGGCACTCCACTAAGCACAGTTTCCCAGCTAGATAACTTTGAGTTCACCCTTACTCTTTGTTGACGCCCAACTAAGAAGTCTTTTATCCACATCAATAAATTACCTCCAATCCCGATATGTCTTAACTTATATAACAGCCGGTTGTGCGGAACTTTATCAAAAGCTTTACTGAAATCAATGAAGGCGACGTCTACAGGTAGCTTTTGGTCCTTAAGAGCACACCAGCTTTCACGAGCCACTAATAAGTTAGTGAGACAAGAATAACCTATTCTGAAGCCATGCTGCTTCTCCGAGAGGATCCGGTTTTTATCGAGATACTTAAACAGCTCCTTCCGAATAATCTTTTCTAAGATTTTAACAACCACACTAGTTAGGCTAACGGGGCGGTAGTTCTCAGGTTTGTGTTTCGTGCCTGTTTTGAAGACAGGACTTACTATGGCGTTTTTCCAATCTTTCGGTAAGCGACCCTGCGTAACGGATAGGTTAAAGCATGTACTTAAAGGGTTCGCAACGAAGTTAGATAATTCCTTCAGTAGCCTAGGATGTAATTCATCGGGCCCCGTGGATTTACCTATGTCAAGCTTATTTAGCAGACCAAAGACATCGAGTTCTTTAATGGTCACGCTATCCAGTGTATGTATGGGGGATCTGTATACGCTGACGAGAAGGGTGCTTCTATGGTATACACGTTGCTAAAGTAGTTCGAGAACGCTTGAGCCTTACCAAAGTCGTCCTCCACTAATGATGAAGCAGTACTGTCTCCCCATAGAGCAGGAATATTTCCTTTTCTCCTTGTCCTTTGGTTTATATAGGAATACAAGCGTTTAGGACATTCTATGGATTCCTTAACAAGTTTTTCTTCGTACAATTTTCTAGACTTACGGAGGGTCGAGGCACAAGTGTTCCGAGCCTTTCGATACTGAGATTTTGACTCATCAGTCCCCAGTAACCTAAATCTATCCCACGTTTTCCTTTTCTTACGGAGAAGGATACGGACCTCCCTACTGAACCATGGTGGTGAGTTTTCGGCCCCTTTGGTATAGTCCAAGGGATGTGAGGTGTGGTAACTTTTAAGTATGATTTTCGAAATGCGTCCCAGGCCGTTTCAATGGAGGACTCTGGGTCTATTGTCCAATCTATTAACGATGCTGAGTGCATGATGTCTGGTATGTTTGCTTTCCAGACGTTGGGTCTGGACTGGACTGACGCGTCCTCATGACTGGCAGTTATATGGAAGTCGAAAGTTAAAACTGCGTGGTCACTTTTACCTAAGGGTGGCATATGGTGGAGGTTCGCAACATCATCCTCATAGTGAGTCAGTATAAGATCTAATAAGGATGATTCAGTGTCCGGGTCGTACCTAGTCGCTTCTTTCACATGTTGCACTAGGGCACATGTGATAACCGCATCAACTAGTTCCTGCTCGAAGGAATTTTCTGACGATTCAGTTCGCAGATTTTCCCAGTCTACCATAGGTGCATTAAAGTCCCCTAGGATTAGACATCGACCACTTTGGGACCAAGTATTGAGACTGCTTAACAGGATCTCATTTGCCTCACAGCTTGGACTGCGATAGACCAAACCAATCAGCAGCTCTTGTCCCTTGCATTTTAAGCGAAGACTAACTAATTCACACGTCCCACTCTCATGGGATACACTATCGATAATGGTAAATGGGATAGCATTCCTAATGAATAGAGCTACTCCCCTCCTTTGCGCTTTTGTGTTCTGTCGGCCCTTACTAACGTAAAGCCCTCGAAATCAAGTTCTATACTATCTATAGCCTGTGTCAGCCAGGTTTCTGTTACTGCGATTATATCTGGCTTTATAGAGTCAATCTGCACACCTAGTTCCGATCGCTTATTAAGTAAGCTCCGTGCATTGGTGTAACAGATCCGAAGCCTGTTTAAGTGCCTTCGTGCTTCACCCAGAGCGGCTTCGGCATCATTCTCTGTCGAAGTCTTACAACCCGAAAATTTACAATTTTCAGGTCCTTTTCGCCAGCGTCTAACCTATGTTGTAGTTCTTTCTCGGCTTCCCGTCTTTTAACACGGTCTGCCAACGGTAGGTCCTTTCGGATAAAGACTCCTGAACCCTTTAATTTGTGTCCATTTTGTAAAATTAGGTCACGTTCGTTTGAAGAGCCGAATACTACTTTAAGCAGTCTGGAATGATTTGGTTTCGAGTCCGTTAGACTCCCTAGTCTATACACCTTTAGCAAGGTGACCCCAGTCATATTTTGAGGCATGAGTTGATTAAGCAGCTGCCTAATCAGTACAATGTCGTGCTCAAAACGAGCTTTAGGTTCAGAGCTATCGCTCTCCTTAATTCTATGAAAAATAGCTGACCTGTCGCTATGATCAGTTTTCGATTTTTCAACCACTTTTACGGGGGCAGGTTTCCCTTTATATCAATACTTTCCTTTCTTACAACCTTTACCCATTCGTCAACGCTGCTGGTAGAAGCAATAGCAGTTGCGTCAAACCTAGTGTTGGGTTTTGGGGGTTGTCGACGATCTGAGGGGGCGTGTTATGTTTACCATTTGAAACCGATCGAGCCTTGCGATTGCGGCTCCTAGGTGTTTCCTGTTGGATCCCATCTGGGAGACGGGGAACAGAAGACCCTACTTTTCTTGAGCTTTTTCTTAAGGCAGGCCCCTTTGAAGACTGCTTTTCCTTCTTTGACGGGCGTGAGTCATCTATCACTGGACTCACCTGAGTTTCCTTCACATTGATTTGCGTGTCAACAGATCGAGTGCTGTTTGACGCGTTCCGACTATGCTTTTTGAAACACTTCTTTGCAGCATCAACCAGTGAGATGGCCTCGGTTAACAAGCTGTTTGCATCCGAGCAGCACTGTTGACAAAGCCACACACAACCCTTCTTACTGAACCGTTTGAAAGCAGCAGGCGTTAAGTTCGTGCAAACTTCGTGGTACCAGCCTTTGCACTCGTCGCACTGCATGCCGCTTTCAGCAGGATAACGACAACCCGGACGTTGGCAACTGCTTTTTTTACACTGTCCGGTCATTTAGGAGGGGTTTTTTCAATATGCGATGATACCCAGAAACAAAAAAATTATCAATGACCAAAAAAAGTGAAGAGCTGTAGATTGCTAGGACCAAAAGTACTAACAGATACAGTTGAAAAAGAGGTACTAAAGAGTACCAACGACAAAAACAGTAAAAACGATACTTTAGTCAAATACTTTAACTGAAATAAATTCAATTAAAGTGAAAAACAGTAGTCTTGATACGTAATAAACGATCAAAACAATGAAATTTACTCAGCGAGGAAAAATACCACTGTCCTTTTTAAATAGCGCGCGTGAAAAGCATCTTGTACTTTCAATCAAGACATCGTTAGCCAAGACCTGAAAACTACTGGACACTGCTGCTCGGTAGCCGCCAAAGGTTTTAGAACCCTATCGTCAACACGTATGATCTTTAGCCATGTCTACAATAAAATAGCATCTCAAGTAAGAAGGCGCGACAACCAAGAACATGCAGCGCGCAACCTTACAGACGGACTATCAGCTAATCATCGTATTCATGAAAAGAATCTCATTCTACAATTATAATTTAGAAGAACGTGGTAGATATATATGCTAGGTGCACCTAGCATATCTATATATCTAACTATATAGTATATACCATATAGTTAGGCTTTACACATCTACAAAGATTGAACAAACAGAATAGGATGACAAACATTTACCATAAGCTTTAACAAAATCTTTGATTCTTCCAAGTAAACGGATAATGTAGCTAGTTTTTAACACCAGAGCAAAACTGTCAAATGATCCGCGTAGCGTTAGTAAATCAATTTCCAACGTAGACTAGGAAAGTTGGAAATACTACAGTTCTGGTGTTTATGTAATAATCTAAGATTTTACAAATAACCAGCGTGGTGAAATTGTATCGACCTCATGAAGTTGAGGATAGTTTTTGTCAATTCGAGATACCTTATTAAAATTTTTGAGGGAATTTCCATAAAAACGCGACTAAGACCCCACATGTTTCCATTGACCTAGGGTTCCTCTCAGTTTTTTTACTGAATTTTATAGGTACGTATTCAAGAATTCTGATAATTTAAGGATATTCGAAGAATTCCTCGACGTTTCGGATTGTCCTATAGACTGTTGAAAGGTCCTCGGAATTCTCATTATACATAAACTCATTTACCTTTTATTCTCAGTTCATCTCATGTCATTTCTCAAACGTCACGCAGTCGAAAATTTAATTACGAATTGTTTTGGGCATAAATCTGATTGCTATCGCATACCATTATATATAAAATAGACTGAGGTTGCGTAATCGTTTCACTCTGAGCTAATAAGTCGATTCCTGGAAGAGAATCCCTAAAACCGTAACTATAAAAACTTAAATGTTAGTCTTCTGTGTAATAAGTGTAAAAGTACTATCAATACCGTTTCAGTGATATGAGTTAACAGTGACATTCCTAATGTAATAACCACCATTAAACCTGGGTATCATACTTAGTTGGCGAAATGCATGCAGCAATACATGAACTGTACATGAGTTACGAAAGCTTACGTGACAACTTGAAGTGAATTGAAAGTTTACTGCCATGTTTGTAAGTACTTGTAAAACCATCTAGCAAATAAAAATATACAACAAGTAGTGATTTCAAGTAAACCTGTAAAAAAATGCTTAAGGACACCTACACATATATTCAATAACAGCTGTATCTTTCACAGGACATATCTCATTTCTTAAACGTGAATAAAAGACATCTAGCTGCGAATTCTTATATAACCCTGACTTAAGTTCCGTAGACTCTTTAGTTACATACACACCTTTTGTGTCTAGTCCAAATTTTTGTTGTACACTTTAAACAAAAACTACCTGTAGCTCTTCTGTGGTTACTGTCGGTCCCAAAAGAGGAGGACACGGGGTCAGGTCAGTAAACCTATCTCACAGATAAAACATTGCTAAAATATCGCTAACCAAGATAAAAAATCAACACATTTAAACTTTGCCCTCCCAGTAGAATGATCTTCTTTCAGTAGCTCTGACACCTCATGGTGGAAGTTGAGATTCTGCGAAAGCCGCGAGGCCGATGCATCTTCTTACAACCGGAGCAACAATATTATAAGTACATGGAATGTTCGGACAATTCGGGAGAGCGGGAGGACTAGTCAGTTAGCAATGGAAATAAAGAGATACAACTTTGGTGGTTCTGAAAACCAGTGGAAACCATTAGACCAAAGCTAGACAGAGAAGATAAGATTTAGGATAGATGCTGCTGTACTCTGGTCTGGAGGAAAAAAATTATTCGCACACTCGTTGAATTGCTTTGATGCTGTTCAAAGAAACACGAAATGCAGTTATGGGATGAGAGTCTCATAGTCCCGGAATTGTCAAAGCATCATCAAAACAAAGGAGTGAATAATAATGAGTGTTATCCAATATTATGCGCCTTCCAATGACAGCAGTATAGACGATAAAGATCATTTTTACAAAAAGGATGGAATCGATCATAGCGGAGTGCCCAGGAAAAAACTTGACAATCCTTATGGAAGACTGAAGCGCCAACGTCGGAATGGACAACATGGGGTGTGGAGATATCGTGGGATGACATGGACTTATTGGGCAGGAGGAACGAAGGTGATGACAGATCGGCGAATATATGTGCATTCAACAAATTGGTTGTAGGCGGTACAATATTCCCTCGCAACACGTACACAAAGCTACGCATGTTTCACCGGATCTCACTGAAGTAAATCAGATAAATCATATTCGCACCAGTAAAATAATCAGGTCAGTGGGAGACGTGAGAACCGTGAAGGGGTTGGCAAGGCTTCAGACCATCACCTGGTTGTTGCCAGAATAAAACTGAAGCCATAGAAGCACTATGCAACTGCGAAAACAGCATTACAATGGTTCACTACAGCCTTCCTTCGAGATACTGATAAAATCAACGAATTCGATATAGCTCTCAAAAATAGGTTCCAAACCTTATAGGATATACTGAAGGAAGAAGGAACTACTATGAATAACAACTGGAAACGGGTCAAAAAAGCACTGACCTCAACGTATCAGAAGTTTCTGGGTCACAAGAAGCATCATCATTATGAATGGAAACTATAGACAAGAATCAAGAAGGAATGAACAAAAAGACAGCGGTTAACAACAGCCAGACAAGAGCAAAGAAAGTCAAGGCACAAGCTGAATACACAGAAGCAAACAAGCAAGTGAAGACCATTAAAGCTGACAAGCAGAGCTATCTACATTGTTTCGACGTTTGTGACCTGGTCTGTTGACCTGTTCCTGTAACCATGATCAATTTGCATTATGGTGACAGCCTCTATGATACTTTTAGCACTCTTACAGACTTCTGAGTTGCCTGGATACTTTGACGGTTCTTCTTGTGCATGATGTATTATGCGTGATGCATTTGGGAGATCTATCTCCATTACTCTATCTGCGATACGCGCTAAGCGAGGTGAAGTGACGTTCGGGTCATGTACATCCAAACAGTCTTGGACGTAGCACAGGAGAGCTGTTATCCATCATTTCTTAGGACTGCCTCACCCACTGTATTGCCCACCGAAACTTGGAGGTGATGTAAAAACTGTGATGGTGACCTATCACCCAATGTTTCTCCTTGAAAAAGGCTTTGGTCTCTTTGGCCGTCTGATAAAGATCGGTAGTTAATTATCTCTCGTCTTAAAGTGACGTACGGTTATCGTATTAGTCGACTCAAAATCAAGTCGTTGACTTCTTCAGTGACCAAAGAAGAGAGGAAAGAGCATGAAACTAGGGGGCGAACTCCCTCCGGTTTAATGTTTTTCCTCGTGAAATAGTGCTTCGGTTGAGCAAACCACTACTTAGGGTCACTACGATCAAATTCTGGAAGCCGGGCTTTCGTGGTCATAACTGTCTATGTCTACCAGTGACAAGTTACATTTATCGTCCAGGTTTCCCGTTTGGATTGAGTCTGACACGTTGTATATGGCTAACATAATAATGTGGTGTGAACAAGGTAAAATAATGACCAGAACACGAATACTTTTCGGTAAAAAGGCACAGTTTATGAATGCATATGCGAAGTTTATGTCTAACATAATCAGGAGGTTTATTTTTAGTTCTAGGCAAAGAAACAATGATATAATAGCAAGCAAAACCGAAATTAAATTTGTATTTAAAATAGGGCTCACCAATTTCGTGCCAGTTGGTGCCCCTAGTTCTACCAACAGAAGAAACCAGACTAGCAGTGAACGTGGAGAATTATGGCCTACTTCGATATTAATACTGCTCTGATAATAGGTTTAATCCTAAAATTGTAGGTTCGTCATGGTGTAACTTCCTAATCTATAAGATCTTACGTGGAAGTCACATCATTGTCTACATCAACTCAATGCATCGTAACAATCACCAATATATGATGGAGAGCAAGTTTGGGCTAAAGATAGAACAATATATTTAATATGAATAGAAGATATAAGGTAACACTTAGCAGGGACCACGCCTGCAAGGTTGAGCCATACCATCCGATCAACTCGAATTCATTCAACTCATTGTTCCTACCTTCCTCACCGTTGGGTTTTTCTCCGCGTTAAATGATGAATATTCATTCCTCCAACTGTCTCGTGTTCAGCTTTAAGGATTGTGTGGTTAGGGCCCGATACCACTACACATACTTGAGCAATAATACTCTGACGTTTACTTAGATGTTCGTGTTCGGCTCTTTCACAATCAATGCAAGTTTGTACATATTGTTGATTTAATTTAACATTCCTACTTGTGGAGCATACGGTAAGCAAACAAATGTTGTGTCTTATAGATCATGACTGAAAAAATGGTCTGTACCTGCGCTGGTAGAAATATATTATTATTAATATTAGTCAAAATAAACGTCAAACTCGACATCTTACCTTGCATTTCTTGAATCTAAAGCTCGTAGCTTGTGTTACAGCCATTTGTATCAATTTTAGCTGTAGAAGGATAAGCTGTATGTTGTTGGAAGTTTTCTTTTTGTTTTTATGCCTGAGAGCCACATTTTTTGGGTGGATCGGTACGGCAGATCGTGAAGTGGTTTAGTCCTGCGATCAGTTACTATTGTGACCCTGGGGTGCGGAGTACTTCATTACCATGCATGGTAATAATTCTAGGCCTTGATGGATGAGTGGTGCATGCAGTAATTTGTTGATCATTATTAGTCCACTTATTCGAATGTTGATTACGCTTGTGCTCATCGTCAGTCTTGATACTTAGACAGGTTAGGGGTGGGTACATGATAACAGAGAGAGCAATCTGTTCACTGTTTCTGGAAGAGATATAGAAAATTTGTGTTGAGTTTCACATACTTGATGTCTGTCCATCATTCTTTCCTAGGTCTGGGGAGTTTCTTGCTGTCTTAGGAATTCTCTGTGATATGAGTTCCAGTTCAATCAAGTCATCTTGTGTAATACCTTTAGAAACAGTAGTTTTTACTTGATAAGGTTCTGTTGTCTGCTTATCATCTAACGATCCATATACAAGTACATTACAACACAAACAACCTTGATTAGATTCGCAAATATCGTTATGATTTTGGTATCAATTGAAAATCATTTCTTATTTGAAGTTTTCGACGTGCAGACTCATTTAGATCCACAGAGTGTTCTGTCGTATGCGGATTCATATCATGTTCGTAATAGATTTATTTTACGCTCTTAATAGTATTTCAAGTTGTCTCTAGTGGGTTATGTGTATTAGCACGGCCATATGATCCTGTCACTTCGCGTATTCTTGTACGTCGTTGATAAGGTCTTAGGTCTGAAGGGCCTACCAATTCGGCAAACTTTTATATAGGTAAGCTTCCTGTCCATTCACGTAAGGCTCATACAGACAAACAGGAAGAAGCTCACGCGTTTCAAATTGAAAGCATAAACTGCTTATACATGAACGCCGCGAGTGTACCAAACAAAATGGATGAGCTACGTGGACTTAGCAATGCTAATAAGGTTCATCTGATAAGAATATCTGAATCTTGGATATTCACTCAGTTTACGGACCGGTAGCTAGCAATACTTGAGATGTCTTTGTAACTCAACGACAGAAAAACAGAAGTTGGGGGTGGAGTAGCCGTATACATACGATCTTGTTTGGAGGTACACTAAGTACAAACCTCGAGTTCAATAATCATGAGGAATCCATATGGTGCTCTGTAAGATTGTCTATTACTTCGAGGCGCCTAGTCAGAGTCATATATTGGAAGCCCATTGCCGACATCGAGTATGACAGTCGTTTGCTGGTAGGACTATCCCTCTCTACGCGTCTCTGTTTCACTCATATCCTGATTCTAGGGGACTTCAATCCTCCTAAAGACTATTTTTCGGAACATACATACATTAGAGGCGAAAACTCTACTGAAGCTCGGTTCTTCAACCTTATTAAAGATTTGGAATTATACGGAAATGTGAAATCGGCAACTCGTTGGAGAAACATTCAGATACCGTCGCGCTTAGACTGTGTATTTACGAACGAAGAATTTCTTGTTGACAACCTCTCAATCCTGGATCCCCTGGGGAAAAGCGACCACACCGTTATAGCTTTCAGTTTTGTCAGCAAAACTGAGCTAAGATATTCAACCAACAACAGGCACTGGAATTTCAAACGGTTGAATGTGTCAGCTCTACAGGACTACCTACAATGGGTGTATTTGGAATGTTCACCCTCAACTCGATGTGGATACTCATTAGGAATTCATAATGCACATGCTCTCATGTGCTACAAAGCAGTCAGTTTCCCAAGTTGTCCCCAAAAGCTCAAAGCAACTTACAATCATCAAGAACCACACTCCTCGCCTGCTAAGCCGCAAAAGACACTGTTGGGCAGAATAGAAATTAACTGACAATAATGGAGCGTACAGGTAATACAAACGTATAAGGAACATATGCGCGAAAGCTATAAGAGAAGACAAGCTTCAGTACCAGATAAAGCTTATAGATAAATTTGTCTCCAATCCGGAAAGCTTATTCCGTTATGCAGCCTCTCTTCGTCAAGCCAAAACTGGAGTTTCCCAACGGGTAGGTCTTAACGGCCCGACCGATAACGACGGCGACGCCGCTAACCTTTTGGCTGAACAATACTGTCGGACATTTCAAACGACCTACATTAACTATACTGATGACAGCTTCATTTGCAACTACACAGAACTTCCCGAAGTGAACCTAAGCGCTGACTTGGTGTTCCGGAAACTACAGCACCTAAGAAAAGACATTTCTCCTGGTCCAGATATGGTCCATTCTGCTAAACTGAGGGAAGCAGCTTCAATCCTGGAAACACTGCTTAGCGTGATGTTCTTACACTCGCTAAGCCGAGGCAAACTACCGGAAAATTGGAAGCTGGCTCATATCACACCAATTTTCAAAGAAGGTCGACGCAGCGAACCTTCAATTACCGACCTTTGGCTCTTCTCTCTATACTTTCGAAAATCACGGAATCCCTGATATACGATAGTATACATGACTATTTACTGTCCTTAAATTTCTTCTCACCTCAACGGCATGGTTTCAGGAAGGACTACTTTTGTATAACCAACCTGCTGAATGAGGTGGACAGATGGACAAGCATCCTTGGTCGTAAGGGGAAGGTTGATATCATTTACCTTGATTTCTCGAAAGCTTTTGATAGGGTTAACCATATATGTCTTATCGATTAGGTGTCCAACCCCTATAATTGATTGGCTCATTTCATATCTGAAAAACCGACATTTTAATGTCAGGGTTAACTTCACTTTATCTCAGGCTATGGAATGTCCTAGTGGGGTCCCCCAGAGCTCAGTACTAAGACCTCCTCTCTTCTTGATTTATATAAATGATCTTCCACAACAGGTGTCATCAGTCTTATTACTTTTTGCTGATGACATGAAACTTGGGAGAGAGATACACAACCTGGACGATACAAAGGCACTTCAGGAGGATCTGACTCGACTTAAAAGTTGGGCAGACGATAACGGGCTTACCTTTAACACTTCAAAGTGTAAAGTAGTCCATCTGCGACATGTCGCAGACTACAGTTACAACTTAAGAAACTCCTCTCTAGTAGTATTCCGAGTCGAAAAAGATTTAGGAGTTCTGGTGCCCTACGATTTAACGTCTTACGCTGTGACAAAAATGCCTTCCGAGCAAACCTTGCACTGGTATCACTGAAGAGCATTTTTGGCCAGTTTAACGGGAGAACTTTCCACATAATCTTAAATAGTTTTATTCGTCCACATTTAGAGTACGGAAACATAGTATTTCCTTCCTCACTCCAAAAGGATAAGGACACTCTGAAGCGTATCCAACGGCGAGCCACGAAATCAGTCCGGGGACTCAAATTTGAACCTTACGAAGAGCGCCTCCAATCACTTAACCTTTACCCATTAGAGTATAGACGTCTTAGAGGTGACCTTCTGATGGCTTGCAGTATCCTTATTACTTCTGGACATCTCCTTAAACACCTACTTAAGCCTAGTCCCAACAAAAAACTTGGAAGTAACACCCAGAAATTGGAGACAACGTAGCAGAACGGACTGTAGACACAACTTCTACTCCTTAAGAGTTGTCAAATGCTGGAATTCACTGTCGACTGAACTAGTCCAAGCGACTTCCTAGGGATCGTTTAGGAGGAAACTCGACCTATTCTTAAGGACTACGGATAACATCTTATTATGATAACTCGTTACCAATTTCTTTTTTTCTAATCTTTTATAGATAATATACCTAGGTTTCTGCCTGGAGAAATTGGTGATCCCCTGCCACTATACACGGAAGCCTGTTAAGCGAAAGCTTCTTCTATTCCGTCCACAACCATTTGAAACATTTGAAGTGTTCGGCCTCGGGAATCGTTGGCAACTTTTTGAAATGAGACTTCCACTTCGAGTTTGCCGGTCATGCGTTACTGCCTTACGATCATTTAGTAATGGAGCCTCGAAAAGAACGCCGCTTTATGATTTTCATATTTCACATAAAGCCAAAATGATTGATTTCTGCAATTTTCTTATGCCATTACACTACTCAGACCAAAGCATCATTGATAGTCATCAATTTGTGCGTCAACATTGCGGTCTTTTTGATGTTTCCCATATGTTGCAAGCAAGTTAACTTATTTATATTTATCTACAACAGATGCAAGTTTCTGGGAAGGACAGATTTAGCTTCTTAGAATCCCTCACTTGTGCTGATATTGAGGGATTACCTATTTCATCTGGAACTCTCTCTGTATTTTTGTTAAGTAGCGGCGGAATACTAGATGATACTATAATATTAAAATGCAAAGAACCTTATTTGTATATCGTTTCAAATTCAGCATGTTCATCAAAGATCAAGAATCATGTTACAGTAAGTGAATAATTAGATTGATTTGTTTTTTTTTTTCAGAAAATGATGACTAAAGACGTAAATGACGGTAAAGGAATAAACATTAAAGTTCTAAACCATTCTCTCCTAGCACTGCAAGGTAAATTGTCTTGTGTAGTCAGTATCAATCCTGTGAAGCTTAATCTAAAGAGACTTACACGGTTCATTGGAGAAATATTTCCTCTTGAATTAAAATAGTTTTGAAGCAAGTTGCGTAGAGCGTTTTTAGCACGGATGTGCAATTTTTGCAAAGTAAGGGTAGCTTACATCAAATAATAGTAAAACTAACTCGTTCACTTGTTTTATGATAGCCACTTAGTAACTTTTGTAAATTTCCGTTCTACTAATCGGTATCTATGTGGTGCACCTTAGGACCTGGATTTTACTAAGTAGAACAATATTGACTTGGTAAACAGGCATAAATCCTCCATGCTTGTCGACTGGAAACCTGCATTACAGAACTCACACTTCTATTTTTTTTACATACTTCAACTTGCCCGGATTTGTAATATAGTGTTAATTTGGATATTTTTCTCAAACATTGATAATGCTCTTAGCTTTTTCTTTAAAAAATGCCACGTTAATCTTAATCAGCGAAATAACTAGTTTCAAGTTTTCGGTCCCATATCTAAAAACATTAAAAACGATCAAAAAATCTTCGGATTTATTGTATATTGTGCGGTTCTATTTAACACATATTAGTAACTGGTTTATAGGTTAAACCAAATAAGATGTAAATTTGCAAATATTATGTACAACCTGCGACCCAACTAAACCGATTTTCGATGTTAATACACTTCGGAAAATGACAGCTTTACAGAAGCTATTTAATGTGCCAAGTGAGTTGTTATTTGCAGTAATTGTTGTTGATAGCTTAAATATTTAAAACTGAAATCTATTTTTTAGTTAAACGACTCGAACTTCCGTAGATCCTCAATGGTTGTTCTACTATGTGGATTATGAATGTTGGTTGGCTTTTTTTAATTAAATTTCTGAAAGTAGTCGAGTAATTCTAAATTTTACCTCTTATTTTTCCTTGACAAATATCCGTTTAATTTTCCATAGGACCAGATTCATATTCAGTTCTCCGTGCAGGTATCTCATCTACTGATATAAGGAACTTTGAAAATCTTTTTTTTATGGAAAGTATGCTCATTGATTCAATCTACGGTTTGAATACTCCTGATGGTGATATTCGTTTAACACGTTGCGGATACACAGGTGAAGATGGTTACGAAATCAGTGTCCCATCGGAAATAGCAATCCCGATTGCTGAGGTTCTGGTAAAGAACCCTTCTGTAAAACCTATTGGGTTAGCTGCTCGTGATACCTTGAGATTAGAAGCTGGTTTGTGCTTATATGGAAGCGACATATCGGAAGAAACAACTCCAGTTGAAGCTTCTCTTTCATGGCTTATTTGTAAGTTTAAAATCATTGCTATTCCAAATATATAATTCTGTATGTTAAAATGCATGTGTCATCAATATATATATATATATATATATATAATCCTAAATCGCGTCCAAACCATCCACTTTATTTTGAGCATCCGGGCAATATCTCAACCGACACGCAAACTAAATGATGATTGAGACTAAAAAGAACTATTCGTACTTTAATTCTCATTCTCGTAAATCATACTTAAGACTACGTTTTAATATTCGTCTTTACATTGAGTCACTTGTCTATTCCTTTATTTTCACTTTATATATTCCTTGATTGTTAACTTCATACAGAAACTTGCTTATGGTAGAAATCCTGTCCTATCTAAACGATATCAGGTCACTGGCTGGTCGAAAGTTGAATGCTTCCACTAAATACGAATTCTGAACCAGCCTTTCTGAGACCACGTATGCCATTCAAACTGGCGTCCTTCAGCTTTTGCATACTAATACAAATCGGACAACATATAGGGTTAGTCATGTCTTTAAAAAGTCTCAACATCGATGAATGCTGTCTATCCGAGACGCGTTTTCAAGACTAGTGAAGTACTACAAATTCGCTCTTCATCTGTCCCTTCGAAAAGCTTGTTTCACGTGCGTCCGTCCAGAGACACTGTGATATCTCCGTCTGGTTTCGCTAGTGTTGGTGTCTCATTAAGCGCTAGAGCTGAGGTGGTACAAATAGCTTGGATCTCCATTAACAGTCAATTATGTACTGTTAGGTGAGAAAGTTCCATCAAAAAGTGAAGAAATCGGCGTGAGAAACGATGTCTTTGTCATCTATGCTTGCGCTCCGACAAATTGCAGCCCGGTTGTAATAAAGAACGGGTTCCATTACCGTTTAATTGTTCTTCTACAGAAAGTGCGTGCGACAGATATTGTAGTACCAGTCGGAAACTTGGATGCCCATGTTGGGCGTCTAGGCACAATGGAGGGTCGGTAGAGTAGCCAATGAAGACTTGTTAGTCGCTTGTCGGATACTTGTAACCGTCTACTGATACTTTTCCCAGATTATAGCCTATTTCTGGCTAGCACTAACTATTGTCACAACCATATCTGATGTAGTACCTGGCGTCCTCCCTCTAAATCTCGAGCCTGGGTTCAGATTGACCATACTGCGATTGACTACCGCTGGCGTGATTGTGTGCAAGATTGTCTCTCCTTTCGGAGTACTTATCTGAACTATAGGTATCATTACCGAGGTTTGTTCTGATAATTTCGAATAAACTGAGCATTGGGTTGATTGTTATAAATAAAAATAATATATTTGTAATATCCCAATGAGTAGAAAATCTAATTTTCTACTCATTGGGATATTACAAATATATTATTTTTATTTATCTGAACTATGATCATGCCTTGTTTGTGATAATCTTATCTTACTTTTTACGGTGACCGAAAAATTTCGCCCTAAATGGATTAATGCCAGAAAATTGATTGCAGATTCTGTTCCAACTAAATATCAAACCGAGCTAGGTTCAAAGTTAACTGTCAACGACATGCAACGCTAACCGGTGTTGGAGATGGTTGGAAGAAAGTTAGGGGCGGCTAAACCAAACCGTGGCGTCAGTGCTTGAAGTCACTAACTTCTAGTCTGAGCCATGTTGGTAGATGCAGACTACTTGGTTGGGGTCCGCGTGACTGTCGTAACCAATGGTTGGAGACTCTTGGTGACATGGCTCAGAATCGGTCACAATGGCGTCGGTGTATACACTCTCTGTCTTCTCTTAAACTAAGAGATTAAAATCGCTTCATACCTTTCTTTCTACGAACCAATTTTTCTTCTTGTACTATATCTCTATATGCAATCTTTCTCTTATATATTACCACCTTTGACCGAACCACTGCTATGAATCCGGTGTCCATCTTGTTGTGTTAATGAGGTATGGCAACTTGGACCGATGCATAAATGTGCCTGGTCCTACGTTGTATCTGACTGACTGTCAACCTACCGAAAAGTCAAGATGAGCATTGGTTGCAATTGGTTGAAACAATGAAAATGACGCGTAAGGTCTCTTGCGACTTCACAAGACGTCTCTCTTGTAAGCACTGGGTTCCTAGGCCCTGACAGGTTTACTCCTGAGATTTTTAAGGATGGTGGTCCAGTATTAGCAATGAGATTAACCGAGGTCTTAGGTAGAATTTGGGAACTGGACGTAATCCCATCTGACTGGTCTCAATCACTGATTGTGCCAGTCTATAAGAAAGGACAAAAGTCCTCTTGTGACAATCACAGAGGAATCAGTTTGACAAATATAGTGTCTAAAATATTAGCTTCAATAATACTTCGACGCCTAATCAAAGCTCGTGAAGAGCAGATTAGAGAAAACCAGGCCGGTTTTCGACCTGGACGTGGTTGCATAGATCAGATATTCACACTACGTCAGGTTCTAGAACACAGACACACATTCAGACGCCCCACAATGGTAGTATTTCTCGACCTTAAGGCAGCATTCGACTCTGTTGATCGTGAGGTTCTATGGCAGTGTTTGTCACTGAAAGGAGTACCAAAGAAGTACATTAACCTTATAAAGGCTCTCTACTCGAACACAACTGGTAGAGTAAGAGCTTATGGCGAACTGTCATCAGAATTGATTACCTCAAGTGGTGTTCGTCAGGGCTGTCCACTCTCTCCATTCTTGTTCAACTTTGTCGTCGACGTACTTTAAAAGATAACATTTTCCTCGTCTAGATTTCCAGGGGTTGAACTTATACCGGGAGGTTCACTTGTTGACTTAGAATATGCTGATGACATAGTTTTATCTGGCGAAGACGCTGACAAAATGCAGTCTTCTGACCACTCTAAGCAACAATGCAAGCATGTTCGGGATGCGATTCTCTCCCTCGAAATGCAAAATGTTGCTTCAGGATTGGGTTGCATCGACACCCGAACTAATAATAGGGAGTGAAGTAGTTGGGCGTGTCGACCACTTCACTTTTCTTGGAAGTCTCATCAGCCCTTGTGGTTTAGTGTGTGACGAAATCTCAGCACGGATACAGAAGGCTCGACTAGCTTTTGCCAACTTGCGTCATCTATGGCGTAGGCGAGATATCCGTCTATCAACCAAAGGACGGGTTTACTGCGCAGCAGTTCGTTCCGTCCTACTTTATGGCAGTGAAACATGGCCGGTAAGAGTGGAGGATATTCGTAGGTTACTAGTATTGGATCATAGGTGTCTTCGAAGCATTGCTCGTATATCATGGGACCATCGAGTAAGTAACACAGTTGTTAGGAAACGGGTACTAGGTAAGGATGGCAAATCAATTGATGAAGTAGTGAAACTTCACCAGTTGAGATGGCTGGGACACGTGTTACGTATGCCCAACGACCGACTGCCTCGACGAGCTATGTTCAGTGGTATAGGAGTAGGTTGGAAGAAAGCTAGGGGCGGCCAGACCAAAACATGGCACAAGTCCATGAAGTCACTGACAAGTGAACTGAGTCATGTTGGTAGGTGTAGACTACCTGGTTGGGGACCGCGAGATGATAGCAACCGATGGTTAGAGACCCTGAATGACATGGCTGAAAATCGTTCGCAATGGCGCAGGTGCATCCACTCTCTGTGTTCTCCCAAATTCTAATCTTCTGAATTCTTCATGTCCCTTTTTTCCTCTTTCCAAATTTATTTCACTGGATTATACTCTTTAAATAACATCTCCAAACCCTAATCTTCCCGATTACTGCTTATACTCTTATTACCTCTACCACTACGGGATTTGAATCGACAAGTGCATCTCTGTGCTAATGTGGTGTGGCAACTCGAACTGATGTACGTACGTACGAAGTTCTACGTTGTTACTGACTGACTGACTGACTGGGTTCCTAAAGGCTTCTTACAATCTGTTGAAGCATATCGATTTGCAGCGACCAACCTCAAGTTTGACCATAAACGAAGATCGTTACGTAATGAGATTGTGCCAAGTTTGTGAAGGGTCTTAGAAGCCTGGTGGTCGAGCGTGCTAACGATTTGGAAGCGGCAGCTGCATCTGATGACTATCGGTGGCTCTTTCAACTCACCCGAGTTGCTGGCAGAAAGAAGTCTGGTGTGAAAAAATCTGTGAAGCTGATGGAATGCCAGCCGGCGACCATACCATGTTGAGAGCACCGGTTCTCGTCCGATCATCACAGTTAAGCAACGTTGGGCCCGGTCACTACTTGCATGCCCCCAAACGCCCTGGTATGGCCGAGAGTGGGGAGAGTTCGCTCTCCCTCTCGAGACGCTCTCACATGGCCACGTGTATATAGCCTCTGCCATGGAAGTCCTACTCACCCTCCGCCAAATGTTAACACACCGCCATACATTTTGTAGGCCAACAATCGTTGTGTTTCTTAACGTCAGGGCTGCCTTCAATTTGTTGAACAGGACTGTGCTCTGGGATCGTCTATTGAAGAAGGGTGTGCCTGAAAAGTTTGTTAATATCTTAAAAGCCCTACATACAAACATCTCAGGTAGAGTAAGGGCGTACAACCATCTGTCTCCAATTGTTCCGTTCGGACAGTGGGGTTAGGCAGGGTTGCACACTATCACCATTCCCTTTCAACTTTGCCATCGATGGCGTTCTGGAAGTAGCTCTACGGATGTAGGGCATGATGATGTGGATCTGTTACCTGAAGAAGTACTTTTCGACCTTGAGTATGCTGATGATATCGTCTTACTGTGAAATCATACTCAATCCATGCAATCCTCACTTAATTAGTCGGCAATTAATGTCCGTAGTTATGGAATGTGCTTTAAACTTTTTAAGTGTATAGTACGTTTACAAGACCGAAAGGATTCTGAACCTGTACTCACTCTTGATAGTGAGTGGGTAGAAGTGGTCAGGAAGTTCGTGCACCTGGGCAGATGCGTGAGTGCTGGTGGTAGTGTCAATGATGAGATCAATCCACGTATCTTGAAAACCGGAGCGACTTATGCCAATCTGAACCACCTTTGGCTCCTTCGTGATGTTAGTCTGGCTGTAAAAGTTTGGATCTACAACGCATCGGTGAGAGCAGTTTTGCTCTATGCTTGTGAAACCTGGCCTCCGAGTTGAGGATGTTAGACGGTTCTCTGTGTCCGATCATCGTTGTCTTCAAAATATTGCCAACATTTAGTGCCAACACTATATTAGTGATACGGATATTCAATAACATGTGTTCAGACACAGTGTCAACATTTCAGTCGATCACACCATATTGAAACACTGACTTCAGTGGCTTGGACGTGTACTATAAATGTTGTCTCAACGACTTCCTCATCGTGGATTGTTTGCCAACTTTGGGACTGGTTTGAAAAAACTGGAGTGGTGGTCAGTTTATGACATCCTATCATGGTATGAAAGGAAGCTGTTGGTCCTTCAAGGCTTCCTGGTTGGGCTTTAAGCGTTAATGCAACACAGTGGCTTGAGGCGTTATCAGACTTAAGTCAGAATAGAAGACAGTGGTGATCTTGGTATAACTTTCCTTTACTTTCTTCATATAATTGAGAGTAACTTATTTAACTGAAAGAATCCTTTCTGGTCGTATTTTTCTTAAGTGAACTGCTTCTCCCTTTGTTATTATTATTACTTTATTTTTATTATGATTTCATTCCCATACACTAATTTCTCTTTATTTTCTTGATTATACCCACCATCCTTTCTCCATATCTTCACAATCTAATTTTATTATGTGGCGCATATATAGTTTGGTGCACCCTTGACCAATATTTATGTGTTCATATAACTAAATAAAAACACTAATTACTTACTCATTTAGACGTTAGTCAGGATTTGATTACAAGATTCAAATTTTTGAAAAGTAAATTGTCTTTTGTAAATAATTTGCATAACAACAGTTGGGGTTGTTAAAACATTTTAGTCCAGTTTTTAGTATGTACTCATCTAACTAAGAAACCACATTGCTAATAAAATATACCAAATGAACTTAATAAAATATTAGTACTGGAATAATTTCAGTCTTCTAAGTCGACAACGAGAAATTCCATGATCCATGTAATACGAAAAGTCAAAAGTTAATTATAATTGTTGTTTCTTATTTACTTTCACCTTATGATGAATGCCCTATCCTTATTCTGATTAGTTCATTCAAAGTTGTCAGTACAGTATACTTTTACTAAATATAATCATATAAATGTAATCAAAATCGTGATTTTAACAAAATAATATATTTCAGCAAAACGAAGGCGTTTGTGTAAAGACCCAAAATTTCCTGGTTGCTCAATTATAATTGAAAGTTAAAAAATAAATTTAAAAAAAATTTTTTAAAAAAATTAAAAAAAAACCATCTTGTTGACGAGGTCAACCAATAAATAATTTAGATGAATGGTTCATTAACTAACAAAGTCAGCAATCAATCAAGATTACAGTTAAACTAAAACTAAGATCCCATGTGTTGATATTTGTTTTTCAACAAATTAATCTCGAGTTCGGACTCTTGTCCATCTACTACGATTTCGACATCTTGTTAAACTATCAGTGACACACAAAATTTGTTGCATCCGTTAAATAGTCTTGATAAATTTCCCTCATCATAATTTATTCTATTTCTCATGTAGATGGTACAAAAATCTTTGATCAATCTTTGCAACTGGAAATAGGTGTCATTACAAGTGGTTGTTTTTCACCTACATTAAGTAAGAATATCGCAATGGCTTATGTAAAATCTGAATATTGTGGAAATGATCGACAACTTTTTGTACAAATTCGTCAAAAATTCTATCAATATACCGTTACAAAAATGCCATTCGTTGCAACTAAATATGTTAGACGATCTTAAAAATTATAGGGCCTATTAATATTTTGTATTTGGTTTGATATTCCTCGTTTGTTTATTTATTTTAAATAGTTGATGATTTCTAAAAATCTTTTCTGTTCCTATTGAACTCTTAACTTATTTCCAACAATGCTGCTAGATGTGTATATTTTCTAATGATTTCTAAAGTTAGTGTTTCTTCATTTAGTTTATATTGTTGAATGAAAAATATTAACTTGATAAATTTAATCTATCCAATGTTTTAAATTTTCGAAATAACTTAATCAAAACATATCATTTAAATTATTTTTGATTCCGAAGGAAATATATTCTAATTTGGGTAACGAACTGGCCTAATTTGGAAAACCATTTAAAATGAAAAAGCACTGGGTGGATGTATCGTTCTAATATGAGACCTCTGAGCAGCAACACCCACTCCACTGGGGATCAAACCCGGATTCCTTCGGGTAACCCCTAACCTTTGAATCCCTGAACAAGGATATGTGTTTTATATGTCTAACGTCAATCAATTTGTAATATTGAACAACCATCTTCTGGTCATTGGTGGGTAGCTGTCTCAACTGACATGGTCGAACTCCACAGGGACTTGAGGGTTCTGGGTTCGATCCCCCTTAGGGTCATGGGTTCTCAATGTTGAAGATCCCCATTATTTATTGAGACAGCTGTTTCCCAATGACTTTTTAGCTTGGGTCGGTTTGTGATCTTAAGAGTATTCAACAATCCCCACAAACCCATACTCTGAAACTATTCTTTTTATTCAGATATTATTCTACTTTGAACTGTAGGTGTTTTGGTTCATTTGCTTAGTCTGTTTTCAATATCCATTTTTTTGTTTATGAGGTGCATATATTGTTTTTAAATTAGTGGGACGTACAGCAATTGGATTCAGGAGGAATGAAACGATATTATATCGCTGAATGAAGAGACTGATTTAAATATACATTTTCTGATATTATCTTGAACTTTAATTGATAACATAAAGTAAAACAACTTTTGCATTAGTATTTGGCTGAGAAAACTATAAAACCAAAATACAACACTAATGCACAAGACATTGAGAGTCTAACACTAAGAATATATGTGTCACATTACTGAGGATTTTAATTGTCATATTATAAACATTTTTATGATATATAACGACTCATATTTGATTACGAACGCCTCTTGTTGCAAAAATAAACTTATTTTTCTAATATTCGTGTCTTGAGAACGCAATACGTTAGACACTTGCAAAAATGCTTCAAGATGTTGACCTTTCATAAAATTATACTAAATACTAGAAACTTTTTTAAAATGAAGTTTAAGGACATTGTACCTCTTGAAGTCAGTTTCCATTTATGAGGCAATTTGTTGAAGAACTTAAAAACTGGTGAACTCTGGAAATTTACTTCATTTTCAGTCTGAAATCATCAGTATTGCTCATTCACCCTGCACACTTGTCATTGAGCATAGGGTCTTTATAACAGATCAGTGTTTCACATCACTAACTTCAGTCAATTTGAGCTATCGCATGAACATCATCTAATATCACCAATCGCAGTTTTTCCCTGTGAATTCGGGAATCTTTTCCAAAGCTAGTTATTAGAGGGGAAACGATTGTTATTGAATCGTAGGGAGTTGTTTGGAAACTGTTCGTATGGAAGTCAGTTTTGTCCATGAGTTGATGTATTACGGAAAGCTGATATCTGGACCTTAATTTGAACCGTCTTGGTGGTCCTAAGTGCCAGCACTAAGTAATCATAATCTGGGATGAAGCAGCTATTCAACGCTCACTAGTCCTCCATGTTTCTTCAAATTATGTCAGTCTATGGTCAAATGTAATGAGAAACTTTGTAATGGTTCTTCCTTACTTACTTACGCCTGTTACTCCTTATGGAGCATAGGCCGCCAGTCAGCATTCTCCAACCCACTCTGTCTTTGGCCTTTTCTAGTTCCATCCAATTCTTGTTCATTTTTCTCATGTCTATCTCCATTTCCCGGCGTAATGTGTTCTTTGGTCTTCCTCTTTTCCTTTGGCCTTGAGGATTCCATGTGAAGGCTTGTCTTGTGACGCAGTTGGGTGCTTTCCTCAGTCAGCTACAATGTAGGACCAGGCACATTTATGCATCGGTCGAAGTTGCCATACCTCATTAACACAACAAGATGGACACCGGATTCATAAAAGTAGTTAATTCAGAGGTGGTAATATATAAAAGAAAGATTGCAATAAGGATATAGTGCAAGAAGAAAGAATTAGTTCGTAGAAAGAAAGATATGAAGTCATTTTAATCTCTTAGTTTAAGAGAAGACAGTGAGTGTATACACCGACGCCATTGTGATCGATTCTGAGCCATGTCACCAAGAGTCTCCAACCATTGGTTACGACAGTCACGCGGACCCCAACCAAGTAGTCTGCATCTACCAACATGGCTCAGACTAGAAGTTAGTGACTTCAAGCACTGACGCCACGTTTTGGTTTAGCCGCCCCTAACTTTCTTCCAACCATCTCCAACACCGGTTAGCATTGCACGTCGTGGTAATCGGTGTTCAGGCATACGTATTATTATTATTATTTTAACACATAGATATTGGTACAAGGAGGCACCAAATACATATACATATTCGATATGTGTGAGGGCTGTGATACTGCTCGGGTGCCTAAACCGAAGCAGGTGGTTTTCTTAGGGGGCCACTCCCCGAGCCTTCGACCTAAAGATCTAACCCACAAGGCAGTGGAGCATCGTAAGGAGATGCAATCCCATGGTAGCCGGTGACCAACAATTGGTTCATATGCCATTTGTTCCCGCAGGATACTAGAGCCCATGTGCACCATTGGTTTGGAATCCGGTTAAAGCGCCGGACATCCGCTTTTTGTCCTCTCATTTTTGTAAACAACACCCCCGTTACGAGAAGGCAATGAGTAGGACTTCCCTGGCAGAGGCCATATACGCGTGGCCATGTGAGAGCATTTCGAGAGGGAGAGCGGACTCTCCCCACTCTCGGCCGTACCAGGGCATTCGGAGGGGGGGCATACGTAACACGTGGCCCAACCATCTCAGTCGATGAAAATTCACAACGTCATCAACTGTTTTACCATCATTACCTAATACCCTGCGTCTAACCTCACTATTACTTACCCGGTGATCCCAGCAATATTTCTAAGGCATCTGTGGTCAGATACTTCTAGCTTACGAGTATCTTCTACTCTTAATGGCCATGTTTCGCAGCCGTAAATTAAAACAATGTGTGTCCTATCCACTTCCAGCGCTTGTTCCTGATTTCTTCCTCCGCTGGGATCTGGTTTGTTCTTTGCCACAGTTGGTTATTGCTAATAGTGTCCGGCCAATGGATCTGAAGTATTTTGCGTAGACAATTGTTAATAAACACCTGTATTTTCTGGATGATGGATTTCGTAGTTCTCCAGTTTTCCGCCCCATACAGTAGAACTGTCTTGACATTTGTATTGAAAATCCTGACTTTGGTGTTGGTTGACAGTTGTTTTGAGTTCCAGATGTCTTTCAGTTGTAAATATGCTGCTCTTGCTTTGCCGATCCGTGCTTTCACATCTGCATCAGATCCACCCTGTTCATCGATGATGCTGCCCGAATAATTAAAGGTTTTTACATCTTCCAAATCGTCTCCGTCAATTGTGATTGGATTGGTGCATGCTGTGTTGTATCGGAGAATCTTGCTTTTCCCTTTGTGTATGTTGAGACCTACTGCTGCTGAGGCTGCTGTTACACTGGTCGTCTTCTCTTGCATTTGTTGTTGCGTTTGGGATGGAAGGGCCAGATCATCTGCGAAGTCTAGGTCGTCCAACTGCATCCTAGATGTCCATTGTATCCCGTGCTTCCCTTCAGACGTTGACGTCTTCATGATCTAGTCGATCACCAGGAGAAAGAGAAAGGGTGAGAGTAAGCAACCTTGCCCGACATCGGTCTTTACCTCGAACGACTTTGTCAACTGTCCTCCATGCACAATTTTGCAGTTCAATCCATCATAGGAATTCCGTATGATATTGACTATCTTCTGAGGCACGCTGTATTGTCGAAGAAGCTTCCATAGTGTTGTTCTATCCACGCTGTCAAATGCTTTTTTGTAGTCAATGAAGTTGATGTAGAGTGATGAATTTCATTCAATTGATTGTTCCACAATGATCCGTAGAGTTGCGATTTGGTCTGTACACGATCTATCCTTACGGAATCCTGCCTGTTGGTCTCGAAGTTGGGCGTCTACGGAGTCCATCATTCTGTTTAACAATACCCTGTTGAAGACTTCCCGGTATTGAGAGAAGAGTGATGCCTCTGTAGTTATCACAGTTGCTGAGATCGCCTTTCTTCGGTATTTTGACCAGAAGTCCTTCTTTCCAGTCTGTTGGTACTTTTCCGCCGTCGTTGCTAAATCTTCCACATATTTACATCTGTCAGTTCTGATGTTTCTCTTCACTTGCTTGTTTACTTCTGTATATTCAGCTTCTGCCTTGTCTTTTTCTGCTCTTGTTCGGCTGGTATTGATTGCTGCCTTCTTGTTCCTCCTTTCTTGAATCTTATCCAGTGTATCAACAGTGATCCATTCCTTGTGATGGTGCTTCTTGTGGCCCAGAACCTCATGGCATGTTGAAGTGATTGCTTCTTTGATCCCCTTCCAGTTGCTCTCCATAGTAGTTCCTTCTCCATTGAGTAGATCATGAAAGGCCTGGAACTCATTGCTGAGGACTATCTTGAATTTGTTGAGTTTGTCAGTATCCCGTATTGAACTTTTGTGATATTGTCCGCCCCATTGTCCAGTACTTCTTGAGTTTCAATTTTATCTTGGCGACCAGCAAGTGATGGTCTGATGCTATATCAGCTCCTCTCTTGGTTCTCACATCCTCCATCGTCCTCCTGAACTTTTTGTTGATGCAGATATGGTCGATTTGGTTCTGCGTAGTGTGATCCGGTGAATTCCATGTGGCTTTGTGAATGCGCTTATGTGGGAATATGGTGCCGCCTATGACCAGTTTATTGAAGGCACATAGGTTTGCAAATCTCTCACCATTTTCGTTCCTTTCTCCCAGTTCATGTCGTCCCATGATGTCTTCCTATCAAGTGTTGTCCATTCCAACCTTGGCATTTAGATTTCCCATCAGAATGGTCAGATCCTTTGTTGGGCACTTCTCTACGATTGACTGCAGCCTATTGTAGAATTGATCTTTAGCGTCTTCATTGTAGTCGTTGGTAGGCGGGTAGCATTGGATGATGTTCATTGTAATGCCCTCTTTCTTTGTTTTGAAGGAGGCTTTGATGATCCTTGGTCCATGAGATTCCCATCCTATAAGTGTATTTTGTGTTTGTTTGGACAGCATCAATGCAACTCCTTGTGTATGTGGAGTATTTTCTTCTTGATGGCCGGAGTATAGCAGAAGCACCCCTGAAGCTAGTCGTTGTTGTCCAACTTGCGTCCAGTGTGTTTCACTGATCCCAAGCACCTCTAGGTTGTATCTCCTCATTTCTGCAGCAATTTGGGAGACTCTCCCACATTGTACGAGTATTCCATGTACCTAAATAAATGGTTGCTCTGGTTGTCAGAAGGGGCTTCGGCCTCGTGACTTTCGAAGGAACTCGGCTTTCATCATGAGGCGTCATAGTTCTTCTAAATGAAGACCTTCTGACTCCCAGGGCAGAGTTTAAAAGGTTTGAATAAATTTTTCTGGTTAGCGTTTTTTAGCGAGTTAGTTTTCTTCGGGATGGGGACGCTAACCCCATGCCCAACCGTTCTCCTTTATCCGGGCTTGGGACCGACAGTAGCCCCCGGAGGGACTCTAGGCGGAGTTTTGTAGTGGTTCTAATTTTTGTAAAACCTGATTCTCACTAAACTGAGTTTTTTTCTTGTCGTTTATCCAGTAATGGCTCTTTCAATGCTTTCCTCAAACTGGATTCTATCTACGTTTGTGTGTGTATTTTCCTAAGCAATATCTATTTGCTGAATAAATATGTGGTGCGGCCAACTTATTAATCTCAAGAAAACAAAACTGTTTTAGCAAACTTTCACTGACCGAATCGCACCTCCCATGTTAAACACTTAAAATGCTTGTGAGTAGAAGAAAGGATAGGTAGTATCCAGGTTGATACAACGAGATGGCGGAACATGTGCTTAAATATTTTGGAAATCAATTGGAATTTCAGTCCTACAAAAACCCAAGAGTTAGGGTACTATACAGCTAAACACAATGTAAGCTGACTAGATGGTTTTCTATAAAATCTATTCATAAAAACGGTTAATAATGTGTTTTTAAGTTTTGTCATAAACTTGTACGTCAAAATTTCCAGACTTCGTGTTTTCTAAAACAAGTTCTTACATTCAGAATACCCTTCACTAATTCACTTTTGATACGAGGCATGATATCAAACTTTGTTATTCTTTTGCTGCTATACTTTTGTAATTCCACGGTTTGTTTATTTATTCTACCTTTCCTCCTTTTCATAATGCTTATGGCCATTCTGTTAGGTAACTGTATGATTATCAAAAATATCACTTAATATTTTGATTGGAGCAATATAAGAATTCAACGCCGTGCAAAATCAAAACTTAAAAGAATTACAGTACAAAATTCAAATCAAACAATCACTAACAAGCGAGCTGGAATTGGTTAAAATCGTACATTCGGCAAGAGGAAAAATATTCACCCGGACAGCATTTGATCATTTTAATAATTAGACATTTTTTATCTAACCTAATTCTACTGAATGTCAATAAATGACAGTAAGAATATTCTGTATATTTCAATGTCAAAATCGGAGTGTTTCAATAGGGAAATCGTTTGTGGTATTAGTATTTGTAAAAATTCTAAACAATTCATATTGATTTTCATTATGAAGCATCCCGAGTGAAAATTATTGGCTTTGACCATGACACAAAAAATTATAGAGATGAGGACTGTATCAGACTACTGCCGTTCATAAAAGCCACAGAAATGCAAAATATATGTTGAGCACTTAAAGTAGCCCAAAGCTATTGAGAAATGAAAATAAGAACACTTTACTAAAGATTGCCTAAATAGTTATATATTAAATTTCAATTCAGTCCATTTCTTAAGTTGTAATAAAAGCTAGAAAATGAACCAATTAAAGACAATCAGTCATCTAACATCTTAATGTCGGTAAATAAATGATACTTTCATAGCATTAGAAAACGAACATGAGAAGGATAATTTACTTAATATATTCAGTAACATTAATCCATCCTGTACCAATCAGAACTAAAAGTAACTTGGTAAAAATCCTGACTACTTGTGTCAGAATTTGTTCTGACGACACTATTATAGATGAATTGAGTAATATTCGTATCCTGCTTAGTAGGAATAGATATCTAACGAGGTTATTCAAAAACAGGAATTAAATGAGAAAAGAACTGAAAGTAACTGCTAGTTCGAAGAAGACGTTATTCTTAAAATTACTTTTATTAAATAAAACTACCAAAGATACAATTCAAAGGTTAAGATATGCGGTGCAGAAAATATCTACTTCAGCGACGTTGGATGCGGTTTCCTACAATCTCCCGATAAGAAAAATCATCAATAAAAACAGACTGCCTGAATTCACCACATCCATGAGTATTTACTATCTAACTGTTCCTATGGAGCCATTTATACAGGGTGTACAACACGGCAAGTCCGTCATCGCATAGTAGAATACTATTTTAGTTGGGTGAAAAACGGGTAAGTGATTAAGAGTTCTATTCTCGCCCAATTGATGAACACAGAACACCAAGTTGATTTGAATAAAGCTTTTAAGGTTATCCAGCATATCCCATAAAATTTACCAAATGGCTTACGATTTCGGCATATTGCTCAAGCTATCGGAATCTCTTCACAAACCTAACCTTTGCATCCAAAAAAGATCTGTACAACTACCCTTGCTACCATCAGTATAGCAGTGAGTTTTAGCTGAACTTTGAACAAATCCCTTCTTTCGAAAATATTCAAGCAACTTCCTAATTTATTTCAGTTTTGTTTTTTTACATATTCTTAACCTCCGTCTCTCGATTGTTAGATAGCTACTATAATGCTGACCTTTTATCAAAATATTTTTTTAATATTGTGCAATATGGGAAGTGCTTGAATATTCGAATAATTGATTTGATTACTATAATCCTCTTTTTCAAATTACTCAATATTCTATAATCACTGTGACTTAGCTTAGTTAATACTTAACGCAACTAATAGATGAGTGCCACTTCATTGTTGATATATATTGGTGTATAGACATGATGAAAAACTAATTGAAAATAAATTCCTTCGTTCGGTTCGTTTCTTTTTACTGGATGTCAAAGTGGGAAATTCCACTATACTGAAAGCGAAATATATTTCTATAATTCACATAATCGCATTAGAATAGAATGTTGATTACGTTGCACAACAATTAAAATAACCATTAAGAAAACTATATCCTTCCGACAGTTAGTCCATAAAGGATGTTATTCGATATTATTTTAACTTTACGTCACTTAATCCCCTGTCATTTATAAATTAACATATTCCTGATTTCAGTAGTTATAATTTTTCTATATCTTGCTGTTATTTATAAGTACTGCAACACATTTTTAGTTGTTTATTTACTATATCCAGGCCTTTTATTAGGTTTATTTCATGTGATTTTCTTGTCACATGTAACACTTAACAGGTCTATTCTCTCACGTTCAACTTAATTAATTAGACTTAGTTCATACTAAAGCCTCATTCATGTTGTCTCATTGCAAAACGAAGTACGCATTTCATTTTGATAACCACTGATGTTTGACAGGCTAGAGTACAGTTTTCCTTTGTTTACATAATCCTCTATACTCCTTTATTCAAATTAAATGAAGAATAATATCTAATTACAATTAAATCTTCATTAGCGACAATACATGATTGATAAACATTGTGTATTTCATTATCAAATTATAAGGCTATCAATTACGGTACCATAGTTAAAATGAATCTCGTATCTCACTATTGAGGTTTAGTATAGAACTCAAACAATAAATTTTGTGAAAAATATACAATTCTAATTCCATTTTCTTTCTGAATCAGTATATTTAATTGCAGTTCTTAACATAATCTGACGATGACTGAAACTAGGTTTAGTTGCAATTGGGAATTTTACATTTTAATTATTCCCTAAGCATTATGTTGAAAAGATGAAGTCGGTTCCTTATTTACCTTAATTAGAAAGTACTTTAGTATGGCTTAATCATCACCTCGATAATATCGCCAATTATCTTTTAGTTCATGGTAGACATAATCCAGGTCAAGATCATTCCTAACTAGTGATAATCACCGGTAGTCTAAGATTTTAATTACAACGCTCTTGTTGATGGAGTTCCTATTTTTTTATTCACTTGGAATACTTATTATTATTTATTTGAACACATGAATATTGGTACAAGAGAGCGCCAATATATATGCGCCACACAAAACAATGAAAATTCGAAGAGAAGTACGAGAAAAAAATAAGGAGCGCAAAAGAAAAAGAGAACAATAACGAAGAGATTGGTGTAAGGTAGTAACGAGGTAACGAAAAGGTACAATCAGAAGAAATCTTCCAGGTAAGGGAGACACAACCACTTTTTATGAAGAAAGTAAAAGAAGGTTACAGCAGGATCGCCACTGGCTTCTATTCTGAGCTATATCTGATAACGTCTCTAGCCACTGTGTAGCACCATCTCTCAGACCCCAACCAGGGAGTCGTGAAGGACCAACACAAGCCAGCCCTTAGCAGCTTTCTTTCATACCACGACACCATGTCATGCACTGACCACCTCTCCGCTTCTTCCAACCAGTCCCAGAGTCGGCAAATAATGCACGACGTGGAATCCTCTGGGACGACATTCGTAGAACATGTCCAAGCCACCGAAGTCCGTGTTTCAAGATGGTGATATCGATTACATTATCATCTCTGTGCCCGAACACACGATGCCGAACCTCTGCATTACTAACATGGTGTTGCCACTGGATGTCAGCAATCCTTCGGAGACAACGATGATCGAACACAGAGAGTCGTCTAACGTCCTCAACTCGGAGAGGCCAGGTTTCACAAGCATAGAGCAAAACTGCTCTCACCGACGCGTTGTAGATCCGGCCTTTTACAGCCAGACTAACATCACGAAGGCGCCAAAGGTGGCCCAGATTGGCATAAGCCGCTCTGGCTTTCACTATACGTGCATTGATCTCATCACTCACACCCCCACCAGCACTTATGCAGCTACCCAGATACACGAACTTCTCGACTACTTCTATCTGTTCACCGTCCAGGGTGAGTAGAGGATTGGAATCCTGCCAGTCTTGTAGAAGTACTTTGCGCTTCGAAGGTGCAAAGCACGTACCATACCTACGGACACTGATCCCCAACTGATTAAGTGCGGATTGCATGCCTTGGGCATTATCGCACATTAAGACAATATCGTCCGCATACTCAAGGTCGAAAAGTCTTTCTCCAGGCAACAGATCCACACCACCATTACTTACATTCATCAGAGCTGTTTCCAGAATGTCATCGATGACAAAGTTGAAGAGGAATGGTGAGATTGGGCAACCCTGCCTAACCCCACTGCTCGAATGGAACAACGGAGAGAGGTGGTTGTATGCCCTCACTCTGCCTGAGGTGTTTTTATATAGGGCTTTTAGGATGTTAATAAACTTCTCAGGCACACCCTTCTTCAATAGACAATCCCAGAGAACAGTTCTATCCAACGAATAGAAGGCAGCCCTGATATCAAGAAACACTAAGATTGTCGACCTTTGATAAGTATGGCGGTGTTCTAACATTTGGCGGAGGGTGAAGATACGACCAATACATCCTCGACCAGAACGAAATCCAGCCTGCTCCTCACGAGTCAATCTTTCTCGGGTTTTGAACAACCTACGAAGAATGACGGAAGCCAATAGCTTGGACGCAATCGGAAGTAGACTTATCACCCGATAGTTGTTACAGGAACGACGTGAACCCTTTTTAAAGATAGGGACAACTATCGACTCATTCCATGACGTTGGAACACTCTCTAGCTCCCATACCTTTGTAAACAACGTCGTCAGTTGCTTAGTCAGAAAGTCACCACCATCTTTAAAAAGAGTCGGAGGTAAGTCATCTGGGCCAGGTGATTTGTAACGTTTCAAGAGTTAGAGTTCCTTGCGGACTTCCTCCTCATTTGGTGGATCAGTCGTCACCGGCCATGGAGGGCAGGACAGTCCGACCGATGTTGCTGGGGCAGCAGGCCAGTTGAACTGCCCTTCGAAAATTCTGCCCACCGTCCAAGACGTCGATGGATGTTAGTGATTGGCATCCCATCATCCTCGCAGATTGTTTCACTCACACCAGACTTCTTGCTGCCAGTGGCTCGGATGAGCTGGAAGAGCTTCCGGTAGTTACCGGATGCAGCTGCTGCTTCCAGCTCATTAGCACGCTTCGACCACCAGGCTTCTCGGTCCTTACGCAAGCTTTGCCCAATTTCCTTACGTAACATCCTTCATTTATGGTCAAACTCACGGTCATTCGCAGTAAACCGACGGGCTTCAATGAGTTGTAAAGAACCAGAAGAAACCCAGTGCTTATAAGCGGGACGTTTCGCGAAGCCTCAAGCGGTTTTACCCTCCATTTTTATGGCGTCATGCAATTGCAACCAACGCTCATCTATACTTTTCGGTGGAATGGTAGCTAGCCTAGAGGCTAGCTCGGTTCGATACTTACTAGCAACAGAAGTTGCAACCAGCTTGCTAATATCAATCCTTTGCTGGCGGTCACTTCGTTGTCCACTGAAAAGTAAGGCAAGATTGGCGCAGACCAAGGCATGGTCAGAGTCCAGATAGGTACTCCAAAAGGAGCGGCAGTCTTGTACACAACCACGCCAGCGGTAGCTGATCGCGATGTGATCAATCTGAGTCCAGGCTTGAGATGCAGAGGGAGGACGCCAGGTGGCACATCGGCGATGACTGTGCCGAAAGTTAGTGCTAGCCAGAAACAGGTTGTGGTCTGTGCAAAGTTGCAGTAGACGGTCTCCGTTATCTGATCTGCGACCAACGAGTCCCCATCGGCCACCTAAACGACTCTCTTCTGTGCCTAGACGCCCGACCTGAGCATTCAAGTCTCCGGCTAGTACTACAATATCTGTCGAACGCACTTTCTGGAGAAGAACAGATAACTGGTGGTAAAACTCATCCTTGATTGCATCCGGGCTACAATCTGTCGGGGCATAGGCGGAGATGACGAAAAGACATCGTTTCTCACGCCGATTTCTTCTCACTTTGATGGAACTTTTAATCTAACAGCACATAACCGACTGTTAATGGGGATCCAATCGACTAGTGCTGCCTCAGCTCTAGCGCTTAGTGCGACACCAACGCCAGTAAGACCAGACGAAGATGCCACAGGGTCCCCGGATAAGCGCACGTAAAACAAGCTTTTCGAAGCGACAGATGGAGATCGAATTTGTAGTACTTCGCCAGAGTCTTGAATACGGGTCTCGGATAGACAACAAACATCAATATTAAGACTTTCCAAAGACATAGCCAGCCCTATCTGTTGTCCGACCTGCATAAATGTGCGAACGTTGAAGGCAGCCAGTTTGAATGGTGCACGTGGTTTCAGAAAAACTGCTTCAGTTCTCGTATTCGGTGGTAACATACAATTTTCAACCGGACAGTGACTCGAGAACGTTTAGATACAGTCGAATTTCCACCAAAGACGAGCCGCTGTATAAGTATAAAGAGGGTGAATAATGTCGTAGTAAATAATAATAATAATAATGACAATAGTGGTAATAATAATAATAGTATTAATAATGACAATAATTGTAATGATAATAATTTGAATCAATTGATTGTTTTTCGAAGCGAGAAAAATAATTTCCATAGACATAAAGAGTTCATCATTTGTGTGTGGGCTGTGATACTTCCCGGGTGCCCAAACCGAAGCAGGTGGTTATCTTAGGGGCCACACCCCGAGCCTTTGATCTAAAGATCTAACCCACAAGGCAGTGGAGCATCGTAAGGAGATGCAATCCCATGGTAGCCGGTGACCAACAATTGGTTCATATGCCATTTGTTCCCGCAGGATACTAGAGCCCATGTGCACCATTGGTTTGGAATCCGGTTAAAGCGCCGGACATTCGCTTTTCGTCCTCTCATTTTTGTAAACAACACCCCCGCCACGAGAAGGCAATGAGTAGGACTTCCCTGGCAGAGGCTGTATACGCGTGGCCGTGTGAGAGTATTTCGAGAGGGAGAGCGGACTCTCCCCACTCTCGGCCGTACCAGGGCATTCAGGGGGGAATACATCCCATCTGTTAACTGTAATAGACTTGAATATTCCAATTATTATAAGTTATTTACTCATAAAACATCCTCTACACACTGGATGCGTATCTAACCTAAGTGAAGAAGCCTATCTCATTAGTAAATTTGCCATTTTCAGGTAGAATTTATGTCATATCAGATGTACCTGACAAGTGTAGCACAGAAATGTTGACTGTGTTGGCCTTTGTAAATTCTAACTTACATGAAAAAATATTTTGATTTTTATTCATGGAAAAAAGACTACATACAGAGTCGCCTATCAAAGCCCATTAAATAAAACTGTTTTACAAAAGGTGAAGAACAAACAAATCCATTTCAGGATACTTATTATTCTCCACCTTGAAAATAATGAAATAGCAACAGTAACAGTATAAACGATAACGCCTAAATGAACAACAAATAACATTAACTAAAGGCATTAATTCAATGAGAACATTTCTGAATTCTGAGTCGTCAAAATTCCATTAGATAATCAGTTTTATTTCCTCGAAAAAGTGAAATCCCACAGACATTGATTAAAAAGTAAAGACAGAAGGGACACATTCACGTATATAATATCAAGACGAATAAACTGAGGTAAAGAAGCTGTAAAGTTTGTAAACAATTATAGAAATACAGTTAAATAGAACTTTTAAAAAAATCTACATAGAATTCAGTATGAATAGTCTAAGACGATCTAGTGACTCAGGAAATATAAACATCTAAACTACAAGAAAACAATGAGGAAGATAGACTGATAGAATAAAAAGATGTCATGCAAGTAACACACACAAGAAAGTGAATATATATATATATATATATATATATATATATATATTACTGTTGTCATCACTGTTATCATTATATTCGTGTGTTAACAGTGTGAAGAATATGCTTTTTGATAAGACCAAACGGTAGATGAACAATCAGCACACATACATGTGTAAAACAACCGAAGATTTTCGAACCGAAATTAATAAATAAATCTGAAGAGAAACATCTCATCATTTGCTGGAAAACGGTGTCAAAACGAAGAAACGGAAAGAGACATCGAAATCATTAACAATGTGTGTATGTGTAGTAAAGAAAAGAGAATTTATGGGCACTCTGGTGCGATACATCAACTTTATAATTTTTTTCTACACACACACACATTGAATAAGTAAACACAGGTTAACATGCAAACACAGCACATATATACATATATGGTTGTGGCACATTTTTAGTGAATTGCAAAGGCATATAAAGATATAATGCAAAGACTACGTATATGCGTTTGTTGTATTAAAGTAAACTAATTAGCAAAAATGTAAATTTGTAAACTATTAAAACCACACATTATGCCTTAGAGAAAAAACAAGAAAGAAGGCAAACTGCCAAAGAGTATATATATTGTTTTGTTTATAAATGCTAAAAAGTATTGTTTATTTGAAAGGCTAATCAATTATCAATTGATTCACACATACAGATAAATAAAGGGGGGGACAGAGTACGACTGAAAAGAGCTGATCATAGAGATAAAGAAATGAGCTCATATGTTTAATTTTGTTCACAGTGAATGGAAGACAGATTTTTTCTGATGTTTATTACAAATTAAAAAAGCTTACAGAATAATACATGCAATCGATAGATCATGGCGAGGTTAATTGTCATTGTTATTCTGTTCAATCCAAAAAATATGACATGATCTACACAGTGTTTAGTGAACGTACTGGTAGCACATAACAGATAATAATAAGGATGAAAGGGGGGTATTGTTGTAGGCCTTACGAATGATGTAAGTGTACAGTTATTTAATTGAGCTGACAGACATGGAAGATACACAATCTCCACCACTATCAGTCAAGTCTAGACGTTCTTCTAGATTTTGTATACGCCTTTCATGACCTTTAATAATTATCTTCATTTTGCGAATATCTTCCATGAGATGATGAATACCGGTGTGATTTACATGACAAGCACCGGTTGAAATACCATTCTAAAGTGAAAAAAAGAGAAAAATGGAGTCGTTTTAAAGAATAATGGAATTAGTACAAAAATATTAGATAATATGATAAATCCCAAAACTTACTAATTAACCTCTGATATTATTTTCTTTTCTAATTTAAAAGAGATAAGACGAATATCACCAATGATATAGCTTATAACCATAGTCAATAAAATACAAAATCAATCTTTTTGGTATCATAGCACTCACATTTATGTATTTCGAACCATAACTGAACTCCGCCTAGAGTCCCTCCGGGGGCTACTGTCGGTCCCAAGCCCGGATAAAGGAGAACGGTTGGGCATGGGGTTAGCGTCCCCATCCCGTAGAAAACTAACTCGCTAAAAAACGCTAACCAGAAAAAATTATTCAAACCTTTTAAACTCTGCCCTGGGAGTCAGAAGGTCTTCATTTAGAAGAACTATGACGCCTCATGATGAAAGCCGAGTTCCTTCGGAAGTCACGAGGCCGAAGCCCCTTCTGACAACCAGAGCAACCATTTATTTAGGTACATGGAATACTCGTACAATGTGGGAGAGTCTCCCAAATTGCTGCAGAAATGAGGAGATACAACCTAGAGGTGCTTGGGATCAGTGAAACACACTGGACGCAAGTTGGACAACAACGACTAGCTTCAGGGGTGCTTCTGCTATACTCCGGCCATCAAGAAGAAAATACTCCACATACACAAGGAGTTGCATTGATGCTGTCCAAACAAACACAAAATACACTTATAGGATGGGAATCTCATGGACCAAGGATCATCAAAGCCTCCTTCAAAACAAAGAAAGAGGGCATTACAATGAACATCATCCAATGCTACCCGCCTACCAACGACTACAATGAAGACGCTAAAGATCAATTCTACAATAGGCTGCAGTCAATCGTAGAGAAGTGCCCAACAAAGGATCTGACCATTCTGATGGGAAATCTAAATGCCAAGGTTGGAATGGACAACACTTGATAGGAAGACATCATGGGACGACATGAACTGGGAGAAAGGAACGAAAATGGTGAGAGATTTGCAAACCTATGTGCCTTCAATAAACTGGTCATAGGCGGCACCATATTCCCACATAAGCGCATTCACAAAGCCACATGGAATTCACCGGATCACACTACGCAGAACCAAATCGACCATATCTGCATCAACAAAAGTTCAGGAGGACGATGGAGGATGTGAGAACCAAGAGAGGAGCTGATATAGCATCAGACCATCACTTGCTGGTCGCCAAGATAAAATTGAAACTCAAGAAGTACTGGACAATGGGGCGGACAATATCACAAAAGTTCAATACGGGATACTGACAAACTCAACAAATTCAAGATAGTCCTCAGCAATGAGTTCCAGGCCTTTCATGATCTACTCAATGGAGAAGGAACTACTATGGAGAGCAACTGGAAGGGGATCAAAGAAGCAATCACTTCAACATGCCATGAGGTTCTGGGCCACAAGAAGCACCATCACGAGGAATGGATCACTGTTGATACACTGGATAAGATTCAAGAAAGGAGGAACAAGAAGGCAGCAATCAATACCAGCCGAACAAGAGCAGAAAAAGACAAGGCAGAAGCTGAATAGACATCAGGAGTAACATGCGTGAGTAAGGAAACATAACTGAGTCATTCGTTGCCTACCAGTTCAAAGATCCAGTCAATAATCAGTCAACTAAAATATTTGAAACTTTCGAAATAAGTGAATCTGTTGATTGTTTCAACTACATTTTTATGGAAGTATGTTTTGACCTAAAGTGTCAGTTTGTTCTTGAAAAATAAAATGTGAATAAAAACTCAGATCATGGAATCTAGGGTATGAAATTACTGTAAGGTCAACAACTGCTATCGAATGTCTTTTTGTATTAGAATTTTGTATAAAAAAATACTGACTCTAGTGAAATGTTATTTTGCTGCAAATGATTTTAGAAACCAATTAGTCAATAATAATATAGAGTAAATAAGTAGTATTTCGCAAAATGTGTGACTTTCTAAGATGTTGAATGTAAATTCAAAGTTGTCCAATATTCTTGAAACTCGGAAAACTTTTAGAGGTGATCATTATGTAGACAACGTGGAAGGAAATAAATGATTGGATTAAGAGTTATATTGTGGTGTGTGCTACAGATGTCGATAGATATGTGTTAAAAAATTAGTTGCTTGTATTACTTCATTACGAAAAACGAATACGTTTTATTTTGGAATTTGATTTGCTTTGGCCTACAGTAATCACTATGTACTAACGATAGAAATTATTGTAGTTGGTTTTTTTCCTTTGAAAATTTTTTAAATTTTGTTTTGTTATTTTTGAACTTTATAACTCCTCAACATCCATCTTTTGATTCTTACGTAACTAATATTCTCTTGACCATCTATATAAAATTCTGTTCCTTCTCTTTTTCATATATTACGCAACGTAGCAGCTTCTTGATTTAATAATTACTTTGAATATTAATGATCCTCTTTCTTCCAATTACTCAATGTTAATCTAAATGTCATTATATAACTATTACGTAACGTATCCACCCGATGAGTATTATATCATTATTGCAAATCATATATATATTAGTGTAGAGCCATGATGAAAAACTAATTGAAAAGAAATTTCTTTGCTCAATTCGTTCCTTCTTTATTCAACAAATAGCAAAATGGGAATTTTCATTATATTTAAACAAAATTTATTGCTAATTCGATAAGGCGGCAAACTGACATACTATTCTTTAACAGTAATATATATATATATATATATATATATATATATATATATATATATATATATATATATATATATATATATATATAACACTGAGATGCACAAAAAACGGCAAATTGAAAGCGACAACGACCAATCAGAAAAGATTAAAGGGCATTAGGAAACGCAAATTGGGAAAGCTGTACTCATGGTTATCGTTACAAGAAAGATTTCACACTTATTCATAAAATTCAGTAACTTTTAAGCAGAATTACTGTTAATGTTTGTAAAATAACACTATGTTTACTATTCGTAGAATTTTAATGAATTCCCACCTAAAAAGAAATATAAAGAGCAGCAATGACAAATAACACAGCTATAAAACAAGGAATTGGAAGTTAAAAATAGAAAGATTAAAGTTACTTGATTAAAAGAGTCATTATTTTGTTGTGTAACAACTGAGTGTCCCATAATGTTAACTAAAATGCATTAGATAAGAGTAATTCTTCGTGAGCATTCAATGATCGAGGTAATAGAGACGTACACCACACCTACAGATGGGTGATTACCCTGCATTGAAAATTAGGGAAGTAGGAATAACACTGAAGTGATCAGATGAAACAAAATATTGATAAACTTGCTAATTGCTAATCTAAATCTTGATCAAAATATCAGAAAACATACATTACAGGTCGACTGAAACACAGTTAGAAATCGATAAAAATGGTGAAAATCCATTCACTTTTCAACTGTACTAGATTCAAAACCGTTTACTAGGACACTTTTTTCTGTCTACAGACTCTATATTACCATTATATTATTTCCCAAACTTCTATTGACTTTTTAATCTTGTTAAGAAGTGTCGCAGTCTAATCTTAATCTAAGGGGATTAAATTAATGTGCAATACAGGTAATGAACGATTATTACTTGTGTATTAACAGATTATTATAGGGCTATAAATTTTCGACAGCTGAATTTATTAATAGTCAACGTCACATCAGAATTTTATGAGAATGTCCTAATAAAAAACAAAAGTTTATAGAAAAATAGGTTATCAATGTGAAACAGACAAGACTTATAAAAAAGCCATTTAAAAAAATAAATGATGAAGCATACCACTGGTTCAGAAGATGGAGTATCTTTAGGTGGGGTACTCTTAGTTAATCGTTGTCGATTTGCATCTAGATGATCACATTTGGGAGGATTTTCAGGATTTGGTGATTTAGAGCCAGGTTGTCGATTTTGATGCGATGTTACTTTGGTTTGTGGAACTGTCAAATTTGAATCTTGTTCTTCTTTATCTGCTTCTGGAGTGGATGCGATTAACTTCCCAATACGTTTTTTCGGTTTCGATTTTGGAACATAACCCTCCTTTAGAGATATCTACAAAATCAGAATAACATACAAAACATGGGGAAGGATAAAATTGAAATATTGGAACAAGAAAAAAATTGTGTGTAAACTTCTCTGATTGAAGGGAATCAGTACCCTCACATTATTTTAACCATTAATATTGTTTTATATTTTTTTTGGAAGAGGAGCCAATATATCCTTGAAATTTGTAAATATTTCTAAATAAATGAAAGTATTTGACAATGTTTCACATACATGATAATAATGTATATTAATTTAAATTTTGTACATATATTTTTCATATCCTATATTGTTTATGATTGACTAACAGAACGGAATATAATACTAGAACTATTTTAATAAACAAAGAGTTCAATTAATTTCTTCATTGTCTATATCATTTTTATATAGTCTAATGAAGAAAGCAGACTAATTATATTTTATTTTCATACACTAAACAGATTGAATAGAATGACGAGTCCCAAACAGGACGAAACGCGCGTCCTGGATTTCACTACTAGCGACTATACATCTTTGCTTAGTTTTAAAAAAATTTAACGTTAGTTTCTACAAAAATTCACTTAACACTAATCACTATCATTACAAAAACTGAAGAGAAAATGATTGCCAGATGAAAGAATTACAACACTATTATTATTATTAAAACTTGAACTCTTCAAACAAATACACAAAAACGATGAATATTAAGATGATGTACAGAAACTAATAAACCATTGTAGAGTCGGAAGAATGTAGGACTTAAAACCGACCTTTAAATTTAGAATAAGATAAATTGGAATAAAAAAAACAAAAGCTGATTTTTGATAAGAGTGATAGGTGAGTGATAGATATATTAAAATAAATCTAATATAACAGTGCAGCAAGATAAAAAATAAAAAAAGTAAATGAGCTAACTAATGAAAATGACAATTAGGGACAGTTTGAATAAAAAACAATGAATATTACTAAACGATTCTTATTTGGACGACAGTGAAGCCCTTAGATAATTATAAAATACTATGGTGTGAACATTAATAAAATAGCACTGTCCATAGTAAAAATAAAACATACTGTTAAACAGACACATGCAGTTGTACTGAATTATGGTTCCAAGAGTAATGATAATAATACAACGCGAAGGATCAATAAGCAAAGACTTATGAAAATTGTTTTCACAACACCAAGCATACATAAATACTAGATTAAACAAAAACTTCAAAACATACATAGTGTGTCCGCATGAACAGAATACACGAATGTGGGAGTGTATAGTAATTATAGGCGAAATAAACATTTATTCACATACGTAGAGTTAATTAAAAAGAATAGCTTATAAACCAGTAGAATTAGAGTTAGAAATTAAAAAAAATTTGAAAAAATATATTTGCAATCTCCTACTGAATCTAAGTAACTGGCAGTCTGTATATATTACAGATATACGTACTATAAAAGTGTGTACAAATAACAGCTGATTTTTAGCCTTCACGTATATAAGTTAGTTCATTTATGGTGCAGCACGTGAAAACGCAAAATATGTGGACAATTGTCCAGTAGTAAACACACAGTCAGGTCACATGGGTGGGTTTATACAACTTCAAAATAATCATGCATTTGGGGATCTACCGTTACAATATTTAGCCATATATGAAAGGTATTTTACCTAATATAGACTGAAAAAATCAAGTATTGTATACATATGTATGCGTGCACATGCGCATAGAACGAACATATGGTGTGGTGGAAATTTACAATACTACAACCACAGTAGTGATGATAATAAAATGATATCGAGTTTAACTGATTACAACTAGATTATGTATTAGTATGTATGTAACAGCAAATGCAAATAATAGGAGATAATAAGCCATTATTTAATTTTACATTCATCGATTAAATTTCACACGTACACAGATCGGTACGGAAATCAATAAGATATCAGAAATCGATAGGAAGCGAAAGGCTATTGATAACATTGATTTGTATAGGGAAAATTTGTTGATAGTATTTGAATATTTATGCATTAATACAGGAAGCTTTTATCCGATTTATTAAAATACATAACGTTTATTATCATTAGTAGTATTGTAACTATTATTATTGTTATTATTATTATTACACCGACCACCACAATGCAGGTAGTTTAAAACAAGTCATTTTATCCATCAGTAAACGGAACTAACCGTGAAATAGAATAAAGAGAACCTTATTTTAAGACAACGAACCTAAGGTCACCCATGAGGTCACACCACTTATAAATATGCTTAAATTTATAATCAATTGAGACCATCAAGCACACAGTGGATTATCTTTTTTTGTCACACAACTTTGGGAAATTATATCATCATTGAGCAACAGAAAACCAGCTTTATTTCAAGAATATTGAAATTTAACACAGAAACAAAGCTGATTTAATTTGCAAAAATAATAAGTGCTTTTTCGAAGGTATTTTGTTAAGTATAGAGTTTAACTGAAGTGCTTAACTAATTTTTTCAGTTTTCGCAACCAGTACTCCTACTTCGATAAATTTAAAACCTGAATAACAGTCAATTCACAAGAAAATTGCTAAGATTAGCATAACATCACATTTTAAAGGTGTTAGAAAAATACACATTTACTAAGTTCCATGATGCATACGACTGACTAAATTAATTTTAAAGTGAGATTATCTGAAGAAAACTATTAAAAGTAAAGCAATATGATATGGCTTGAAGCAATTCGATAGCATATTGTTCGTCATATGGATTAAATTTTAAGAATTGAAGCCTTAAAGTACTCTGTAGTAACATTCAGCCACTGAAGTTAAACAATTTTTATATTGTTATTCTTTATTTGATTTCCTACCTAGGTTAACCACCATCATTGTCATGAGTGGCCACCTGTCCTTATACTCGACGTGATTAACTCAAACAAACGATTGGAAGGTTAATTAGTTAAGGTCTAGTGTGCAGAAAAAAAAGTATCATTTTGGTAATACCTATGTTGACTGGCGAAATTTAACGCCATTCATACACAGTGTAAAATAGGACAGGGTTATTGACCGGCCACTAAAATAAGTTCACTATGTGATTTGGGACCACAGTCCAACAAAAATAGATCTTCCAAATTATATTGGTAGCAAAACTGTGGTATACAGTATTGAAAAAGGTAATAAATAACTCACTAAAATAGGATCTGCATCTTTACCGGACATCCATTCATCAGCTGTCAATGAAGGCATATCACCAATTGTATCTGGATAAAGGTCATCTTGGAATAGTTCTGATTTCCGAGGTACAGTGAACGGAATAACTTCACATAAACCTTTCGCATGTAATTTATAAAATCTAGCAATTTCATTTTGATTAACATCTAATCCTCGTTTTGGCATCCAACCCATTCCTCGTTGTGGATCAGAACTAGTAAGCATATTGATATAATGTATGTATGGTTGTTCATCGGTAATTTCGAAATATCTGATTGTACTATCACCCTGTATTTACAAATGGAAAACAAGATAAGTGATTTAAAAATCGATGATTAGAAACCATAATTAATAGTTGGAAAAAACTAAATCCAAATATGAGCAGTATAGAGAATTTAATGAAAGATTGTTCGTGAAAATTGTAAATCATATCAACGCATCTGTAAAATACAAATATCCCCCTTATCAATCAAAATAATATTATGGTATTTAAAAATCTGTGCAGGATATCCTAAATATCATTGTGCCTAACTAATGTAAAAACCAACAATTAATCAGATTTCATTGAAATCTTGATCCGATCCAAATTAGATGACTATCGAAAACGTGAAGGTAATGGACAGACATCCCAACAGAGCCCATCCCCGACGTATGGTCGCAAGTTTGATTCTCGAGTGCGGAGTCGAGCATTTGAACTGCTGAAATCCCCATACTAGGATGAAATGGTCTTACAGTGCTTCATTTATTTATTTGAACACATAAATATTGGTACAAGAGAGTGCCAATATATATGCGCCACACAAAACAATGAGAATTTGAAGAGAAAGAAAAAAAAGAACAATAACGAAGAGGTTGGTGTAAGGTAGTGTAGTAATAATAATATTAATAATGAGGGAACGGAAAGGTACAACCAGAAGAAATCTTCCAGGTAAGGGAGACACAACCACTTTTTATGAAGAAAGTAAAAGAAGGTTACAGCAGGATCGCCACTGGCTTCTATTCTGAGCTATATCTGATAACGTCTCTAGCCACTGTGTAGCACCATCTCTCAGACCCCAACCAGGGAGTCGTGAAGGACCAACACAAGCCAGCCCTTAGCAGCTTTCTTTCATACCACGACACCATGTCATGCACTGACCACCTCTCCGCTTCTTCCAACCAGTCCCAGAGTCGGCAAATAATGCACGACGTGGAATCCTCTGGGACGACATTCGTAGAACATGTCCAAGCCACCGAAGTCCGTGTTTCAAGATGGTGATATCGATTACATTATCATCTCTGTGCCCGAACACACGATGCCGAACCTCTGCATTACTAACATGGTGTTGCCACTGGATGTCAGCAATCCTTCGGAGACAACGATGATCGAACACAGAGAGTCGTCTAACGTCCTCAACTCGGAGAGGCCAGGTTTCACAAGCATAGAGCAAAACTGCTCTCACCGACGCGTTGTAGATCCGGCCTTTTACAGCCAGACTAACATCACGAAGGCGCCAAAGGTGGCCCAGATTGGCATAAGCCGCTCTGGCTTTCACTATACGTGCATTGATCTCATCACTCACACCCCCACCAGCACTTATGCAGCTACCCAGATACACGAACTTCTCGACTACTTCTATCTGTTCACCGTCCAGGGTGAGTAGAGGATTGGAATCCTGCCAGTCTTGTAGAAGTACTTTGCGCTTCGAAGGTGCAAAGCACGTACCATACCTACGGACACTGATCCCCAACTGATTAAGTGCGGATTGCATGCCTTGGGCATTATCGCACATTAAGACAATATCGTCCGCATACTCAAGGTCGAAAAGTCTTTCTCCAGGCAACAGATCCACACCACCATTACTTACATTCATCAGAGCTGTTTCCAGAATGTCATCGATGACAAAGTTGAAGAGGAATGGTGAGATTGGGCAACCCTGCCTAACCCCACTGCTCGAATGGAACAACGGAGAGAGGTGGTTGTATGCCCTCACTCTGCCTGAGGTGTTTTTATATAGGGCTTTTAGGATGTTAATAAACTTCTCAGGCACACCCTTCTTCAATAGACAATCCCAGAGAACAGTTCTATCCAACGAATAGAAGGCAGCCCTGATATCAAGAAACACTAAGATTGTCGACCTTTGATAAGTATGGCGGTGTTCTAACATTTGGCGGAGGGTGAAGATACGACCAATACATCCTCGACCAGAACGAAATCCAGCCTGCTCCTCACGAGTCAATCTTTCTCGGGTTTTGAACAACCTACGAAGAATGACGGAAGCCAATAGTTTGGACGCAATCGGAAGTAGACTTATCACCCGATAGTTGTTACAGGAACGACGTGAACCCTTTTTAAAGATAGGGACAACTATCGACTCATTCCATGACGTTGGAACACTCTCTAGCTCCCATACCTTTGTAAACAACGTCGTCAGTTGCTTAGTCAGAAAGTCACCACCATCTTTAAAAAGAGTCGGAGGTAAGTCATCTGGGCCAGGTGATTTGTAACGCTTCAAGAGTTTTCAATGGTGATCTAACTTAGGTCGATTCATGATTTCAATGAAATTCAACAATCTCCACAAACCTATACTTACATTTACTTAGGCTCATGAAAGTTTATATTTCTCTCTACTTTGCAATAGCATGGTGAAGTGTACATAATTTTTTAAATATTTCCGTTTAGTCTTCGACTCGGTTTACCAAGCTCTTCTACACGAAAACTTGAAAACGAGGAAAAGGGCGAAAATGTAAAAATAACCCTTTACTCCAAGGTAAGTTCATGTACATAAAATCGAGGGTAATTGTAGTGTTTCAGATGGCCTTGAGCTTTTGGAAGTTTCCAGAACCATTCTAAGTATACTAATACGATGGGTAATCATCCAGTTAGAAATGTGATACATAACTTCACTTTATAGACGTTTCTGAGAAACTTCCACTCAACACTGATTGGATAAAATGTTTTGCAGCGTTTTCAGAGCCCCCCTGGAGGACTTTTTGAGGAAAACTTTGGATAACACCAACAATTTCACTTACCACTAAACACCAAATACGACTTAAACGTATGACAGGAATAAAATTGAAAACATTTCTGTGAGGAAAACATAATGTGACAATGGGATCTGTGGAGAAATATCAAATGAATAAACTGTGATGTAAACTAATGTTTCCTCTACATAGACTAATATAAAATACAGCATCATATTGATGTATTAGTTATTGAACAATGACAAACAATAGCATCGACATTTATCCACTTCGTTAGGTAGTTAGATTTAGATGTATAGCTATAAAAAGACAAACTCAACAATCCTAATTATTGCTAAGGAAATGATCAAAACAGTTGAGTTAATTATTTCTGGTGACAGGCATGACATATTTATAGCCGATATTTGGGAGAGTACAAAGTAAAATGGGTCCTTTGATTCAAATATAAGATCAAATATAAAACTGTATATTACAAAGATCACCTTTTTACATCTATGTTATAATCCTAGAGATATGGTTACAAAACACACTAGATTAATGCGAGAAGGTTCATTAATAGTAACTATTAAAACTCCATTCATGGATATCAGACAGAGTAGTCAAAACTTACATTAGCAGAGATTGAATTAAAAAGTGAAACTAACTGGAATGATAAATATAATGATAATAATAATGGGAAATAAAATATAAGAAATATGCTTCGGAAGAACAATTTTTATCGACCTAACCTACATTATGTGTGATGAATCTTATTGCTTAAAAACTGGAAGGAATTAGATGACTTAAAGAAGTTAGATCTTGATAATTATGACATTATGTCTTGTATTTGGTCTGTCTTAGATGAGGATAAAATCAGAGGATAATAGAAAATTATTATGGTATTATATTTTATTTTGCATTGTAGTTAGACAATCACTTGAAGCTAGAAATCACAGGAGTGGGTGAACGCTCAAATATACAATCCAGGAAGCACAGCACAACTTTTCACAAACCAAATATACTTATATTTTTTCATAGTGCATTTCGCAGTGAAAGGTAATTTATGTGGGTTTGGAACGATGAATTTCATGGACCTGGCCTTATGATGTCAGTCATTTATTAAGGGCTTAGCTTTGAACCAAACCATATTTATAAAAACTAATGAAACTATCTAACTGACAGAAACAAAGTACATAAAGTGAAGTCTGAATCTGTGACGCACCGGTCTAAAGTCGTGTGCTAATGGGTAAGTTACTGCTCTAAAACAGACCATATCAAAGATTTTCATATAGAAACTTTGCCTTGTGATAGCGAATAATCGAGAAAAGAAAATCCAAACCTTAAAAACATTATATATATATATATATATATAAAGTGCAATCGGTTATTGATTTAAGCATAAATTCTTATTTGGAAATAAAACACGTTTAAATGATACTAAAAACTGATCAATTTAAGACTATTATTGTTAGGTGAACAGATGTTTATTTTTGTACAGCCTATCTAATCAGAAAATCAACCAACGATAAGGAATACATACGAATAAACGTTTACACATAAAGCCATTGATGTTTACAGTAATTCTAATTTTGTACATTTGTTGTTACAGACATGGTAAATTATACGAAAAATGAAGCATCGAATATTGTTTTCGCATTTCGACTACTAACAAATTACAGTCATTTATTAACCATATATGATGCATTATATGTTATTAATTCAGTTTAATAATAGGTAACAATACAATACACCTCATTTAGCAAGTACAAATTTGTATATTCTGGTTTTAGGCATACGTTTATACACGAGGACTAGTGAAAGTATCTGGTTGGCAAAACAGAGGTAGACGTGACTTGATTATTTTTCACTACAAAGCAAAATATGCGTATCTACCAGCAATCGTACATAAAATTCCTATATACACATTAAACAAAGCACATATTTACTGACCATGATTACTATCGACATGGCTCAATAGTCACTGCCTGTTTAACTTGTGGAAAAAATAGTAGGCATGTGACCAAATGTTAAAAAGTGAGTGGGTAAAAATCTAGCACAAAATCATAGGTATTAATAAGTAATATAATTCAAAAAAATTACATGTTTTAACAGCGATTAATGTTTCCGTTCCGAAATATGAATAAATGGTCGAACGATATAGACATTGGTTATACAAAATCATCTTAGTGTTTAAACGATTAAATAACTCCATGATACTACTTGTTTTGGTAAGAATCTGAGCCTGTATAATAACTAAATAAAATCATTTAAAATTTGAGATGACTAGCGCTTGAACATCAATCTATCTATCTGTTTAACTAGCTTTAGGCAGCAGATTTTCTTTAAGTGTTAGCAATAATACTAATTCACTGGCTAAATCTGAGTGGTATATATATATATATATATATATATATATATATATATATATATATATATATATATATATATATATATATATATATATATATACACTACTTACTGTACGAAGTAATCACATGAAATAAGTTAGAAACAAATTTTATATTAGGTCTAAACAAGTAACATAACTAATAATTAGCGCTGTATAGTAGGAGAACAAAATAGATAAACAATCCACGAATTAGATTATTTTATTCTTAATTTACTACTGGGGAATGTGAATAGAAAGAAAAAATACCGAATAATTTACCAAATATGGGCGTAAAAATCAAATTATGGAGAAGAAAGAAAGAAAAACGTTAAACCTCTTAACAAAAAAGTTAAGTGAAAAGAAATACACAGCAACGTTGAAATTTATGATTATTTTCAACCATAAAATATATGCGATAACAAAATTGTAAATATTCCATAAATAAATAATGATTTTTTAGCTGACTCATAAGAATACAACAGCAGTATGGATTCATGTATGCCGATTTTGTTTCGGTACACATGGATTTACAATTTAAAGAAAAAACAAAGGAAACAGTTATTATAAAAGGGGGCATTCACATAATTTAATAAATAAAAAAACAAGCAGCATTAACAGTGCACTGATATAATTTGGCCTCATGATAGTGGTTGCAGTCGAATAAATAATGCTTTCTAACCTTATTGATGTAGTTCATTAGTCAGTCACTTAGTTATTATCAAAGTAATGACAAACGTAGATCTGCGTTCGTTGCCATACAATATTAGCACAAAATGAATAGCACAAGATATACTGCAAAACAGATTAGAATAATGTAGCAGTGAATTTGGCATTAATTCAGTTGAGAAAATGTTCCAGATATACGGTTTCTATAATTGATCATTTGAGTAAAAAATAAACTGAACAACACAGCAAATATTTATTTCAGTTAATCAGTCAGACCATATATGGTCAAAATGGATGTAAGGTAAAAATAAGACATAATAACTAGTTCCTTAAACTAATTAACAATTCATTAACTCAATGTTATTAATTACACTAATTAATTAGACGTTGTCGTAAAAATTCTATTAATATCTGTAAAAACTTTAAAATACCACGGTAAATACTACCAATATCATACAAACCCTAGTCAGTGGTACAGCGAGATAACAGTGAGATCGCGAGTGTCGTTTAGTTAGTCAAAATTTTAGTATATGATACTTGAAAATCAGTGAAAGAAGTGTAAGTCTACTACTCTCAGAATGGGTATACGGTAATCTTGATTTTCGATGACAACCAGCTAGAAAAGGATTAAGTTCAAAACAGTCGACAGTCAACAATATGTTGAACATCGTAACTAGTGCAGCTAGATTTTAAGTCGGAAATATCCTTAAGGCAGGTAAGATGACCTACTGGAAAGTGTATGTAAGTAACTGTTATTTTTGTAATTTAAGAAGCCGAAATGTTAAGAAGTTAATTTTTATTTTATTTCATCTTACAAAACGATCAGAAGTTACCTCAAAAACCCTGAAAATAACTCTTAAACCAAACATCCATATTGAACAATAAAAAAAATCAAGTCCACATTATTATATTTTGAAAAGGATGAAAATGTATGATTGTACCATTATTATCAACCTACACCTTCAAGTAACTGATTTCCGTGCGGAGATATCGTATGAAGAAAACCATTGAAATACATCTAATTAAGCATAACATATATCGCGTATAATAATTAAAACTGATGAACAATAACAATCTATTTACAACCGTTATGTGCCACAAACATTAGGCGAAATTTCCATAACAAACGAGTTCTAATGAAAGAAGAACTCAATGAAGTTTGACCATGTATAGAATTAGTTAGTTTCCAACCAATAAGCTGTAGATTCAAACTCTGCTATATATCTATTTCGATTTGAGTAGCCTGGATGTATCAATAGCCTACAATATTTAAAGTATGACTGATAACAGTATAGAATGATATATATGTATTTCAGAACCATTAATCAAGCAATTGTATTGAAAACAGTGACGAGAGGATAAATTTATTAGAAATGTCTTACAAAACAATAACAAATCTGTCAGATTTAAGTCCTACCAAAATCATGTGCAAGATCTTTTTTGTAATCATCTGGACGATTTAACACACTTTCATTTTATTAGAAGTAGAAGAAAAACAAGTAAAACGGGTTTTGATAATAAACTTTTAAGTAATATGTGTACATATACAAGTAGCATTCATGTGGCTGAAAAAAACATGTGACTGGAACAGAAAGTTTAAGGCGGAAGATAAATGTGATGTAAAACTAGATATTCTCTATCTCCTTTGATGATAAACACGCACAGAGACAGAGACAACGACCAGTCCATTAGAAAGTTATCAGTAAATGAATTAAATGTTTTCCTTTACATGTAAGTTTCCAAGAGGAAAAAAGCTCACAAGACAATGAAAAGTAACCAATATTCGATTCTTGTTGGTTACTTTTCGTTTTCCACATGATTATGCAGAAGAGGTATTAGCGAAGTAACTTATGAACATAAAAGCAAAGATAAATGAAAATGAGTAACTTGTGTTCACTCTTGCCACTTCACTTTTTATAAAAGAACTGAGCACGTGATTATAAGGTATCATATTATTGATATAGTTTAGAATTGATTTAACAAACTAAACAATCTCACTCTTAGGTTGCATAGAATGTTTAAAGCGAACGATGTTACAAATGACACTGAAAAAGTGTTTATTACAAAGTAAACAAAAGTTGCGAGCAAAAACAAAGAATGGAAGTAATTATCTGAACAAATCTTTTCTACATTACAGCTTGGGAATAAGTTATTACAAAAATCATAATTCGAACCAGATGATGGAGAAATGCAATCCATGGTGCCACAGTTTAGGAACAGACACGTATTCCTTAAAAGGATACAATATTCAGATCTTTTAAAGATTTCAAGTGATTGTACAAGCGGAGATGATGAAAATTTAAAAATTAAAAAAAAAATTAGAAGCGGTTAAATAGTTATAAGATTACCACTAAGTAATCATATCAGATATGATATGAAACAAGAGTATCACTTACTTTTCCACAAAGATATACCAAATTGGTATCTGAATCATAGAAAGGAAATATTACACCATTACTTGTATCCAGTTCTTGAATGTGTAAAGGTTCGCTAAAGTCGTCCTAAAATTACAATTTAAGTGATTAATGAAATTTATGCAAGTGAATATATTAAGTTATTCAATGTATTGAGTAGAACTTATGGTAACAATCCAATGTGATGCGACTCCACTAAAACACACAAATTTCTGGTAGACTTTTCACAACTTCGTTACAATCGTATGTGGATGGGGAAATACTATAGAAAAAAGTGGAAACTAAACCACAACAAAAAGCAATGACGCTAGGAGAAGCCCATGACTAAACTATACTGCTTACGGATAAGGCTCGCCGTACAGGCCATAGTTCTGTCGATTTTCGAGGGAGTTAACAAATATTACGCATTTCAATCTGTTTAGTTTTCTCCGATTGTTAAATAGCCAAGATTCCAGAAATACAAAAAGACCAAGTTTAATCATAATTAACGGAAGATATATTGCATCAAATGAGTTGTGTGGTGCATATATATTTGGCGCACTCTTGTACCAATATGTATGTGTTCAAATAAATAAATAAATAAATAAATAAATAAATAAATAAATAAATAAATAAATAAATAAAATAAATAAATAAATAAATAAATAAAACCAAATGAGTTAGCGCATGTCACTGCCAGAAATCCTTATTTTTATCATTACAAATGTAGTCATAGCAATGTACAGTCATTAGCCTTTGAATCCCTAGATATTTAAAATATAAGCCATGAATCTTTTCTCTTTTCAGAATGGGATTATACTTCATACAATTGCACGATCCTTTGAACAATAATGATGAAAACTGTATAAAATACAAAGGATTTACCTATATGATTTTTAAAAATAATCATGTCACTGAGTATAGACGGAAAGTGAGCTATGTTACACTACGTAGCTAAACGGATATACAAAACTAAAAATATACAAAAGTCAATTTTTTCTTAGCATTAGAAACACTAAGCACTAATTACGGGGTAGCTGCAAATTTATGTCATCATTTACTACGCTGGATAATCCAAGTGAAGAAAGTTTCAGGATTCCTGAGATTAAGTTTGATACTATTCAATAAGATTAACTTATATTCACAAAAACGGAAATCCTAATTGAGGAAGTTGATGAGAAAGCTGACAATGTGTTACATGTTATATTTTATCTTGTTCTGGAAAACTTAAATTATTTTAAAGCTGATTACGTAATTGACCATTTTCTCTAAGGTTGGTTTTATAGGTATTGTACAGTTCCGAACAGATCTAAGGAATGTATTCCTTGAAATCGCATTAATTTTTCAAGAAAGAAACATTTTACCATCATAACAAGTTATTCTGTTAAGCAAAAAAGCAAGGTATCAATAAAGCAATGCATAACATACTTTATTCCATAAAGCAAATTGGCGTTCGCTCATTGGTGAAAAACCAGTAGTAAAAATTCGATCGTCTTTAATGTAAATAGCTTCTTGTGGTTTGGTGCCTTGATGACAAATACCTTCCTATAAAATAAATTTTGCATACATCGAGACAAATTAGTTATTAATCAGCACAAAAGCAAAATTATCAGCTACAAAGCAAGAAGTGCATGGCAATCATATGCACTATAAACCCATGCTATAATATCAATTAGAACACATTTCATTCTAAAACAATAAAACAATTCTGTATAAGCATTTTAACAAACAAACAAAAGATGTTGATGAGTTATTTCGTAGAGATTAATTATATTCAAAAAATACTGTTGTTTACTATGAATTGTCATAACTTGTGAGGAGTTACAATACTTCTAAAACAACTGACTAGAAGTAGGTGGTTTTTTTTGATGAAACGGTGAGTCCTACCCATGATCCATATAAGCGTCGGACCCAGAAAACAATAGACCAACGATATAGTGTTCACGGTTATCGATTATTAAGGCAGATTTATATGATGCTTGTTTCTTCAGAACCCTAGCGCTTAAGTCTGTCATTGATCTGGAATCATGATTTGTTACCCTAATTTACTTTCCAGACAAATAAAACCGTCTTAAGGCCCAAAACACTACCCCCATGTGTAAACAGAGGACATGATTTCCTGAAAACGAATAAAAAACATTCACAAGTATATGAGGTAAAGTGGATTATTTCCACCGTCATATACGCCATGAGTTTTTAGGCCTTAAACTTTACTAGATAAGGACGATTGTTGGCTTACTGCAGTTAATCATTATTACCGTAAAATGACCAAACGCATTTCGTTCCAACAACTTTTAGTATAATTAAAGATTGGCTATTTTTCAACCTGATCTGATCTCTGACTATGCAGTTTTCAATGGCTTTTCTTATTGGCTGATAAACCTGGTTGGTCTCGATGTTTATTGATTGGTGCTTCAGTGGAGTAACAGGGTTTCAAAGACTCTCTTTTGGTTTTCACCGTTAAATATTACAACATTTTCGTAGTTGAACTCATGTTCATATACACGGATACAAGCGAAGTTATGTTGTGGAGTTTAATGGCTAATAGGTATTTGTGTAAACGTAGACATACATGGGGGTCACTTTGTCCTGTATAGTATTTGTCGCGGTTGCTGTAATTTATTGTATATACGGTCTCTGCCTTGTTTTCTATTGTTGTTGTGTTCTTTGCTTCGCATAATATTGACGATAACAGTTTTTTGGCTTGTGGGCTATGCGTGTTCCTAATGGCTCTAATGTTTGTGATCTCGGAGATGTTTTCCATATAGAGTAGAGTTATTCCTTTAACAACTTTTGCTAATGATTTCGTACTAAATCGTAAATTCGATAAACATTTCTTGACTAATTTTTATTATTAGCTATTTTCCGAGGATATATCCATTAAGTATTTCCTTCCATTTCTGTGTACAATGGCGATACTGCAATATGTCTTCACACTTTAGAATAAGTTTTGTAAAGAGTTTACTCTGTGAGTTGTCTGGGTTGTTGCTACTGTAATCAGGTATTTAATATACTTAGTATATTAAAATATTTAACATAATTGTATATATTTGACGGCTTTCATATTAAGTACTATTCGCTAATCCTTGGACTGATAGTTGGAAAGCAGACAGACGGTTAGTTTGTGACATGACTCAGAGGAAGGACAGTATTGCGTTAACATATGCTGTTCATTTATAAACTCTTTGAATCGATAATATGATGAATTAAAACATTGTTAAGTATGGCTGAGAATAACAGTCAGTGTTAGCACGGATTGGATTTTTATCGAACGTCTGTCTTATGACCAGCAAGAAGTATCATAAAGATGGAAAAAATTCAGATTTCACGCCCTCTTATTTAACTGTCTTCTTTTAATCGCTATCAATTTTGGTCGTTTTATGATTTCATTTTTGTCCCATCCACAATATTATTTTAATTTGTGTCACTGTGTCTTTTTATGATCTCTTGAATAGAAATAATTTCATATTTCATGTATCAACAAAAGTATTAGGAAAACAAATTACGTTAAATAAAACTGACTGAGTCATTGAAACAAACAAGATATAGCAAATACAATAAAAAGAAACATACAACAATAACTTTTCCATCACGTGGGTTAACCACTCTTGTACGCCGATCTTTACAAGTTGTAACCAAACGAGAACCATTATAATTGAAACAAGCAGATAAAACAATATCTGGGAATTTCATTTCAACCAATGGCTCTTCTGTAGAAACATTCCATATATACACCTTATTATCAGCACCTAAATAATTTGAACACAAACAAGGATATTAAAAATTATAATACGGAATAGTAATCAAATCAATATTATTTTAGCGGTGAATATGAATAATAGAAAGGAACCAGGACAACATAACGCCACAAATAGACCATCAAAGAAATACATCAAATACCAAATTGTAAACGCGTTATAGCTTTTGCTAAGGACAATAAGAAGTTATTTTAGCAGAAAAATCATTCACTTGCAAATTCGCAAAAATAAAATTAGAAAATTAAACTAGATTTTAGTTTGTTGCCTAAAAGAAAAAGATAAAGTCGACAAAATTATAAATTTCCTTTGAGCAAACAAGGTATACTGACACTTCAAACTATGTGGACAATTTAAAGCTTTAATTAGATAATAAGAGGACAAAATAAAGCAGAGGGTTTCACACAAATAAGAACAGACGAAAAGATATATAGCCATGAAACACGTTAGCGGTTTTAAAACATATAATTTAATAAATGTTCATTTATGTACCACACATAACTCTATCACCTTGTGCTTCATTAAAATCTTGGGATGTCAGTCAGTCAGACAGCTACAACGTAGGACCAGGCACATGTATGCATCGGCCCAGGTTGCCATACCTCATTAGCACAGCAAGATGAACACCGGATTCATAAAAGTAGTTAATTCAGAGGTGGTAATATATAAAAGAAAGATTGCATATAGAGATATAGTATAGGAAGAAAGAATTAGTTCGTAGAAAGAAAGATGTGAAGTGATCTTAATCTCTTAGTTTAAGAGAAGACAGAGAGTGTATACACCGACGCCATTGTGATCGATTCTGAGCCATGTCACCAAGGGTCTCCAACCATTGGTTACGAAAGTCACGCGGACCCCAACCAAGTAGTCTGCATCTACCAACATGGCTCAGACTAGAAGTTAGTGACTTCAGGCACTGATGCCACGTTTTGGTTTGGCCGCCCCTAACTTTCTTCCAACCATCCCCTACACCGGTTAGCATTGCACGTCGCGGTAATCGGTGTTCAGGCATACGTAATACGTGGCCCAACCATCTCAGTCGATGAAGATTCATAACCTCATCAACTGATTTACCATCATTACCTAATACCCTGCGTCTAACCTCACTATTACTTACCCGGTGATCCCAACAGACGCCAGCAATATTTCTATGGCACCTGTGGTCAAATACTTGTAGCTTACGAGTATCTTCTACTCTTAATGGCCATGTTTCGCAGCCGTAAAGTAGAACGGAACAAACTGCCGCGCAGTATACTCGTCCTTTTATTGATAGACAGATATCTCGCCTTCACCAAAGGTGACGTCAGTTGACGAAAGTCAAACAAGCTTTTCGAATTCGTGCAGAAATTTCGTCAGACACCAACCCATTAGGGCTGATCAGACTTTCAGTACAAGTGAAGTTGCCAACGCGCTCGACTACTTCACTCCTTATCCTTAGTTCAGGTGTTGACGCAGACCAGTCCTGAAGCAACAACTTGCATTTAGAGGGCGAGAAGCGCATTCCAAACATTCTGGCATTGTTGCTCAGTGTTACCAAAAGACTTCATTTTATCAGCATCTTCACCAAACAGGACTATATCATCTGCGTATTCTAAGTCGATAAGTGGGCCTCCTGGTAGGAGATCAGTCCCTGAAAGTTCAGTCGATGATGGCGTTATTTCCATAAGTAGGTGTATGATGAACTTAAACAATAGTGGCGACAGTGGACAGCCTTGACGGACACCACTTGAGGTTGCAAAAGTAGATGACAGTTCGCCATAAGCCCTGACTCGACTAGTAGTGTTCGAGTAAAGAGCCCTCACGAGGTTCATGTACTTCTGAGGTACGCCTTTCAATGACAGACACTGCCACAGAGTCTCGCGGTCTACAGAGTCAAATGCTGCTTTTAAGTCAAGAAAGACCACCATCGTCGGACGCCGATAGGTATGCCTGTGTTCTAGAACCTGACGAATGGTGAATATGTGGTCGATGCAGCCACGACCAGGTCTAAAGCCAGCTTGGTTCTCTCGTGTTTGCAGTTCACGAGTCTTAGTTAGGCGTTTGATAATTATCGAGGCTAGTATTTTAGATACTATGTTTGTTAAACTAATCCCTCTGTGGTTGTCACAGGATGATTTTGACCCTTTCTTATATATTGGGACGATAAGTGATTGCGACCAGTCAGATGGGATAACGTCTAATTCCCAGATCTTAGCTAAAATATTAGTCAACCTAATCGCTAAAATTGGACCACCATCCTTAAAGACCTCTGGAGCCAATCCATCTGGACCAGCTGCCCTTCCTCGTTTCAGATTAACTATAGCCTTCTCAACTTCAGCAAGAGTTGGGGGACCTACTTCAATGTTCCATTCACTTTGTCTGGGAATGGAGGGTAGTTATAGAGTAGCTGAAGGCCAATTGAACTGTTCTCTTAAATGTTCCGCCCATCGTTCTAAACGTCTGGACTGGGAGCAGATGAGAGTATCATCTTTTTCCGAAATAATCTCACTTACACTTGACTTATTAATTCCAGTTTCTTTTATTAGTCTGTAAAGCTGTCTTGTGTTCCCTATAGTCGCCGCCTTTTCCATCTCTTTTGCTTTCGTTGCCCACCACTGCTCACGGTCGTTCCTTAGACTTTTTCTTAACCTAGATCTGATTTGTTTACGCTCTTCATCATGTTCAGAACCTGATGGGACGAGTTTGCGAGAATCCATCAGTGTGACAGACCTTGAAGAAATCCACTGGTTCCTTGTAACTCTGTGGTTTAAGTCACTAATAGATGTCACTGCTGTTTCCACAGCTGATTGTATGCCCTTCCAAGCAACATCTGGGTCAGCCTCGGATGAGAGAAGGTGAACCAGCTTTTCAGATAAGTGAAACGATTATCCAGTTATTCAATAAACATAAGTCAATGATGATAACTTTGGAATTAATCGGTTATTTATGATAATCTAAGAAGAAAACTATCTTCATAAAATACTTAGCATTGCTGTGTCTGTGAAACATGTCCTATGATAGGTTGCATCGACACCTGAACTAATGATAGGGAGTGAAATAGTTGAGCGTGTCGACCACTTCACTTATCTTGGAGTCTCATCAGCACTTGTGGTCTGGTGTGTGGCGAAATCTCAGCAAGGATACAGAAAGCTCGACTAACTTTTGCCAACTTGCGTCATTTATGGTGTAGGCGAGATATCCGTCTACCAACCAAAGGACATGTTTACTGTGCAGCAGTTCGTTTCGTCCTACTATATGGTAGTGAAACATGGCCGGTAAGAGTAGAAGATATTCGTAGGTTACTAGTATTCGATCATCGATGTCTTCGAAACATTGCTCGTATATCATGGGACCACTGAGTAAGTAATGCAGTTGTTAAGAAACGGGTACTAGGTAAGGATGGCAAATCAATTGATGAAGTAGTGAAACTTCATCAGTTGAGATGGCTGGGACACGTGTTACGTATGCCCAACCACTGACTGCCTCGACGTGTGATGTTTTACGGTGTAGGAGTAGGTTGGAAGAAGGCTAGGGGCGGCCAGACCAAAATATGGTACAAATCCATGAAGTCACTGACAAGTGGACTGAGCCATGTTGTTAGGTGTAGACTACCTGGTTGGGGACCGCGAGATGATAGCAATCGATGGTTAGATCAACTTGTATTTTACGGTAAGATGACAGAAATAAGTTGAGGTGTATTAGTTTGTCAGACCCTAAATGACATAACTCAAAATCGTTTGCAATGACGCAGGTGCATCCATTCTTTGTGCTCTCCCAAATTCTAAACTTCTGAATTCTTTGTCTCCTTTTTTTCTCTTACCAAATTTTTTTCACTGAATTATGCTCTTTGGATAACATCTTCAAGCCCTAATCTTTCCGATTACTGCTTATACTTTTACTACCTCTATCACTATGGGATTTAAATCGACAATTGTATCTGTGTGGTAATGTGGTTTGGCAACTCGAACTGATTTACGTACGTATGAGGTTCTACGTTGTTGACTGACTGACTGAAAGGAGTAGGTTGAAAAAACACTATCGAAGAGGTCGGACGACGACGTGATATAAATCTATGAAACTGTTGACTACTGATCGGAGCTGTGTCGATAAACGCAGACCACCTAGTTGGGACCCGTGAAATTAATGCGATTGGTGGTTGAGGACGTTGAGTGATATGGGTCAGGATCGGTCAAACTGGTACAGATACATTCAATCTTATCTTTAGATCCTGAGTTCCTTCTCTAAATATATCCTGTGTTTAATCATTCTCACTATCACCAACTTTCCTACTACTATGGCATTTATCTTAACAATGTAAGTTCGCTGTATTGACGTGACCACCTAAGCCAACGCACATGTCCTACGCTCTGCGTTGATTATGGCTGACTGATAGACATTCAAAAATAATGTCACGTATATCATGAATAATTTGACGTAAAAATCACTACAAAATGTTTTCTAACACGAATTCCAGAAATATGATACTTCAACTCATTTGTCGAAACCAATTTTATTTACTTAGCTTTGAGCTACATGCTTTATGTAAGAGTTATTGTTACTGTTCAACTGGCCAAAATAAAGTAGGTGAGTCCGGATACAATACATCAACGCAGTGATTGGAATTTAAATTATTTAACAACTAACCCATAGCTTCTAACAACAACATTTCATTTACACTAATCATATTCTATCGATATAATTGATAATAGAGAAACATGTATATAACATAGCTAATTTCTCACTTACTTGACAGAAGAAAACAAATGGATAACACAATTGAAAAATGACAACAACAACAACACATTTGACAATAACTAGAATTCTGTAACTATGATATCAGATAAAATATATATCAGACATGAGATGAAAATCGATGCTGTGAACACTTATAATCAAAACAAGCTGTTGATTCATACAAATACAATAACTTCATTTGAAATTGACGCTGGATATAAGAACCAATGAAACAATAACTCATTTATTTTGAATTTCTAGACAGTAAAGGAGATTTCAACTATAGTGTAAAAGTTAACCGATTGGATTTCAAAGTTTACATATCATACAGCTATGCCATCTAATATATTATGACATTAAAATATACAGTAAAAATTTATGGGTATCAATGCCAAGGTTGGAATTAATAGTTTCAAATAAATTAAGTAAAAATATATTTATTACTTACAGTAAAAATTATTTATATTACCAAAATAAAAACCACAAATTTATTGAACGACCTGATAAATCAACCTAGGTAAACATCTAAATATCTATTAGTAAATACACGCTCAACCAAGTTGTTCATTCAATATTTTTTACTACCACTGATACTAGTAATTTGATATTCATCATGATAATTTCGTCTTGTTGCAATGTGGTATGGAAACTTAGACTAATCGACATTTGTGTACAGTTGAATGTGAGTTCTCACTGACCGACTGTTTTGAGTATGTACGATGTGTAGTAATATTATTGCAAATTTGTAGACACTATGTCGTATTCTGAATTAAAATGAAATGAACAAGTGATAGCAGATAAATCAAAGAGATGTAATACAAATATTACACAACAGACGAATCAGCACTATTAATACTATGACAGAAACAATAAGATACGCATTGAGTATGAAGAGAATGCTAGTATTTGAGAGAGCTACATTCATTTAAACAAATCTTATTATTACAAAGTATTTTGCCTGTTCAATTTTAGAAACCACCTAGGAATACATAGATTAATTAAAAGTAGAAAGTGATCATAACTAACCAGCGAGAAAAGAAGGGAAATTATTACTCACATTATATTTCATTAGTTCACGGTATGAAAAATTACAAATCAAATGAAAGTCCAATAATAATAATAATAAAGCATGTGTTTCAAGTTAATGTCAATAAACTTTGGGACATACTCCTTTATATCTTATTTAGAAAACAAGAACTTAGGCGGTATTCGGGCTTTGATAATTTATGATAAAGAGGTCGTATAAATGTTGGGGTCACTCTGATACTTAACCATTGTCATTATTATTTTCATCACTCAAGTTGATTAGTAACTTGAACTACATTTTGATGTATAGTACTCAAAGGATAGATAAAAACTAAGTAACTCGTTACACACAAACGAGTTTAATCCTTCTACTGATATTATGTTCAGAGATTCTTATAAATAAATCTGCAAACAAGTGCTTAATCTTATTACATGTGAGTTTAAAATTCATGAATACTATCACAGACGATTATTCTGTCCACTGATCATTACTATTTTACTAAACATAGAGTGTCATTTATTGACCTTGAAAGGTTCCATTAAGTAGCTCAAGCATTTTGTGGACAACGATAACATGACCAACACGTTTTTTTCGAAATTAGTGCTTGCTTGATACGGTGTTATTTTAAGAACTTTGAAAACGAATTTTGTGATCTTAGGGATGTAATGTCTACACAAAATAGCTTTTAGCAATAACAACTCTCAAGCATAGTACTGAAAAACTTACCTGCAGATAATAATACATGTTCAGCTGTTGGGTGCCAGACAACCAAACCAACGCGGCGCTGGTGACATACCAAATCTGCTACGGGTGTAGTCAGATTCGTTTTGGGTAACAGTCCACCTTCTGGGATTTGCCAAACTTTCACAGTACAGTCCTCTGAACCACTGGCAATAAGATCATCATTGTGTGGGCACCATTGTATATCTAATACACTTCCCGTATGTCCAGCAACAAGAGGAGCATCACGTTCTACCCGACCAACCTGTACAAGTGAATATTTACATAAATCAGCATCAGTCAAATCAAAAAAGCTATAGCTAATCTGTAACGAGGAAGAGCAGCTAATCCGAATGGATTGACTCCAGAAGTCTTTGAGGATAGTGGTCCAGTTTCAGCGACTAGGCTGACTAATATTTTATCTAGATTTTGGGAGTTGGACGTAATACCACCTGACTAGTCGCAATAACTGATTGCCGCAATAAATAAGAAAGGGTCAAAATCATCTTGTGATAACCATAGAGGGATTGGTTTGACTAATATAGCATCAACAATACTAGCCTCAATAATTATCGGACGCGTAACAAAGACTCGTGAACTGCAAACACGAGAATATCGGGCTGGCTTCAGACCTGGTCGTGGCTGCATCGACAACATATTCACCATTCGTCAGGTTCTAGAACACAGGCATGCTTGTCGGCGTCCGACAATGGTGGTCTTTCTTGACTTAAAAGCAGCATTTGACTCTGTAGACCGCGAGACTCTGTGGCAGTGTCTGTCATTGAAAGGCGTACCTCAGAAGTACATGAACCTCGTGAGGGCTCTTTACTCGAACACTACTAGTCGAGTCAGGGCTTATGGCGAACTGTCATCTACTTTTGCAACCTCAAGTGGTGTCCGTCAAGGCTGTCCACTGTCGCCACTATTGTTTAAGGTCATCATACACCTACTTATGGAAATAACGCCATCATCGACTGAACTTTCAGGGACTGATCTCCTACCAGGAGGCCCACTTATCGACTTAGAATACGCAGATGATATAGTCCTGTTTGGTGAAGATGCTGATAAAATGAAGTCTTTTGGTAACACTGAGCAACAATGCCAGAATGTTTGGAATGCGCTTCTCGCCCTCTAAATGCAAGTTGTTGCTTCAGGACTGGTCTGCGTCAACACCTGAACTAAGGATAAGGAGTGAAGTAGTCGAGCGCGTTGGCAACTTCACTTGTACTGAAAGTCTGATCAGCCCTAATGGGTTGGTGTCTGACGAAATTTCTGCACGAATTCGAAAAGCTTGTTTGACTTTCGTCAACTGACGTCACCTTTGGTGAAGGCGAGATATCTGTCTATCAATAAAAGGACGAGTATACTGCGCGGCAGTTTGTTCCGTTCTACTTTACGGCTGCGAAACATGGCCATTAAGAGTAGAAGATACTCGTAAGCTACAAGTATTTGACCACAGGTGCCTTAGAAATATTGCTGGCGTCTGTTGGGATCACCGGGTAAGTAATAGTGAGGTTAGACGCAGGGTATTAGGTAATGATGGTAAATCAGTTGATGACGTTGTGAATTTCCATCGACTGAGGTCGTTGGGCCACGTGCTGCGTATGCCTTAACACCGATTACCGCGACGTGCAATGGTACGAAATTCTAGGGTCTTAGCCAAGGTGGCCTGCTGGCCGATTTGACATAGGGTACGTACGTTGAAGGCTCCAACGTGTAGTATGGAGCGAGGTTTCAATAAACCTGAAAGTGTTTCGAGCGTTAGAATCGTTGACCGTAGTGACACTTGAGGGGGAGTTTAGAGTTGATAGTCGAGGTAGGAGGAGTAATAGGAAATCAAGAGGTGAATTAATTATGAATACAGTGGTCTCGAGTGTTGTGAGAATTATGAGGGTGGTTACCAATTCCCAGTTGCCCACACCGTGGAAGTATTTATCTAGAGGTACCTGAAAAGAAAATTGGGTTAAAGTTGGTTTTAGTGACCTGAGTGTGACCACAGTGCCAAAGGGACAACTGCTTGAGGTCAGTCACACACGACCTTACTGATCAAGTTTCGTGCTAGCTCCGTACTTGTTGGGACTTTACCGCCGGGGACGAAAACCCGTGGGATAAGGGGTGTGTGTTTTCAGTGTCGACCATTTTCAATCCCATCCTTCCTTTGTGGGAAGGCAGCATTACTGTTATGCTGGTTTTTAGGAATATATCTTACTGCTGTCACAACTCTGTACAGTCAACAGTACGACTTCGCCCTCGAACCTTGGGTTTGTTGCTTTTAGTCTTACCGTTCTTCAACCGACCTGTCTGGCATGGTAGGACCTTGAAGAACGATTGTTACAGCCAGTATATCCCGACTAGTTCATCACGATAGGCAAGCCCGACCACCACTTCAAGATAGCAGCAACAGTTGGGAATTACGGCTATTACGAAACAAAATAAAATGAGCATGATTTCTTTTAACCAAACTAATCTGAAGTTAGTAAGAGTCACAAGGATAGCACCAGCCCAAATCACTAAGAACACATATAATCCGCATAAATTTGAGAAAAACTGTACCAGACGATGAGCCACGTTTGATATGACTAAAAATTTGCGATGATTTTCTAACCTTGATAGGTGAGATCAACTTTCTAATTAAAATTAATTTCTGAACTATAAAACTTTTGCTTCAAGGTATAAACCGTTTAGAATTTATCAAAATATATATTTTTGACCAAAGTATTTAAAATTAGTTGAGAAAGCAGGAGTATTAACATGATGCTTTAACAAACAATTAACAAGATGTGCCTAAATTTATCTACATATGATTATCAGTGTAAAGGAAATTACCTTTTCAATAGGTAAAACAAGAAATGATCCACCCCCCGCAGCTTCGGTAATAATCGCAAGGTATTTAGGGTTCACAGCACAAAAACGGGCATCCCAACTACTTTTTGTTATTCGAATGTCTTCATAACAGCATTCTTTCTTGCATGGTTTCCCGAAGACATGTTTAAATTTACTCCGGCGCACGAACATCTGGAAATTGTAAAATAAGAAACGATGCCAAAGATAAAACATTGATTTTACAATGGTTTATTACACTCAAAAATATTGTAATTGATAACTATCAAAGTCATTTTACTGACATAAAGTTATTTAGACTCGTATACTAATCATTTTTGTGAACTTTAAGAACAACGATCTACACAGTTTGTAGGCACATATATAGTGATGAGCACAAAGTAAATCTAACACAAACATATATATTTCTGTTTACTAGATTGTACATAGCATTCTCTAAATTTTCATACTATTAGGTTACTCAAACCCCGTCAGTAGAGATTTTTCAACCACACGACCAACTGTTTAGAAAATGAGTGTCAACTCGATAAGTTACAACTCTAATAAAAATAAAAAGAACAGCATCAATTTGTTAATTCAGACTGAATCGCCAAATTAAAGACTTTTAGAGTTGTAAAGATCACACAACTCAGTGGTTTGGGATGTTATCAGATAGTTTGTAAGATATTAATCATTCCATCCCATGTGATTAAAACTCTTTAGATTTGTTAATAATAATCCGGATGATAGTCTAAAATTCTAAATTTAATTGTTGCTTGACTGTGGTCGCTATGTTGACATTAAAACGCGAAATATAACTCAAATGTTTTTCAGGTTAGAACACAACCCCTAGAAGTTACAGTAGAAGAATCAGTACCATGCGATGATCCTATGGATATAGGTAAGTGAATCAATTAAATATGTAAATTTGTTTCTACATGTGTTTCTAAGCTACGTAAAATCATTTTTTACAGTCCATAAATACTCTATAGTTGAAAGTCTCGTCTGTTTGTTGAATGCCCAGGTACGGCCGCGGGTGGAGAGAGTCAGCTCTCCACCTTAGGTAAGGACCGAGAAGCCTATTAGTCGGAGCATGTCAATGAGTTGGAAGCAACAGCTGTATCTGGTAACCGCCGAAAGCTCTTTCAACTCATCCGAGCCACTGGCAACAAGAATTCTGGTATGATCGAAATAATCTGTGAAGATGACAGGACGCCAATCACTAGCATCTGCCAACGTCTTGGACTATGGGCAGTGTTTTTCGAGTAGCAGTTTAACAAGTCTGCTGCCTCAGAGACATCAATAAGACTATCCTATCCCTCATGGCAGGTGACGACTGATCTACCTAACGAGGCAGAGATCACGAATCACTAGGTCCAAACGATTTACATTTGTCCCTTCCTCAAGATGGTGGTGACCTTTTGGTTAAGGAACTCGTTGAGTTGTTTATAACATCATGAAATGAATCCTTAGTTTTTCCTATCTTTCAAAGGGCGTACGCCACATATCCAACAAATATCAGGCGATAAATCTACTTACGATTGCGTCTAAATTATTGGCTTCCGTCATACTTTCCGGTTTCTTCAAAACCCGGGAAAGATTGGTTCGCGAAGATCAGGCTGATTTTTTGTAGGCCAACAATCGTTATGCTTACTGACATGAGGGCTTCCCTCTATTTGTTAGACAGGACAGTGCTCTGAAATTTTCTATTGAAGGGTGTCTGAGAAGTTCATTAACATCTTAAAAGCCCTACATACAAACATTTCAGGTAGAGTAAGGGCGTACACCCACCTCTCTCCAATTGTCTCGTTTGAACAGTGGGATTAAGCAGGGTTGCGCAATGGAGAGTTAGTAGAGTGGTCAATGAAGACTTGTTGATCACATGTCAGATACTGGTAATTAACTACTACAACTTTGAGCAGACTATAGCCTGTTTCTTGTTTGCACAAACTATCGTCACAATCATATCCGATGTACTACCTGGCATCCTCTCTCTACATATCATGCCTAAGTTAAAATTGATCGCATTGCAATTTAGCCACTGCTGGCGTAGTTGTGTACAAGAATTCCGTTTCTTTTGCGATACTTATCCGGACTACGATCATGCCCTTGTTTGTGATAATCTTATCTTACTTTTTAAAGTGGCCGCAAAATTCGCCCTAAATGGATTGATGCGGGGAAATTGATTGCAGTTTCTGTTGCAACTAAATATCAAACGGAACAAGGTTCCAAGTTAGCTGTCAACCCAAAGAAAAGTAAAGATGAGCATTGGTTGCAATTGGTTGAAGCCATGGAAATGACGCGTAAGGTCGCTTGTAGCTTCCGTTATAAATCACAGGTTACTAAAAGTCCTGGAAACATTGACCCACGAGGATCAATATGGTTTTAGTTCTGGCCAAGGACGTATTGGTTTACTACCGCCATACTTATTTCAGGAAACAAACGTGTTTTTTGACATCAGGGCCGCCTTCGATTTATTGGACGACTGTACTCAAAGATTATCTGTTGAAGAAGGGTGTACCTGAAAAGTTTATTAACATCTAAAAAGCCCTATATGCAAAACAATCAGGTAGAATGAGGGCATACAACCACCCCATTCCATTGTTCCATTCAAGCAGTGAGGTTAGACAGGGTTGACCGATCTCACCATTCCTCCTCAACTTTGCTATCGATGGCGTTCTGGAAACAGCTCTGATGGATGTGGGTAGTGGCGGTGTGGATCTGTTCGTTATTGTTCCAATTTTTCTTATATGCACTTTGCATTCTCTATCTCTTCGTATTCCCATTGTTATTGTGTGGCGCATGTGTACGTAATTACCTTTTGTACCAATAATTGTGTTCAAACAAATGCCCCCAAAAGTGGCCGACAGTAGGGACAGTCAGCTCTCCCTCACAAAATACTCTCACATCGCCACGTGCATACAACTACTGTCAGGGAAGTCCTACTCACTGCTTTTTCGTGGCAGGGGTGTTGTTTACGAAATTGAGAGGACGAAAAGCGAATTTCCGGCGCTTTAACCGGGCCGGTGAACACGGCGAGTCCATCTAGGGGAGTTGGAGAACCGTGATTCCAAACCAATGGTGCACACGGACTCCAGTATCCTGGAGGAACAAATGGCGCATGAACCAATCGTTGGGCACCGGCTATTATTATAAATAATAATAATAATAATAATAATAATAATAATAATACAGCCCTAACACATATCAAATGACATTTGTGTGGCGCACATGTATTTGGCGCCTCATTGTACCAATATCTATGTGTTAAATAAATAAATAAAATCCTTATACCAATGTTCATGTGTTCAAACAATAGTAAAATAAAATGTTTTATTACAAAATATTAACGGATCAACACTCTTTCTTAACAAACCATTCCACGGAACAACCTTGTCTGAAAAATCAAAATTAGACATAATTTCAAAAACGGTGATTTTTTCACAAAAACATGATGTTCAAGCATCTGGTGGTATGAAAACTTGATCAATGAATCTACTTTTCAAAAACACAAGGCCTCATTTTCCAAGTCAATTTCTCAAGCTTTATAGACGATCTTTTCAGTATGAGGATAAACAATATTTTAGGACTAATAACATTCCATAGCGATGATTGTAGTATATATCAATCAGGTCGTTTCCGAAGACAAGAACAACAACAGATTCTTTAGTGTGATGGAATACTTGAAGCATATCATATTTTTTTAATAACACGGCCTATTACTACTAGTAGTTTAGATAAACAAGAACACCTAGTTGTTGAATGTAGTTGCTGCTTCATCAAATCAGCAGCTAGCATAAGTTTTTTTACAGCACACTTGCTTGAGATTACTCAGTTGACAGTAAAACTCATTTTAATTCCCAATTCAGGTTGCGATCCAACGAACAGTAGGGGATGATAACGAGATGACACTATTTTAGGGACCCTTTACTTTAGATTGTAATCACAATTTTCAGGTTAGCAAGACATTAAAGGTTGTTAGTGGGATTACTGTTTACAAGTATTCCTCCGATTATGGTGCCCATTATAACACCGATTTCATGGACAGTCAACGGATAAACGCAGATGAAACATTCTTGCTGTCTATAAATGTATAGCTAATTAGTAATAATAGTTGAAATTCAATACATTTCAGTATCAATATTTTTTAGACTGTCAAAATATCTATTATCTGATTTGTACTAAGACTAAAAAACCTATTCAAATGACACTCATGGTTTCAGAATATTTGTATTAGATATTAAAATAAGGAATATTTTATCTAAAACAACCAAATAGTAGCTTATGTCTACTCAGGAATGTAGAAGTTCTAGTATAAAGATTAGGAATGAAAGCAAAATTTTAAAAAAGGACAAACTGCAATATTAGGGTATAAACAGCCCTAAGTTTCAGAAGTCTACGAAAAACATCATATCTGTCAGTCAACAAACAAAACGTAACCAATGATTCAAAGCTTTACAGTATATAACGAGTAAAAGCACAAGACCTACTCAGATTATTTAACTAGCTACTCTGACTCAAATAATATCAATATCAATACATTGCAATCAATAAACTGAGTCAAAACCTTAAAAACGAATATAGGTGATAAGAGTTTAGGTCCTTAATAATGGGATTGATATGTAACTACAATTTTATGAAGTGTTTATACCTTGAACCACAACTAATTAACAAATTTAGTCACTTTCGATCGGTAAATTGTGAATATACAGAGGCATTGAATACATATGCGCAACACAATCCACTTAATTTGTACATGGGCTCTGATACTTCCCAGGTGCCAGACCGAAGTGGGTGGTTTTCTTAGGGGACCACAACCTGAGCCTTCAACCTAAAGTTCTGATCCACAAGGCAGTCAAGCAACGTAAGGAGATGCAGTCCCATGGTAGCCGATAACCAACAATTGGTTTATACGTCATTTTTCCTTCAGGATCCTGGAGTCCATATGCACCATCGGTTTAGAATCAAGGTTTCCCAACTCCCCTAGGTGAATCCTCTGTGTCGACCAACCCCGTTAAAGCACCGGTCCCTTGCTTTTCGTCCTCTCAATTTTGTAAACAACACCCCTGCCACGAGAAAGCAGTGAGTAGGACTTCCCTGACAGTAGATGTATGCACGTGGCGATGTGAGAGTATTTTGTGAGGGAGAGCTGACTCCACCCGCGGCTGTACCTGGGCATTTGAGAGATGTTCTGATTACTCATGAAACTCAAGCTTGTTAGTTCATTTATTAATGAGTGTAACAACTTTTTGTACCAAATAAGTTTAAAACATATGATTCTTCCGAATTATGACCAATATACCAAACAAGACGTGGTAACTTGTGCTCTGTCAAAACATTCAGTCACAACTAACATATTAGGAATAGAACTGATTTAATCACTCGGCTTTTAATCAAATTATATAGTTTGTTCAAACACTACCCCACTTTATTTCGAGATTTATGAAGTATCAGGAGTCTAAATACATAAAAAGCGTGGTTCATAGTTGAGTACATTAACTTGTACTTGATAAGTTGTGTTGTTATTACATGAATGGTGAATGGATTCCGGTGACGTTTATATAAACGATAGGGACCCCATTCAACTCTGATGAAATCTAGGCACATTTTCAAAGGGCTCGATTGGCTTTTGCCAACTTGAGTCACTTGCAATGTAAATTCGACGAGTTCACTGTGCAGAACTTCGCCTCGTCTTACATTCTGGGTGTGAAACATGGTCACTAAGAATAGAAGGTATTCGTAGGTTACCAATATTCGGTCATAGGTGTCTTCGAAGTACTGCTCGTGTATTTTGGAACCACGGAATAAGCAATGTCTCGGTTAGGAATAGGGTACTAGGTAAAGATGACAAACCAATTGATGATGCAGTAGATCTTCACCAATTGAGGTGGTTAGGATATGTGTTACGTATGCCTATCCTCCGAATACCTCGACGGGCAATATTTTCTCGTGTAAAAGTAGGTTGGAGGAAGCCCAGCGATGACCAAACCAAAACATGGCATCAATTCATGAAGTTACTGACAGTTGAACTTGACCATATCAATAAGTGTAGGCTATCTGGTTGGGGTCCGCGTGATTATCATAACCAGCGGTTAGAGACTGAATGATAAGGTTTAAAATCGTTTGCAATGGCGCAGGTGCACTCGTTCTTTATCTTCCCACAAATTCTGAGCCCTTGAATACCTCATTAGTTTTTATTTCACTAAGTTATATTTCAATGAATCGCATTTTTGACGCTTAATCTTTTCAACCGCCAATGACATTGTTACTACCTTTATCATTCCAGGATGTGGTCTGACAATCTCAGTGATAATGAGGGATGGCAGCTTGAACTAATGTATATACGTACCAAGTTCCACATTGCACTTGACTAGCTGAGAGCTCTTTAACCTGACGATACTTGAACAAGAATCAAACTAACGGTTTAACGTTTGAATCGATCTAATGAGATTAGTACACTCTATCCAATAATTTGGGAGTTCAGAGTGAAATTGCTGTGTATCATTGTCATCTAACATTACGAATTAATTACGCTAATATAGACATTGTTTTAAAATATTAGTATCAGGACGAAACAATTCAAAACATACAATCAATACTAGACAATATTACCACATAGGTGAACAACCACATGTTATAACCCTACTGATGAACTAGTTCCAAATTTGTTGGAATGTAAAGCATCTGAAAAGCACAATTGGATTATCTATAAGTATATACAATATCCATTTTCTTTTTACGATGCAAACAGATTAGTGCATTGAAGAATACTTTTAATTATAGGACAGCCTTACGATGAACTCGGTTTTTCGCTAATTTATAAACATGGATTTGTAATTAAGGATTCCGGCTAAAGTTAAGGACTCTGAAATTACGTATTCCAGACTATAAAATAAGTAAATCGATTCAATTTCCAGGTAATTAGGCATAAGTTACATTCTAACCATAGGGGTTTATGGTACTACCCAGTAACCCAAACCGAAGAGGACATATTGAGGTTTGAACTTGGAATTTAGCGGCTGGAAGTCAAATCCACTAACCACTAAGTCGCAGATCCAACTTCACATGTAAATTCTCTTAATTATTGCTTTCTTTCTATGGATGACATCTTATTTTGTTTTATATGGTTTTCAAGACTATAATATGAATAAGGGAGAATTACTGAACACGAAATTTGTTTATATACTTGGTTTTATCACTATTTAAGGTCACATGAGGCTTTCAGATCACTGATTGAATGTGATATTCATTGAGTACACATAAAACTAGGCGTGGTTGAAACACTGTTTAATCTGGACCTGGTAAGCATTGTAATCTTAACGCTCAAACTGCTTGTGACACTTCGCGCTCATGAGCTAATGATAGTAGTTTGCTAAACCGCAGGGATGTTTAAAAATAAAATGAAATTATAAGGTATGGTGATCAAGAGTATTTTTATAAATGAAATTGTAGTGATTTAGTACTTGTTGTGATTATCTTTGTTTTTCGTGCTTTCTGTATCAAAAAGTGTTCTTGGTCTACCTTAACTCGAAGTATTTCGGTCAAGGTTTGAAATTTTGCTAAACTTTGTCCTGTGGTACATTCCTTCTCATTAACTCTGACACCTGTGTTCTTATTGTGTTTTAAACCTTAATCTGATTACAGTCGTTGGCAGTACTTAGAAATATGGACAGCCAAATTCGTTATTCCCCGTGGAGGAAGGAATGCAATGTGATGAGTGTAAAAAGTGGTTCCATAAGATGTGTATCCATTTAAGTCCTATGGCATACAAAAGATGTTCGAAGCCTAACTCGCATTGGCTCTGTATGTTTTGCTGTAAAAGTAAGACGTCACTGATTCAGGAGAATACGAGCCTCTTAGCTTTGGTTTGTAAGAAAGATGGTGATTGTGCTGGTAACATGGGTACTGATAGTGAAGAATGTGCCCGTGTAGTACGTGCTGTTACGGGACGCATTAAACATCCGACTGTGATTGACGAAAAAGTGAAATCTCAGTTGGAACTAACGAGGAGTGAAGTGCCACTTGGTATTGACATGGGTAGTCATGCTTCTTCAGCAGAAATTGAAGACCCGGATAAAATCGCCATCGTTCCTAATAGTCCCAGAGTGATGAAAAATGGACGACAGTACGGAGAAAAAGTGAAAGGGAAAAAGCTATAAGCGGCACTTGTTTGGCAAGTCATTGGTGAACTCCCATTCCGAATCACAAAATACACTGCCCGAGTCTGATAGTAAGACAGAACTCCACCCTGGCGTGACTGAGAAGAATTTAACCTCATCGATTATTGTAATTTGCTAGAGTCAAGCGATCATGATCCCAAAATTAGACGCGCGCATAACTTGGAAAAGCTCAGAGAAATTATCTGTAGCATCTTACCAGATAACTTTAAAGGAGTTCAGGTCAAAAAATTGATAAGAATAGGTAAGAGGACCGAAGACAGTATTGAACCCCGACTATATAGACTGCTTAAGGTAATCCTAGGGTCGGAGAAGCAACATGATATTCTGTTAAATAGCACTCGTAGTCACAACAATACCGACATTCAAGTAAGACGATATATCTCTTGAAGATAGAATAAAAAGGAAGTCGGCACTAGCTGAACTAGAAAGACGTCGACAAAATGGTGAGGAAAATCTTCGATTAGTGGGTTTTCGAGTAGTCAGGTCTTGGAAGTGAATGCTATCAAGGCCTGTGTGAATTGGCAGTTTTCCCTAGGAGTTTTATATGAAAATGCTCGCAGTCTAAGAAATAAATTCTATGAACTAGGAGCATTATTGGACAGTCAGTCAGTCAGTCAGTCAGCTGACAAATTAAGGTCACTCATTGTAGCTGTGACGGAAACTTAGTCCACGACTTTTACTTATCCGGATACCACTACCTAAGAATTGATAGACATAGATGTAGGAAAGGAGGTGGCGTCCTTTGATACATAGCCAATAATAAAAACATCCGATCTTTTGCTTGCTAATCCCATGATAGTAGAACTTGTGACGTCATTAGCTGTGAGCTGACCACCGGATGTTGTACATTTATACTCGGCGTCATCCATCGCAGCTCAATCTGCTTAGCTGATGGCTTTATTTCAGAGTACATTCAACTATGAAGTGCAAATAACAGATGCTTGATATTATGAGACTTTAATGCACCTGATATTAGTTAGACTGAGATGGCCACGGTAGGATATATAAACTTCTTTGTTAGCAAGTTCCTGATAACGGTAATGGAGCATGTATTAGTACAGTGTGTATCCAAACCCACACGTTTTGGTGCAAAACATGGTTCTTCTTTGCTATACTTGGTGACCACTCATGCGACTGGGGATATACTGAGGATATTTCCAACCCAAATATCCTTCCACCGTTAGCAAATAGCGATCACGCTGTTTTGTCATTCATGTTTAGAGCTAGTGACATGATACACAATCAGGTTAAGCCTCGCACAAATATATGGAGAGTTAACTTATCAGTCATTCAGGAGTGAGCTGTTAAGACAGATTGGTCAATAGATGCCAGCTCATCAGTTGAAGAAGCATGGCCTATATTTAAAGGCAAGTTTAGTTCAGTTACGTTCTCGTTTATACTTGGTGCCACGCAGACCGAAGAACTGTCCACCATGGATAACTAAACAAGTCAAGAAACCTCTTGGATGTAGGAAAAAGCACTGGAACATGTTCATCTCTGTTGGCTTAGAACACTACAGATCCAGTTATTGTAAGACTAGGAATGCTTGTAAAGCGTAAATAAGACTAGACAGTCGTATAAAAAAATTGGTTAGGGATTATAAAAATAGTCGGAAACGGTTATTCTCGTATATAAAAAGACGAACTCGGGGAAGTGATGGAATTCCATCATTTTAAGTACAAGAAAATCCATTAATATTGGCAAGAGATGATGCCGACAAAGCTGAAGCGTTATTGGAACATTTCAGTAGTGTGTTCTATCAGCAATGAGGAACAACCAACGATTAATTGTGATTGTGGCGGCTTGTTGATGGATCCTATGGTTATTGAGAAGTGTATGTCCTAAGATTACTTCAGCATTTCAAGCCTTACAAGTCCGGTGATCCTGACGATATTCGTCCTAGGATTATGAAAGCTTTATCTGATGTAATAGCTGGACCTATAGCCATACTGTTTGATAGGTCTGTGGCAGTCCAGACTGCCAAGATACTGGAAGGACGCAATAATTAGTCCGGTGTATAAGGCGAGGAATAGGGACTTAGTAACTACCGACCAGTTAGTCTAACCAGTGCAGCTGTCAAAATTAAAGCTGTTATAGATTATATGGAAGGACATAATCTTTTATTCAGAGAACATGGTTTTCGTAAAGGCCTATCATACTTATAGTAGTAGAATACTATTACAGGATGATCTCAACTCATTGGTATGGGATTAGTATGGAGTTTAAGTAGCGAGTCCTTGTTTCAAGTATGAGGCTGATATGCTGAAACGAGTCCAAGGATGAGGGAATAAAATGGTAAAAGGTCTCTCTGGCCTATCTTATGAAGATAGATTCAGTCAGTCAGTAAAAACGTAGAACCTCGGACGTACGTACATCAGTTCGAGTTGCCAAACCACATTACCACACAGATACAATTGTCGATTCAAATCCCTTAGTGATAGAGGTAGTAAAAGTATGAGCAGTAATCAGAAAGATTAGGGTTTGAAGATGTTATTCAAATAGCATAATTCAGTGAAAAAAATTTGGTAAGAGAAAAAAAGGAGACAAAGAATTCAGAAGTTTAGAATTTGGGAGAGCACAAAGAATGGATGCACCTGCGTCATTGCAAACGATTTTGAGTTATGTCATTTAAGGTCTGACAGACTGACACACCTCAACTTATTTCAGTCATCTTACCGTAGAATACTGAGTGATCATTGGCTTAACGTATACTGAACAATGACCTTGGTATTAATATTTCTTATCTTTCCCTTCCGTTTAGGACTGGTCATTTGCGAAGACAATCGAAAAAATTTCAAAAACTGAGATCAAATCGTCGACGTCTGGAGTTTCGTTTCTCGTATCGAGTAGTGAATTACTGGAATTTTCAACGGGAACATGTAATATCAACACCTCTTGATATATTCAAAATGGGATTGCTACAAACTGTAAGGATTAATATAGGTCGATAGACCTATCCTTATTTGTTATATCCGGTGAAGATTAAATTACAGGTAACTTCCAAGGACTATTCATGGACTAATATTCTATAAATATTCTTATTGTATAACTATTCAACAATTACATTATGTATATTTATATTCCTCTTATGACAAGCTTTATTTTGACCTATAATTTATTATTGTACGATTTACGGTTTTTAAGTTATGTTCAGTTTATTAACTACTGCCTCCCACATTCACAGCCACGTTTTGGGCTTATTTGTGTACAAATATTATTTCCTATTTTATGGTACGTTGTGGTCTGTCTGATTGATATATAAACCGGGTATGTCTGAAATAAACGATCTGGTCTGATCTGCTCTGATTCGATTCATATTACGGAAGCTGGTATCTTGTTATGGACTCAAGTGGAAGGGCTCGGAGGACATAGGACCAATAAGGACGCTAAACTGCCCACATCGGTTGAACGTCATTGGTTGGCCTAGTGTGAAGATTCGTATAAGTCGTACTCGGATTGGTAGACAAATCGTGTGATAGAAAAGTCAGACATCCAAGGTCATAACATTATTGCCCCCAAAATGCTCTGGTACGGTCGAGAGGGAGAGAGTCAGCCCTCCTTCACAAAATACTCTCACATCGCCACGTGCATACATCTACTGTCAGGGAAGTCCTACTCACTGCTTTCTCGTGGCAGGGGTGTTGTTTACAAAATTGAGAGGACGAAAAGCAAGGGACCGGTGCTTTAACGGGGTTGGTCGACACAGAGGATTCACCTAGCGGAGTTGGGAAACCTTGATTCTAAACCGATTGTGCACATGGACTCCAGGATCCTGAAGGAAAAATGACGTATAAACCAATTGTTGGTTACCGGCTACTATGGGACTGCATCTCCTTACGTTGCTTGACTGCCTTGTGGATCAGAACTTTAGGTCGAAGGCTCATGGTGTGGTCAGTCAGCTGCGACGTAGGACCAGGCACATATTTACAACGGTTCAAGTTGCCATACCTCTTTAGCACAAGATGAACACCGGATTCATAGAAGTAGTTAATTCAGAGGTGGTAATATATAAAAGAAAGATTGCATATAAGGACATAGTACAGAAAGATATGAGGCGATTTTAATCTCTTAGTTTAAGGGAAGACAGAGAGTGTATACACCGACGCCATTGTGATCGATTCTGAGCCATGTCTCCAAGAGTCTCTTAACCATTGGTTATGATAGTCACGCGGACCCCAACCAAGTAGTCTGCATCTACCAACATGGCTCAGACCAGAAGTTAATGACTTTAAGGACTGATGCCACTTTTTGTTTCGGCCGCCCCTAGCTTCTTTCAACCATCCCCAACACCGGTTAGCATTGCACGTCGCGGTAATCGGTGTTAAGGCATACGCAGCACGTGGCCCAACGACCTCAGTCGATGGAAATTCACAACGTCATCAACTGATTTACCATCATTACCTAATACCCTGCGTCTAACCTCACTATTACTTACCCGGTGATCCCAACAGACGCCAGCAATATTTCTAAGGCACCTGTGGTCAAATACTTGTAGCTTACGAGTATCTTCTACTCTTAATGGCTATGTTTCGCAGCGGTAAAGTAGAACGGAACAAACTACCGCGCAGTATACTCGTCCTTTTATTGATAGACAGATATCTCGCCTTCACCAAAGGTGACGTCAGTTGACGAAAGTCAAACAAGCTTTTCGAATTCGTGCAGAAATTTCGTCAGACACCAACCCATTAGGGCTGATCAGACTTTCAGTACAAGTGAAGTTGCCAACGCGCTCGACTACTTCACTCCTTATCCTTAGTTCAGGTGTTGACGCAGACCAGTCCTGAAGCAACAACTTGCATTTAGAGGGCGAGAAGCGCATTCCAAACATTCTGGCATTGTTGCTCAGTGCTACCAAAAGACTTCATTTTATCAGCATCTTCACCAAACAGGACTATATCATCTGCGTATTCTAAGTCGATAAGTGATGGGGTGTCCCCTCGTAAGAAGACTACCTGCTTCGGTCTAGGCGCCCAGACAGTATCACAGCCCATGCACAAATCAAGTGACTTGTGTTGCGCATATGTATTCGATGCCTCTTTGGACCAATGTGTTCAAATAATAAATAAAATCCTCATTACTGAAGAATGAATTCATGTGCATGATTTACACATATATAAATACTCCTTAACATTAGCTGACACTTCATAACTTTCTAAAATTATAACCCTTACTGTACGAAAAGAAGTAAGCCTCAGTGACCCTACAACGAATCAAGCTGCAATGTGCTGAATGTTCTGTTAGTCAAGTTATTTTCAGCATTCTCACCATTACCCCATTCAGTAACGACAAGACAAAATTAAGTTGTACATATCCAATTCAAAGTGAACATGGAAGGACCTATTGCGACAAAAATCAAACTTTCGCGGTATTTTCCAATAAATCAGTTAATATGTAAGCAGTCTAACTACCAGGGTGAAATGCACTTGAAAGAGTGTGGCGTATAATGAGATCGGGGATACGATGTTCCTAATAAATCCCGATCTAATAATTGGCAGAAGTACATACGAATATGTGTAAATTAAGTCCTGACTGAATTTGTAAACATATATATGGATATATACTGGAGGTAAAAACAAGTTTTGTTTTTTAGGGCGTGAACAGAAACCAGGATATTTCTTGATTGTTTGAAACACAAGGTGATATGTTTGAACTCTAAAGATTAGTCATGGGCATAAAAGAGCAAAACCGGAAGGCGTCTGACGATCTCCATATACAGAGCCTAACTAGAATGGAACCTTAAAATCACGAGAACAATACTTTATATTATCAGGAACCGAATAAACTTACGGCAAATCAGCCAGAATACCGCAAAATATAAGTTTGCTGTTTACTAACTTAGTGTGGAAACTGATCATCAAGAATCAGTAGCCCCGATCTCCAGGTTTTGGATCGTTTTGGGGAGATTCTGATTTTTACCAAAGTTATGAGAAAATTCGTACGTTCCCATAAGTCTGGAAAAATATTAAGGAAAACCCTAAATCACACTAAGCATTTTAGGGATTTCTCCAATATGACATTAAATTTGGAGGAAAACCTCAAAACCAAAGGAAATTTTGGGATTTTCATAGTCTCAAAAATCTCTATCGGGGCTACCTCAATATTCTTTTCAGAACTGACAAAACTTTGCCCTAGATCGGGAGACTAGAGCTATACGTTCCGCCAAGCCCAGAAACAGTGAAAAGTGCAAATCATATAAAAGCTAGTTACAAATATTCAAAAAAAAACTATGCAGTAAAAACTTGGTGAACTTGCAATTCTAGGCCAGTTAACACTTGTATACAAATACGAGATAACAAAGACCACACGGAAAGCAAATTTGAATTGCGGACTTGATGTACAACCGACAAAGTATCTCGAAAAAACAATACTTCTACATTTCAGTTGGTGCTATTCAAATATTCTGAATTTTATGTAAATTTACAAGTACAATAGATCGTAAACTGACTTTCAATTAGTTGAGACTCAGATTTAGGTTTATCAGGATCCAAGTTCACATCAGTCTCAGTTTAGAAAGGACGGGGGCTAGTTGGTCTATGTTATTCATGGCAATGGTTGTCTCTCAGTTGGTCCGACTTTTTTTAAATGTAGACAGATAGAGCTCCAGTTATTTGATGAGTTAATGAATTCCATTCGTTGATGATTCGATGGGAAAGTCGATAGTCAGCTGACAAGTAATTTGATTTCAGATTCTGGCCTACAGCCTATTTAATTGCTTTTCTAGTATGCTTTTATGAGTGTCCAGTCTTCTCTTGAATGAGTCAGTTGAATGTGCGGACACCACTGCTTCGTATAACAGGTTTCAGGAATTGATGAATCAGTGTGAAAACCTGTATGACACGGGTATTTTTTTCGTTCTTGGCTTTTCTACTAGCCTGCTATATCCTCCGAGATGTCCCAATCTAGTGGGAAAAGTAAAGAGAGAACATATTAGGTCAAAAATCATTTCTTAGTATCTTGTAAATCAAAATTAGATCACCTCTTGGTATGCGACAGGACAGAATGAAGAGGTCTAGCTTTTCAAGCCTCTATTTGTATGGTAAACCACAGAGTTCTGGAATTGCACGGGTACCTTCCCTCTTTACTTTTTCCAGGATAACCGAGTCACCTTTTAAACAGGAGCTTTCAGTCTGAACGTAGTTTTCAAGCTTAGTTCTCACTAGGGTTGTGCATACTGCAGTGAACATGGTAGCATCTAAATTAGTGAATGTCCACTATAAAGCACAAAGGATTCTGAACCCCCTAGCTGCAACCTCCCGGCAATAGGCTGTAGACTTAAAATTATGGTTCACTGTCACTCCATGATCTTTATGAGGCCGGACCATGGGTACAGGCACTTCCCCCATTCTGTACCTATTAACGTTTGTATCCCCAAAGTACATATAGACACGTTTTGCCACGTTGATAGGCGTCAGCTACTCTTTAGACCAGTTATTCACATTATTTAAGTCTGCCTGAAGTGTGCATGCATCTGAGTTTCTCATTATTATTATTTTTATATCGTGAGTTTATAATAATATTGGGGACTGCTATACTTAGGAGATCATTTGCATAAAGTATAAAATGTAAAGGACTTAGGACAGAAACTTGAGGTACTCCACTAACTTCTGGTCTCCAGGTGGAGCACTTTGAACTTGTTCTTACTTTCTGTCAACGACCTACTAGGAAATTTTTAAGCCATTTTAAGAGGGGTCCGGCAACACCAAGATTTTCTAACTTCAATGACAGTCTATTTCTCGGCACTTGTCAAATGCTTTACTTAAGTCTATGTGGACGTTATACACTGAGTTCCCGTTTCCTAGCACCTTTATCTAATGCTCCCTTGCTATAAGCAGGTTTGATGTGCAAGATGAACCTTTTCTGAAACCATATTGTTTGCTGTTTAACAGGTTGTTGGTTTCCTTAAATGTTGTTATGATCTTTTGACTATTCTTTCCAGTATTTTAGCTACAGAACTGGTGAGGCTGACAGGTCTGTAGTTCGATGGAAGTTGTCCTGGTTCTGCTTTATGTATAGGAGTGACGACTGCGTCCTTCCAGTCCATATGTAACACACCTTGGTCAAGTGACATATTGAATATCACAGCCAGTGGGGCTGCGATATATTATGCAATATGTCTCAGGATTTCGGGGTGTAGTTCATCCGGTCCTGTTGACTTTTCCATGTCTAAGGTGCTAAAAGCCTTATGTACATCGTCTCGATCAAAGTTTACGGTGAGCAGGCGGTCTACTTACTTTGTATTTGAGTCTAGCTCTTTGTCTGAGGGAGGTTCTCGAGTGAAAACTGCCCTTAAATAGCCATAGCTTCAGCTCTTTCCTTATCTTCCTCTATCATTTCAGATCCACTCCCTTATTTAATTATGTTAGGAATCCAATGATGCATCCTTGTTCTTTAAATAATGTACGAGAATATTGTTTTAGGCTGCTTGGGTGAACATTGGTCCAACTGCATTTCATATTTTCTCTGAGCTTCACGGATTTTAACTATACATGTGTTTCTTACCAACCTGTAGCGTTCCATTGTACTTGCTGTGCTGAGGCTGATGGCGACATTCCAACATTTCCTCTTTTGTCTTATTAAACGTCGAATATCCCGGCCTATCCTGGGATGGCCGTTCTTCTTCTTTGGGACTGACAAGAGCATGTATGGTTGATTGTATGGCCCGATTGGACAACTACCTGAAATAATTACATACCTCCTGTCCTGAAGACCTTGAGTCAAATTCCCAGTTTTCAGCTGATGCTGAGGAGTTGATTGCCTTCATGTCTTCCTTCCATATGTTAGGACGAGCTGGCGCAACTGTTTGACAGGCAATCTCAGCCATGAATTTGGATAAGATGACCACATGATCGCTTCTCCCTAGAGGTAGGAGGAAAGTCATTTGACCGATGTCATCACCATGTGTGAAGACTAAATCCAAGAGGGAAAAGAAGCTTCGAAAATCATATCCGGTGGGATCTCTAATGTGTTGGAATAAAGCTAGTGCAGTTGAGGTTTATAACAGTTTGCAATTGAATGATATTATCGATGACCTTACTTCAAAATTAACTTACTTTATTTACTGTGCATTAAAGTCACCTACCATGAGGCTTTTCCCCCTATTACACTAGGACCTAAGTTTGCTTAAGAGGAAATTATCTACTGCAACTAATTCAATATCTTGCCGTCTACATTTAAGCTTGCATCGCACCAGTTCACATGTCCCTGAATCGTGTGCCACTGTTTCAACTGCTCGTAAGGTTAGGGTAATATGCGTGTACGATATAACACTGCCTCCCCTACGCTTTAATATATCAGCCCCCCAGTCAGCCGAATTTTATTATTTAATACTCCCGGCGTTAAACATGTTTCTGAGACAGCAATAACATGCGGATTTTCTTTATCCACCATTGTCTTGAGCTCCTCCATTTTATTTTTAGGCATTTGCTTGACACGCCTTTAATTCTGTGGAGAACTTGTAACAGCTTAGGTTGGTTGGTTAAGAGTTGACCCCAAACAACCAAGTATATGCCAAAACAGTATTGTTCAAGTATTCATTCACTTCCTTGTTTTGTATAAGCGTTATATTCCCTATTATCTTATATTGAATGTTGAGAGCCTTTGTTTGTCTGAACAGATAATCCCACGCTCCACTGTGACTGCGCTAAGATCGAAATAAAGACCTATTCACTACTTGTCTGGTTTCTTCTATCAATAGCACGAGGGTTACCTATAGACACGAAAAACTTTTCCTTACCACCCGGAGTGGTTTCGAGCTCGTTTTGCTCCGAACCTTTACAATTTGAAAACCCTTAAGTACGAGTGCTTTTTCACGGTTTCGGCGGCGTTCATTTATTTCTACTTATGCCTATCGTCTCTTAATACGGTCGACCAGGCTGAGATCTTCACGGACGTGTATTCCGGATCCAATAAGTTTGCGTGAGCTTCCCAGTATCAGGCTTCTTTCTCCAAATATAGCAAAGGTGACATTCAAGAGGCAGCTTTCTGAGTACTTTCATAATCCATTTTTTGTCCTATTCTATAAAGCTTACAGATACTGACTCCTGAAACTGTTTCTGCGTGTAGCTTGCTTATCAAGGGCTTAATGTGACTGAGGCCGTTCTCAAGTCTAGCCTTTGATTCCTTTCCGGAACATTCTCTTAGCTTATGAAAAATGACTGACCTCTCAGCGATGTCCATCTTAACACGCTGTGGAACCGTAGTGCCAGAAATCGTCTCTTATTTGCAATCCGATTCCAATTTAACTATCGGGTCGATAGTTCTTAGGCTTATGTTTCGTACCAGTTTCGAAGACAGGACTTGCCATGGCGTTCTTCGAGTGTTTTGGTAATTGACCTTAAGGTTACAGATAAATTAAAACATGTGCTTTAGGGATTCGCGACGAAATCTGATCAGTCCTTTGGCAACCTAGGATGCATTTCATCCGGTCCCATGGACTTGCTAATATCAAGCTCGTTCAGCAGACCAAAGACATCGAAATCTTTAAGGGTCACGCTGTTCAGTGTGTGTGATTGGGTTTGTATGTACTGAAAGGAAGGATGTCTCTGCGGCATATGCATTGCTAAAGTATTTTGAGAATATCTTAGCTTTACCAGAGTCGTCCTGCACTAACGATGAAGCATTACTGTCACTTCATAATGTCGGGATATTTCATCTCTTAGTTATTTGGCTTGTGTACGAGTATAAGCGTCTAGGGTATTCTAAAGATTCCCCATCAAGTTTTTCTTCGTACAGTCTTCTAGACATTCGGAGGGTTGAAACACAAATATTTCGAGCTTCTCGATATCGATACCTAGTGACCCAAATATCTCCCACATTTTTCTCCTCTTACTAACGTGAAACCTTCAAAGTCAAGTTCCGTACTGTTTACAGACTGCTTCAACCAAGATTTTGTGACTGAGATCACATCTTTCTTGGTAGAGCATAACTGTGCACCTTACTCCGAACACGTATTGAGTAAGCTCTCGGCATTTTTGTAACAGATCAGAAGCCCATGTAAATGACTTCGTGGTAGAGGTAAATAAATCCCTAAAATAAACAGTTCTATAAGTCTATGACACAGGTTCTTACCTCATTAGTTTTAATCAACACATCTAGCTGAAGACGCTCAGTTACGCATTCGCACCAGATCACGAGTGGGTACGCCGTGCTACACAACCGTTTGCCAACGCAGACCGAACTCTTCTCGACATACCAGTAGCCTTCCAAATAAATCTTGGATCCCCTACATTTCTGATTCTTGATTTGACTGGGTTGGTATACTTTGATTATAAAGGCGTTATGTGTAATGGCTTTGTCAAACTCCAAATCCCTGTGACATTTCAGGTTCATATTAATTGCCTCATAATACCCCTAAACTATAGGTCCTCGTTTACGCTCAAGTTGAGATTGTAGAAAATTGTTGAAGTTGTAACGGATCTGCAGTAGTTACAGATAAATTTGATGTAATTAGGAGAGCGAACGGACCGAGGTTTATAACGTTACACGTTACATGTTCCGTCGAACCCATGAGTAGAGATATGGCAACTGCATTCATGCAGACCTCTCGTTAACCGAAAAGCTGTACATCGATGACCACTATTCAAGAAATTCAGCACGGTCGTAAGCGTTTCATCACCTTTACATGAAATAACTAGTGTGATTATAAGTAACCACCCTAGACAAATATCTTTGTTAGCAGTTGACAGTGGTGCCAACACCGCTAGTTTCAAGAAACACAAATAAACGAAATGCACTGCAGGCACTGAGTGGAAAAAGGTAGGTCCAAAAAGCATATCACTGATTAGTCGTATTAAAATCGATGGTTCTTAGACTGTTACTAAAACTAGTATCTAAGAATACGAAATTTTTTAGTTATAAGGCTTCGTAAGTTAAAGATGTCAAAGCCATTCTCGGTGTAACATGAATCCATTAATGTGACTTTTGTATTAGTTGCACAACTATCCGAAAAATTATTAAAAACCGGTCAACACCAGATGTGTAAATAAACGTTAACAAACAGCATTCTAGTGTAATAACAAGGAAAATACTAAAACGTCAGAGAGATGAAGATTTCTAAATGTTATGGGTCGATAGAAGGTAATATATGTAGCCCTACCAATTGGAAATGGCATTCTTTTATTGTAGCTGACAATATATCTCATGAGTGCAGTGTGAAATGACCAGTTGCCACTTTAGAAGCAAGTGACAAGATCCTCACATCCGTTCAGATTATTCCAGTCCAATGTGCTAGGCAGATGGCAGTTTTCTGAAAAACTCAAAACTTTATCGCTTTAGTCATAGGATATTTTAGTCCACCTACTATAAGAAAAAAAAATTAAGAAAGATTCATTCAGACAATTATCTAATATTAATCTCTGGCTATCGAATGTATAGAAAGTAAATATACAGGAAATTATGCACATATCCACAGATTACTACACAGATTCATGTGCTGTAACAATTGATGAACTTAATATCCCATAACTATTAATTGAAATTCACGTCACTGGATTTCACGAAATGCTTCTGCGGCTGTTAAAGGAACTCTCACCTCTCATCTAAAATCATTTAGGTTTATGTTTCAGGCTGTCCATAGTCTAATGTGAATGATCAGGTATCTGGAATACAATCATGATAAGTCACATCTGTAGTGTCAGTCATTATATTAAGCCCATATACCTTATTCTAGTTTTTGGACAAACCAATCTATTCATTCTACTTGAGTCATATGTTGACCTTGTCAATTATTCGCTTGTCAGTCTTGATTGTTTTTATATGAGCGTACATGTGTGTGCCCTTCTTATCCCATCAATCACATGTCTGTATCTTTGTTTTGTCTGGCTATAAATATCGAGTAACGCTTGAATAAAATGGAGTTGGCTTCCCAGCCATCTTCCCTGTCTGTCATTTTGCTCTACTCTGTTTCAATCGCTTCATATACAAAATATATGTATTCACAAGTCAATTCTCGTTATTCGACTCATTTAAATCCGTTATTGACTAACGCGATTCAAGTCGACGATAATATACGAGAATAGGCGATGGCAAACATCCATACGATCTAAATAGGAGTCAGATCCATGGGCCACTAAAATGGAGAGCCCGTTCGACAACATCGTTCGATCTAAACGACGTCAGAACTACGGGCCTCCACAAAACATCTCAACAACGGTTTCACATCACAAACCTGAAAATTGTAGTCGAGCAAATTTGACTAATATATTTATCAGTGTAGTGGACGAGAACACCAGTGGGGACATCCAAAAGTATTGCTACACAGCATTAGGATCTAAGAACCCTGCAGTAAATATTTCATTTGTAAAATATTTATCAAGTGTCTCAAACTTCGTTGTTCCTTCGTTTCCATACTAGTCACTCACTATTTCATCCTCTTCTCTTCGATTTTCTCAACCTCCTGTCACCAGGTACTCCAATTTCGACTGGTGATACATACTATTTATATCTGTCGAAATCATTAGCAAGTACAATATCCGGATTTTTAAAAAATCGGATCGTTTCATCATGTACAAAAAACTAACACTTCTTGAGGTGTGGCATGAATTTACAATGAGTTCAAAAACATAAGAAGCACTCGAAAGCTATTAGCTTTAAAAACCTAAAGCTATCTATGACTAGCACCTACTGCGTTAACAAAATTTATGATAAAGTCTCACATACCAAACTGTCACTTAGGTTAAACAATGTCGATGTCGGGAAGAAATTGTAATGTGTTCGAAATCTTACTCCATCGACCGTTACTTTAAATTGTCAGAGTTTCTTAAGCTCATTATTTTGTTAGTTTTTGCTATTGGAAATTACTTAAATTACCGGATTTGTGTGCGACCCATATGATTATTGAGTAAAAGACTCACTTTTTTTCACTTTCAGATTCTCTCACACTCTGCTCGTCACAATACCTCAGAGCACAAAGTAAATTTAGGCTAGACACAAACCCCCCAAAGACTAGGTGTCATTTGGATATTCTGGTCTTCACAACGGTTTCCTCCGTAACGCCTTTATGACTGAAAGTTCCCATTTCCAGTCAAAACAGAAATACGAATGAAGGTGTACGAAGATACGTCTGAGATTTCCTCAGAGTGCCAAGTGTTTGATCTAGGCTAGCTAGTAGTTGCGAGGTATGTGCAGCACGGCGCACCCAATGTTGTTCTAGTGTGTGTGCTCGACCGAGCTCCTTCAGTTAGGATGTGTACACTATGGCCGATAGGGTTTGGACCAACTTAGAAGATCCCCAGAATTATCTATTTTGTGGATATATTCACAGCCTTCCGCCGTACTGTTACAAACTTACTTCTGGAGATGAGTGACTTCTTATTTATATGTACAAGTAAAGTATGGGTTAACTCCAACCCATTCTGAAAAATCGAGGTTAGTGCAGCACTCTACGATATAGTTTAAAGATGCAAATGCTTTTCCTCGCAAGTATTACTGGCCTTACTTCAACCATCAGCCTTTAGGAGCTGTGAAGGCATTATAAATATACAAGCACATTACAATATACGTTGGTCGCTAAGGTCCAATTAAGTATACGGTGAATTACGCGCAAGTGCTTGCTGTCAATAAACGATGACCTAAAATTCGTTATCAATCAAGACATGAAAACCGCTGCACAATGCTGGGCAGCAGTTGATAAGATCTTCAGAGCCTTTTGGTCAATAGGCACAGCTTTTAGCCACATAAATATTAAGAAATTCCTAACTTTTTTTGCCGGACTAAAATTTGAATATTTCACACAAACAACATGATGCTGTTCAAAAATTGACAATGAATAATCGAAAGAAGTCCGGGTAACTGCTACTAAATTGATTCATGGGACCTGAAAACTGCCTCACGGTAAGACTTTGTTTGAACAAAATATAATAATCATAACAATTTATTCTCAAATAACAGTTTGTTACATGAGGCATGCCGGTTTACAGGCAAGATCAAAATATGTTCCCGATGTCATGTGAAGGGACTGAAAGTGTGATAATAACGACTTTTAAATTACTTTACGATGGTTTCGCCTTGACGTGTTCTCACTTTTCTGACCTTATGGGCCAGACGTGTTCGATTATACCTCAGCAAGGTTCATACAGCAAGAATCACCAAATAACCATCCAACCGCCATTTATCCTACTGTAAGCCGATGGAATTACTCACATTAACACCTGGCTTATATCCCATTATTTTACAAACTAAGACACGATTTCTGATCAGCTAAGAGGTTCTAAAATTTATGACTACTAGAGCTCATCTAGCCTCCTAGACATCTCAAACCGAAACTTGCCAGAATACCCATATTTGACGTCACCAAAAACTCGTAATCGCTCCCAAACAACAAAACGCATGGACAAGGAAGAAAAACCGGTTCATACAAGCTTATAAGAACCATGAATCTGCACAACACTCAGTGAGATTGTATAGCTTTTCATTATGTCTGGTTGAAGTTAAATACAGAATGACTACCTCTGAAATCCAGTACGAAAATCGGGTATCAGAAAACTAACTATCCTTGCTTGTCTAGGATATATATATATATATACAGATGTCCTAATACTAAGAGGCTTCAATATTCCTAAGGTTTACTTCGTCGAACATGCGCGCAACGGAGGCTTGGACTACCAAAAAATGGTACTTTACACTCATTGAAAAATAAGACTGTTCGGAAATATGAAATCGGAAAATTGATTGGTAAACAGCCAGATACCATCGCGCATAAAGTGTAGTTCCATCAACGAATAGTCGTTATATGACAACATGTACCATGGCTCGATTGTAAAACAGGGATCCCACTTTCATGGACTTTGAGTTTCAGGGCAAAATAGAGCATACGTATCCTAAGAACAACAGGCATTGGGATTGTAAACGGATTAATGTGTCAAATTTGAGGGAAAGTTCGCAGCACATTGTCCAGCGAGCCCGCTGTCATTTTTATGGAGATCCTCACAGTGATTTTGTGATAAATATGAGCATTTCAATTATAGTACAAACTAAGAATCTCAGAAATAACGCAACCGGATCAAGAAATATGAGATAAGCATAAACAAATGTACTGTATTTGCGATTCAAAATCAAGCATTCAATATATACAAAGAAATAATCAGTTCATTCAAACACCACAGATTACTTGCCACAAATGATCTTACGTGTTACAAATCCATCTGTAGTGCTTAAAACTCAAATGAAACCTAAGGTCGTAAAGAATCCCTGAATTCTAATATTCAAACCATACTACTGGTTGGAATACAAACAGACATGTAATGAAGGCACATTTATAAAGTCTAAATAACCAAGGAATCAATGCATAAAAGTACCAGAAAGCAAACAGGTCAGTAAATTTGTTTTTAATCCGGAAGGCTTATACGGTTGCGCAGCCTTTTTTCGACAAGCAAAACCACAGAGCTTCTCACCAAGTAAGAATGCTTAATTTAGTAAACAGTGTACGCTCTATGTTTTCTTAAACCACAGAATGTCTTGGTGAGTTACCTCAGGGTTCAGTCCTATGATATTGTTTTTTTACATAATGCAAATAATTCTCTTCATTAAGTACTGTTTGTGCTGTTACTTTCCTCTAACGATGTTAAACTTTGCATGGAAATTTAAAACTAGGATGGCAACCTAGAACTTCAAAAGGATTTGACCTGACTCCAAGCCGGTAGAAAAATATTGGATATACTTTCAACACCTGGAAGCGTAAAGTAGTCCATCTGAGACACTTTAGAAACGACGAACAAAACTAAGGTAATTATTCTCTAGAGGTGTCGCAGGAAGAAAACGATCTAGGTATCTTCGTATTTTACAGTCTAAAGTCTTTTTTCAACCGCGGCAAAAATACTTTCACGGCGAAGCTTGCACTACTTAAATTAAGGCATATTTTTGGGCAGCTTGACAGCATAACTTTTCAACAAATTTTTAAGCTGCATTCGGCTCCACTTGAAGCACAGGAATACGACGTAACCTCCTTAAATTTTAAAACATAAGAATAGTCTAGAACGTATTCATAGGTTAGTCATGCAATCATTTCAGGAATTGCATTCCAAACATTATGAGGGACATCCTTAATTAATGGATATATATCCATCAGAATAAGGAAGATTTAGAGATCATTTAATGAGATGTATCATCTCAAACGCTCCTGATCACCTCCTAAAATACCCAGTAAAACTGAGTTCCAACACATACCTTAGCAGCGATGCCTGGAAATTAAAGGTACGACTCAGAAATTTGAAATGTAGGCCGTAGTGGCCCGTAGTCTGACTACGATTTAAACACGAATAAATACTCCATGAACATAAATCTTCAGCTTAATTCCTTACATTACACCTAGGCTAACCCCGCTTGACCACCGGTTCTCATAAGGAGCCGAATACGATTTGGGTTGGACAAATATGCTTCAGACATTCGTCTACTCATACAGGAAAGCGAAGCAAGTCAAAGAAGACTTTCCTACAAACTTCCTTTTACTACTCATTACGAGCCCTAATATAACCCAAAATAAATCATGCACAGTGTGACAAAGATACAGGTATTGGATAAAATCATGAGTAACAGACATATGTACAAGTATGCACAAAGCGCATAAGCATAGAATTACAAGTGTATGAATATGGCATATACTTGCTGACAGTCACAATTTTCTGTACAAAGAATAGAGTTACTATTGAGGTAAAGAGGACTCAGTAGTCACCTGTTTTCCGAGTTATTAAGGTCTGTCCAAAAGATACGATGAATCATGTATGCAAGAGTACTATACGCTACAAGGCACATATAACCCTTACGTATATTCAAGTATCGGAACCTATTATCGGTTTATGTAGCCCTATTAAATTTTTACGAAACCTTCAAGAGGATTCAAGGTAAAGAAGGTCGTTTAACAATAACTTCATCCATTCCGCACACAACAATTACAGAATTCTTTTACATATCCTGTTTGTGTCACCGTTGTAGTTGATTTTCAAGATGGCTAGCTCTGCTCATAAATGTAGACAACCATATTGCTCATTCCCCATGGAGGAAAGGATGCAATGTGATGAGTGTAATAAGTGGTTCCATAAGATGTGCACCCGATTAAGCCTCACTGCATATAAAAGGTGCTCAAAGCCCAACTCTCTTTGGCTTTGTAGTTTTTGTTGCTCGAGCAAAACCTTACTCATTCAGGAAGCAATTAGCCTCCTGATGTTGGTTACTAAGAAGGTTGATGAGGGCCGTACTGATAACATTGGTACTGATGGCGAAGATTGCGTTGGTGTCGTAAGTGCTGTCACGGCGCAAGCCAGACATCTACCTGTGCAACCTGCAGTCAAACGTTCTCCCCTTAAACGATCAGTGAGTGACACCTCATTAGACGTTGTTTGCCATATAGCTACAGCTGCGACTAGTGATCCAGATAAAACAATTACTGTCCCGAGTTGTTTTAATGTAGGTGTTTCGAGTGATGGAAAATGGTTGACGCGAAAATGCAGAAGAGTAGGAAAGACAGCTAAAACTAATGACTGTTTACTTGATAGGTCCTTGGTGGACTCTCAGACCAATCCGCCAAAGTCCCAAAGTAAAGCTTCGCCTAACATTGTTGTGAGTCACTCGCTTGACCCCCAGGACTCTGTTACAACAAAAACTAATCGTAAGATACCAGTAGTTAATACACAGGATCTAACGTCACGGTCGAAAGCTTTGAACACAGTTTCAAAAAAAGCTAAATCCCTCCCTAGTTTAATTATTTGGAATCTAGAGGAGTCGAAAGACAACGACCCTGCTAGAAGATATGCACATGACTTGCAGTTAGTGGAGTCTGTGGTAAGAAGCGTACTACATGAAGAGGTTTCAGGAGTACATATTACAAAAGTAATACGACTTGGTAAACGGGTTGGAGGCAAGACCCAACCAAGAAGAATCCTGAAGCTGGTTCTCGGGAGTTTTGAAGAAAGAGACATATTATTGAAAAACGCATTAACAACTCGTGACAAATATCTGTATTCGACCAGATTGGCCGCTTGAGGATCGAATCAAGTGGGAGAATGCTCTTACGGAGTTGAGGACTCGTAAATTAAATGACGAAAATAACCTTACCATTAAGGGTTTTCGGGTAGTCAGGTCTTGGAAGCCAATGCTTCCGAGGCCTGTATGGGTGGAACGATTGATTGCCAAAACACCTTAAACGTGTGCTACACGAACGTTCGTAGTCTTAGAACTAAAACGTCCGAGCTAAGTCTGATGATGGAAGAATCATGTCCCGATATAATCGTTGTTACAGAAACTTGGTTCACAGTAGATATAGACTGTTCTCCGTTCATTGCAGACTATATCTGTATTAGAAGTGATAGAGTTTCAAGTCGCAAAGGGGGAGGTATAATATTATACGTTAAGGATCACTTTCGTATGCAATCAACCATATCAGAGGTTCATATCAGTGGCACATGTGAGGTTGCATGTTGTAAGATTAAATCTAGAAATGGGTTAGTGACTATAGGGGGAATATACCGTAGTCCGTTTTGTCTTGCTGACGACTTTATCCTAAGACACATCTGTTCTTGGAGTATGGCAGAATGTTGTCTCATCATTGGGGACTTCAACACACCGCATATCAACTGGATAGAGCTTACAGCTCCAGGTAGTGGTTTCGATAGAGACCTTTTATCTACCGTTACTCAGTGTGCACTTGTATAATGCATCACAAAACCGACACATATTGATTTGCAACATGATCCATCACTGCTGGACCTCGCCCTCACCCACCACTGTGAGGATGTCTTTGATATCCAGCACCTTCCCCCACTAGTGAAAAGTGATGGCGTTGTAATTCACTTTAAGTTTAGGAAACATGGTATACAATTCGTATCTGCTCCACCCCGTCCCACTATCCGGCGAGCCAACATCCCGGCAATCAGAAACTGTGCGATCTCGACTGGTTGGTCGGTCGACGCGGATGGATTGATCGAAGATGAATGGAATAAGTTTAAGGCTACATTCGAGTCCGTAACGTTTCCGTTTATCCTATGGTCAGCACATAAGCCATCACATTGCCCTCCATGGATTAATAAGGAATTCCGGAAGCTGTTAAAGCGTAGGAAACATTTCTGAGACTTGTTCTTGTTGACAGGTCATGCACCATTTAAGCGTGAGTACCGAAAATTCCGTAATATCTGTAAGGAAACCATAGCCAAATCCCGTACCACTTACGAACGACAGTTAGTATATGATAGCCGCACTTGTCCGAAACGATTGTTTTCGTATGTTAAACGGCAAATAAAACGTAGTGATGGTATTCCCCCGTTACTGTTACACGAAAATTCAGATTTACTAGCTGAATCAGATCGAGCAAAAGCTGAGTATTTTTCAAGCTATTTTAGCGAAGTCTACTCTACGTTTATTGTAACAAATACTTGTCCCACTCACACCGAGATACTAGCAATTGAATTTGTACAGGTGACTGAAGAAACTGTCCTTCCGTTGATAACTAACCTCAAACCTGGTAAGACACCGGGCCCTGACGGGTTACATCCACGGTTGCTGTCATCTCTTGCGGACATTATTTCCAAACCGCTCGCGAAACTCTTCAACATGTCCCTTTCACTCGCACGACTCCCTAGAGATTGGAAGGACGCTATAGTCAGTCCTATATTTAAGGACGGTCAGAGACAGGTCATATCTAACTACCGGCCTGTCAGTCTAACTAGCATAGTGGTTAAGTTACTTGAAAAGAGAAGTCGCGTTATGTTGCTAAGACACATAGATTTACAAAATCTGTTAGCTCCTGAGCAACACGGATTTCGTAACAAGCGTTCATGCTTGGCTAACTTATTACGACAGAGGATTGGACAGCAGCCCTAGATAACGGTCAGTCTGTCGATGTGATGTTCATAGATCTTAGCAAAGCATTTGACAAGGTTTCACACGTAGGTCTTATGCAGAAGCTCACGATCTCCGGAATAATAGGTACTGTACATGAGTGGATAGGAAAATTTTTATGTGACTGCGGACAGAGAGTGAGGGTCAACGGAACGCTATCCGATTGGAAGCCGGTCAAAAGTGTTGTACCCCAAGGCATCATCTTAGGCCCTCTGTTCTTCCTTCTCTACGTCAATGAGTTACCGCTGTTACTTAGGTCGTCGACATTGTTGTTTGCGGATGATGTAAAAATCTGGAGAACAATAAAAAGTGCGGCTGATCATGTGGATCTTCAAGCTTACTTAGACGATTTAGTTAGATGGGCTCGAGAGGGGCTTAGAAATCAATGCTAGGAATAGTGTACTAATGCACATCGGTCACGATAATAGTTACCGTTACACTATTGAGGGTAAACCTCTTCTTTGCGTTCAAGAGCATAAAGACTTAGGAGTAGTCTTAAGTCATGATTTAAAAACAACTACGCATTGCGAAACAGCAGCTGTCAAAGTTTTTCGTGCGTTATGGTCACTTCGCCGAGCGTTCAAATCTTTTGAAGATGAAATTTTTCGAATTTTATATCCCACCTACATAAGACCACATTTAGAGTACTGTATCCAAGCAGCTAGCCCGTGTCTGGTAAAGGATACTAACTCACTTGAGCGTGTCCAGCGTGTGGGATCGAAGTTAGTGAAGGGTATTTCTAAACTCCCTTACGATGAGCGTTTAAAACGCCTAAACCTTTTCCCCTTGTCGTATCGTAGGACACGAGGTGACCTTATACTGGCATTTCGTATCTTTAATTATGATTTGGGTGTTAATATGTTTTATCTTTTTGCTTCCTCCAGCGCTAATAATCTCCGACTTCATAGCAAGAAGGTTCATAAACCACGATCTAATAAACTTAAAGTGGGATCCCGTTTTTCTCATCGAGTAGTCAATGATTGGAACGCCTTACCCGAACAAGTGGTATCAGCCCCATCAATGAATATTTTCAAGGAGAAGCTGGACCTTCACTGGAAATCAACGTGTCAGGATTAATACAGGTTCACCAACCTACTATCCTTATTACTGAAGACTGAACTGCTCGGATATTGGGTCATTCAAAGCGCTTCATATATACTGTTACGGTACGTTATGGAAATAAGCTCACAAAGATCCCAAACAGCTAGCCATATTGTAGACCAGATAAAAAGCCAAGGATTATTTGATAAAATTAGAAAGCAATGTCTTGAAGATGTTGACGTAAACTTAGACTACCAAGTTCTCCAAAAGAAGGTGAATTCTTTTGTTTCATCATTTCTCCAAAATCAGTCATGGAATCCTGGAGTTGAGAAGTTAAAGTTAAGGGAACAGCTACGGACTAAACTCTTAAGTACCAAAATGTTGTCTTGTGGAGTTGACAAACTCGTTAATCAGGCACTTAATGCTAAAATGCCTAAAAATTTCAAGAATCAAGTTCAGAATATTGTTTGCGATTACTTTGACTTAAACCCCGAGTCAATATTAGCTAGTAGCCTAGGTAACCAAAATTGTGTTGAAATAAGATCTGCCATGTACCCTGAAAATCCAACAGGACCATATCCTTCCGATTCGTATGACCGAGCTTATGGTTCTGTAATGAGTAATCCTGTGACTATACCCACACCTCAAGGCATTCAACCACCGTTTCCATATCCCTACCCCCCAGTTCCTGTTCAGCATTCAGTTATTCAGGCGAGTGTTCCATGTCCAATCACTGCTTATGTGGGACCAAGTGCAAATTATTTGATTCCACCACCGCCTCCTCCTCCAAGTGTCTTTTGTCAGCCACTTGTCCATTTTAACAACCAGTCATCAGTTCCACCACAAAACTTTCAAACTCCAGCGAATAACACTGTTTCTCCTTCAGCTACTCATTCGGATATAGAACACGTGAGTTAACGTATTTTTTACAACTTTGTTCTCTGTAAGTTTGAAGTTCACTAACGGTTTTTATAATCTGTTGCTGCTGAAATTATTTTGTTATCATAAATTTTCACAGACTTTCTGATGTCATCGTAAGTCATCTTAATGTGGTGGTCCACCTTTGTTTTCATGCAGGTTGTCTTGCCAAGTTATTTTCTGATTAATGTCCTATAAATGTGATGTATTGGTGTAAAACAATGTCCCCTATTGGATGTAAAACAAATTTACAACAGGCTTCATTCATTCACAATGTCTACCGACTCATGTGATGTTAGACTCAATATTTTCGTCAATTAGTACGGTTTCTTAATATCAGAGCCTTCGATTCGTTGGACAGAAACATGATCTAAAGGTCTGTTGAAAGAGAATGTTACTGGAAAGCTCATTAACATCTTGATGATTCTACTCAAACGCTTCAGGCAGAGTGAGAGCCACTGAGTCAACTATGTTTGTTTCAGTCCGACAGGGGTTAGATTGGGTTATCCACTCACCATTTCTCTCGAACTTTGCCATCGATGATACCGGAAACGGATCTAAATGTAAGAAGTGATATAAAGCTGTCATTTATGGAAATGATTTTTGATCATGAGTATGCGGATGGTATTGTTTTTCTGTGTGATGATATTCAAGCTATATAATTTACATAATCGGTTTGTAATTATTATATCGACATTTCACGTACTTTGAATTTAAAAGGCCCAATGTACTTCTACAAGACTGTTAGGAGCTTGTATCTGTACTTAGTCTATGGTGAGCTGTTGGGAGGAACTGAAGGGTTCCTGTATCTGAGTGGTTTTCTGACTGGTGTTGGTGATGTAACTGATGAGACCAATCTATGTATGATGATAGCCAGGGCTGCTTATGCCATTATGGGCTATCTTTGGAACTGTCGTGATGTTCATCTCCCATTCAAAGGTCGAGTCTGCAACATGCCAGTGAGGGGAGTTTAGTCCTGTATTTGTTACCTGGCTTCCGAGTTGAGGATGGTCGGTGACTACCCGTTGTTTCTGATATCGAATGGGAACACGGCGAAACTCTAATTTATGGACGACATTAAACGAATCTTAAGCGACCTTGAGAAATATTAGCAAATCAGCAAACAGCCAGTATAGAGTAAAAATGTTATACAAAACCAAGGAAATAAAATGGATACACTTCTTATACGTGGTTCAAAAATTTGTCAAGGCTAGAAAGAGGTTCAGAGGTTCTAAAATCGTAATGCATGCAGTAGAGGAAATCGTCCATACGACTACAGAATAGTCGGCCTATGATGCCATGATAAAGTCTCAAAAACTCTTTCAGCCTCGACCACTTAGCTTCAACATTGTTTATGTGCACTCCGGTCGTTGAGTGCACAAAATGCGACTTGTGGATAACGACACGATGCACACAACCAAGCCTATGTAGGAGTCTGTACGCTCTCCAAACATCCGTATATATTGTAGTACCTGGCTGTAGCCAGTGTTACTGGTGCTTTTATTATCCAGTTCGCAATAACTGTCGTAATTTGTCTTAGGAATTATTTATGGGGTTTTCATCACGAACTGACATCAGCTATAATGCCAGAAATTTATTTAGCCAAATGGATGAAAGGCTTTCGCGTTAAAATTCGAGATTTGTTGTTTTATGCCTGATTCGTTCGTCCACAAATTATAGTTTCGCAGTTTAATTTGTTATAGCTGCTCAATTATCACGTTTTGTAAAAAAATTCCCTGTGAACCGATCGTACGTTCGCACTAAGCACTGAAGTTGGCGCCGTATCCTTGAAATCTCTAAAACGCCTCTGATTGGTTCGTCCATAAGTTGGAGTCTCGCCTGGGAACACCATACGAGTAATGGAGCGCAGTAACGATAATTCACTTGGTGTCACAATCTTGGAACACTATCTTCCATGGATTTTAGATACCTAATGAATGTTACACCAGCGGCTTTCTTATTGTGCACAAATTTCAGATTCTGAGACGGGGTTGAAAAACAAAGAGGTGATCAGTTTGTCCTGTATACCGGCGATTACAACATGCCCGATCGAAGCTGCTACCTTGACGCGGTGATCGGGCTTGCCTATCGTGATGACCCAACCGAGCTATATTGGCTGGAACATATGTTCCTGCAGGTTCTACCATGCCAGGCAGGTCGATTGGCGAACGGTAAGACTAAAAGCAGCAACTCAAGGTCTGAGGGCGAAGTCGTACTGCTGACTGTAGAGAGGTGTGACAGCAGTAAGGTGTTTCCCTCGGACAACCAGCATGACAGCGATGCTGCCTTCCCACAAGGAGGGGTGGGGTTAGAAAAGGTCGGCCCTAAAAATGCACACCTCACCTTACCTCACGGATTTCCGTCTCCGGCGGTAAGGCCCCTTGAAGAACGGAGCTAACACGTCAAAAACCTTCCACAAAAAGGCCGTGCGCGACCGGCCTCAAGCAGTTGTCCCTTGGGCTCTGCGGTCACGCTCCCAGGTCGTCAAGACCAACACTAATCCAATTTCCTTTTCAGGTTCCTCTAGAAATACCCTTCCACGGTGTGGGCAGCCGGGAAGTGACATCAGCCCTCATACCCGTAACAGCACAAGAGACCAAGGTGGTCACATTCAAATCCTTCCTACTCCTCCTAATACTTCTCTTATCCTCCCGACTAACCCTCCTCACGTGTCTTTATCACCTCGCACCGCTAGGGCAAACGATTCGAGTACGTGGAACGCCATTCCTGGTCTCCTGAAACCACACTCTAAACTACACGTAGGAGCTTTTAACGTACGAACACTTTGCCAAATAGGACAGCAGGCTTCCTTAGCTAAAACTTTAGAATCTCGCGCCATCGATGTGTGCTGCGTCTCCGAAACGCGCATACAGGATCCAAGTAGCGTCATTCATTTGACCTCACCATGCCAAAATAAAGAACCGACTCGATTTACGCTTCGTGTATCTGGAAGCCCTGATTCTGCTTCCCGTGGCCTCGCCGGCGTAGATATAGCATTGAGTCCTAGGGCAGAACTAGCTCTCTTAGAGTGGATCCCAATAGACAGTTGTTTGTGCGCTGTCCGACTGAACGGAACAGTAAGAATCCGGAAAGATAGGGACACTCGTCGTTGCCTCTTCGTCGTCTCTGCCTATTCTCCCACTGACTGCAGCTCAGATGATGTAAAAGATGAGTTTTACAGAAAGCTTTCGGACCTTCTCCGAAAAGCTAGGCGCTCGGATGTAGTAATAGTGGCCGGTGACTTTAATGCTCAAGTAGGCAAACTAAGTGGTAAGGAAAGACACCTAGGTGGATCCTATGGTGTCGTGGCTCAAAGAACAGATAATGGCGACCGTCTGTTGCAGCTATGCTCAGATAACCGCCTGTTCCTTGCAAATACTAACTTTAAGCATAAGGAAAAACATCTTTTAACATGGCGACCCCTAATTCGTCCCAACGTTGGACCCAACTGGATCACATCGCTATCAGCCACCGATGGAGGGGCTCGATAGAAGACTGTCGCTCATTCTGGAGCACATGCCTAGATTCAGATCATGCTCTAGTGCGAGCGCGTATTTGCTTGCGTCTTACTGGACGTAGGAAAGATCCTGCAAGGAAACCTCTTAGGGCCCTACTTAATGATAGTCAAGCTAAGAGTATATTTCAGGAACAACTAGGAAAACAGTTAGGCAGCCATGTATGTGATGCCCACCCCGATGCAGCATGGAATGATATCCGAAAAGCTGTGGAAACAGCAGTGATATCTGCTAGTAAGGTAAACCAGAAGGTTAGGGAGCAACACTGGATCTCAGCAGCATCTATCTCACTGATAGATGCTCGGAAACACATTCCACCTGGCTCTGAACATAATGAAGAGCGGAGTCAGCTTAAGCGCAAGCTGACAAGAAGTCTACGCAATGATCGCGAACAGTGGTGGGTAGCGAAAGCAAGAGAGATGGAAAAGGCAGCGGCAATAGGTAATAGCAGACAATTGTTCAGACTCGTTAAGGAAACCGGAATTAGGAACCCGACCGTTAGCGAAACAATCTCAGAGAAAGATGGACATATTATTCATTCTCAATCCAGGAGATTGGATCGATGGGCAGAACACTTTAGGGATCAGTTCAACTGGCCTTCAGCCACACTTCGGTTTCCCACGATCTCCAGTCAACCTGAATGGCAAGTTAATGTAGGTCCTCCGTCCCTTTACGAAGTTGAAAAAGCCATAGGAAATCTGAAACGAGGGAGAGCAGCAGGCCCTGACAGGTTTACTCCTGAGATTTTTAAGGATGGTGGTCCAGTATTAGCAATGAGATTAACCGAGGTCTTAGGTAGAATTTGGGAACTGAACGTAATCCCATCTGACTGGTCTCAATCACTGATTGTGCCAGTTTTTAAGAAAGGACAAAAGTCCTCTTGTGACAATCACAGAGGAATCAGTTTGACTAATATAGTGTCTAAAATATTAGCTTCAATAATACTTCGACGCCTAACTAAAGCTCGTGAAGAGCAGACTAGAGAAAACCAGGCTGGTTTTCGACCTGGACGTGGTTGTATAGATCAGATATTCACACTACGTCAGGTTCTAGAACACAGACACACATTCAGACGCCCCACAATGGTAGTATTTCTCGACCTTAAGGCGGCATTCGACTCGATTGATCGTGAGGTTCTATGGCAGTGTTTGTCACTGAAAGGAGTACCACAGAAGTACATTAACCTTATAAAGGCTCTCTACTCGAACACAACTGGTCGAGTGAGAGCTTATGGCGAACTGTCATCAGAATTGATCACCTCAAGTGGTGTTCGTCAGGGCTGTCCACTCTCCCCATTCTTGTTCAACTTTGTCATTGACGTACTTTTAGAGATAACACTCTCCACATCTAAATATACAGGGGTTGAACTTCTACCAGGAGGTTCACTTGTTGACTTAGAATATGCTGATGACATCGTTTTATTTGGTGAAGACACTGACAAAATGCAGAGTCTTCTGGCCACTCTAAGCAACAATGCAAGCATGTTCGGGATGCGATTCGCTCCCTCGAAGTGCAAAATGTTGCTTCAGGATTGGGTTACATCGACACCCGAACTAGTGATAGGGAGTGAAGTAGTTGAGTGTGTCGACCGCTTCACTTATCTTGGAAGTCTCATCAGCCCTTGTGGTTTAGTGTGTGACGAAATCTCAGCACGGATACAGAAGGCTCGACTAGCTTTTGCCAACTTGCGTCATTTATGGCGTAGGCGAGATATCCGTCTATCAACCAAAGGACGTGTTTACTGCGCAGCAGTTCGTTCCGTCCTACTTTATGGGAGTGAAACATGACCGGTAAGAGTAGAGGATATTCGTAGGTTACTAGTATTCGATCATAGGTGTCTTCGAAGCATTGCTCGTATATCATGGGACCATCGAGTAGGTAACACAGTTGTTAGGAAACGGGTACTAGGTAAGGATGGCAAATCAATTGATGAAGTAGTGAAACTTCATCAGTTGAGATGGCTGGGACACGTGTTACGTATGCCCAACGACCGACTGCCTCGACGAGCTATGTTCAGTGGTATAGGAGTAGGTTGGAAGAAAGCTAGGGGCGGCCAAACCAAAACATGGCACAAGTCCATGAAGTCACTGACAAGTGAACTGAGTCATGTTGGTAGGTGTAGACTACCTGGTTGGGGACCGCGAGATGACAGCAACCGTTGGTTAGAGACCCTGAATGACATGGCTCAAAATCGTTTGCAATGGCGCAGGTGCATCCACTCTCTGTGTTCTCCCAAATTCTAATCTTCTGAATTCTTCATGTCCCTTTTTTCCTCTTTCCAAATTTCTTTCACTGGATTATACTCTTTAAATAACATCTCCAAACCCTAATCTTCCCGATTACTGCTTATACTCTTATTACCTCTACCACTACGGGATTTGAATCGACAAGTGCATCTCTGTGCTAATGTGGTGTGGCAACTCGAACTGATGTACGTACGTACGAAGTTCTACGTTGTTACTGACTGACTGACTGACTTACATCGTGGCGTAAAAGCAAGCAGGGTGAAACTGTCTTATAGATTCATTGCAAATCCCTAGTTGGGATCCGATGAATAATGTTATTTATTGATGTCAGAAATGACTCAGAATAAAAGCCAGTGACGATTCTTTTGTAGTTCTATCTTACATTCGCCATAAAAGTGAGAGCTTCCTTAGCTTAAAAAAAACTTTTGTTGCGATTTTGATTGGACTGTTGTTATGTGCTATTCTTGTTTACGTATTTATTTGCTGAACTCTAATTTGCTTTATTTTACAATGTACCACTTATTTGTGCGGCCCATACATTTTTGGTGCCCATTTGTACCAACATGTATATGTATTGAGTAGATTAATTAATTAATATAGATAAACTTAAACATTAGTCCGTTATGCAAGTATTTAATTTTATTTGCGTCCATTGCTTTCGGATCGCCGAATCCTAGTGTTTCACTTAATAGTTGAGCGGCTTGAGCCGGTAGAATTTTTAGGACTAAGATTAATACTTCTTATCTCACTAGTATGGATAAATCCCAAGGTATTTAATAAGCGTAATGAAATCCCCTAGGAAGGCTGAAGGTTTAATAATTCCTAAAACTTTTAGTTTGAGGTTGTGGAGGCCATTTAAATCATGAACCGATAAATGTTTGACCACCATTGAAAACCTGGCAGCACTGGTTGACCACTTCGTCCTAGTATAGGACTTCTCAACAGTAGGCATCCACGCATCTACCGTTGACCTTTAGACCATTGAGCCGGGATCCAACGGCGTTAATGTCTAACTCCAACCAGTCCACGATGTCGCGTGACCACCTTCCATTTTCTCTGGTGGGTAATCGCCCCACACTCGACGCTATTGAATTTCGGTGGTCACAGCTTCTCATTAGAACCTCAAGAATTTCCTCTCGGCATTATTTACTAGCGAGCACATAATAATTTCCGGTTTGGGTTGTGGAGATTGTGGTCTAATACTGTTCGGTTCATAATTTCTATGAAATTCCTAAAACGTAGGTTTTGTCATATTAGTGGTCTGGTGTTTTTACCATGCTTAATATTCACTTTCGGTCTTCTATTCAGTTTTACGTCAGGGTTATTCCTTAAAAATTTACAAATGGAAGACTTAAAATACTTGGACTCATTATCTTTGACTGCCACATCTTTATACACTGTGTTAACATTCAAGCTCAAAATAGTTGTTCATTTATGCGTACTCACTCGTCTTACCACTTTATCTTTTTATTTGATAATCCTCCTTAATTGCACTAACACATACATATTCTGTATGTAGGGTAATTCCTACATTTTCTGACTTAGCCTTTGGTACTTCGTTCTATTCACTAATATTTTAAAGTAGCAGGTGATATTGGTGCGCATTTATGATAGGTAAATTTGGACATGTTAGCGGGACATAGACTGGATTAAAGCATGCTCAATGCATGATTGCTTTGGTGCACGCTGATTGGCTAATTCTTATCCAATCAGCACTAGTCGATAGTTGGAGAATACTCTGGAATCTTCTCATGTAAAAACTATAAATATACTGACGTTTTCCCTATTGTACTTCTTACTTGCATCTTACTTCCATCTAACCTTGTTACTTGGAATATAATCTCTTTCCTGTTCAACCGTGTTCTGATTTGGGGACTTGTCGAGTGATTGGTGTCCAAGAATATTAAGCGATAGGTATTCGATATCAGTGTCTAAATTTGGTGAAACCCGAAGCCGATGAATATGGTGTTATAGCAGACATCGTCAACAGAGAATGTGAACGGTTCAAGTTACGCTCGTTGACAGATGACCAATTTAAATGCTTAATATTCATCAAAGCTCTTCAGTCACCACAAGATACTGAGATCAGGACAAGACTTTTGGCTTGACTGGATCAAGACCCAAACGTCACACTCAGAACATTGACAGATGAGTGTAAGCGTCTACAAAGCATCAGACACGACAACGAGTTGATTGAACAAACAAATCCTAATTTAACCTTCAGTAGTGTCAATGCTATTACTAGATTAAAAGTTCAGAAGCCGATAAAAACTCGTAACAAACCAACGACTGCATGCTGGTTATGTGGTGAGTGGCATTATGTACGATTCTGTCCATTTAAGAAGCATAGATGCCAGGTGTGCAACAAACGTGGACATAAAGAAGGTCACTGTGCACCGAATCGTACGTCTCGGCCCAAGAAGATGCCACATAATACCTTTCGTTTCCTTTGGTATTTTTACTTAATTTCTACTACTCTTGGTAAAATTATGTTTTCATCTTCGCTTTTCTTCTAGTAAATTTCCTGTTTCTTCAGTGCTGCGAATCGCGGGAATGCGTATGTTTACTGAGCTCTTATGTTCCAATACTTGAAAAAATATTTAAATCTTCACATGAAGTATAATATATGACTGATATAATTCGTTTGATTGGTTAGCCATATACTCGTCCATTGCGCCTAATAAATATTATTAAGTATCGAAAAGAACAATAAACCGGTAATAAAGCATCAATTCCAATAGATTTATGGGTTTCGTATTGTCATGTAGTAGGTGTTTATCGTATCCAAAAACCTTAATGAAACGGGACGATAAAATTCGCCAGATCAGTGGTTTTTGGCAAATAGTGTGCTTTACTGGTAACTTTGTTTTAAGTTTCATACTATTTGTGTAGTTTGTAAGATAGTAGTCATTCCATCCCATGTGATTAAAACTCTTTAGATTTGTTAATAATAATCCGGATGATAGTCTAAAATTCTAAATTTAATTGTTGCTTGACTGTGGTCGCTATGTTGACATTAAAACGCGAAATATAACTCAAATGTTTTTCAGGTTAGAACACAACCCCTAGAAGTTACAGTAGAAGAATCAGTACCATGCGATGATCCTATGGATATAGGTAAGTGAATCAATTAAATATGTAAATTTGTTTCTACATGTGTTTCTAAGCTACGTAAAATCATTTTTTACAGTCCATAAATACTCTATAGTTGAAAGTCTCGCCTGTTTTTTGAATGCCCAGGTACGGCCGCGGGTGGAGAGAGTCAGCTCTCCCTCACAAAATACTCTCACATCGCCACGTGCATACAACTACTGTCAGGGAAGTCCTACTCACTGCTTTTTCGTGGCAGGGGTGTTGTTTACAAAATTGAGAGGACGAAAAGCAAGGGACCGGTGCTTTAACGGGGTTGGTCGACACAGAGGATTCACCTAGCGGAGTTGGGAAACCTTGATTCTAAACCGATTGTGCACATGGACTCCAGGATCCTGAAGGAAAAATGACGTATAAACCAATTGTTGGTTACCGGCTACTATGGGACTGCATCTCCTTACGTTGCTTGACTGCCTTGTGGATCAGAACTTTAGGTCGAAGGCTCAGGTTGTGGTCCCCTAAGAAAACCACCTGCTTCGGTTTGCGTACTCGGGCAGTATTCCATCCATCACACAAATCGAATGATTTATATGGCACATATCTGTTTAGTGCCTGCTTGTACCAACGTTTGTGTGTTTAAATAATAATAATGAAGTTTGTTTGTTGAATAAATTTGACTCTTCAAAACCACATCAGTCTTTCATGTGAAGAGAACGACCAGCTTCCTTCCTTAGATATATTTATAAGTAGACGAGAAGACGGTTCGATCCAGCGATCCACTTTAGAAAGCCAATTGGCACAGGCCAATACTTTAGTTATTATACTTACTACTCAGTGCAATACAAACGGGGTTTGATAAGAGATCTGTTTTGCAGGATTAAGTGTATTTGCACAAACAACACTATTGATGAATACCTTAGGTTGTTGAACAGAACATTAATGGAAAGTGGTTGTCCTCTAAAATTCATAAATCGATGGAAAGGCCATGGTATAGTAAGACCTACTATAGCTTTGGCACAAAAACTGTCTATATCACCTTATCGTTTAGAGGTGATTCAAATTAGTCTTTTATTTCAGCAAAGGCTTAAATCAGTTGTAAATAAGACCTACTACGCAGCAAAGAACATTATCAAAGAAAAAAGAAGGTCCATACTTTACCAAAGACCTAAAAGGAATGAAAACGATTGCGTCACATCCCATTGTGTTTATTAATTTAAATTTGTGTATGGCCATACATACATAGAAAGCAATATTCTTGATATCCAAATTAGGGTGTCTGAACATGTACCTAAATGGCTGCAAAAACAAGTAAAATCAAATGACCCAATAAGAGTAGATGATAAAAGTCTATCATCCTTTGTTGACAAACACGTATTTGAAACAGGTCATAAGATTGATCTTAATACAGCTTTTGTTGTGTTGTACAAAAGTGTTAAAGGGCCTATACTAAGGTTTATTGAAGCCTTAGCCGTACGGAAATCCAAACCTTTATGTATTCAAGAACAGTTTGTTCTCACCTTAAACATAGCCTGGTAATATTAGCTTATTATCCAGCCTGATGAATATTCGGTTTGAGAAAACATCATGTTTCACTTAAACAGACGATTTTCACACCTAAACAATAACGGCTATCCAGTCAGTCAGCTACAACGTAGAATCAGGCACATATATGCATCAGTCGAAGTTGCCATACCTCATTAGCACAACAAGATAAACACCAAATTCCTAGAGGGAGTTACTTCAATTTATTTATTTGAATACATAAATATTGGTACAAATGGGAACCAAATACATATGGGCCACATAATAATAATGAGAATGTGAAGAGATAGAGAATGTAAAGTGCGTATAATATATAAAAAAATATTGCGCATAAGGATATGATATAGGGAGAAAGAATTAGTTCATACAAAAAAGGTATAAAGTAATTTTAGCCTTACGGTTTAAGGGAAGACAAAGAGTGTTTACATCTACGCCATTGGTGAATATGTGGTCGATGCAGCCACAACCAGGTTTGAAGCCAGCCTGGTTTTCTTGTGTTTGCAAGTTCACGAGTCTTTGTTACGCACCCGATAATTATTGAGGCTAGTATTTTAAATGCTATTTTATTCGGGTCGCCAGATAAACGGAGGGTGTATCTTATCGGCTCCCCGTTTTGGCTAGGTGAAGTCAAGTGAATGACCACATTAGGATCCTGTATGTGTGTTTCAGAGACACAGCATACATCAATGGTACAAAATTCTAGGGTCTTAGCCAAGGTGGCTGTTGTGAACGGGGAAATAAGAAGCTCGGACAACTATGAAAACTATTTTCTTGGGACGTTGTTTCATTTCATTCAAACCTTGTAAAACACTTATATTTATTTTTGTCCCTATTTTATTCTACATAACATGAGTTTACGTTCTATGTAACATTCACTGCCATACCCTTTTTTGTTCCGAAAATATTGTAATTTAAACATAATATTTTGCATCTTATTTTCTACCCTAATTCCCAGTTTCGGGCATAATTGTATTTTTCCAAATTATCGTACGTTGTGGTCAGGATATTCACTTATTTATTCATGTACATTTTTTCACTAATCCAAATTCAGAGAATTCACAATTCAGAGTGTTCCAACTGTCTTGTCTTCTCTCACTTGTGTGCTTGCCAACCAATCAGGTTCTAAAATAGTTCTCTCTCTACCCCATCTCGAACTCGCGTGTACTAGACTCGAGGTTAAGCCGCTCAGTCTATCGCGCCAAGGTTATAATCTAGACTATACAGATCAAGGTCAAGTCATAACAAAGTATCGACGGGGTAAAAGCGATTCAAGGTCATAACAATGGCCTGCTGGCCGATTTGACATAGGGTACGTACGTTGAAGGCTCCAACGTGTAGTATGGAGCGAGGTTTCAATAAACCTGAAAGTGTTTCGCGCGTTAGAATCGTTGACCGTAGTGACACTTGAGGGGGAGTTTAGAGTTGATAGTCGAGGTAGGAGGAGTAATAGGAAATCAAGAGGTGAATTAATTATGAATACAGTGGTCTCGAGTGTTGTGAGAATTATGAGGGTGGTTACCAATTCCCAGTTGCCCACACCGTGGAAGTATTTATCTAGAGGTAGCTGAAAAGGAAATTGGGTTAGAGTTGGTTTTAGTGACCTGAGAGTGTGACCACAGTGCCAAAGGGACAACTGCTTGAGGTCAGTCACACACGACCTTACTGATCAAGTTTCGTGCTAGCTCCGTACTTGTTGGGACTTTACCGCCGGGGACGAAAACCCGTGGGATAAGGGGTGTGTGTTTTCAGTGTCGACCATTTTCAATCCCATCCTTCCTTTGTGGGAAGGCAGCATTACTGTTATGCTGGTTTTTTAGGAATATATCTTACTGCTGTCACAACTCTGTACAGTCAACAGTACGACTTCGCCCTCGAACCTTGGGTCTGTTGCTTTTAGTCTTACCGTTCTTCAACCGACCTGTCTGGCATGGTAGGACCTTGAAGAACGATTGTTACAGCCAGTATATCCCGACTAGTTCATCACGATAGGAAAGCCGGACCACCACGTCAAGGTATCACCACCTTTTCCACTGCTATAGAGTGATATATAGCTGATTGGCGTGCAGTGTAATTTTACTTTAGCTTCCAAACGGATATCATTTTCGCACAGCGTGAAACGCAAGTATGGAAAATCTAACCAAACTTTTCTTATTATTTGGCGAGATTTCATCAGAAACCAACTCACTAGGTCTACTAAATATGTGCAAATATATATGCCGTCATGTAGTCGAATACTGCTTTTAATTCATGGAATATAGTTATTATTAAACGTCGGCAAATATATCTACCTTCCAAAACGATGAGGTGAGACGTTTCTGTGTGTCACCCTTTTTTTCCGAAGCTTTCTGCCCTCGAGGTTCAGTTAGATGTTGAGTGATTAGGGAACCTAATATCTCAGAAATTATGAGATAGTCAAGATTTGTAGCTCAGGTAGATGGTTTTGGTGGAGTTTTGCTTTTTGAGTTGGACGGTTAATTCTTGAAGCTGTCATTGTTCTTCTGAATAACGTCGTCAGCACAAACTAGGTAATCTTCCGAAATAGATATGTTGTGATTCCTCTTATTACGACCCAGCTACTCTTATTGCTTAGTTTTTTTCACTCGGCATGTCCCCAGATCAGGACACGGTTGGACAGGAACGTAATTATATTTCAAATAACAAGGTTAAATGAAAGTAGGAATCAAGATAAGCAAAACGTTATTATATATATTATTATCATTATATTAGAATATTGGGGTTTCCTCCAAGTATCCGCTAGTGCTGACTGGCTAAGAAATAGCCAATCAGAATGCCCCTGCATGGAACATGCTTTAATCTAATATCTCGCTGACAAGATGGCACTCCCGATCTCATTGTATAAATTTTCTCTGTTTTCTTTTGCCTACGTTTTATTGTCATTAGGTCGCTCCGAATTGCTCTTTCTATGAATTAAAATCTCAATTGAATAATTATACAAATAGTATTTTCTTAAAGGATATTCTTACACTTATGTCCCTTATTTTTCACAGAATCTTTAAGTCCTAATAGTCCTGCTGATGAATCTACTGCATCATTGTTACATGAAAATTCGGAATCCTGCGGAGAACGTCATTCGTCTAAAGTCAGCGAAAAAAGTTCATACCGACAACCTAACAAGATTGCTTGGCATGATGTCCATTTACTGTTGGATGATGTTTCTGAAGATGAAGAAAAAGATGTGATTTCGAAGTCACCAACCTCTCTTGGAAACTCCATTCCATATTCAGACCATTCCTCAGTTCCAAGGTCACCACATACAATTTCTCAGTCCTATGATCGGAACCTATCAGTTCAGAGTACTTTCTCCCGTAATATTCATAATGCAGATGATTGCATACGCTCTACCTCACCTATCGCTTACGATGAACGCAAACATCGAAATAAATACATGACATCTACTTTAGAATATAATCCAGAAAATTATGTTTCGAACTTTAAAACTGAAAGTGCAAAATTATGTTATGAACAAAAGTCTGATTCTAACGATTCATACTCAACAAATACATCTACAAATCGTACGAATCATAATCACTCTAAGTACTCAAGGTCGTCCACTTCACCCTTCTCTACTAGTCAGTTATGCGATGCGAATGACTGGTGTACAAAATCTACTGGGATGAGCTCGCGAATCGAAATATATCACAGTAGTCAATCAATAAGAAGATCCCAAACTTCGATTAAAAGTAAGGTATTTAATTAAAGATCCTCTTGTATTGTGTTCTGCGATTTTTACCGGTGAAGTTTACGAATTTTGTGTTTCCATTTAGAAATTGTCGCTGATCAATAAAATTTTATTTAATTATTTTAGTTGACTATTTCTAGAATTATATCTCGACTATTTTACACTTAAGTAATTTAAAATGGGAACAATGAGTTATGTTTTGCGAGGAGAGAATGTGTATCGTAAAATAGTCTGAATATAGGGCATTTTGCTTTTTTAAATTTTCTGAATTATATATGAATGTGTAATAGTTACAGATTTTGTATATTCTACTTAAGGGTAATGGCGAATTGTAATTCTTCGTTATTATGCCTATCAGGTATATCATACAACTATAATATGTTTCATAAATATGTCAAAGTAAGGTTCGATTCCTTGTACAACTTCAAAAAACAGCCAGTTTTGAGGAAAGGCTTTATTTCAGCATCAATTGAAACCCTAGCAATCGTTCCAAACAAGTATTCACTTACGCTGACCATGTTTACTTTAAATAAAGTACTTATGAAATCATGCATTTACGGGATTTCGACCTAGTAATTTGTGTAGTTTATCAACAAAGAAATGGATCCCGTTTAAATTGTATTAGATACATTGCAATAATATACAGAAATAGGTTTAAGTAAAAGACTCGTACAAAAATCTGCGTATTCTATTAGATGATTCGTTTAATACAATCTGATCGCGTGTAATATATGAATGGTGATTAGTTACAATTACGTTTGATACCGTTCAAAACTGACACCGGTGGAAAAGTAGGTTGGACAGGTCGTAGTACGAATAGTTCAAGATTTCCTTACAGTTTAAATTCTAGATAAACTTTAAAATCTCATGTTAGTCAACTTTTCATAGTCTACGAACCAATTTAATGTATTCGCCTTTTTATAAGTTGTTACCTTGTATTGAAGTAAGTCCAGTTAGCCTTAAATCTCAGTTACATACAGCTTTTATTCCAGTTGGTGTCCAGTCTTATGATGATGATTGATGTATACTTCTATGACCTAGTAAGATTTTGTAGGTAATCAAAGTCTCATAATTTCTGATCATTTAGTAGTTGTAAGGGAAAAGAATTTATTCAAAGTAAATGTGTTTGGTCAGTAACTCATCTAGTAAAACGTACTATTGTATTCAATACTGCTAAGTGATCATAATTGATTTTGTTACTATGAAACGATTATTTCCATATATTGCTTTTGAAATAGATCAACCAGTATATAGCCCAACGAGCCACTCTGAGCGTCATCTCTCAGACACGTTTAGACAATCACATTACACGAGAAGTCCGGATATTTTTATGGATCGTCGTTTAAAATCAGATTATCCATCGAGCAGTTCTCTGTCCAATCAGTTCCGTTCATCACCAGATTCTATGGTATGTATCATTGAGAGATCATGAAGGTTATGCAGTCTAAGTTAATAATTTAAACATTATTAAAAGTTCTGAAGGACCTCATGCCACATATTCCGAGATGATCTAGAATATTTTTATCACGGGATGAGGATCTTGAAAGTGTTGTGAAGCTTCCATTTAACGCCTCACATTTCAGCGTCCGCTCATTAGGTCGAACTCAAAGGTTGATTACAATAAATTGATTTACAAATTTCACATTCACCTTCTCTTGGTTAAGTCTTTCGTTGTACTGCAAATACTCACTAAGAGTTCTTGCTCATGGCATTTCGGTAAGGTGAAAATCCCCACTCATGCGAAATTTCCCAGCTACTATTTTATTGCCGCTGCATAGACGACACCATTATAGGGCAAGGTTAGTCTACCTAAAATATTTAACTGCATCCATCCATCTATCACATTTATACTAGAAGGACGTTAAAGAAAAGTATACATCAAAATTCAACATCAGTTGCTCAATATTATCCATGTTTATAGTCCCGTAACTCGTGCAAACGAAACCTAGTCGAGAGTTCAACACATTGTGTGAAAATTATTTGCTCCAGTGATACAATTAAAGAAGAGTTACGTACTATCCGCAGCTTACTGAGCGTGAGTGCTTATCCGTTAAAATCTATTGAGAAGCACATGACCCAAGTTAGGACAAAGAAAAAACTAGTTCCTGAAAAGCCAGTATTTTTAAAGCTGTAATTCTCAAACGATACTATAATTAAATTAGTAATACGAGTAAGAAAATCCTTACAAAGGACATTCGATGTGGTAAAATTGTACGCCATATTTTACAACCGACCGAGTATTAGCACAGAAAATAAGGGCAAACTTCTCCAATACCCTTCATCTATATGCGTTTGCCATTTACAACTGCTCACGTGGAGCCGGATACATTGGGCTCACGATTTGGCAAGTCTGTCACCCTGTTTTGGAATATCATCCCACCTGGGTAGGTAAAGGACAAGTATGATTGATTGATAGCTCTTCACAGGCTCATTTGATGGATACAGGACATCAAATAGCCAAAACAACCCGTTTCAAACTATCCACTGGGTCCCACCAAATATACCGCTTGGTTTACGCATGTATTTTCCATACAGCAAGAGCCATCAGTATCTACTTTAATAAGCCTAGTCTGTGCCTCCATGAAATTTATACAATCGCACTCCTCACCTCAGCCGTCATAATTACCAATATCTAAGTGAGTTACAAATGACTTGTTAAACAATACTTCTACTGTTGTTTTTACTTAGTCTTAATATTCTCTTTATGATTACACACCTGATATTATTGTTGGACTTATCAAAAACTTTATCAGTCCTTTAATTGCATGTTCGAATTGTTTACTACGTAACTGTTACTTATGGTGGACTTCTTACCAAACTTGTCAGTTCCATTATTATCAATCCCTAAACTATTTATTATTTGATTTTATATTGGCTTTATCAATAAACTTATATGCACGTTCTCTGATTGTGTGGTAGGTTGTATTTGTTTCTATAGAAACAAACGGCCTATATTTCCAAACTCCAGAAAAGTCTATGGTAATCAAACTAAAACTTATTTTCAGGGTAGATGGCGTTTCCCAGTTCAGTTATCTATTCAAGCGTAGCCATGTATTGTAGTTCCGACTATCTTACTTGAAACAGCATTCTCTTGATTTTACCTATTAGATTGTCCATGTTAGCTCCCTACAGTTTTGGATTTCGTCTAACCAATATAACGACTGACCTATTAGGATATGATGATAACTGTTTTCACTAGTGTAGTCCAGTAAAGTATATGTCGGTTTGCTTGAGATTTGAAATATCAACGGTAGTTTCTGAAATACTCTTTAAGGGGTTTTAATTTAGGGTCTAAAATTGTATATTGCTGCATATCTGATACATTGTTACTCAACTTATGTAGCTCTACTATCAAACATACGTCGATCACTCAAATAGGACCAAAAGCAGGAATTTTACGTTAGATTCTCCATTGTTTTATTCTTGACCTTACAACAATTAGCTTACTAAGATAAATCAAACCGAAAAAAACAATATTATATACGACTGCTTAAAATACTTTATGATATCAAAATCTCATTTGTCTGTTTTGTTTAGGTTCAGACGAAGATGCGAAGTAACAAAAGTTATCCTAATATTACATCATCCTGTGAATGGGCAAGAAATGAATCACGTTCCCCTGAAGAACATTCTAGATCATCCTCAATGTTCTCACAAGGTAACTGCTCATTGTCGTCAGTTTTAGAACGTGTGACACCAGAACCAACACCAACTTCACAATACCCCAGTTCATCCACCTATAAGACTTTCGAAACAGGTAGAACATTGAGTTTCAAAATAAAACACTACTTTTTCCTCTTTATCTAATTATTATACTTTTTAAATCATTTTATATCGGTATTTTAGAAACAGTAAATGCATATTCTCCTGACTTCGCTTCTGATCGGTTAACTCGGAAACGCGAAATCGAGGCCAGATTGAAAGAGATTGAGTCAACTGAGCGGAAGCTGCTGAACTGGAAAAAAGTGCAGAGTTACGGGAAAGAAGCACGATCGTTCACAAACCGTGATGATGTGGAATATGGACCAGATTATAAGAAGTAAGCACTTGATTTTAAGTGTTGAATTTCTTACATTTTATTCGTAGATATTGTTTCCAAGACAAACAGTTCAATATACAAGTTGTAGCAATGTTCGGACATTACTAAGTTACTGCATAACATTTAGTTCATTAAAAGCTATGGTCAGTAGGATCCGCTCTCATTTTAAAGTTCGCCATTATGTAGAGTTTGCTTATCTGGGAAATTCAGCAGAAATTTCGAGATTGGCAGCCTACGGCTGATTTTCGGTACTAAGTAGCTAATCGTTTGTGTCATCTTTATCCAGGTCCAATATTCGCATAATAAACCTGTTTTAAGATAAGCCTAATTGGTAATAAGAAAAATAATACAGTCGTGATAGATTTGTAGGTAAGCAGCATTAAACTTAACCTAAATATCGCTCATTCTGGATACGAACATGTAATTCAGATGAACTAAAGAATCTTAAAGCTCAAAATCCCGGCTAAGAGAATCTCTTCCGATAATTGTAAGCTCATCGGAACAACATTTTAAACGTTACAAGGAACACAATAGACCAACAGAGATCAAATTATACTCTAGATACAAGTTCCAGCTTACTGTTTTACAACAGGCTTTTCAATATAGCTTGAGGAAATGCCTAAGGGATGAGTAATTTAAAATTTCCTAAATTTATATACTGTATTTCTTGTTAGTGACTGTGATTGTTCTAATTATAATTTTCTTTGAAATTAAAAAAAAACACTTCCATTTTTGACTTCTAACTATTTTTGTAGACTCCCGAAGAAATATACGAAGTGATTTCGGCAAGAAGATTAAACCACTAACTGACGAGTTAGCAAATAGTTCTACACGACTATTAATCTCAACGTTATGTCCTCAAATCAGTCCCATGAACTGTGATTATGATGAAGTCAGTGTGCACCAGCTTGAAATGATTTATTTCGAAAGTACATGTGTTGTTTTTGCGTGCAATTTTATGATCGCTGAAAGCACATCGATTTCATGTATAGACTATAAAATCCATTTATTTGATTAGAAACTTTATTAATAATAAATTATTCTAAATTAAATATTGACAACAAATCTTCATTAAAGTGGAATAAAAGTTAGTTTAAGTATCACAAATTGCAATGTCATTTATGCTTCACTTGGCCAATTCGAGTTCCTTTTTATGTTCTGTAAAAGGAAATAATAATTTATGCTGACGTGTTAGTGTATCATCTGAACGGTACGCAAATTGAGAATGGGTATGAACAAGAATATTGTTGCTGTATAAGAATTAATATGATAAACCCACACAGACCAAAAATATCCCATCGTACTGTTAGTACAAGTTATAAACATTCCGTCAAAAATGTGCTAACATTCGCATCGATGGAATAGGCTCATTAATACCTCGTATAACAGATCTTACTATTGAATACTTGAAAATATTGAGAGTAACGTCGACCGACAATGAAAAAAAGAAATTTACTATCACTTATTACTCAGTATCTCTAGCGAACAATCGGGAGTATCCATTGGCATTTATCGGTTAGTGACTTCGGATTAATTTCTATAATGCTTTACATATAATAACTTGCACTGTTAGCTTCCGCCAAAGTCTAACTAAACGCATATTAAGTACTGTGAACTGAAATATCTTCTAATGAAGGTACATTCTATGTGACAGCATCTGTTCGTATGAAAACGTCGAAATTTATTTAGATGAGGAATAGACAAATATCAGTTGTGTAATAAGTACTTACTTTTAATGACTGAACAAAACTTCTTATGTGTAAACCAGTGTAAACGTTGACAAGAGACTGAACAGTAAGAAGTAATTTTGCATTGTTGACATGCTTTCAACGTTCCTGGTTTTCCCAGTTCAGGACTATCTCCACATGTTGCGCACAGTTCAAGAGGACGAGCATTGTATATAATAGTACCGTTGATTGTTTTTGTAAGAACAGAGAACGCTGTTGGCATACGGCCTAAATCTAGTGGGGATATTTGTTGGACAATATGTCTCCATAGGGTCGATTGATGGTGGGGGAACGAAGTCAAGGATTGTCGTAAGAATTGCTCTTGACCTATTTGATAAGTTATGGATGCACTATTTCACACCACTTACCTAACGGCAAACCATAGGGCTCTGTACCGACTAAGAATTTTCTAATCAGTTGTTTCAATGGTGAAGAAGCACGATCTTGAATATCTGTAATTTTCGGCTCTTTGTCGTAATACTCTCCGGCTCGGCGTATACAACAGGCCAATAAATGAAGTTTTAAGGATAATGGTTCATGTGTTAAATGAGGTGTGAAATATTTGTTGCATAAATCTTCAAGAATAGTATGGATGCAATGCCAATGAGTCAACATACATTTCTCGTAATTTTCTCCTGAGCGACTACAGGTTTCGATCTCATTGTTCATTAGCAGAAAGGCCTAAAATGTATAAGGGATTCCTCAATAAATATATTACCTCACAGTAAAAAAGTGAGTTAACTGACATTTGAGTATTAGATCAAAGGATGAAAGATATTCTACAGCTTAAAAAATAACCAGACCTAATATATTTTTCTGTAAATTTAGTGAAAACATCTATGCACATTTGGGTACTTCGATTACGTGTATGGCGGCTGAACCGCATTAAGACACACTTAACAGTGATGCACATTATTTTTCACCAGTACGAAATCTTATCACTTGCTCTAAATCTTTTGTTTGTTTAAGACCATTGTAACGCTTAAATATTTCAAAGTAGCTGGGAACATTTTAGTATGATTTTCTGAATGAACCAAGTGTAGAGTATGTCTGTGTGTCTAAAACACTCAGTACTTGTCGACCAGCGATGTCTACTCAAACGAAGGATAAGTTACCTGAGTTGGCCTCTTCCATGTGTATTTACAAATTCAGCTACTCATGTGGAGATAGCTATATAGGGCGTACTACCAGGTAACTTAACCAACGAATGAGTGAACATCTACCAACTTGGTACATAAAGGGCCAGATAAAATCTATTCGCAGTTCTATATTGGCACATCTTATTGATAGCGGTCATGCTGTAGATAAATCGAAATCATTTCGAGTTATCTATCGTATACCTCCATCATTTCCCGACGGAGTCCGTTCCCGTCTCCTACATATAGCTGAAGCCATTAGAATTCGTACATATAACCCCAATTTATGTGTACAGAAGAAATACGTGGCCCCCCTATCCCTTCTATGGCCGGTTATAACTTAACTAACATTTATTTATTTATTTTAAATTTTATTATTATCATTATTTATTTTATTCTATTTGTGTTATCATTAACTTTATTTTCACATCTAGTATTTGTTTGTAATTTTCCGCCTCTTCGTATTCTTCACTATCTAATTATTTACACACATCTTATTGCGTAATGATTTTAATGTTTTGTGATTACTATTCCTAGTCTATTTACCCATGTTTGACCTTCTATTCCCAACGTTTAACTATTGATAAGAGTTTTGTTATTGTATTCTACTATTCTTACTATTATCAGTTCACCTGTCTTCCTACTATAAACTTGTACTTTTACCTATTATGTGTAGAAACTTATTCTATTTCATTGTGATTATTGACCCATATTGCCTTGATTGGTTTAAAAATTTTCGTATAAATATTCATGTATATTAGAGTAAAGCCTGATGACGATCTAATTGAAAACAATTGTTCGCTTATATGTGTTGTTGTAATAAGATAATCTTCGTCTTTTTATTACACTATTAAAATAATGTTTATTGTTTTGATAATTCATTAAAACCGATTTTGTAGTAACCTTTAGACTTTTTTTCGCGAATAACCTCGACATAACTGACATACGATGAAGAATTAACCTGTTTACATTCAAACCAATTTAATTTATTAAAAATTACTTTCTAGGCTCTTTTATTTTGAGGGGTGTCTTAACAACTGTATGCAGTTCACATTACTTGTCAGGCTTTTTCAAATACACATTAAATGCTCCAACTTACAGGCTACATACGAAAGTGTACTTAGTTTTATTATCTTATGCTATATATAGTGGCATCAACTGTAAACGACCAAGGGAGTGCCGGACTCGAAATATATCTGGATGGAATAAGTATGTATAACAAACTTTAGTTGTAGGTAATTCACCCACGGAATTGAGTTTTGTAAAAGCACTATCTGATACAACGTCCGACCTTAAAGGAAAGAAAGTAAATCTATACGTGGTGGGTAACATATGAGGCCAAATTAAAATTACTTTTGACCGCAAACACGTTAGAATGCATTCAGCATTCACGTACGTACAAATTGAACCTGAAGTTATAAATTGGCAGTATCCCGATCATAAATAAATGATGAAGTCTTTCACACGATATCCGATAGATTTGATCAACTACTTTAGAAAGGAAAGTGGAGTGATAAAATTGTCAGATTATGAGTCCCTTATCAATGAAATTTTTGAGTCTTTATTTTTGGCTAATCAATCACATCAGCATCCTAGGATGTGGACACACAATCGGTTAACACAGGTTGCTTAATCAGGAAATGATAAATATGTATATTTTTGACTTGTATACACGTCTACTCAAATATATCCTACATAATGACCAATTTCGGGTTTATGTGAAGGCAACTGTTATGAACAGCTTTTTTTACTTTTTTGATCATTTAGTTTGGTAAATCCGAGGTGTTTTTCCACTAAACCTTAAGTTTTACGTAATTTGTCGTTAACCTAATGATACACTTGATGTAAAAGCTAAGATGTGAACTGTATGAAACTTCATTTGCGAATATGTAGAACATAGCTTTAAGAGGTAGTGATCGCCATCTCACATCGATTTTCGGCAGTTGCACACCGAAAATTTACAAATAGAAGTACGATGACCTTAGTACATAAACAGGGCGAAAGATGGAATGGACAAATTATAGTCAAATGGCAAAAATAAAAGGATTTAGGCATTGTTTTACTGAGACGCATACGTATACTGCGGGGATATTATGGTTATCAATGGAACAACAGCTACTCACATATAGATATGTAACATACTTTAACAGGTGAAATATTTAGCTGCAAAACTAGTTTGTGAATCGTAGATACATGTTCAGGCAATAATTGTGACTTCGACACGTAAACGGCTATTTCTTCTCTTTCCAGATAGTTATTAATAAGAGTGACGACGTTATGATTCCCTCATTTATTATTACAGGTAAGTTTGAATACCTACCTACAAATGCGGCCATTTGAGAGGCGGTCCTACCGATACTGTTTACATCATTTATTCGAGCCCCATAATGAAGAAGAAGTTCAACAACCTCAATGTTTCCTACAAAATTGTAGAGATAAAGTAACAAACCTGAAAGACCAGCAAACATTAGGGCAGTATAACCTTGTTTGTGAGAAGAAGAATTTACATTTGCGCCATATTTGAGAAGAAACTCAACGACCGGAAGGTTTCCCCGGAAACAAGCCAACTGCAGTGGAGATAAGCCCTCCTATTCAGATTAGTCTAGAAATCCAATTATTCACTTTGTCATAGGAGTTGATTAGTGACCTATCCTCTGAAAGGAGAGATTTAACCTTTTCTATGTCCGCTGCCACAAATGAAAATGACAAGAAAAACTTACATGTGGAAATCGCAGCTCGAAAAGAGTCGAGTATTTCTTCCGAACTCTTTAAAGTACAGTAACACAGAAAGAACTTACCATAACTTTGTTGCACTTCTAAATATTAGACAGCAATTGCGTATGCTTAATCATATATTGGAGTAGGTTGGAAGAAAGCTAGGGGCGGCCAAACCAAAACATGGCACAAGTCCATGAAGTCACTGACAAGTGAACTGAGTCATGTTGGTAGGTGTAGACTACCTGGTTGGGGACCGCGAGATGACAGCAACCGTTGGTTAGAGACCCTGAATGACATGGCTCAAAATCGTTTGCAATGGCGCAGGTGCATCCACTCTCTGTGTTCTCCCAAATTCTAATCTTCTGAATTCTTCATGTCCCTTTTTTCCTCTTTCCAAATTTCTTTCACTGGATTATACTCTTTAAATAACATCTCCAAACCCTAATCTTCCCGATTACTGCTTATACTCTTATTACCTCTACCACTACGGGATTTGAATCGACAAGTGCATCTCTGTGCTAATGTGGTGTGGCAACTCGAACTGATGTACGTACGTACGAAGTTCTACGTTGTTACTGACTGACTGACTGACTTACATCGTGGCGTAAAAGCAAGCAGGGTGAAACTGTCTTATAGATTCATTGCAAATCCCTAGTTGGGATCCGATGAATAATGTTATTTATTGATGTCAGAAATGACTCAGAATAAAAGCCAGTGACGATTCTTTTGTAGTTCTATCTTACATTCGCCATAAAAGTGAGAGCTTCCTTAGCTTAAAAAAAAACTTTTGTTGCAATTTTGATTGGACTGTTGTTATGTGCTATTCTTGTTTACGTATTTATTTGCTGAACTCTAATTTGCTTTATTTTACAATGTACCACTTATTTGTGCGGTCCATACATTTTTGGTGCCCATTTGTACCAACATGTATATGTATTGAGTAGATTAATTAATTAATATAGATAAACTTAAACATTAGTCCGTTATGCAAGTATTTAATTTTATTTGCGTCCATTGCTTTCGGATCGCCGAATCCTAGTGTTTCACTTAATAGTTGAGCGGCTTGAGCCGGTAGAATTTTTAGGACTAAGATTAATACTTCTTATCTCACTAGTATGGATAAATCCCAAGGTATTTAATAAGCGTAATGAAATCCCCTAGGAAGGCTGAAGGTTTAATAATTCCTAAAACTTTTAGTTTGAGGTTGTGGAGGCCATTTAAATCATGAACCGATAAATGTTTGACCACCATTGAAAACCTGGCAGCACTGGTTGACCACTTCGTCCTAGTATAGGACTTCTCAACAGTAGGCATCCACGCATCTACCGTTGACCTTTAGACCATTGAGCCGGGATCCAACGGCGTTAATGTCTAACTCCAACCAGTCCACGATGTCGCGTGACCACCTTCCATTTTCTCTGGTGGGTAATCGCCCCACACTCGACGCTATTGAATTTCGGTGGTCACAGCTTCTCATTAGAACCTCAAGAATTTCCTCTCGGCATTATTTACTAGCGAGCACATAATAATTTCCGGTTTGGGTTGTGGAGATTGTGGTCTAATACTGTTCGGTTCATAATTTCTATGAAATTCCTAAAACGTAGGTTTTGTCATATTAGTGGTCTGGTGTTTTTACCATGCTTAATATTCACTTTCGGTCTTCTATTCAGTTTTACGTCAGGGTTATTCCTTAAAAATTTACAAATGGAAGACTTAAAATACTTGGACTCATTATCTTTGACTGCCACATCTTTATACACTGTGTTAACATTCAAGCTCAAAATAGTTGTTCATTTATGCGTACTCACTCGTCTTACCACTTTATCTTTTTATTTGATAATCCTCCTTAATTGCACTAACACATACATATTCTGTATGTAGGGTAATTCCTACATTTTCTGACTTAGCCTTTGGTACTTCGTTCTATTCACTAATATTTTAAAGTAGCAGGTGATATTGGTGCGCATTTATGATAGGTAAATTTGGACATGTTAGCGGGACATAGACTGGATTAAAGCATGCTCAATGCATGATTGCTTTGGTGCACGCTGATTGGCTAATTCTTATCCAATCAGCACTAGTCGATAGTTGGAGAATACTCTGGAATCTTCTCATGTAAAAACTATAAATATACTGACGTTTTCCCTATTGTACTTCTTACTTGCATCTTACTTCCATCTAACCTTGTTACTTGGAATATAATCTCTTTCCTGTTCAACCGTGTTCTGATTTGGGGACTTGTCGAGTGATTGGTGTCCAAGAATATTAAGCGATAGGTATTCGATATCAGTGTCTAAATTTGGTGAAACCCGAAGCCGATGAATATGGTGTTATAGCAGACATCGTCAACAGAGAATGTGAACGGTTCAAGTTACGCTCGTTGACAGATGACCAATTTAAATGCTTAATATTCATCAAAGCTCTTCAGTCACCACAAGATACTGAGATCAGGACAAGACTTTTGGCTTGACTGGATCAAGACCCAAACGTCACACTCAGAACATTGACAGATGAGTGTAAGCGTCTACAAAGCATCAGACACGACAACGAGTTGATTGAACAAACAAATCCTAATTTAACCTTCAGTAGTGTCAATGCTATTACTAGATTAAAAGTTCAGAAGCCGATAAAAACTCGTAACAAACCAACGACTGCATGCTGGTTATGTGGTGAGTGGCATTATGTACGATTCTGTCCATTTAAGAAGCATAGATGCCAGGTGTGCAACAAACGTGGACATAAAGAAGGTCACTGTGCACTGAATCGTACGGCTCGGCCCAAGAAGATGCCACATAATACCTTTCGTTTCCTTTGGTATTTTTACTTAATTTCTACTACTCTTGGTAAAATTATGTTCTCATCTTCGCTTTTCTTCTAGTAAATTTCCTGTTTCTTCAGTGCTGCGAATCGCGGGAATGCGTATGTTTACTGAGCTCTTATGTTCCAATACTTGAAAAATATTTAAATCTTCACATGAAGTATAATATATGACTGATATAATTCGTTTGATTGGTTAGCCATATACTCGTCCATTGCGCCTAATAAATATTATTAAGTATCGAAAAGAACAATAAACCGGTAATAAAGCATCAATTCCAATAGATTTATGGATTTCGTATTGTCATGTAGTAGGTGTTTATCGTATCCAAAAACCCTAATGAAACGGGACGATAAAATTCGCCAGATCAGTGGTTTTTGGCAAATAGTGTGCTTTACTGGTAACTTTGTTTTAAGTTTCATACTATTTGTGTAGTTTGTAAGATAGTAGTCATTCCATCTCATGTGATTAAAACTCTTTAGATTTGTTAATAATAATCCGGATGATAGTCTAAAATTCTAAATTTAATTGTTGCTTGACTGTGGTCGCTATGTTGACATTAAAACGCGAAATATAACTCAAATGTTTTTCAGGTTAGAACACAACCCCTAGAAGTTACAGTAGAAGAATCAGTACCATGCGATGATCCTATGGATATAGGTAAGTGAATCAATTAAATATGTAACTTTGTTTCTACATGTGTTTCTAAGCTACGTAAAATCATTTTTTACAATCCATAAATACTCTATAGTTGAAAGTCTCGTCTGTTTGTTGAATGCCCAGGTACGGCCGCGGGTGGAGAGAGTCAGCTCTCCCTCACAAAATACTCTCACATCGCCACGTGCATACAACTACTGTCAGGGAAGTCCTACTCACTGCTTTTTCGTGGCAGGGGTGTTGTTTACAAAATTGAGAGGACGAAAAGCAAGGGACCGGTGCTTTAACGGGGTTGGTCGACACAGAGGATTCACCTAGCGGAGTTGGGAAGCCTTGATTCTAAACCGATTGTGCACATGGACTCCAGGATCCTGAAGGAAAAATGACGTATAAACCAATTGTTGGTTACCGGCTACTATGGGACTGCATCTCCTTACGTTGCTTGACTGCCTTGTGGATCAGAACTTTAGGTCGAAGGCTCAGGTTGTGGTCCCCTAAGAAAACCACCTGCTTCGGTTTGCGTACTCGGGCAGTATTCCATCCATCACACAAATCGAATGATTTATATGGCACATATCTGTTTAGTGCCTGCTTGTACCAACGTTTGTGTGTTTAAATAATAATAATGAAGTTTGTTTGTTGAATAAATTTGACTCTTCAAAACCACATCAGTCTTTCATGTGAAGAGAACGACCAGCTTCCTTCCTTAGATATATTTATAAGTAGACGAGAAGACGGTTCGATCCAGCGATCCACTTTAGAAAGCCAATTGGCACAGGCCAATACTTTAGTTATTATACTTACTACTCAGTGCAATACAAACGGGGTTTGATAAGAGATCTGTTTTGCAGGATTAAGTGTATTTGCACAAACAACACTATTGATGAATACCTTAGGTTGTTGAACAGAACATTAATGGAAAGTGGTTGTCCTCTAAAATTCATAAATCGATGGAAAGGCCATGGTATAGTAAGACCTACTATAGCTTTGGCACAAAAACTGTCTATATCACCTTATCGTTTAGAGGTGATTCAAATTAGTCTTTTATTTCAGCAAAGGCTTAAATCAGTTGTAAATAAGACCTACTACGCAGCAAAGAACATTATCAAAGAAAAAAGAAGGTCCATACTTTACCAAAGACCTAAAAGGAATGAAAACGATTGCGTCACATCCCATTGTGTTTATTAATTTAAATTTGTGTATGGCCATACATACATAGAAAGCAATATTCTTGATATCCAAATTAGGGTGTCTGAACATGTACCTAAATGGCTGCAAAAACAAGTAAAATCAAATGACCCAATAAGAGTAGATGATAAAAGTCTATCATCCTTTGTTGACAAACACGTATTTGAAACAGGTCATAAGATTGATCTTAATACAGCTTTTGTTGTGTTGTACAAAAGTGTTAAAGGGCCTATACTAAGGTTTATTGAAGCCTTAGCCATACGGAAATCCAAACCTTTATGTATTCAAGAACAGTTTGTTCTCACCTTAAACATAGCCTGGTAATATTAGCTTATTATCCAGCCTGATGAATATTCGGTTTGAGAAAACATCATGTTTCACTTAAACAGACGATTTTCACACCTAAACAATAACGGCTATCCAGTCAGTCAGCTACAACGTAGAATCAGGCACATATATGCATCAGTCGAAGTTGCCATACCTCATTAGCACAACAAGATAAACACCAAATTCCTAGAGGGAGTTACTTCAATTTATTTATTTGAATACATAAATATTGGTACAAATGGGAACCAAATACATATGGGCCACATAATAATAATGAGAATGTGAAGAGATAGAGAATGTAAAGTGCGTATAATATATAAAAATATTGCGCATAAGGATATGATATAGGGAGAAAGAATTAGTTCATACAAAAAAGGTATAAAGTAATTTTAGCCTTACGGTTTAAGGGAAGACAAAGAGTGTTTACATCTACGCCATTGGTGAATATGTGGTCGATGCAGCCACAACCAGGTTTGAAGCCAGCCTGGTTTTCTTGTGTTTGCAAGTTCACGAGTCTTTGTTACGCACCCGATAATTATTGAGGCTAGTATTTTAAATGCTATTTTATTCGGGTCGCCAGATAAACGGAGGGTGTATCTTATCGGCTCCCCGTTTTGGCTAGGTGAAGTCAAGTGAATGACCACATTAGGATCCTGTATGTGTGTTTCAGAGACACAGAATACATCAATGGTACAAAATTCTAGGGTCTTAGCCAAGGTGGCTGTTGTGAACGGGGAAATAAGAAGCTCGGACAACTATGAAAACTATTTTCTTGGGACGTTGTTTCATTTCATTCAAACCTTGTAAAACACTTATATTTATTTTTGTCCCTATTTTATTCTACATAACATGAGTTTACGTTCTATGTAACATTCACTGCCATACCCTTTTTGTTCCGAAAATATTGTAATTTAAACATAATATTTTGCATCTTATTTTCTACCCTAATTCCCAGTTTCGGGCATAATTGTATTTTTCCAAATTATCGCACGTTGTGGTCAGGATATTCACTTATTTATTCATGTACATTTTTCACTAATCCAAATTCAGAGAATTCACAATTCAGAGTGTTCCAACTGTCTTGTCTTCTCTCACTTGTGTGCTTGCCAACCAATCAGGTTCTAAAATAGTTCTCTCTCTACCCCATCTCGAACTCGCGTGTACTAGACTCGAGGTTAAGCCGCTCAGTCTATCGCGCCAAGGTTATAATCTAGACTATACAGATCAAGGTCAAGTCATAACAAAGTATCGACGGGGTAAAAGCGATTCAAGGTCATAACAATGGCCTGCTGGCCGATTTGACATAGGGTACGTACGTTGAAGGCTCCAACGTGTAGTATGGAGCGAGGTCTCAATAAACCTGAAACAGCGTTTCGCGCATTAGAATCGTTGACTGTGGTGACACTTGAGGAGGGAGTTTAGAGTTGATAGTCGAGGTAGGAGGAGTAATAGGGAATCAAGAGGTGAGTTAATTATGAATACAGTGGTCTCGAGTGTTGTGAGAATTATGAGGGTGGTTACCGATTCCCAGTTGCCCACACCGCGGAAGTATTTATCTAGAGGTACCTGAAAAGAAAATTGGGTTAAAGTTGGTTTTAGTGACCTGAGTGTGACCACAGTGCCAAAGGGACAACTGCTTGAGGTCAGTCACACACGACCTTACTGATCAAGTTTCGTGCTAGCTCCGTACTTGTTGGGACTTTACCGCCGGGGACGAAAACCCGTGGGATAAGGGGTGTGTGTTTTCAGTGTCGACCATTTTCAATCCCATCCTTCTTTTGTGGGGAGGCAGCATTACTGTCATGCTGGTTTTTTAGGAATATATCTTACTGTCGTCACAACTCTGTATAGTCAACAGTACGACTTCGCCCTCGAACCTTGGGTTTGTTGCTTTTAGTCTTACCGTTCTTCAACCGACCTGCCTGGCATGGTAGGACCTTGAAGAACGATTGTTACAGCCAGTATATCCCGACTAGTTCATCACGATAGGAAAGCCGGACCACCACGTCAAGGTATCACCACCTTTTCCACTGCTATAGAGTGATATATAGCTGATTGGCGTGCAGTGTAATTTTACTTTAGCTTCCAAATGGATATCTTTTTTGCACAGCGTGAAACGAAAGTATGGAAAATCTTACCAAACTTTTCTTATTATGTGGCGAGATTTCATCAGAAACCAACTCACTAGGTCTACTAAATATGTGCAAATATACATGTCATCATGTAGTCGAATACTGTTTTTAATTCATGGAATATAGTTATTATTAAACGTCGGCAAATATATCTACCTTCCAAAACGATGAGGTGAGACGTTTTTGTGTGTCACCCTTTTTTTCCGAAGCTTTCTGCTCTCGAGGTTCAGTTAGATATTGAGTGATTAGGGAACCTAATATCTCAGAAATTATGAGATAGTCAAGAGTTGTAGCTCAGGTAGATGGTTTTGGTGGAGTTTTGCTTTTTGAGTTGGACGGTTAATTCTTGAAGCTGTCATTGTTCTTCTGAATAACGTCGTCAGCACAAACTAGGTAATCTTACGAAATAGATATGTTATGATTTCTCTTATTACGACCCAGCTACTCTTCTTGCTTAGTTTTTTTCACTCGGCATGTCCTCAGATCAAGACACGGTTGGACAGGAACGTAATTATATTTCAAATAACAATGTTAAATGGAAGTAGGAATCAAGATAAGCAAAACTTTATCATATATATTATTATCATTATATTAGAATATTGGGGTTTCCTCCAAGTATCCGCTAGCGCTGACTGGCTAAGAAATAGCCAATCAGAATTCCCCAGCACAACCCTGCATGGAACATGCTTTAATCCAATATCTCGCTGACAAGATGGCACTCCCGATCTCATTGTATAAATTTTCTCTGTTTTCTTTTGCCTACGTTTTATTGTCATTAGGTCGCTCCGAATCGCTCACTCTATGAATTAAAATCTCAATTGAATAATTATACAAATTGTATTTTCTTAAAGGATATTCTTACACTTATGTTCCTTATTTTTCACAGAATCTTTAAGTCCTAATAGTCCTGCTGATGAATCTAGTGCATCATTGTTACATGAAAATTCGGAATTCTGCGGAGAACGTCATTCATCTAAAGTCAGCGAAAAAAGTTCATACCGACAACCTAACAAGATTGCTTGGCATGATGTCCATTTACTGTTGGATGATGTTTCTGAAGATGAAGAAAAAGATGTGAATTCGAAGTCACCGACCTCTCTTGGAAACTCCATTCCATATTCAGACCATTCCTCAGTTCCAAGGTCACCACATACAATTTCTCAGTCCTATGATCGGAACCTATCAGTTCAGAGTACTTTCTCCCGTAATATTCATAATGCAGATGATTGCATACGCTCTACCTCACCTATCGCTTACGATGAACGCAAACATCGAAATAAATACATGACATCTACTTTAGAATATAATCCAGAAAATTATGTTTCGAACTTTAAAACTGAAAGTGCAAAATTATGTTATGAACAAAAGTCTGATTCTAACGATTCATACTCAACAAATACATCTACGAATCGTACGAATCATAATCACTCTAAGTACTCAAGGTCGTCCACTTCACCCTTCTCTACTAGTCAGTTATGTGATGCGAATGACTGGTGTACAAAATCTACTGGGATGAGCTCGCGAATCGAAATATATCACAGTAGCCAATCAATAAGAAGATCCCAAACTTCGATTAAAAGTAAGGTATTTAATTAAAGATCCTCTTGTATTGTGTTCTGCGATTTTTACCGGTGAAGTTTACGAATTTTGTGTTTCCATTTAGAAATTGTCGCTGATCAATAAAATTTTATTTAATTATTTTAGTTGACTATTTCTAGAATTATATCTCTACTATTTTACACTTAAGTAATTTAAAATGGGAACAATGAGTTATGTTTTGCGAGGAGAGAATGTGTATCGTAAAATAGTCTGAATATAAGGCATTTTGCTTTTTTAAATTTTCTGAATTATATATGAAAGTGTAATAGTTGCAGATTTTGTATATTCTACTTAAGGGGAATGGCGAATTGTAATTCTTCGTTATTATGCCTATCAGGTATATCATACAACTATAATATGTTTCATAAATATGTCAAAGTAAGGTTCGGTTCCTTGTACAACTTCAAAAAACAACCAGTTTTGAGGAAAGGCTTTATTTGAGCATCAATTAAAACTCTAGCGATCGTTCCAAACAAGTATTCACTTACGCTGACCATGTTTACTTTAAATAAAGTACTTATGAAGTCATGCATTTACGGGGTTTCGACCTAGTAATTTGTGTAATTTATCAACAAAGAAATGGATCCCGTTTAAATTGTATTAGATACATTGCAATAATATACAGAAATAGGTTTAAGTAAAAGACTCGTACAAAAATCTGCGTATTCTATTAGATGATTCGTTTAATACAATCTGATCGCGTGTAATATATGAATGGTGATTAGTTACAATTACGTTTGATACCGTTCAAAACTGACACCGGTGGAAAAGTAGGTTGGACAGGTCGTAGTACGAATAGTTCAAGATTTCCTTACAGTTTAAATTCTAGATAAACTTAAAAATTTCATGTTAGTCAACTTTTCATAGTCTACGAACCCATTTAATGTATTCGCCTTTTTATAAGTTGTTACCTTGTATTGAAGTAAGTCCAGTTAGCCTTAAATCTCAGTTACATACAGCTTTTATTCCAGTTGGTGTCCAGTCTTATGATGATGATTGATGTATACTTCTATGACCTAGTAAGATTTTGTAGGTAATCAAAGTCTCATAATTTCTGATCATTTAGTAGTTGTAAGGGAAAAGAATTTATTCAAAGTAAATGTGTTTGGTCAGTAACTCATCTAGTGAAACGTACTATTGTATTCAATACTGCTAAGTGATCATAATTGATTTTGTTACTATGAAACGATTATTTCCATATATTGCTTTTGAAATAGATCAACCAGTATATAGCCCAACGAGCCACTCTGAGCGTCATCTTTCAGACGCGTTTAGACAATCACATTACACGAAAAGTCCGGATATTTTTATGGATCGTCGTTTGAAATCAGATTATCCATCGAGCAGTTCTCTGTCCAATCAGTTCCGTTCATCACCAGATTCTATGGTATGTATCATTGAGAGATCATGAAGGTTATTCAGTCTAAGTTAATAATTTAAACATTATTAAAAGTTCTGAAGGACCTCATGCCACATATTCCGAGATGATCTAGAATATTTTTATCACAGGATGAGGATCTTGAAAGTGTTGTGAAGCTTCCAATTAATGCCTCACATTTCAGCGTCCGCTCATTAGGCCGAACTCAAAGGTTGATTACAATAAATTGATTTACAAATTTCACATTCACCTTCTCTTGGTTAAGCCTTTCGTTGTACTGCAAATACTCATTAAGAGTCCCTGCTCATGGCATTTCGGTAAGGTGAAAATCCCCACTCATGCGAAATTTCCCAGCTACTATTTTATTGCCGCTGCATAGACAACACCATTATAGGGCAAGGTTAGTCTACTTAAAATATTTAACTGCATCCGTCCATCCATCACATTTATACTAGAAGGACGTTAAAGAAAAGTATATATCAAAATCCAACATCAGTTGCTCAGTATTATCCATGTTTATAGTCCCGTAACTCGTGCAAACGAAACCTAGTCGAGAGTTTAACACATTGTGTGAAAATTATTTGCTCCAGTGATACAATTAAAGAAGAGTTACGTACTATCCGCAAATTACTGAGCGTGAGTGCTTATCCGTTAAAATCTATTGAGAAGCACATGACCCAAGTTAGGACAAAGAAAAAACTAGTTCCTGAAAAGCCAGTATTTTTAAAGCTGTAATTCTCAAACGATACTATAATTAAATTAGTAATACAACGAGTAAGAAAATCCTTACAAAGGACATTCGATGTGGTAAAATTGTACGCCATATTTTACAACCGACCGAGTATTAGCACAGAAAATAAGGGCAAACTTCTCCAATATCCTTCATCTATATGCGTTTGCCATTTCAACTGCTCACGTGGAGCCGGATACATCGGGCTCACGATTTGGCAAGTCTGTCACCCTGTTTTGGAATATCATCCCACCTGGGTAGGTAAAGGACAAGTATGATTGATTGATAGCTCTATACAGGCTCATTTGATGGATGCAGGACATCAAATAGCCAAAACAACCCGTTTCAAACTATCCACTGGGTCCCACCAAATATACCACTTAGTTTACGCATGTATTTTCCATACAGCAAGAGCCATCAGTATCTACTTTAATAAGCCTAGTCTGTGCCTCCATGAAATTTTTACAATCGCACTCCTCACCTCAGCCGTCATAATTACCAATATCTAAGTGAGTTACAAATGACTTGTTAAACAATACTTCTACTGTTGTTTTTACTTAGTCTTAATATTCTCTTTATGATTACACACCTGATATTATTGTTGGACTTATCAAAAACTTTATCAGTCCTTTAATTGCATGTTCGAATTGTTTACTACGTAACTGTTACTTATGGTGGACTTCTTACCAAACTTGTCAGTTCCATTATTATCAATCCCTAAACTATTTATTATTTGATTTTATATTGGCTTTATCAATAAACTTATATGTACGTTCTCTGATTGTGTGGTAGGTTATATTTGTTTCTATAGAAACAAACGGCCTATATTTCCAAACTCCAGAAATGTCTCTGGTAATCAAACTAAAACTTATTTTCAGGGTAGATGGCGTTTCCCAGTTCAGTTATCTATTCAAGCATATCCATGTCTTGTAGTTCCGACTATCTTTCTTGAAACAGCATTCTCTTGATTTTACCTATTAGATTGTCCATGTTAGCTCCCTACAGTTTTGGATTTCGTCTAACCAATATAACGACTGACCTATTAGGATATGATGATAACTGTTTTCACTAGTGCAGTCCAGTAAAGTATATGTCGGTTTGCTTGAGATTTGAAATATCAACGGTAGTTTCTCTCCGAAATACTCTTTAAGGGGTTTTAATTTAGGGTCTAACATTGTATATTGCTGCATATCTGATATATTGTTACTGGACTTATGTAGCTCTACTATCAAACATACGTCGATCACTCAAATAGGACCAAAAGCAGGAATTTTACGTTAGAATCTACATTGTTTTATTCTCGACCTTACAACAATTAGCTTACTAAGATAAATCAAACCGAAGAAAACAATATTATATACGACTGCTTGAAATACTTTATGATATCAAAATCTCATTTGTCTGTTTTGTTTAGGTTCAGACGAAGATGCGAAGTAACAAAAGTTATCCTAACATTACATCATCCTGTGAATGGGCAAGAAATGAATCACGTTCCCCTGAAGAACATTCTAGTAGATCATCCTCAATGTTCTCACAAGGTAACTGCTCATTGTCGTCAGTTTTAGAACGTGTGACACCAGAACCAACACCAACTTCCCAATACCCCAGTTCATCCACTTATAAGACTTTCGAAACAGGTAGAACATTGAGTTTCAAAATAAAACACTACTTTTTCCTCTTTATCTAATTAATGTACTTTTTAAATCATTTTATATCGGTATTTTAGAAACAGTAAATGCATATTCCTCTGACTTCGCTTCTGATCGGTTAACTCGGAAACGCGAAATCGAGGCCAGATTGAAAGAGATTGAGTCAACTGAGCGGAAGCTGCTGAACTGGAAAAAAATGCAGAGTTACGGGAAAGAAGCACGATCGTTCACAAACCGTGATGATGTGGAATATGGACCAGATTATAAGAAGTAAGCACTTGATTTTAAGTGTTGAATTTCTTACATTTTATTCGTAGATATTGTTTCCAAGACAAACAGTTCAATATACAAGTTGTAGCAATGTTTGGACATTACTAAGTTACTGCATAACATTTAGTTCATTAAAAGCTATGGTCAGTAGGATCCGCTCTCATTTTAAAGTGCAGTCATCTAAAGAGTTCGCCATTATGTAGAGTTTGCTTATCTGGGAAATTCAGCAGAAATTTCGAGATTGTCAGCCTACGGCTGATTTTCAGTACTAAGTAGCTAATCGTTTGTGTCATCTTTATCCAGGTCCAATATTCGCATAATAAACCTGTTTTAAGATAAGCCTAATTGGTAATAAGAAAAATAATACAGTCGTGATAGATTTGTAGGTAAGCAGCATTAAACTTAACATAGATATCGCCCATTCTAGACACGAACATGTAATTCAGATGAACTAAAGAATCTTAAAGCTCAAAATCCCGGCTAAGAGAATCTCTTCCGATAATTGTAAGCTCATCGGAACAACATTTTAAACGTTACAAGGAACACAATAGACCAACAGAGATCAAATTATACTCTAGATACAAGTTCCAGCTTACTATTTTACAACAGGCTTTTCAATATAGTTTGAGGAAATGCCTAACGGATGAGTAATTTAAAATTTCCTAAATTTATATACTATATTTCTTGTTAGTGACTGTGATTGTTCTAATTATAATTTTCTTTGAAATTAAAAAAAAACACTTCCTTTTTTGACTTTAACTATTTTTGTAGACTCCCAAAGAAGTATACGAAGTGATTTCGGCAAGAAGAACAAACCACTATCTGATGAGTTAGCACGACTGTTAATCTCAACGCTATGTCCTCAAATCAGTCCCATGAACTGTGATTATAATGAAGTCAGTGTGCACCAGCTTGAAATGATTTATTTCGAAAGTGCATGTGTTGTTTTTGCATGCAATTTTATGATCGCTGAAAGCACATCGATTTCATGTATAGACTATTTATTTGATTAGAAACTTTATTAATAATAAATTATTCTAAATTAAATATTGACAACAAATCTTCATTAAAGTGGAATAAAAGTTAGTTTGAGTATCACAAATTGCAATGTCATTTATGCTTCACTTGGCCAATTCGAGTTCCTTTTTATGTTCTGTAAAAGTAAATAATAATTTATGCTGACGTGTTAGTGTATCATTTGAACGGTACGCAAATTGAGAATGGGTATGAACAAGAATATTGTTGCTGTATAAGAATTAATATGATAAACCCACACAGATCAAAAATATCCCATCGTACTGTTAGTACAAGTTATAAACATTCCGTCAAAAATGTGCTAACATTCGCATCGATGGAATAGGCTCATTAACACCTCGTATAACAGATCTTACTATTGAATACTTGAAAATATTGAGAGTAACGTCGACCGACAATGAAAAAAGAAATTTACTATCACTTATTACTCAGTATCTCTAGCGAACAATCGGGAGTATCCATTGGCATTTATCGGTTAGTGACTTCGGATTAATTTCTATAATGCTTTACATATAATAACTTCCACTGTTAGCTTCCGCCAAAATCTAACTAAACGCATATTAAGTACTGTGAACTGAAATATCTTCTAATGAAGGTACATTCTATGTGACAGCATCTGTTCGTATGAAAACATCGAAATTTATTTAGATGAGGAATAGATAAATATCAGTTGTGTAATAAGTACTTACTTTTAATGACTGAACAAAATTTCTTATGTGTAAACCAGTGTAAACGTTGACAAGAGACTGAACAGTAAGAAGTAATTTTGCATTGTTGACATGCTTTCAACGTTCCTGGTTTTCCTAGTTCAGGACCATCTCCACATGTTGCGCACAGTTCAAGAGGACGAGCATTGTATATAATAGTACCGTTGATTGTTTTTGTAAGAACAGAGAACGCTGTTGGCATACGGCCTAAATCTAGTGGGGATATTTGTTGGACAATATGTCTCCATAGGGTCGATTGATGGTGGGGGAACGAAGTCAAGGATTGTCGTAAGAATTGCTCTTGACCTATTTGATAAGTTATGGATGCACTATTTCACACCACTTACCTAACGGCAAACCATAGGGCTCTGTACCGACTAAGAATTTTCTAATCAGTTGTTTCAATGGTGAAGAAGCACGATCTTGAATATCTGTAATTTTCGGCTCTTTGTCGTAATACTCTCCGGCTTGGCGTATACAACAGGCCAATAAATGAAGTTTTAAGGATAATGGTTCATGTGTTAAATGAGGTGTGAAATATTTGTTGCATAAATCTTCAAGAATAGTATGGATGCAACGCCAATGAGTCAACATACATTTCTCGTAATTTCCTCCTGAGCGACTACAGGTTTCGATCTCATTGTTCATTAGCAGAAAGACCTAAAATGTATAAGGGATTTCTCAATAAATATATTACCTCACAGTAAAAAGTGAGTTAACTGACATTTGAGTATTAGATCAAAGGATGAAAGATATTCTACAGCTTAAAAAAATAACCAGACCTAATATATTTTTCTGTAAATTTAATGAAAACATCTATGCACATTTGGGCACTTCGATTACGTATATGATGGCTGAACCGCATTATGACACACTTAACAGTGATGCACATTATTTTTCACCAGTACGAAATCTTATCACTTGCTCTAAATCTTTTGTTTGTTTAAGACCATTGTAACGCTTAAATATTTCAAAGTAGCTGGGAACATTTTAGTATGATTTTCTGAATGAACCAAGTGTAGAGTATGTCTGTGTGTCTAAAACACTCAGTACTTGTCGACCAGCGATGTCTACTCAAACGAAGGATAAGTTACCTGAGTTGGCCTCTTCCATGTGTATTTACAAATTCAGCTACTCATGTGGAGATAGCTATATAGGGCGTACTACCAGGTAACTTAACCAACGAATGAGTGAACATCTACCAACTTGGTACATAAAGGGCCAGATAAAATCTATTCGCAGTTCTATATTGGCACATCTTATTGATAGCGGTCATGCTGTAGATAAATCGAAATCATTTCGAGTTATCTATCGTATACCTCCATCATTTCCCGACGGAGTCCGTTCCCGTCTCCTACATATAGCTGAAGCCATTAGAATTCGTACATATAACCCCAATTTATGTGTACAGAAGAAATACGTGGCCCCCTATCCCTTCTATGGCCGGTTATAACTTAACTAACATTTATTTATTTATTTTAAATTTTATTATTATCATTATTTATTTTATTCTATTTGTGTTATCATTAACTTTATTTTCACATCTAGTATTTGTTTGTAATTTTCCGCCTCTTCGTATTCTTCACTATCTAATTATTTACACACATCTTATTGCGTAATGATTTTAATGTTTTGTGATTACTATTCCTAGTCTATTTACCCATGTTTGACCTTCTATTCCCAACGTTTAACTATTGATAAGAGTTTTGTTATTGTATTCTACTATTCTTACTATTATCAGTTCACCTGTCTTCCTACTATAAACTTGTACTTTTACCTATTATGTGTAGAAACTTATTCTATTTCATTGTGATTATTGACCCATATTGCCTTGATTGGTTTAAAAATTTTCGTATAAATATTCATGTATATTAGAGTAAAGCCTGATGACGATCTAATTGAAAACAATTGTTCGCTTATATGTGTTGTTGTAATAAGATAATCTTCGTCTTCTTATTACACTACAAAAATAATGTTTATTATTTTGATAATTCATTAAAACCGATTTTGTAGTAACCTTTAGACTTTTTTTCGCGAATAACCTCGACATAACTGACATACGATGAAGAATTAACCTGTTTACATTCAAACCAATTTAATTTATTAAAAATTACTTTCTAGGCTCTTTAATTTTGAGGGGTGTCTTAACAACTGTATGCAGTTCACATTACTCGTCAGGCTTTTTCAAATACACATTAACTGCTCGAACTTACAGGCTACATACGAAAGTGTACTTAGTTTTATTATCTTATGCTATATATAGTGACAAGGGAGTGCCGGACTCGAAAAATATCTGGATGGAATAAGTATGTATAACAAACTTTAGTTGTAGTTAATTCACCCAAGAAATTGAGTTTTGTAAAAGCACTATCTGATACAACGTCCGACCTCAAAGGAAAGAAAGTAAATCTATACGTGGTGGGTAACATATGAAGCCAAATTAAAATCACTTTTGACCGCAAACACGTTAGAATGCATTGAGCATTCACGTACGTACAAATTGAACCTGAAGTTATAAACTGGCAGTATCCCGATCATAAATAAATGATGAAGTCTTCCACATGATATCCGATAGATTTGATCAACTACTTTAGAAAGGAAAGTTGAGTGATAAAATTGTCAGATTATGAGTCCCTTATCAATGAAATTTTTGAGTCTTTATTTTTGGCTAATCAATCACATCACCATCCTAGGATGTGAACACACAATCGGTTAACACAGGTTGCTTAATCAGGAAATGATAAATATGTATATTTTTGACTTGTATACACGTCTACTCAAATATATCCTACATAATGACCAATTTCGGGTTTATGTGAAGGCAACTGTTATGAACAGTTTTTTTTACTTTTTTGAGCATTTAGTTTGGTAAATCCGAGGTGTTTTTCCACTAAACCTGAAGTTTTACGTAATTTGTCGTTAACCTAATGATACACTTGATGTAAAATCTAAGATGTGAACTGCATGAAACTTCATTTACGAATATGTAGAACATAGCTTTAAGAGGTAGTGATCGCCATCTCACATCGATTTTTGGCAGTTGCACACCGAAAATTTACAAATAGAAGTACGATGACCTTAATACATAAACAGGGCGAAAGATGGAATGGACAAATTATAGTCAAATGGCAAAAATAAAAGGATTTAGGCATTGTTTTACTGAGACGCATACGTATACTGCGGGGATATTATGGTTATCAATGGAACAACAGCTACTCACATATAGATATGTAACATACTTTAACAGGTGAAATATTTAGCTGCAAAACTAGTTTGTGAATCGTAGATACATGTTCAGGCAATAATTGTGACTTCGACACGTAAACGGCTATTTCTTCTCTTTCCAGATAGTTATTAATAAGAGTGACGACGTTATGATTCCCTCATTTATTATTACAGGTAAGTTTGAATACCTACCTACAAATGCGGCCATTTGAGAGGCGGTCCTACCGATACTGTTTACATCATTTATTCGAGCCCCATAATGAAGAAGAAGTTCAACAACCTCAATGTTTCCTACAAAATTGTAGAGATGAAGTAACAAACCTGAAAGACCAGCAAACATTAGGGCAGTATAACCCTGTTTGTGAGAAGAAGAATTTACATTTGCGCCATATTTGAGAAGAAACTCAACGACCGGAAGGTTTCCCCGGAAACAAGCCAACTGCAGTGGAGATAAGCCCTCCTATTCAGATTAGTCTAGAAATCCAATTATTCACTTTGTCATAGGAGTTGATTAGTGACCTATCCTCTGAAAGGAGAGATTTAACCTTTTCTATGTCCGCTGCCACAAATGAAAATGACACGAAAAACTTACATGTGGAAATCGCAGCTCGAAAAGATTCGAGTATTTCTTCCGAACTCTTTAAAGTACAGTAACACAGAAAGAACTTACCATAACTTTGTTGCACTTCTAAATATTAGACAGCAATTGCGTATGCTTAATCATATATTTGGTCTAACCTATAAATATAAAACCGTAGAGATAAAATAAAGTATATGTGAAAGATTTATTAGCAGTTTGGTTTTTGAATGCACAGATAAATGCATCTTTTCGGAATACAGCTTTGTTATTTTCCTTTTTGGATTTTTTTAGCCATTTTGATAAAACGGATACAAGTGGCAGGGGAAACGCAATATTTTTTCATAATGTTTTCAATAGTCTAGCAACTTAATCTCATTTAGGAGTAAGTGAAAAGTAAACGTTTTTTTCTCTAGAACCATCTTCGTTGTAGATTATATCCAGATAGCCTTTCACATGGTTTTATTCTACTTATACATTGTCCGTAAGATTATGCTTCGAGTCTCATGTTCTAAATATTTTAGTGCTTGAGGCACTTTTCATACTGAGGTGAAGCCAATAAATGGAAATAAGCAGGTACACTAGCCTTTAAATTTCTTTTGAGAAGTATGAGGCTGATACATACTACCAGCATTCCTAACATTGGGACATAAATAGGCAAAAATCATACATTCTGAGGTCTCATAACCAGATTTTATTTCTGAACAAATGGCACTGAACGAATTTTCACTTATCTTTATAATAATGTTGCTTAAGATTTGCAGTGAATCGATACTTCCACGAAGCAGTATATCTCATCACTGAATTCGGATTAAAAAGTAGCGTGGTACTTATTGCTATGGCTATTTTTATGGCAGCCCAAAGGATACTTACATATATAGCTAATAGGACGTCCGTGGACAGAGTTGACATCTACAAATATACACGAACAATTGTCCGTGTGTATGCCTTGTATTTTTGTCCGATCTTACGCTTATCACGAAAATATCCTCAATTCGATGGAAGAGGCTACTGCATGCTAACTCCCGCTCATAGGTAGGGCGAGAGTTAAAGATAAAACTTCTGAATACATTCCTAAGACTTACAAGTGCCTCGTGAACCATGAACCACCAAATCCCTGAACTTTTCTCGAAATTAATTGCTCCAATTCATTTAATTTTATTTAAAAACTGCTTTAGCAACGCACAAAACATAAAAGTTTCCATTACCCATACGAAAATTCCTATTCCCAATAACAATATGGTGACCCTGAAACAGTCATCTAGAACAAATTGTCCGCTTCGGAACGGTTAACCAATCTTAACTAGAGATGTACGCAATTATTCTACACCGCTATTGCAAAACTGACACGGGAGAATGCACTCAGTATTTGTCTGTCGGATTTTTGTAAGAGATTATGATATGTTATAATTCGGCGTAAATGATAATCAAAACCAAAATGGTCCAAATTATTGTGAACGATCTTCCGTGTCGATTTATATATTATGATCAATATCTTTGACAAGCCCGTATTCACTAGACAACTTATTTATGCTAGATTTTTGTTGTTTTTCTACCATTCCAAGTTTTTGATAATTTCCAATGAGCAGTAGTCTAGCCACTCGACTGCCCTGGTTCCTGTCAGCTTGGTAGATATTTGTAGGTTTTAATATCTTGTGGTCTGGGTTTTTTCCCAGGGATTCGGAATACAAGATGTCATTGCATAACCAGGCAGAAGGGTGGTTTTATGCGGGAAATGATAAGGCGTAAGTTCGAATGCTAATGAAAGATTTTCTTATGAAGTGGATAAACGGGTTAACAAGCCCAAATGATTCAAACGGTTCAAATGGCTTTAGACAGAATAGAAGAAGCTTTCGCTTGACGGACTTTCGTATCTAGTAGCAGCGGATCATCAATACCTTCAGGCAGGAACCTAGGTATATTATCGATAAAAGAGGAAAGAGAAAAAAATTGGTGAATCATAGTAAGATACTATCCTTGTCACTAAGAATATGTCAAGTTTTCTCATAAAGGACTCCTGAGAAGTCGCTTGGAGTAGCTCGGTCGGCAGCGAATCACAGAGCTTGACTACTCTTAGGGAGTAGAAGGTGGGTCTACAGTCCCTTACGCTGTGTTTTGTTTCCAATTTCTGGGTGTTAAGCCTAAGTTTTGTATTGAGACTAAGCTTAAGTAGGTGTTCAAGTGGATATCAAGAAGTATTTAGGATGCTGTAAGCCATTTGGACGTCACCTCGAAAACGCCTGTACTCTAATGGATAAAGGTCCAGTTAATGGAGGCGCCCTTCTTAGGGCTTGAATTTGAATTCCCGAACTGGTTTCTTGGCTCGCCGTTAGATATGTTCCAGAGTGTCCTTATCCTTTTGGAGTGAGGGAAGAAATACCATGTTTTTGTATTCTAAATAGGGATGAATAAGAATGTTGAGAATTGTGTGGAATGTTCTTTCGTCCAACTGGCCAATGCTACCAGTGCAAGGTTTGCTCCAAATGCATTTTTGTTGCAGTTAACATAAGACATTAAATAGTAGAGACGAACACTTTGAGATATATTTTAACTTTGGATACCTCTACGGGGGAGTTGCCTAAGCTATAGCTATAGTCTTCAACATATCTCAGATGGACTACTCTACACTTTGAAGTGTTAAATGTAAGTCCATTGTCATCTGCCAAACTTTGAAGACGAGTCAGATACTCCTTAAGTGCCGGTTTATTTTCTCCGTTGAGTTCCTCTCTCCAAAGTTTCATATTCTCAGCAAAAAGTAATAATTTTGACGACACGTGCTGTGAGAGATCGCTCATATAAACCAAGAAAAGAAGAAATCCTAGTACTGAACCCTGGGGGACCCCACTTCGATGTTTCATAGCGTGAGAGAAAGTTACGTTAACCGTTACCTCAAAATGTCGATTTTTTTGGATGTGAAGTGAGCCAATCAATTAAGGGTGGTTTGATTTTCCGACAACAAAGACTATCACCAAAGATGTCAACAACTCAACTTAGAGCCTCTTTGGATCAGACGTATCAAATTAAATCTTGTATTTATCTACCGGTTTATTAACGGTATTTCCTACTCTTCGGTATCCACCCTTTCATACCTTATGTTATCATCCCACAATCTACGCAATAAGGAGAATATTCTAGCGATTCCAAGAACCCACACAAACGTACGTCAGAATTTTTTCCTTATTCACTACTCAACCATGTGGAACAGACTGCCAGTGAACCTCCGTTGCAGTGAAACTACAACCCGGTTCAAAAGTCTCCTTAATGATTTTCTTTCTGAAAGTGGATTATGTCACCTATTGAATATCAATGTATTTAATAATGATTTATACAAACAAGGTCCGTCATCCATTTAATTGCTTGAAAAGCAAAATAAAACCTTTAAATCTTTTCACGGCTATTTTATTTCATTTCTATTTATCTTAATATATGAAGTCTGCTTATGTTCGTATTTATAATTATTACCGTTATTAATATCATTATTGATCCGCCGACACATTAGATATTCTTTTCATCTCTTCTTATCCTTCCAAACATATTTAATTTCTGATTGTCCTTTGAAATTAATTGTGACTTTCATAGCATCATTCTTAATTATTATTGCACAAGTTTTTATATTAACATCCGGTTTCACTCTGTATACTATTACATAAATCTACATGTATTTATCCGAGTTCACCTAGTGATTTATTTTCTTTTTCTAAATTGTTGGTTTACTTTAGAGGTCAATATTCATTGCAAAATTATTATTTTCATGTTTGAACCCTTTCACTAGGTGTCCGCTTCTTTTCCCTCTTTTTTCGTTCTAAATAAATATTATTCCTCAGATTACGAAGTTTGTAATTAAGACGATAACTTGTGCTACACGTAAATTAACTTCTCACACTCGTTTTATCTTCACAATGCATATATGACTCGTATATATTGATATTTCGTTATCCTTATCACTTAATTGAGACTTTCATAGCATCACTCCAAACTATGACTGCACATACATTTATTCCAACGTCATATCTTACTGCAATAATAAGTTATTATTATATTTTTTATTTTATTTTTGTTACTAATTTGACGATACATACATAGTCATTTACTCTTGTTCTGTGTTCATAAACACGCCTATTAAACTATTTGCGTATTTCACGTCCCCTTTATTTCTATTCCCTTATCTTCTTCCTTTCCTTCTTTAAACTCAATTCGATATTCTTCTCAATTACACAAAACCTGATTTATTATTATTATTATTCTATTATTATTACTCTCTTTTATCAAATATGGCAAATATAATGCTAACGTTATTGAAACTTGTGTATAATTGCATTTTTGAAGAAACCCAAAATGGTTCCTTCACGACACTTATGTACCCATAAGATGTTTGTGAATAATAATAATAATACCTAGTCGTTTGACATTATCACCCATCTGTCCCCTGCAGTCAGCAAGTTGGTTATATAAGAGTGACGGTTTCTGAGGCCGTGCTGTTGGAGTGGAATGAAGTTTGTGGATAATAAATTTTATTGTATACCGGCGTATATCAGGGACTGCATAATTTTTGAAGGTATAGAGGGTATTGTTACTGGTCGGTAGCTTGAAGGTTCGCTGCGTCGACCTCCTATAAAAATTGATGTGATGCGAGCCAGCTTACAAATTTCCGATAATGTGCCTCGGTTTAGCGAATGTGAGGACATCACGCCATGTGATGCGGCCTAGATTGAAGCTGCTTCCCTCAGTATAGCAGAATTGGTCATATCCACACCGAGAAGTGTCTTCTCTAGGTGCTTCGGTTCCCGGTACACCACATTAGCGTTCAGATTCACTTCTGAAAGTCCTGTGGTGTTGCAGATGAAGCTTTCATCAATATAGCTAGTGTGGGTCGGTTGAAATGTTCGAGAGTACTGTTCAAACAGAGGATTAGTGGCATCACCGTTATTGTTGGTCGGGCCATTAGGAACTAGCAGTTTGGAAACTCCAGTTGTGATTTGTCAAGGAGAGACTGCATAACGGAATAAGCCTTTCGGATAGGAGACAAATTTATCAATAAGCTTTGTCTAGTACTGAAGTTCATCTTCTCCTATCGCCTTTGTGCATATGTTCCTTATTTGTTTGACTTGCCTGTATGCACCGTTATCACCAGCTCATTTGTATTCTGCCAAATAGTGACTTTTGCTGCTTAGTAAGCGAAGAGCGCGGTTCTTGATGATTGTATGTTGCTTGTAGCTTTCGGGTAAATCGTTTCTACACGTTCCTCAAAGCAATTAAAATTAGCTGTGGCTTTAAAGGTGAATTTAAAATGACAAGAAATGGTTTCAGTAACCAATTTCAAAGGTTTGTCTGGCTGCTTTTTAATTCCTTAGGTTTACACCAACTAAATAACGAAATTTCTGGGTTTCAAAAAAGCATACTATTCCCCATAAGTCTTACTATACCAGTCCTCAAATCACTGACCTATGCAGGATTTAGTTATAAACTTTCGTACTGTCTTGAAGCTACTTTGTATTACTGAAAAATATGTTAGCGTGGTAAGTCATCAATCGATAATACAACCTTACCTTGTGTGGAATGAACCACTGTTGGTTCTCAACCACATGATCCTTGAACCCGTGCATATAATAACTGAGAAGATTTACGCTCAAGATTTAGCAACCTAGGGAAAGCCAGAAACGGTGAACGGGCGAACAATTAATCGGTATGGTATGACTTAGCAGCGAAAGTGCCGTCACTTTATTAAACTTCTTCCTTTTCATATTTAATAAAACATTCCATCTACAGTTTGGACGTGTTCTTCGGAAGTACTAAACAGCATATTGCTGACTGTTAAGATGGGTTGATGTGAACTCCATGTATGATCTTATGAATTTGATAGTTAAATCTTGACAAATTTACCATTTTCGGGTTGGGTCTATTATTATGGTAACAAACGCAAATGCATTTAATACCAAATTTAACATTAAACTAGGTTCACCATTTAGAGAATTTGCATTTAGCATTATGTCGCAAGTATCTGCATATTATTTAGTGTCACATATAGTGGTTCGCTGTATATATAAACTCGTTTCGCTCAATCAATAATTATTGCTTCTGAGCTTCCATGTTTTTGTACAAATAAACACGTAGGTCTAGATATCACCTCACTAAATAGCTTTGTAAACGAAGGATTAAGTGGTGTGTTTACTGTTTTACACCTTATCTGGACATGTTTACTTGTATTCAGGGTTTTAGGCATGTGTGTGGATCACTAATGTTCGCTAGTGTAAATTGTTATAAGTATGTACGTCTGATCCTGTAGTTTATTTACTTATTTACCTAGGTTGACCCCTTTATTTTCAGCTCAATGAATAGCAAACTCATATATAAGTATTCAGGTGACCAGTCAAGCTGTTGGACAGTGTAAATCAGTTTTAAAAGCTGTTCTTATTCCCAACACAACTAAAGACAGGAATTCCGTCCATTTAGTAAGGCGTGAGTGAATTATCGGGGCACTATGTTGGTGGTAGAAACATTCAACTAACTGATTGGCATGAGCATGATATTCTTGCAACGTATTTCGTCAGAACCTAATAGTTTCCTGTTGAATAGCTCAGTCGTTTTTGTAGTAGGTGTACTAAAATGGTCACCCATGGTCACCGTTTTGGCTGTGATGTCGTTTGTTGATATGGTTATTGGGATCCTTTTGAATCTGTCCGAGTATGTAAGTTAGTGGTAAAAACCGCCAGAGCACGGTAAAGGACTTACCAAATCTAAATTAATGCAAGAAGGCCGTGGATGTGGCTGTGACAAAACTCTGATGGAAAAATTCATATGACGGTTTACCTTTGATTAGCTGCACGCCGGACAAATTTTAGCTCATTAGTGTTCAACTCTCTGTTCATTTGTTCGTATATCTCATATTTTACAGTCTCTTGGTAGTTTTTGCGCTAGCAGAGTCAGATTGTGAGGATCATAAAAAATCACTTTTCAATCGAGATAACATATCTGCTGTTCAACTGCCCCTACATTTGACATGCCGTAAATTATTGGTGAACAACGATATAATTTTAATATATATCAGGCTTCTCGAACGAATTTTTGTTGGCTTTCAATAAATTTGTTAGCTATTTACGGTCTGTGTCAAGTACGAATTTCTTGCCTTGCAACGCATGTTGGAAATTTGATCTCGTCCTATCGCGTGTCTCGGAAAATTCTAAAGATTTAACCCCAAAAACACGCTTACATTGATGGCCATTCATTCCATTTCATCTAATTATTTTAGCACGACTCTCCCATGCTACTAGCATGGTTTAGAATCTATACTGCCTATCAACTGATCGTTAATATTTTCTCTTATGAAAAGCATATCTCGATGTGAATTATCCACAAAACTCCAAACATGATGTTATGAGTACGAATCTGAACAACTTAAAGGCGTGATCATGGTTGTTTAGTGAATATGATAATACATTATAGGCTATCATAAATGAGTGATATTGGGTGTCCATATAATACTGTTTCCCGTCTAAATGCTCTGTAATCCTATATAGTTGACAGTCAAATTCGTTTCACAGTTGAGACAATGTACAGAGTTGATGTTTATTGATAATCAGTAGTTCATTGTAAGTACTACAACGTAATGACTGGTACTATGTCAAGCCCACGTAGGTTATTCTAGCCTATGAACAGACCAATTTATTCATACTTCCCAAGCCACACTTTGACCTTGTCACTTATTCGCTTACTAACCCTCGTTGATGTGTTAGTTGCTTATCCTATTCATTACATGTCTGTAACTTATTTTTGATCTGGCTACAAATATTGAATCACTCTTGGTTAAATGAAGATGGATCCCTCACCTTCCTCACTGCGCATCACTTATTTCGCTTCGCTTCCCCCTTACAGCTTCCACCACTTCGTTTCCCTGATTGCCTGTCCAGATTGATGAATGTACGAAATAAATGTATTAAAACTCACTTCTCGTATTAGACTTATTTATTTCCGTTATTCACTAACGCGATTTAAGTCGATGACTGTATACGGAGGTAACCGCGATGCGTATTTAGATAGCAGCCTTAATACGGTCTATTTAAAGTCAGATACAAGGCCACTAAAACTGGAACTATGTTCGCCACAGTGAACATCCACAAGAAGTTTCTCTTCGACTTTAATTCAAGTGTTGACGCTTTCTCCCCAAACGTTGAGATCTTCGCCTTATTGGGAGTGTAACTGAGAAATTCTGTCGTCTCGTTTAGATTTTATTCTGATGGATGATACCAAGCGCCGCATATACATTCGTTAGAGTGTTGTCTAAATTTCAATGGAAAGTATTTGATTGCTATGATCTACCATATTTGATTGTACTTTATAGTCTGTCATGGTTTTGATGTATTGCAACAAGCCTTGAATAGTGAGCTAAAATGCCCAGTGGTGCTGCTGATTATGATGATGGTCATGACCTAGGACCAGTGAGATGATATTGTCGAGTAATGAGTACCGATAACCTTTGTATTTTATGGTATAAAATTTCATATGGAGATGCATGGTAACTTGTAAAAACACTTGTGCACTACAAATTATATTTCAAAATGGTTATTACTACTGATGTCCAGACTGATGAAGCCAGTGTCGAGGATGGATACAGTGGATTGCATTTTGGAATATGCAGAATAAGCTATGATAGGGAAATATATGGTTTATTCACTTGAAGGCTCAGCAACAAAAGTCTGTTCTTGAAATAGCGCTCAATGAATAATAAAAAAGAACAACAAGGTGACTCAGAGTGATTTGGTGGTCCGCCAACCGTGAGATGTGAAGTGAAGAATTGTATTGTGTGATCCGTAAGTTAAAGCATCTATGGTGCTATTGTGTTAAGTAGAGTGTTTTATTGGCCTGATACGAAGTCCAGTAAGTCACAACGAATCACTACGCGTTGCTTGAAACGATTCAGAAATCCAAACTGCGATGGATTGGACAAGATAACAGTCACTAAACACCATAATGCAAAACCACTCTACTCAAAATGTTTTTACCGTCCGCTTTACTAGTCTTTTGATAATCATTGTGTTCAATTTATTCATAATGAAGACATTTCGAATGAATATTCCAGAACATCAAAAAGTCAATTCAGTTTATTTATGAATCTGTAATGGCAGATAATTTCACCAAGGTCTGATAAAAACTGGTGTATATTAATCAAGCTGTTGGTCCAAGTGTTCAACAGAATTTTCGTGATACGTTACAGCGCTAGTTCTCGCTACATTCAGGCGCCAAGTTCCTGGCTTACCATGCCTCCTAAGCTTGATCCTACTGCTGTTACTTATTGTAAGCTGGATAGTAATTTCTCATAGATTCTTAGGTTACCTGAGAGTTATTGGTGGTGAGGTTGGTGCAACATCGTCTTTAGCACCGAAAATTGGTCCTCTTGGCTTGTCTCCTAAAAAAGTCGGTGATGATATCGCAAAAGCAACTCAAGAATGGAAAGGTCTTCGTATTTGTGTTAAATTGACTATCCAGAATCGACAAGCGACCATCAGTGTTGTTCCCACGGCTTCTTCTCTCATAATCAAAGCCCTTAAGGAAGAGCCTCGTGATAGGAAGAAAGTAAAAAACATAAAACACAATGGGAATTTGACATTTGATGAGATAATAGAAATTGCACGAACGATGAGACCCAGAAGCATTGCCCGTGAGCTTTCTGGAACAGTAAAAGAGGTTCTGGGAACGGCAAGATCGGTTGGCTGTACAGTTGATGGTGAGTCTCCTCAAGTCATAATCGAGAAAGTAAATGCTGGGGAAATGTCGGTACCTGCAGCGTAGTTACAAATAAACTTTTGGTACGTGATGACTATTCTCTTTTTCTTGGGCTGGATTTAGTCGTATCTGGTTCTGTCATAGTGTATATACTGACATGTAGCATATCTTAGAGATATGGAATTCAGGTATTACGGGTTGGTTGCATATGTTTAAGTGGTATGACGTAACTGGTTCAATCGATTTGCTCTTACTATCTGACTTCAATAACTAGGTTTTCATGTATTTTTGGTAGGGTTGGTACATATTTCAGTGGTCAGGTTTCCTCTAAGTTTCGGTATACTTGCGTTGCAATTGGGGAGTCGCTTCCAGAAGACGTTAAGTCGTGTCGGGTTAGGAAATGTGACTTCCTTACAAAGTTTCGAACTTGTGAGCGTTAATCTGGGTCTCTATGTTCCCAGTGCGAGCCCTACTGCCGAGTCCCACCCACAGTTGATGAATAAAATTAATTTAATTGAAAGGGTCCATTCACTGTATGCGAGGCACTACGTTAATGTTTGATCACAATTTGACTACAAATTGTCATTCCAACGGCTCATTGTGGCTGGCGATCTACTTATTGGTTTAAATATTGTGATCTTATTAGTTTTTAAATATCCTAGTCACCTTAAAATAATCAGTCAATATTGTACAGGTAGATTTCGTTCTAGTAGCTTTAGAAATATCAGCAGACTGGTTCTTCCTGTCTCAAAGTATGCCTCGTAATAAAAATGCCGAATTATTGCTTATCACAGTTATATTGACGCAGCATTTGCGGTTCCCTCACGCATAGCGCTAATGCCAACTTGAGTTCATAGGATTCTTCCATTTTCTAGACTGGTTAATGATATATTCATATTAAGTCTGTATGTCGGGTTATTTCCATATTAAGATATTTTAAGTCTTCGAATATACCAACATGGTGGTCAAACATGATTCCACATGTCATTTATAAACGAGACGTAAATGGTTGCCTTTCAAGTTTATGACATGATTTGGGATATAAACTACATTTTAATAATAAACTGGTTTGACGCAACCAAACTATTGGAAGAGGTATACGCATGGCATCCGTATTCAGCGAACTGTATAGAACGTTTGAAGTGTCTAAATGCAAAATAAAAAGCAGTAAATTTGTCAATAATTTTCACTGAAAAAAATTGTCGGTCCTATGAATCTCGTGCTATTTATGTCACTGAATAGTACTGTAAGTACACGGATAAATATAGTCATTAGTACTGTCTTTGGATGCTGCTCAAAGTAGAATGCATAAACCCACATTAGATAAATAAATTATTTGCGATATTTATGATAGCCTTGTGTACAATTATTGATTGTTTCATATCGGTCGTTGGCCGAATCTAACTGATTCCATCCGTCAGTTCATCTAATTACATTTCAATCAAAGACCAACTGTCAGATCAGATCATATACATATCCGTCGTGTGACTAGAAATTTCCCGCTGAAAATTTCCGCTATTGCTGTTGCCCACGAACAAGATATAATATTTTAGCATCCATGTACCAACAGATGCTCCGGGTTTACTTGTACGCTTTAGTTTAATAACGAACGCCTGGATGTTGCAATCATTTGTGCTGGATTTCTCTGTTTGAATGTAGGTGGATCCGAGTGCTGTTAGAGTTTCGATGGGTGTTGTCACTTCAATTGCCTACACCATTTAACCGCACTTCTTAAGGGACCTGAAAAAGAAACTGGTTTAGAAGTGTCGATTGCCTTGAACATGACGGCAGCATCCGTGGGTTAATTTGCGAGTATGATTTCGTAATCTTTTTGGTAGGCAGTTTTAGATGGGTCAGGTTCGTAGATTTCAGACTACTACAGGCTGTGTAAGTGTTAAGACAAGGTAAGATATCCTGTTCCTTTAGGGTCGGACTTTTCTATCCCATCTCCTGTAAGAAGGCAGTATGGCTTCCGATATTGGTTGCGGTAAACCTCTTCCACCACAGTCGTGTACGGTCAACAGTCAGACTTCATCTTCGTACCTGTTTTTGATCTTGCCGTTCTCCAGTCGATCCGCCTTGTATGTTAAGTTCTATGAAAACGAGTATTTTAGCGAAATCGGTTATATTATTACAATGAACAAACCTAACAATGTCTTTGTAGTAACGGGTGCTGTCGGAATTTAAAGATTTCTTCCTCACCGGGTGGGTGTCAAAATCATGTTAAGTTGAGTCTATAATTGTGCGGATCAACATCCTAACGAGCTATTATAAGAAATGTGGTTCATGGGTCTTTCTCTTGTTTCATTGCTTTTTAACATTGATAAGCAGGTTGTCTTTGCTACTGTTAAATTGCTCACACTTTTTCGTTCCCGAGTACCGTATATCTTTCATAAGAAACAAGTTAAATAGTTACTGGACTAATTATTTTGTTTGTGTACATTTATTACTGGTATATGGACTAAGGCTTAGATAGGACGAAATGATCTTACAGTTCAAGATAACGTATCAGGGATTGAACAATTATTTGGTAACATTATGTACTTCACAGCTAAGGCATACCTCTTACAGCACTATCATTGAACTTCAGTGGGGTAAATAATTGAGGGGTTTGTAACCCTAAAGATGCCTTATCCACGTTGTTTTTGGGGCGAATTATTTCCCCTTTACTGGTATTAACTTGTCACTGTTGTTCACTAACGTTTATGCAATGATCCATTGTTATAAATTAGTTTATGGAGAGCTTTGCTTAAAAACTTGTTATGTGATTTTTGAGGAGTGTGATAATCCTTTTGCGTTTATAGATTTCATTTCCTTTGTTGACTATGAGGAAGTTGTTATGGAAGCTAATAGTTGAATGAAATAATTCTACTAGGAAATTGCACTTTAGATGGAACCTAACAAATATAATGGAGACTTCTATTCACAGTCAACATGAATTATTATACAATTATTATTATAGTTATCTTATTTGTCCAACTATAACATATGACAAAACAGCTATTTCGTACATCGTGAGCTGTTAAATCAGTGTGCAAACAAAAGCTTGCGTAATTGACTCAGTTCATTACACATTTCAATATGTAGTGACTTCCATATGTGTGTTCAGGAAAGACTAGTATCCTTAGTGAGAAGACATGTAGTGGGGTTCAATCTACTTGGAAGGTGTATATCATTTGAAAGATATAACTCAACGATGCTGGGAATCGATTTTAATCCACCAGCCCACTCGTAATTATTGTGCATCTGATTAGTTAGGTAGTAATATAGGTCTTTGCATTGTTTACGTGACTAAGTGCTGTATTAAACCAGGATGTTCGGTTTTACTTGCTGGTAAAAATTACTTAATATGAACTTTATCTGAAATGCTTGTGAAGCAAATTGGTGTACATCAGAAAGATCACCGGGTTTTCCATTTTTCGTTGTACATTTTGTGACGGTCGGTCACAATATTATCAAAGACTTCTCTTACATGCGGAAATATGTCTATTCAAGAACTATCCGTTTCACAGATGTCATCTTATTCTACCGAACCTGGTAAGGTCATTTTGGATATACGATATGGCAGAATCAGGCAATACTAATAATCAACTTTTTATCGAAATGGCCGAAAGACAAAGAAGACGATAAACGTTATGAGGAAGGACGTGTTTGGTCGTATAAAGGGGTGGGGTGACCTGAGACTTCTAAACTGGCTGACTACGGCAAGAGAAGGGTTTCAGGGCAGTTCATGGGGGTCATCTTGTAATGATGCTTGAAGGAATGCATTCAGCTGGTTAGTGTCCAATAAAACCAACAAGATCAGGTTCAATATCGAATGCGTGCAAAACTATCCATTGTGCAAGTTGTTTATCACTACATCAGCAATGGTTTTGTGTAGACTTATTGGTAAAATGGCCCACCTCAATCAATGTATTGTATTAGGGTTCGTTAGCAGTATAAGTTTATCATAGTAAAGTTGCTAATTTGTCGATTGAGGAATTCCTATTTAGCGAATCCCAAACAAACATATCTGTCTTCAGAGAGCTATCCTAACCTATTACATCGCAATCCAAGTATTTCAGATTTCTAACTTCAAAATTAAAATGGTCCTTAGGTTGCTTAAACCCACATGGTTCTGCCAGTCTTGAAGTACACATATGTGCTTTGTTCTATTTTGCTACTTACTGAAAGTATTCAGTTGTTGTGGGTGACTGACTTTGTGATCAGGAAACTGTCGTATTTGTGCACTAAAAAGGAATTAGATAAAGGCTTTTAGTTACAGACTAGTATTTTAATACCTGAAGTCTCGAAGGTCGTGAAAATAGTTACAAATGGATCTTCTGAAACTACCTAGTTAGGCACTGTCATATCTGAATGTCAACTCAAATTTCTCCTGTGTATATTGACCACGTGGCTAGATGATGAAGTATAATTGTCTTGTGGACATAGATCTAACATGTTTCTCCAGAGTATTAAGTATAGTTGGTCATTAAGTCCTCTTAGTTTCACAAATGTAAACTCAATAATTGTTTCTATTTCTTTTCCTTCAAAAATAAATTATTGTCCACATATTCAATTTTTTATTACTTAAATGTTCCGTATTATTATTAAATTTGAAATTAATTGAGTGCAATAAATAGTAAAATTCCTATATCACTTATTAATTTGAAAAGAAGTTCGTTGTTAAGTGTGAAAATATTTTGTTTCATATTTCTTTTGGTACTTTTCTAAACGTAAATATCAAATTTGAGTTTGCCAAACTGTTGATTATGCCGAGATTCAGTTTAAACTCGATATTTAAAGTTTCAACCCTTACTACTAAATCATACTGGAGTCCATCAGTGCTTGCGTATTTTTGTTCTTGTTCCCTTTTAAATAAAGACACTGGTATTATTGTTATTATTACTATTCGAATAAGCGAATTTTACTAATTATAGGCTTTGTCTTTGAAGAAACTATAAAGATGAATTTTATAAAACTTTACATATTGGAGTTGTTGAGATATCTAAGGTAGACGGAGATCACAAAAACATCCTCATCCTGAGCTTCAAATATTCTTTATCACTTGATCTCATACTTTCTAGCTTTTAATGTGCTAACATATCACGAATTGTAGTTGTCTTTAGCGCCTGGAAATGTTCTCTGAAGTCATTATTTCAACGGAGAAATATTTGTTAGATATATATGTGTAAGATATATAATATAGTAAATACATCATGACGTGAACACTTAGCTGTTGCTGCTCAATATATTCTAAAAATTCCCCTAAGACTTGAAGATGAAATCGTCAGAATCATGTCTTCATGGAAATGTAATCGAAACGCCCTTTAAGATAGAATGTACGACGGGAATCAGTTAGGAGTGTTGTAGCTGATCGATCTTTTTAAAAACCATTTTTGCGGTGTGGTGCGATGGCTAAGCAGTTCAAAGACTCATTTTTTTAAACCATTTGGTTACGAATTCAAAACACGCAATGCCTTTTTAGATGGCTGAGCGGTAATACTGGCCGTCACAAAAGTATTACCTGCGATCAAATATAATGACGTGCACTAATCGCACACGTCACATATTAAAGTCTTGTGATTTCGGTAAGGTTGACTATGGTTTAGTTAGGATAGATTTTTTATTTAACCCTAATCAAAAGTCTCTGGTTTAAATTACACTGCTGCTCATGTTTCTTTCTTAATTAAATCATCACCACCTCTCTATATGATATCAGATTACTCAGCTAGTTATTTAAAAACTACAATAATCCAGTATCCATCTCATCAGTCTAATTTGGTCTTAAACCCTAGGAAAGATTCTATTTTCTTTACATGTGCGCACTTGCTTAATTAATATTTTCTTGTGTATTTTTTCAGAGCATAAACTAAATATCTTAAAATTTGATGTAAAATATTTTTCAGAACACATTTCCGGGGTGTTTTTATTTATTTATCCACATTGTATGAACTGAAATAAAACGAATTCATCTTACTGTTTTGACGTTCTTATCCCATTATTGCAATTGGCTAATATAAGTAGCTAGATGTTTTTTTTACAAATAGACAAATGACCTGTATATAAAGTGTTTTGAAAAACGAAGAGTTACCTTCTCAGGAGGTTTGCTGACAAAGTCAGAAAATCGTAATTGATGGGTAACAATAAGAATAGTGTGATCTACCATAAAATTTCCTTTACTCACTGTTCTAAAGCAATTGATATTTTACTTTTAAAGTGTTAGTAAATGAGTCTAGGCAGTGGTTAAACCGTACCCAAGTCAATATGCTTGGAATGTCGTATTAAGTTAGTGTATTGTAACAACCATGTGCTCCGTGGATATTTGTTAATAATAGACTTTGAATTTCCGTGGTTGGACTGAGTCGAATCTCTTAAAAAAATGCTTAGGAAATCTTGTGACACCATCAAGACAATCCACTCAGGACGCACATACCAAAAGAAAATGACCAATTACAATCTTGAACATTAACAATAAGGAGATTTAAATCCTCACAAGTACGACTAAATCTCATCTGCCGAACAGGTCAGTGGCTATATGAGACCAGTAGATAGATGGATAGTGCGTTTGGGGTTTGAAGCAAAAGCAACTGGGTCCGAGTTTCTGTGTAAACACCAACGTGGTTGCAGCTGACGAGTTCTAAATAGGTGTTAACGTGCATCCTGGATTCTTCTGCTAGCCTCGTGTTTTATCATGTTTAGTCTTCCATAGAATGATTCGAATTTCTCCAAGACGTATTAAATTACTTTATTCACACTGCTGGATAATAACTTAACCTATTCACATATCCATAATTGATTGAAACAATCACCTACACTTACATAAAATCGGTTAGTCAAACACATCGTATAGCTAGGTACGGCATGCACAATAATCCAAGTTAGCAAGCTCTATTAGTACAGCAAGATGGGGTTTTTAGAGAGAATTTCATAGTATCAAAGGTAGTAACAATATTAGTGGTAATACGAAAGATGAGGCAAGATAATGTAAACTGATGGATCTCTTTTGCATGGTTGACTAACTGCTCTTCTAGTTCCTGAAATATAGCCTTGATTTAATCACTATTAACCTAAGCTCTATAGGGTTTTCTTACTTTAGCTTTTTTACTTCGGATAAAGCGACAAATATTTGGTCGTACTAGGGCGTGATCTGAGACCAAACATGTGCTTCAGAATGGTCGGCAGTCTTCTATCTAACTTTTCCAGCGATGATTGATGGCAATGTAACCTATTTTAGACAATCGCTGGGTTGACTGTCGAGGTTTCCATGTTAGAGGGATTTCTTCCTTATCATTAAAGTTGGTGCTTGCTAAGAAAATACAATTATCTGAACATATTTGAATCAGACTATCAACACTAACCGTCCAGTGAGCCACGAAACCCCAAGAACTACTTAAATGTCTTTCGGTTCGGCTTAATCTACCTTTTTGGTGGTCAAAATCACCTACTATTGCTACATCTGAACGCTTAGTTTCTGAAGAATGGTGTGGATTCATCTTTTACTTCATTGGGGTTAAAACCAATACAGCGAAGATTTAACGGTGTGTATTCCCATCTTCCTGAGTTTTTACTGTCCCATTTAGTCGGACAGCGCACATGTCAGAGGCTAGTTAAGGAAGTCTGTAATCCTATATGGCACAAGGTTCGAACATTGAAAGCGCCAACACGTAGTTTAGAGCGTGTTTGCAGGAGACCAGGAATAACATTTCGTGAACTCAAGTCTTTAGGATTGGTGGCGTTTGACGATAAAGATATATGAGAAGGGTTAGTCTTGAGAGTAGAAGAATTATTAACAGATGAGGGAGGGGTTTGATTGTTAACAGGATTATCTCGGGTGCTGATAGATGTGTGAGGCGGTTGTCACTTCCCGACTGTTCACACTACGGAATGATATTTCTTTTTGAAGGACCTAAACAAGAAGCGTAATTAGTGTTGATTTTAGCGTCCTAGGAGCGTAACGACAGAGCTCAACGGACAACTGCTTGAGACCAGTCACGTACGGCCATTTTTGGGAAGTTTTTGATGTGTTAGCTGTACACTTCAAAAGACTACTAAGGTGACAAATCCATGGAGTAAGGTGAGGTGTAGCATGTCTAGGGTTGACCTTGTCTGACTCCTGTTGTGAAAAGTTAGCATCGCTGCAGATGCTGTTTGTCTGAGGGAAGCACCTTATTGCGGTTACAGTCCACTCCAGTCATCAGTATGATTTCAACATCAGACCTTAAGTTACCGCCTTCAGTTATATCTCTTGCGTGATTGGTCCTTAAGAAATGTGATCCAGCCAATATAGCTCGGTTTATTCATCGCGATAGGTAAGTCTGACAATTAGGTCAAGGTAGAAATGCGGTCGTGATATAAACTCACTACGACTCTAAGATAGCTGGATTTCTGTTTCAACCCAGCTGGAGGTAGTGTATATCACAAAACGTTTGTTTTCTTGAAGTCTCAATGGAATGCTTTGATCTGTCAAGTCGCGGGTTTGAGTGAACGTACATTAGTATCATATTGATGTTGTTTAGTGAATCAGAAAACTGTTAATAGAAAGAAATTCCTGTATTATGGCAGAACAAGTAATTTGGTAAGATGGAGAAACGACTAAGGTAACTCAACTGATAAGTTCCTTGTAAAACTGTTCCGTCTAACCAATCGAAGACTGCAAATAAGGACTACAAACCACCTTACTGAATTTATTGATCAGTTAAAAAAAGGCTGTCTGTTTTACGGATATCTCATCACTATAGTAATCAACCAATAATCCTATGCTCTCGCTAAAAATTAGTCTGGATTTGAGATTCGAAGTTCTTGAAGTCATCAAGACCGGTAATGCAAGGACTGCTTATTATCAACAGTCCCTGCTTGGAGTTTATAGTAGTTTGCAACTAACTACTAGCTAGTAGTTAGTAGTTTATGCATTTTCAAAAAATATATATCATTGTTTTATAATTCTGATTGACAAGTTAGCTTTGTTAAATGTTTGAGTTGGTAACGGTAAAGTTTCCCATTTTCAAAGTGAAATATGATTGTAACATTAATTTGGATGATCTAAAGCGAACCGGAAAAAATCTAATCCATATATCTACTTGAGGGCACAGTAGGTTATAAAAAAGAGAAACATTTAAAAATCAGTTAAAGTGATCTGTAAGTATTTACAGTAATTCTTACTGTTTTACAGTAGTGTACCTTTACTCTGCATTTTGATATAATTTTCAACAAACCACATTTTAGTATGTTAAAACTTTAGCTTTTAAAAGAAGTAATATTATGCTCTTCAACTGAAATATATTAGTTCTCAACTACATCTTCGTTCGATTTTATTTTAATATGCAGTAATATTTATTAATCTAATGAAGATCTGATTGGAAACGATGTTAGTCGTTCATGTATACTGTTACAGTTTTACAGTGGGGATTCTTAATATTTTGAAACACATTTAACCGCAGTATTTAGATTTTGAAATGAAGATTTCAGATACATTCGACTCAGTTACAAACATTTTCATACAGCCCAGTTACTTGCATTATTTACGGAAATAAATTGTTTCATGAAGTCAAAGTAGTTGCAGTATATGGAGAAATGTAATTCAAAATATAAATGGAAACAGTGGCTGCATGTAACTAGTGGTAAAAATCATCCTGACTTAATTTAAACTCAATAAGATATTTAATATTCAGTCGATTATAAAACTAATTAAACTCTCAAACGACTCAGACAACCAATAACACGCTCTACGATGGTCTCCAAGTGTCCTACCAACGCCGCCTTTTCGATACACTAAAACTCTTCACTCTGTTCGAAAATAGTTACGACTTCGACACCACATGTCGTTACACAATACTTACGAACATCCCTGTAAGTAGCTTTCGCTATAGCAGTTGTTTAGTTAGCTGACTAAGCTGGTATTTTTAGGCAGCTTTTTTCACCTACTCGATATTATCAACTGATAGCTAGGAAATGTACGATTCAATAATAATCAGTCATGTTTGGAAATTATAAGTACTTACTTGTAGACTTTTTTCCAAAATATGTTGATATTTAGTCTAGGGATGCCTGGCCTCCATGAAATATTTCCAAAGAAATTCACACTTGAATTTCTTCAACACAAGGTTCGATTTATACTTTAGTAGTTTCTACTTCATTTAATACATAACGAAATAAACATTTTTAGAATCACTTTATTCAAACCTAGTGGATTGATCGTATAGTTTATCAGTAAGGGGTTTGTTGGGTTTTTAACAGTTATAACTTAATGAAATGAATAGTTCACTTGGAATTTCATATTTTACTGGCGTTACAAATCTAATGTAAACTTTGAAAAAAGTGTATTAGGAATCTTTTTCTCACTCACTGACCTGCATCAATAAAGAATTTTTTTTAATCGTTATTGTTATATCTCGATGAGAAATAATGAATGGTGGCTGTTGGGATCTATTTCTGTACTAATACTATATATATATATATATATATATATATATATATATATATATATATATATATATATCGTGTAGTTATTAAGTAACTAAACTATTCATATTCGTGTTCATCTTATCACAAGCTTTATTTTGATTCATAGACATTATTATACGATTTACCATTCTTCAGTTATGCTCTATCTATCAATTACTACCTCACACATTCACTGCCACTTTTGATTAAATCTTGTGCAAATGATATTTTCTATTTTATTGTATGAGTTAGTCTGTTTTGTTTGTATATGAACCCAGTATGCTTGAAATACATGATTCATATCACAGAGGCTGAGATTAGTGTTCTGGCACTCAACAGGCAGGGCTAGGCAGGAATAAGGACCGATGAGCTTTCTAGACTACTCGTACAGTTTTCATGCATCAGTGGTCCGGTCGATAATTCACTGTTTTTTAATTGGCGATATCATAACGTTATACACAAACCCACAAGTTATAACAAGAGAACTGTACAAACTGAATATATATATATATATATATATATATATATATATATATATATTGTACGGTAAATTAAATTATTCCAAAAAAATAGACATTTAAATACCTTGATATACATCCCACTAATACATTTAGTACAGTTCTATTAGACGTGCTTTTGTTTATTCATTTATTTATTTATTTAAAAATAAATAAATACTGAAAAAAATTCAAGTATTTCCTCACGCTTAAAAATACAACTTTTCAATTCAAAAAAACATATATTTCATGACATTTAATTTGAATTGTAAACAAATGATTACTGGGGAAAATAAATAAAGTTTCCCCTTAGTAAAATCAAATTTTGATCATTTATGGGAAAAAACAAACAAACAAACACAACAAACAACAAAACAAATCAAAAACACAAAATACAAACATAACAGAATTGATTAATATGTTAATATAAATGTAAATAAACTTATATTTTGGAAATGTCAGTTATTTTGACATTACTGTTAATGCTATTAATGTAATGCTCTTACATTTTAAAAGAAATCTACAATTGACCATGAATTTTGTTTATACATGTATATTAGTGACTAATATTCATGGAATATACAATTATTATTGTTATTATTATTATTATTATTATTATTAGTAGTAGTAGTAGTAAGAGGTCGATCTAATGGAAACCAATCATTTGTAACATATTAATTTCAAAGTGTTATAACTGTATAGTATAAACATAGAAATTATTGAAATGATGATTTTATTATGACTTGACAAATTTTGTATAAATTTCACAGTTTATCATGCGGATATTTCAACAGATTTAAAGGACAAGTAATGTAAGACCATACCTCAAAGTTCAATATAAAAATCTTGTGTTAAACAAGCCAACATTTTAATAATTTCAATCAAGATAAGAAAGCAAATAAATAAATACTAGATGTTTAAGAATACAGGAGCCTATAAAAAATTAAATTATCCATAAATATAATTCTCAGTTTAAGCTAACTTATCAAAAGTGGAATAATTTTGTTTAATATCAGATGGGTTTTTGTGGAGATTGTAATAATTTCAATGGTTAAGATCATGAGTCAGTTGAAGCTAGACCACCATGGAAAACCTGGAAGCACTGAACGGCCGCTCCGTCCTATTGTGAGACTCCTCAGCAGTGCGCATCCACGACCCGCCCTGCGAGATTCGAACCCAGGACCTACTGATCTCGCGCCCGAGCACTTAACCACTAGACCACTGAACCGGCATCCAACGGTGTTAATGTTTAACTTCAACTAATCCACGAAATTGAGCGACACATTCACCATTGTCTTCAGTGAGTTACTACCTCACAACAGACCTGGTTGATATTAATCAACATATGCTCACTAGTGACTGGCTTCACGAGGTATATCCTGGAGTTCTAGTGAGAAGTAGTGACCAGTGGAGTTCAACCAGGTCTGTTGTGAGGTAGTAACTCACTGAAGACAATGGTGAATGTGTCGCTAAATTTCGTGGATTAGTTGAAGTTAAACATTAACACCGTTGGATGCCGGTTCAGTGGTCTAGTGGTTAAGTGCTCGGGCGCGAAACCAGTAGGTCCTGGGTTCGAATCTCAGGGGCGGGGTCGTGGATGCGCACTGCTGAGTCCCGCAATAGGACGAAACGGCCGTCCAGTGCTTCCAGGTTTTCCATGGTGGTCTAGCTTCAACTGACTCATGATCTTAACCATTGAATAATTTTGTAACAGATCCACTTCTATTCAAGGTAGGTACTGATAATGTTTTCCAGAACAGCAAAGCAAACTTTTGTATTTAACCACCTATCTTAGAAAACATAACACTATTTAAAAAAATACTATTCTAAAATCCGTGCAGATAAAGTAAATTTATATATATATATATATATATATATATATATATATATATATATATAAATATATATATATATAAAATCATACCATTCAGGTTATTGCTGGGATAGGTTTGAGTTAGTTCGTTGTTTATTTAGGAACCGAACTTCCATCAGTCTTTGCTGGAACATGGGCATCCTTTGAGAACTGACTCACTATAGACATCGTAATGAGATTTGTGTAGAAAAGACGGATTGTGAGTACTAGTGGATTCTAGAATGCTGATTTTGTGCTTTTCGAGTGCCAGTGTGTATGTATGTATATCTAACTAACAACTCTAAAATCGAAAAAATGTTTATTTTGGATTCCACTGCTCACCTAATCTTGTACTGTTTAGTTACGAAATAAACCTAAATCGTCGAGCTTGAGCAAAATTTCGACAAGAATTGCTATCAAAATTAACATTGTAAAAGTTCATCAATGCTTATTGCATAATTAGTCAATCAATTAAATTTCAGAAATATTGTTCAAAACGTTTGTTACATATTGGGAAAGATATTTTGCTGTATTTCTCCGATCTTTTTGAGCCTTAGTACAACTACTTTGTATAGATTATTGCACATAATGACTAGTGGGTTGATTTATCACTTATCTTAATACTTTAATTTAATATGATTTTGAATATGAATCCAATATCGTTTCAATGATCTATTTAATTTCCTTTACAGAATCCTTATCAATTTTAAGTTAAAATGATATATTTTAAGAAATTAGTGAATTCAAGCTTTTTAAAAATATTTTCATTACACTTAATATTTGTTTAATGATTTCGATTATTACCTTGAAGAAGTTCAGATAAGTTAACTGGACGAAACGTGATTTCAACATTAGAGTGAGTGAACATGTACCCAAATGGCTGCAGAAACAAATACGATCAAGTGACCCAATAAGAGCAGAGGATAAACATCCATCATCCATTATTGCTAAACGTTAGAATTATTTTGAATTTCAATCGCTGAGATTATTTCCAATATAATTTTCCCATATTTTTACTACTGTTTATTGTAAGAAGACACAATCTTTGATTAGTGCAGTGTCTTTTACAAATAAGAATACTATAATCGGTAACATCTTCTAATCGGTTATATTAATACGCAGTAATGAATAAACCTTGTGAGTAGCGATTTGATATACATTATTATTGTTTATCATAAATATAATTAAAATCTTAAATAAAACACTTATTATACAATACAATCAATCATTAAATTACAGGGATATTTACATAGGAAACCAAATATATTATTCTAAATGTTTATTTAAAAATGTAATCTGACTGAATAAATTCAAACTAATTAGAACTATCAGTCTATTTAGGAAGCATGGACTATTAAACTAACTTATCTAATCAAACTAATCGGAATATCAATATTAGCAGTTACTTTTTGCTGATTCTCATTTGCTTATTTTACATTTGAATGAAAATAAACTTGACCTAATTCCGTAGTAAAGAAAGAACTCAAGTGGAGTAAATCAATTTATTCGTTAGTTCACACTCACATAGTGGTATAGTAAAATATGAATATCATACATTAAATACATTATTTGCACATCTTCTTTCAGTTGTCTTTTAAATCTCTCACGATTCTTCCGATTCTGCTCCTATTCTAATTCTATCTGATTTCCTTCTTTCATCTCTTCATTTCAATCTGCTTTTTACAAGCATTTCACTTCTGATTGGTGTGACATACTACTTATGTCTGTCGACATCACAACTCCTCACGGAAAATGCTTTTTTAATTTTTGATAAAACTCTAAAAGATATATACTGGTAAATTGAAAATATTGGTAAATAAGAACTTTTGAATTACCAATAAAAAGTGTAAATTTTTGAAAACTCTCAACACAATTACATTAACATATTTTTTCTTTGAATAAGGTTATATCCAGTTTGGAAATTCTTGTAGAAACCTAAATAAATTGAACATTAGATAGTTTACATATATAGTAAGAACTATATATTCATAACATCATTATTGAGTGATAAAGTCGATTTTTAATGTTTTATAACATTAAATATTTTTTGAAGAAGCAACTTTCATTATCAGAAGGGGTTTTATGAATATTATAGCAATTTTAATGGTTGAGATCATGTGTCAATTGAAGCTGGACCATCATGGAGAATCTGGAAGCAAGATCGATTGGTCCTGGGTTCAAATTTCACTAGATAGGATCGTGGACGAGCGCTTCTGATGAGTCTCACAATAAGACGAAACAGCCGTTCAATGTTTCTAGGTTTTCTTTGGTGGTCTAGCTTCAATTGACTCATGATCTCAATCATTAAAAAAAACTTTCATAATGTCAAATGTCAAGAATTCAGTGTTGCTACTCATTAAAACAACAAAAATTTATGGAATTATTATTGAACTCTTTAATGAAGACTAATGTCATTTATGTTAAACTGAATTGTAATTTTCTATAAATATTTTTACTTTAAACAAAGTAGAAACAATAAAATTTACAGAATAAAATAAATTCAATCTATTTAAAGGTTTCTCATTAGTAATAAACAATTCAAAATTACATTTCATGATATAAATGTGAATATACATTTAGCATACTCTAGTTGATGAAGTCGAAATGAATGTTCGAAATGTCACTGGAAATCACTCATTGAATTATGTTAAACCTTTTTAGTTTTCATATATAAATCATTCTGAATAATTTTAGACTGTTTTCATTTGATAAGAAGCCTTCAAAAGAATAAATTCATTTTAATGTGTAAATCTTTTTAATCATATTTTGTTTTAAATCTGTCAATAGATCAAATAGCATGAAATTATTTACTTTGTATAAACAGAATTCCACATTCATATAAAAAAAGCAAACATTCAGCTTGGAACATTTCAACATTTAATAGTTGAATTCATGAGTCAATTGAAGCTAGACCACCATGGAAAACTTGGAAACATTGGATGGCTGTTTCGTTCTAGTATGGGATTCTTCAGCAGTGCGCATCCACAACCCCACCTCGTGAGATTTAAACCTAGGACCTAGTGGTCTAGTGGTTAGGCGCTTGTACGCAAGACTGTCCAATGCTTTTAGGTTTTCTATGGTGGTCTAGCTTTAGTTGATTCATGAATTCAGCTATTAAATTACTATAATATCCACAGAATCCCTCTCTGATTTCAAGATTTTTTTGTGTGTGCAAAACAAGTTTTATTTCTTGTAAATTATACATAAATCTATTAAAATCCTAGTCTAATTTAAACGTTGTGTTATTCACTCCTCCTGTTTATATATTTCTCATTCAATCCTTATTATAACTTGTTTTCCTTTTCTTTTTTGCTTACATTTTAGTTGTTAACATCTTCATTTATTTAATTTAACTAAAGTTCAATATGAAAATTGACAATAAGTGAAACAAGTTAGTTATTCAATCAACTGTTAGTGTTCTAATGAATTAACTCAAGATTATTTTAATATTAATGAATGATGAAATGTAAGCTATATGATAAGTAAATTTAAAAACAATAAAAGAGAAAGATAATGAATTTAGATGAAAGTTTGCTTTATCATTTAACATTCTTTCCTTTAAACAATCTCATAGAATGTCATTAATCATACATGTTTGATTATAATATTTTTGACAAAAGAAGGGATTTTTCGTAAAACTGATAAATAGGAAGCTTACATTGAGATGATGAAGAAGATTTGTAGGTCAAGTGGATAGTTTTGAAAGAGTTTTGTTCACTAAGCTGGATGGTTTGGTCGTGGAGCTTTCATCGTTCTTCTGAACGACATCAACAGCACAAACTTTAGATAGAAGTGAAGTGTTCAAATTTCTCCACATGTGGTTCACGACATGGTCCTGTACACCTCATTGTTGATTGATTCTTGTTGACCTTAAACCTGTCATTGTTTACTTCTTTGTTTTGGTTGTATCCCCCATTAGTTTGATTTTTGTTCCTATAGGAACAAATTTATACTAGAAATTCTGAAGGAATTAAATGGAAACCAAGAAACATTAAATAGTATGCTTTTTATCCTAGTTTGAGATTACGAGACAGTTCGAAATGAAGGAACCTGAGAGAGAAAGCATCAAAAGCTTTTATGTCTCATAATAAACATGTTGCCACTTTAGATGGTGGAGAAGGATTTGCAGCTCAAGTGAATGATTTTGATGGAGTTTTGTTCTATGAGCTCTATGATTTGGTTGTGGAGCTTAACCCGTCAACAATAACCAATTAACATCGTGGTCTACAGAGCAAGGTGTGGGCCATATATGGAGAAATTCGAACACTTCACTTCTACGTGAAGTTTGTGCTGATGATCTCGTTCAGAAGAACGGTGAAAGCTCCACGACCAAAACATCCAGCTCAAAGAATAAAACTCCATCAAAAGCTTACCATGTAGATACTTTCATAGTGTATGAGATAGGTGAATAGAAAATATGAATTTTTAACGTAGTATTCAGATTGGTTCATATTTACTAAGTTGATGACAGAAGTTAAAAGAATTTGTAGGGTACATCATGTATGAGACATCAATGTAAGTTAATTTAAAAGTCCCCTGTTTAATAAACTGAATGTGATAAATGATAAATCATTATTAATTGTATACAATAATCAGGATACTAACAGAACTCAGAAAACATACTCATTAACTAAATAATCCCTACCCGTCAGTAATTCAGTTCAGTTAGAATTGGTATGATAAACTATGACTGAATAATTAATCTTATAAATTAAACTCATTGAAAAAAGTCAAGGTATAACTTATTGATTAAGGTAAAAGTAATATTTCATCAAAATCTGGATCTCAATCCCCTAAGTTATAGCCCTGATAGTATCCAGGTTTGATTTCAGTTCATAGATGATTTGACTAATTTAATCATTTTACAGAGATAATTTCAGTTTTTCTTTATGATAATTAAAGTCAAAATTATTGATTGGACAGAAGCAACATTTTTTAGATTCTGTTAGCTTCAAACTATACTATTTGAAATGGAAAGCCTAGATTATTTTATAATGTAATAAAAGTATATATGAGAGATATTTTCTTCTAATAACCATTTACTTTCATTAGTTATATATTTTTATTTATGATTTGAAAATAAATAAAAATTCGGATAAACACTAAGGGATTTTTGATAAATGACGAATGACAAAAACTAACTTTATAGTAAAGTTAACTGAATGTCATTAAACAGTTGAATATTAGTTCTGAAATATGATTCATTAGTTTCCTAGTATTCTAATATTTTATTTAGTATTTTCTGAAAGTACAATTAATTTGACATATAGTCTCATTCATTTCTGTTCAAAAGTTATGTTATGATTACACTATACAGATTATATTAAAGCAGTGTCGTAAGGTGAGATTTTTACTTACTTACTTACGCCTGTTACTCCCAATGGAATAAAGGCCACCGATTAGCATTCCCCAATCCACTATTTACTGGACCTTCCTTTCCAGTTCTATCCAATTTTTGTTCATTTTTCTCATGTCTGTCTCCATTTCTCGACGTATTGTGTTCTTTGATCTTTCTCTTTTCCTTTGACCTTGAGGGTTCCATGTGAGGGCTTACCTTGTGACGCAGTTGGGAATGTGAGATTTAGTAAAATGCTAATAATTATATGAGTGTATATTTTTATCTAACAAGATGTCTTATGCTGTCAATTATTTGCGTGCTATTTGTGGTGGAATAGTAGTGCATTTTTGAATGATGATGTTTGACCTTTCAAGAGTTTGAAATATTGAAATAATCTTATCTATTACACTTTTGAGTTCATTCATATATATCTCATATGGTAAATTACTTTATTATCATCAGTTCACATGAATTTTAGAGCCAAATTAGAAGTGGTGTCAGATATAAGAATTTTTTCGTTTTACTTTTAAACCAATCATATTACTCCTGCCTGAATACATGTTTCAAGTTAGTTTATTATGTGAAGTAAATAGTTATATTATGTTTTACAACTCATCATTTAGCCAGAATTCCTTTTATAATGGAATACATTTAGAAGAACTATTGTGGTGTATGCTACTGATGTCGACAGATATGAGTAGTATGTATTATCAATTGAACGTGAAATGCCTGGCGGCAGAAAGTTAAGAACATCGAAGAGAAAAGAATTCGAACAGAGAGTGATCACTATGGAAACGAAGGAACTATCAAGTCTAAGACAATCGATCGTTATTTTACAAATGAAGTATTTACTATATGTTTCTCAGATTTTACTAAGAGATTCTGTGATTTTGTATTCAAATATATTTGGTTATCCTCGCCTGTATTCTCGTTTACTATACTGTGATTAAATTGCTTTTAAGTGTGGACAATTTTATGATAAATTCTTAACATTGAAATACAAAATCAAGTGTCTGAAATGCATATATTGGCGTTCAATTAAATGTAATTAGACTTACTGATCAAATTACATCATGATTATTTTTGTTTATTGTTTTTTTCAACTATTTTTTATATCTAATAGCTTAAAACCATTATTATTATCAGAATGTGGGATTGTGGAGATTGTAGTAATTTTAATAGTGGAATTCATAAGTCATTCTAAGCTAAACCATCAGTGCTACCAGGTATTCAGTGGTGATTTAGCTTATTAGATTGACTCATGAATTCTATCGTGAAAATATTTGTTTATTCATTTTGTTTGTCTAAAGTCTTTTTTTCTTTTTCTTAAAGGTACTTTTAGCTAAAAATATGTGAAAGAGAAATCGTATAATTTAAACAATATTTAGATTAATTCACTTGTTACAATTGGAAATAATCTAAATATTCGACATGCTAATTTATCTCAATTATCTATCAGAAATTCTTTTCTCTTTTTCTTTTTGTTTTTATTAAGTTATCCATGATCTACTATTTCATTAGTAAAAGAAATTTGGGCTTATTTCTAGATCGCTAGTAAATGTATATTTTTTTCTAGAGAGATTGATGGACAGAGGTAATATATCCCCCCTCCCCCGAATTACTCTATATAGAATAGAAACTAGTGTGGTGACTGTCATTACAAAAACATAATAAATGATTTGAGAATGATAGAAGCTTTAGAAATAGTAAGAGGAAATTATAACTTGAGTATCATTGGTAGATTCATGTATAAGTTTTAATTGACTAAATCAATTATTATGTTAAATTATTATTATTATTTATAGAGAATGATTGACAATTGAAGTTCTACATATAAGGGCAAAAAAAACAACAACCAAATCATTGAAATGAGACAGAAATGCAATTATTTGTTTCATCTTAATTATGAATGAATATTTCTTTTTATTATTTGTCTAAAGAGCCATAAACAACAACGACAATTTACACTTCATTATTTTATCAATTATTATGAACATAGTTTTATTTTTCATGACCTGTGATTGACGTAACAATTTATATATTGAGTATAATTGATTTTCAAATAACTCTTATTTAGATAAGTTTAACATTTCTTTAACTACTTATGATTCTATAGTAAATAGAATGATTACTTTGACCATGAGCATAACACCATGTGCCACATTACTACAGGATTTACATTAAAACGACATATACATACAGTCGGATTATAATGATAAAATTGTTTCTTAATATAATTAGAAGATTATTTAATATAAAGTTTTATAGACTTACTTATTCTTGATAATTTTGACTATCTTTATGAAGAAACAGTGACTAACATACATACTGTAGAAAATGTTGGAATTGCTTACAGTCAATCTCTAAGATTTTGATAAATATAACTTGATATCTAATGATAATTTACTATAAAGGGAAATTGGTAATCAAAGATGGATAGAGACTAGCAGTGGGATTCAGGACGCGCGTTTCGTCCTATTTACGACTCGTCAGCTGGATGTACCTGCATCCCAGAGTTGATGTTCACTTTGGGAAGATACAAGTAAGACAACACAAAGTGAATGAAAATTGGTAATGTTTCTAAAATTCTTGTTTCCATGTTAGTATCAACAAAAACTAAAGGAACATACTAGTTCAAGACTAAACACTGTTTAATACAGCTCAAAATTAAAACACCACACATGCTTAAAGTTTCATAAAGTATATCTTTTACATAATTAAAAAGGGATTTAGTCTTAAATTAATGACGATTATAATTTTTAGATAAGTTTGATTAAACTGACTTAACACTAATGAAATAAATCATATTTTAAATTTATTTTTAATTTTATACACTGTTTATGAAGATAGTCAATATCATACGGAATTCCTATGATGGATTAAACTGCAAAATCGTGCATGGAGGACAATTGACAGACTCGTTAGACGTAAAGACCAGTGTTAGACAAAGTTGCTTACTTTCACCCTTTCTCTTTCTCCTTATGATCGACTGGATCATGAAGGCGTCAACCTTTGAGGGGAAGCATGGGATACAGTGGACAGCTAGAATGCAGCTGGATGATCTAGACTTCGCAGATGATCTCGCTCTCCTATCGAACACGCAACAACAAATGCGGGAGAAGACGATTAGTGTAGCAGTGTAGTAGGTCTCAACATACACAAAGGGAAAAGCAAGATTCTCCGATGCAACACAGCATGCGACAATCGAATCACGTTTGACGGAGAAGATTTAGAAGATGCAAAAACCTTTACATATTCGAGTAGCATCATTGATGAACACCGCGGATTTGATGCAGATATGAAGGCGCGGATCGGTAAAGCAAGAGCAGCATATCTACAAATGAATAACATCTAGAACTCAAAACAACTATCAACCAACACCAAGGTCAGGATTTTCAATACAAATGTCAAGACAGTTCTACTGTATGGGGCGGAAACTTGGAAAACTATGCAAGCCATCATCCAGAAGATACAAGTGTTTATTAAGAGCTGTCTACACAAAATACTTCAGATCCGTTGATCAGATATTATCAACAACAACCTACTGTGGGAGAGAACAAACCAGATCCCAGTGGAGGAAGAAATCAGGAATAAGCGCTAGAAGCGGATAGGATACACATTGATGAAAGCACTCAACTGTGTCACGAGACTAGCCCTCACATAAACTCCTCAAGGTCAAGGGAGGAGAGGAAGGACAAAGAACACATTACGTCGAGAAATGGAGACAGACATGAGGAAAATGAATAAAAATTGGATAGAAGTGGAAAGGAAGGTCCAGTACATAGTGGGTTGGAGCATGCTGGTCGGTGGTCTATGCTCCATTGGGAGTAACAGGCGTAAGTAAGTAAGTAAATGCAGATTACATACAGAAAAGTCAAAAGTATGCATACTTTATACATAGTCAGTAAGATAGCGCCTTAAATAATTAGCATTAAATCGAATAATTTATTTGAGGTTTGTTCGAAAATAATTCGTACACTTTAAAACCCTATTGGAATTTTAAGTTTTAAAAAGGAACTTGAAGTAAAAATAGATAAAACCTATAAAGGACATTAATTTATTATGAACAAACATTGAATATGAATTCTACCTAATAGAAAACTAGGTTCGTGATAGTTTCTCACACAACTATATAATTTCATTAAATGTAATTTACTACTGATTAACCATGTAAAATTATAGTTACAAGAAATTGGTTAATATCTGGGCTTCATTTTGACCTATACATTATTATTGTACGATTTACTATTCTTAAGTTATTCTCAGTTTATTGATTACAGTCTCCCACGTTCACAGCCACTTTTTGACTTGATCTCGTATAAATGTTATTTCCTACTTCATGGTGTGATGCCGTGTGCTGGGCTGGTATATAAACGAAGTATGTTTGAAATAAATGACTCATATAGTGAAAGATGGTATTGGTGTTCTGGACTTAACTGGACGGGCTAAGCCAACAAAGGACCAATAAGGACACTATGTTGCTCATACCGGTCGAAGGTCATTAATTTGGCACAATACTAAGATTGAATAAGTCGTATTTCAATTAGCGAATAAGTCACGTGATAACTAGCTGAGCTTAAAGTCACAACAAATTGGCGATGGGGATTTTGTGAAAAACACAACAACAGTCTTCTCAACCTAGTGCATAACATTTTATTTGATACATCTTAACAACTAATTTTTTTTCATAAAAAAAGTTGTCATAAAAATCATATACATTTTGACAACAGTTGTAAGTGAAACAAAAAACTATCAAAACAATAATCACACTCTATTTGAATAGTAATGCTTAGTTAGCCTTTTAATACTAAAATATTATATTCTTTTGTAAAATGTGTACAGTGACTGTGATTGTTTTGACACATAAAGAAATGTTATCAGTTTTTCAATTATTTGAATACGGAATATTGAAATAATTAATTTATAATTGAATAATTTCAACAGTTGAGATCATGAGTCAGTTAAAGTTATACCACCATGGAAAACCTGGAAGCACTGGACGGCCGTTTCGTCCTATTGTGGGACTCCTCGGCAGTGAGCATCCACGACCCAGCCTCGCGGGATTCGAACCTAGGACCTATCAGTATATTATTATTTTAAAGAAAATTCATCATAATGTCATTGTTGACGATGTTCTTTTCATTATTGGTTGATTGATTTGAGTTGTTGTTTTGATTTCTATGTCAAGTTTTGTTTAATTGTCGAATGTATATGTCAATTGGTAAAAATATAAAATTGTTTGAAGTAAATCTTTACTATTTAGAATAAATAAGTTTGACATTAACATTGTAAATAACGATAAGATGAATAACTTAATCTTTTTTTTCTAGTCTATTTAGATAACTACGTTATATATATATTTGTTTACTTATTGTTTACTTTAGAACTACCTCAGTAAATGCTTATTTCGTTTTGATTAATTAAATTTGATTAGGTTCTTCAGGAAGACAACAACTTCAAGTTATTCAATTGGATTAATAAAGCTTAACAACAATAAGAATAACAACTGGCTTTCATAAGAAGTATACATTTATGCTTGATTAAAAAAATAACAACGTTACAAGTACTTGTGTTAAATTTGTTTAAATAGATGTTGTTCTAAAAGTTGTATGATATAATGAAGATTATTGTTTTTAAAAAAAAATATTATCTTATTGTTTGATCTCATTAACTTTGTGCTTTCAAGGAGAAAAAGGGAGATAAGGTTTTTCACCGATAGTTGACAGTAAATTCTCAATGGATTTCTCGGATCTCAATAAGATTTAGCAAGTTTATTTTTTTAGTGGCGTTGTTGAATTAATGCCAAGATTTAGGTTATACACTTGCCAAAACACTGCTTTATTTATTTAGCAAATGCGAATTATATCTATTCTTCTAAAGCTATTTTTTTGAGTTTACTGATTAACGAATGTTTTAGTTATTCATATTCTAAATTATGTTACCAGTTTCCTATTATATTTCAAAGTGAAATGAACACACGCCAGTTCATATGTATATACAAGTTTAGTTAAATAGTCCGTGGAAATTAGTTGAATTTGAAAATAGAACAAAACACGCGCCTTGGATTCCCTTGCTAGCCACCATCCATCTCTGTTTATAATGAATATGACAATATTTTAAAAATAAAATGAAATCAAATAGAGACTCGTTTAAAACGAGGAATTACTGTACAGTTGTTTTATTCTGATTTATAATTTTCCACAATAATCACTGACAAATCTATATCAGACATAACAATTAACTAAAAATTATGACTTACCAAATCATGGACAAGGTTTGCAATTAATGTATATTAAAGTGGTATATCTGAAACATATCTTATTTAGGCTTTTGATGATGGAATTCACTTCTTTGCTGTAGTGAAAGGTTTGTTAAGTGAGAATAACATTTAAATCGTTTCATAAAAAAGTAAATATGTATAATCAGAAATAATAGATAGGCTATTCATTATATGATTAGTCAATTTCATCTTAACTTCTAGTGGAATTGTCAGAGCGCACTACAAAAGGAATCACATACTGAGATAAACATAACTGTTTAAAACTTTGTGTTTTTTTGGTATTTGTGTTGTCATAGCAATTTTATGATGTCAAAATATTGAAAAAATGTTTTAATGATTGCAACAATATCCACTTTGTTCTTGCGTTTGTAAGACATTTTAATACATAATTGTATACTTAAGCAATCCCTTATATTATATGAAAAGATACGTATCTATCTACTTTACAACAATCATTCGTAATAAATTTCACTTTGAAATAATATTAATGTAAAGGTGTTTATAGGATATTTATAAAATGAGTAAATCTACATTTGGAGTTTAAAAGTGATAGACGACAGAAAGCAGAATATATTTACTGTTAAATAATGTCAGACAATTAACATTTACCACATCACAGATTTTAATAGAATAATTGTATGGTTGAATATTTATATTATAACTGAACCAGTAAGTATCCAAATGATTTCGTTTACAATCAAATGGACGTTTGAAAGTAATATCTGATCTTCCATTATAAGGCTTTTATCACTGACTTAATTTTTTAATTTAAGTATATTAAATCACATCAAGTCATAGTACCTTGTATTACGAGATATCAAGTACGGTTTATTTATAGGTGCTTACAAAATCTATTGAATCCATTGAGTATAATACTTAAAGCCTATATTTATTTCACAAGCTTTCAATGTATTGCACATTATCTTAATTTCATTACAATAAATTTGTCCTCCTTTACTTACGCCTGTTACTCCCAATGGAGCATAGGCCGCCGACCAGCATTCCCCAACCCACTATGTACTGGACCTTCCTTTCCACTTCTATCCAATTTTTATTCATTTTCCTCATGTCTGTCTCCATTTCTCGACGTAATGTGTTCTTTGTCCTTCCTCTCCTCCCTTGACCTTGAGGAGTTTATGTGAGGGCTAGTCTCGTGACACAGTTGAGTGCTTTCATCAATGTGTATCCTATCCGCTTCTAGCGCTTATTCCTGATTTCTTCCTCCACTGGGATCTGGTTTGTTCTCTCCCACAGTAGGTTGTTGTTGATAATATCTGATCAACGGATCCGATCTATTTTGTGTAGACAGCTGTTAATAAACACTTGTATCTTCTGGATGATGGTTGGATCCATCTTCTATAGCACTAATAACCATTTCTTCACTTGTTTTATTTAAAAAAAAACCAATTCATAAAAATCTAAACAAACTACTGGTGAACGACAACACGAGTGGGAACAATCGAATGTATATGAGCATAAAATTACAGATTATCTCACTAAAATCTGAGAACCATACAGTAGATAGTTCATTTGTAAAATATCAATCACTTGTCTTAAACTTGACTATTTCTTTTGGATATATGAGTCGATCTTCTTAGAATTTATTGTCTATGCATTTTCATAGCAATTACTTTCCGTTTTCGTTGTTTTCTTCTTGATCTTCTACTGAAATTCATTCTATGTCCGACCATTGTTATATACTATTTATGTGAATATAAGTAGCTTACACTGCACTATTATGAGACATGTATCTTTTATTGTTAGTGAAATATAAAAGAAAAAATACTATTACACCACAAACAAATATTGTGAAATGTTTTACAGTATTTTATGGTTAAACTATTCTAAGTAAGTAGACTTTTTTTTCTTTACATCTCTCTCTATATGTACACATAGTTAAATTTACTTAGCTTCAGTTCAATGGACCGTGAATAATTTCTAAGTACTGTAAAATTAATAATATAGCTACTTAAGAACTATCGTAACAATTACAAAGATATTACAAGCAAAAAAACAGCTTTACATTTCCAGTTTAATGATAAATAAAATAACCATAATATCAGTATTGTGGTTATTAAAGTAACAAATGATAGTTTATTTCAATTTATGTATTATTTCATTGAATTTTTAGCTGAATTAAACTTTAGTCATTTTAGATTAACTTTTGTTACTTGTACATTCAGTGTATGAAAATGAAAGAGTTTTTAATTTATAAATATAAATGTTTAAATCATATATTGTTATATTAACTATTATTGGGCTTACAGAAATGTATTGTTATTGGGTAATGAGAGATTCAATATTGAATGGCGTTGGGGACAGTGAGTTTTGGAGAGCAATTTAAGTTTTTAAATTTTTTACACATGTTTTGTGGAATTAAGCAATATCTTATAAACCATACGGACAATATATGCAAAGGTGGACAGTGGCTTTCAGTGGAATCCAGGTGGCGCGTTTCGTCCTATTTGGGACTCGTCAGCTGGATATATTTGCACCTCAGAGTCGATGTTCACTCAGGGGCTCGAATTCAGTATCGTTTGCTTCAAACGCCATCGCTTTATCCACTTAGCTACTGAGTCCTGATAGCCATCAACTCTGGGATGCAGTTATATCCAGTTAACGAGTCCTATGTAGGACGACAATAGATTCCAAAGGATATAAACTGAGTAATAATCATAACCAGTGAGAATGGTATGAATTAGAGACTAACATCAGTTGGGATAACGTGGAAAGAACTCAATGATTATTCTGTTCTAGTTTGAGATTCTTTAATAGAACACATCAACAACCGATGATTGACGAATGCTTCTTGTAATTTAACCTACACAAAACTCCAGTAACACTTATTGATTGATAGCATTACATTTAATGACTAAAGTGAAATTTCGCACATTAGATCATTATAAAAGGTGACAAGTATATACTTGGGCGTAAATAATAAACAAATAGTTAAGTAAAGTAGATACTCAGAAAAAACAATTTAAGATTCATTAAAGCCATAAAGCACAACATTACATTTTAAATCATTTACGTGCCTAAAACCATTCAATTGTTTCAAATCACGAGTGTAGTAAAAAGCTAAGTTCAACCTTCAATTGGTCAAATGAAAAGTATACTCTTTTTTTTCCTGAAAAAGTGACAATTCAGCTCAAGACAAATAAATTATGTAAAAATTATCTAAAGTTGAATAACACCCCAGATATATGACTGACAAATCCCAATGAAATGAATGTTAGGTAGTCAAAGGGATTCAATTGAACGCATATATGGTATATTTCATGTTAGTAGACAATCACCAACTATATGATTAGGGAATGACGACGAGATATATGTTATTCGTATGCTTCAAACTCACGTTAGCATATATCACTGAGCTATTTAAGCATTAAATAATCTCTTGCAGAACTAGAATATTAGATTTTATTCATATGGCTTATTTATTTATTTGATAATATCGCAACCTTTTCATAAAAATCTTTTAAATTTGTATCATTGCAATTACTTTTAATTAGATTGTAATAAACTACTGTAGTGAATTTCAATTAACATTTAATTGATTTGAATAAGCTTTTTTTAATTAAGTAATATAAATCTGATTTATTTTCTTAAGGAGTAATTAGAATTTCAACTCTTATTGAAATACTTTTCACTGTGGCCTAATCATCATAGATGCATCATTATTTCTGTACAACATTAATCATTCTGATAAGAAAACAACTGAATTGTTTTTTTATCATTTGGTTTGAAATTCTTTTACAAATGGATGTTTGAATAAAATCGATAGTTCCCCTTGATATGACTAATTTCCTTGAAACGTCAGTTAACATATTAAATTAAACTAGATTACAGTATACCAATTTACTGTCAGATGAAACCATAGTTTTAAGTGCATAACACGCTGCTAAGTAGTCCTAATACAAAAGAAATTTAGTTAAACTATAATTTTCTTATTGTCTTAACAATATTGTGATGAAAAACTTTCCAGAACAATTTAGTATATTCAGAAAACTGTTTCTGATATTTGACGTTGCACGTCTAAAGGAAAAAAAACATAGAATCTCGTTAAGTTCCTTTGATTCTCTAAAACTAATTTATGATTTTTCATCAGTAAGGCATTCCCTCCAAAGTCATGGAAAAGTATTTGAAAAGTTCTATCGATACTATTTAAAGGAAACTATGTGATAACAATGATAAAAATGGCACACATATTAGTTTATGTGTTAGGGATGTGTTGTTATTGAAATATTAGAGGATGAGAACAATAAATAAATACGGGATATAGATAATTAAAAAGTGTTTTAAGATAAACACTATGAGAGCTGAATACTTATTTGAAATTTATGGATATGTTGTAAAAGCGATCTGAAAACGATGGTAATGTATTAGGTCAAGTAGAAAATCAGAATCAAGAACAATAATTAATCAAGAAGTAATGCATATAATGAGTGCAACATTACATACAATTGAGAAAACAAGATTCATTTATTTTTAAGACTATATCAAAGGTCAAATGTAACAGGTATACAACCAAACACATCAGTTTCTAATGTTGAACATGAACAAGTACAATCAATTGTTGAACTAAATTCCCATATATTAGCTTATAATGTAGAATGTTATTATAATATCAAAGTAAGATGTTTGGGAGCAATAGGGAAGAAGCCTTAAACTTGGGTTCTGTTTCAGATTAAAGTCTTTAGTAACGTTTATCTAAATTGTTTAAATTACTGGTAGTCGCCATAAGATTCAACCTACGTCAGTCAGTGCAAGAGTTAAGAAAGTTATTAACAAGCTATTTGGACCATGTTAACCTACTGTAAAAGTTGGATATTGATGCTGATCAATAAGAACTTTAAGGTTTCCAAATTCTCATTTCTGAGTGAACTCTATAGATTAGGTTGTAATTGCACCACTAGTCTGGCGTCTACACTGTGTGATTTGGTTTCGAATCTCATGAGTAGCATTAATCTGCTAAGGAGTGCAGATTTGTTTTACTGATATGAAGCAAATAGCATATTAAGTTTAGGGGCTCCTGCAGATTTCCTCTAAGAATTGAATATTAAACATATTCCACAACGCTGTTGAATTTCTTTTAATTATGATCATATTCAAATTCGGTAGATGAAATTCAATCAAAGGTAAGGACTGGAGATCTTGATACTGGCTGCCATTCAGTCATCAGTAAGTGCATTTTATCATATCGATTTCTCGTTTGGTATACATAATTCTTTCCTTTTAAATTCATTTTTACTATGAAAAATAATCCAATTATATCAACCGTTGTGGACTTTATAAATGGTAAAGTAGCTTATTTTTATCGAAGACTGTTCAAAGCATTTACATTCAAATGAAGACAGACTGTCGGCAATATTTTTCTAAAGCGTTACAATCTTAAAATTACTTTTCTGTTTTCCTTTAGTCAAGACGATCAAATTTTAACTATGTATATTGACTAAGATGGCTATATATGCTATGCTGTTTGTGATAAGCACCGATTCCAGTGCTTTCAGTCATCTATTTTTAGAAGAGGAAGCTGATGTAACAGGATAAAAAGGCAAAGTCACGTCTACAACTCATTAATAGCTTTTTTGGACATTACTTCTCGTTTAATTAAATATTATAATTATTCATTATAGTATTTATTTCATTTTCAATGCGATGTTTTGTTCACTATAACATCGATTTACTTCTGTATTATGTTCGTTCGAGATAATATTCTTTGCATTGGTTCAATGTAAAATTCTTTCAGTATGATATGTAACTCCGGTTTTTGTAATGATTTTGTGTATTGTCCCAATATGTGATGGTTCTTACTAATCATCAAGTATGGGTAAACTGAGCACATAAGTGAGTGTATCTTAGTATCATTTTGATTTATTTATGGGGTCAAATATGCCTTTATCATCAGTCTTTGTTTTATGCTACGCGCCATCAGATTTGGAGTTTCAGCACCAAGAAGAAGCTGGTTAAGCACTTAGCGGACCTGACAGTGTAAACATAACAAGGATAGACATAAAAACGAGACATAACAGTTGGTCTACATGAAAATGCGAACCATTTTATTGTTTTTAAACATTTATTAATCATAATCAGATATAGGGTTTTGTGGATATTATAGTAGTTTAATAGTTGAATTTACGAGTCAATTGAAGCTAGATCACCAGGTCTGTTGTGAGATAGTAGCTCACTGAAGGCAATGGTGGACGGTGGTGAAATTTCATGGGTTGATTGAAGTTAGACATTAACACCGTTGGATGTCGGCTCAGTGGTCTAGAGGTTAAGTGTTCGCTCACGAGGCCGATAGGTCCTGGATTCGAACCACGCGGGGTGGGATCGTGAATATGCACTGTTGAGGAGTCTCATACTAGGACGAGATGGCCGTCCAGTGCTTCCAGATTTCCCATAGTGGTATAGCTTCAATCGACTAATGAACTCAACTATTTCATTTATTGATCAGTTTACATTGCTATAAAGTTAATCAAAGATCTGACAGTTATCATGGTACCTATCATTATGGTATTGTTCAGAACTGAACAAGATACAATATGGAATAGATTTTTCATAAAAATGTGTTAAAGTTTCATTTGTATGAAGTGATTATGATTATTTGTAAAAGAATAAAAATCAGTTCTGCTTATTGTCAGAAAATGTAGTTCTTCTGGAGAGAGAGAGAGAGAGAAAGGTAAAAATCCTGACTTTTTTTCTGACATTTCAGTTAATCAGTAAATAAACAAATGTTAAAAGAGTCAAAACAAACAAATCTCTTTCTGATTGAATTTAAAATTTCCAAGTTATAGTGTCGGTTATTATGTTAAGCCCATATAACTTATTCTAGCTTTCGGACAGCCCATTCTATTCATTCTACTTGAGTCACATTCTGACATTTTTATTTATTCTCTTATCAATCTTGACTGTTTTTATATGATGGCGTAGGTGTGTGTACACTTCGTATCCCATTACTCATCACATGTCTGTAACTTACTTTTGTGTAATTATTGATTAACGCTTGGTTAAATGGGAGATGGCTTACCTGCCATTTCCACTCTGCATCTTTTCTCTCTATTCTATTCGCTTTATATACAAAATATATGTATTCACAAGTCCATTCTCGTTATTCGATTTATTTAAATCCGTTATTGACTAACGCGATTTAAGTCGATGATTATATACGAGGATAAGCGTTAACAAACATTCATACGATCTAATTGGAGTCAGATCCACGGGCCACTAAAAAGTTATTTATTAAGTTTGAATAAGACAACAGCAAAATACTTTTTATTTTATTTAAATAAAGGTAAACTATACAAAGTTAACAAAGTTCATGAATAAGTCATATTGTATTTTGTTTAAATAGACTTAAACTTAAAAAAAAGTAGAATTATATTGACATTTTAAACAACTTCATATTACTTCTTATACAATGTTTCAAATAGCAAAATACAGAATTAATTTATACTATTTCATTTATAGATTATAAACGAAAGTATAAGTTTATGACAATCAACATTTCCTACATTATATTATAATATAAACATTAGGTATATATAACTAAGCATAGTATAGAAAAAGGTAATTCTATTGTATTATTAAATTCAATAACAATAGTACTTAGAAGTGAATTAATTTAACATTTTTATTTATGCTAAAATCATTTTAATTAAGATTTTCAGATTTCCAATGTAATACATTTTCTCTTCAAGTTTTAACAATCTTGTAACTTTATGTATACAATGCAGTTATGGTAATACAATAATTCGCTATTAATAGTTAAACACTGATTACTCACTACTGCTATTATGCTAATTATACAGATTTGTTTTCTATGGCCATTAAACTGTTATTAAAAGTTGTTTAAATTGTTCAGAATATATAATTTGATAAAAAGTTGTAAATTAATAGAATATAATTTCATGGTAATAAACATGTTCATATTATGCAAAGTGTATGTATCCATTTCATTATGTGTTTGTCAATTTCCATTTATCACAAGAATTATATTATATTGTTTTCTTTTATCTCAGTTTTATTCATCCTTTTATGCTTATTGAACTAAAACACAGGGTAAAAGTATGCAGTTAGTTAAGTGGCTAAACCTCTGAATATCATTGAAGGAGTGAATGGTGTTAGTAGGCAATGATAAAGAAAATATATTAACAGGTATCTCTTTAACTAAAGGTTGAATTTAATAAAAGAAATATTTTGAGCCCATTTTAAATTCATATCTATACGTTACAGTTAAAATACATATTTTCAAGTTGAATTTACGAGTTGATCTAAGCTAGACCATCATTAAAACCCTTGAATCACTAGATTGTCAAATCGTTTTAGTATGGAAGTTCTCAGCAATGAGCATCCACGATCCCTCGCGTGAGACTCGAGTGCAAGATTTCCGGTTTCACGCGCGAACGCTCAACCTGTAGACCACTGAGCCACCATTCAGTGGTGTTGATGTCAAACTTGAATGGATGCATGATCTTGCACAACCTTTCATCCATTGTGTAAGATGGATAACTATCTCACATCTGACGTTGATTGGACTCCACTAGTCACGACTTCTCACTAGAACTCGAAAAAATCCGTCATGAAACTAGTCACAAGTGTTAGGAACTTCACAGCCCTTAAGAATGAGAATGTATAAAACAGCAAATAAATTTTCTTTGTATATTAGAGTTATGCAACAGTTGGATATCATTGGTTTTGGTATTGTGTTATGACTAATTCTATCCGTTCCACTGAAGTACCAAAAAACAGACATCTAAACATTAACAATCCTTGAATAGCAATCTGAATATTCCTCCCTGCTTCATGCCTGAAGAACAAAAACTTTCAATGAGATCACTTGACATAAAAATCCTAAACCAATAGGGGAATATGGAGTCTACCACATCCTTTCACATTTGTTTTAGCATTATAGTCAAAATATAAATTAGCCCGAAAGATAATTTCTAAGATTTTTACTTTGTATAGTCAGATAAAAAGTGTTTAGATCACAGATTTCTGAAACCTTTTGGAGTTTGCTTTGTAAAAGACTGATCAACACTACTAAGTTACTGCCTGAGAATTCTTGTTCTGCGTAGAAAATCAACGAGCTTCGAGTAAATCACGATCAAAAATTATGAGTAAAACGGCATAAGTTTTGGCTATTTTAGGTACAAATGGGTCCAATCTTGTAGTTAATTTACTCCGCAAATGACTGAAACCGTATAGAATAATAAAAAAGCCTGTTTTTCTTTCATGAATTGGCTTCAATTGTTATGCCACGGAATAGCAAGGAGTATTAATTAGCTATTTTACTATTGTTCTATGACTCAATCAAAATACAAGCTTTAGATTTTTCAACATGTGTGTTATATTTAGACCACTGAGTTGGAATTCAGTCATCCACACTTACAACTTTATTCAACACACGATATAGTATAATGATCACTGATATCTCTTTTACTGATGACTTAGTCTGAGTAGTTCATCTATTGAAGTTAGTTATCAGTTGCTTACTTTACTGGATAAAAAGTCCTTATCAGTCAGTCAGCTACAACAAAGGACCAGGTACATATGTGCATCAGTCCAAGTTACCACACCTCTTTAGCACAACAACATGAACACCAAATTAATAAAAGTGGTTAATTCAGTGGTGGTAATATATAAAAGAAAGATTGTGTATAAGAATATAGTACAGGAAGAAATAATTAGTTGGTAGAAAGAAAGATGTAAAGCAGTTTTAATCTCATAGTTCAAGGGAAGACAGAGAGTGTATATACGGACGCCATTGTGATCGATTCTGAGCCATGTCACCAAGAATCTCCAACCATTGGTTATGATAGTCAGGCAGAACCCAACCAAGTAGTCTGCATCTACCAACATGGCTCAGACTAGCAGTTAGTGACTTCAAGCACTGATGCCACGTTTTGGTTTGGCCGCCCCTAACTTTCTTCCAACCATCCCCAACACCGGTTAGCATTGCACTTCGTGGTAATCGGTGTTCAGGCATGCGCAACACGTGGCCCAACCATCTCAGTCGATGAAAATTCACAACGTCATCAACCGATTTACCATCATTACCTAATACTCTGCATCTAACCTCACTATTACTTACCCGGTGATGCCAGCAATATTTATAAGGCATCTGTGGTCAAATACTTGTAGCTTACGAGTATCTTCTACTCTTAATGGCCATGTTTCACAGCCATAAAATAGAACGGAACGAACTGCTGCGCAGTATACTCGTCCTTTTATTGATAGACAGATATCTCGCCTTCGCCAAAGGTGACGTCAGTTGACGAAAGTCAAACAAGCTTTTCGAATTCGTGCAGAAATTTCGTCAGACACCAACCCATTAGGGCTGATCAGACTTCTAAGATAAGTGAAGTAGTCCATCCAATTACATGTTAATACTGACAAAGTAGGATGTGAACTAAAGAACGTATTGTACCACACTCTCTTTAATCCCAAGATTGTACTTCATAAGAAGAAATTCATAGTTTTCTATTTGACTAAAACTGTAGAAAGTTATATTTGGTTCATGCTTTTTAGCAATTATCTCACAGCTTTACAAGTTTTTCCATACATATTGGTCATCTCATAAAACTTAATAAAAATCTCGTATTTATTTTATCTACCAAAGTATTACAAAATCTTTTGCCATCTTGTACGTTACACCAGCTGTATCATTTAAATCTATATTGTTCAGTATGTTAATATCATTAAAGAAAGTGTTTCAGAAACTTAAAAGGTGATAATAATCTACTTATAAAGTAATCACATAAAATAAGTTGATGAGCTTTATTATAGGCATAATGATCAATTGTCTTTACAACTTTAATTACCTGTTACATAGTATATGTTTCTATGTCAACTATAGAAAACAATGAGATAATCTCAAATTAATAAAATAATCCAAATTTTTAGTTATAATTATGATGAAACCTAAGAAATCTTGATTTTTGTTTTTCAATTATGTTTCCATTTACTTTCAATCAAAAATCAATAATTTGAAATAAGGCTCTTGAATTGTTTCAGGTATAAAAATAGGAAATAATTCAATTGTCAAGTATTTTGTTGTCAAATAAAATTGTTCTAACTAGAACTACATGTTTCTTGATGTAATTTGTTGTTTAATCTTTCATTTGTGTAAATGTGTGAGTGGATGCGTGTGAATAGTTTTATTTGTTCAGTATTTTCGGCGTGACTATCATTTATGGATGAAACAATCAGATTTACGATAATAGGTTTTGAATGTTGGCACGAAATTCACTCATCCATTTACTTAAATAGAGTTTTAGCATTATAGCTGATTTCAGTTCGTGGTGAAAATCCTATATCTGATTCCTAACCCTAACCATCAACTGTAAATATTAATCTTAATTTCTTATGCTAGTTTATAACCCTCATTTATCCATAGTAGGTAGGTGGACATTCTCAAGGTCAATTTAGCGTCGCTCAAAGATCGTCCATTAATTATAGTCTCATCGTATTTTCTACCATATAAATAATTTACAGATCATTCATAGTTATTATTTTATTGATAGAATTTACATAAATCTTAAGTTTTTTTAAAAAAAATTCTTTGATTCTCCTAATCAACGTTTACTGAAGTTAAACAGAAATATTAGAGATTTTAAGAATACTTAACTTATATAATCATTGTGAAATTGAACGTAAGTGAAATTAGTTGTAACCATAATAAATTGTATTATGGAAGATATCTTAAAAGTAATTGAATGGAATAACAAGCTGTATAAATCTTAAATAGCAAAACCTGTACACTGAAAGCGTCAGTCATGAGTAACTTTGATGTCTCTACATATGGGGATAAATCTTTCACTCTTTTCTCCAATTTACAAAAGAAATTGTGGCTGACCAATAAATGGAATTTCTAAGTTACCAAACAAGGAATAAATAAAAATGATTCAACCATCTTGATGATCTGAAAAGTATTTCATCTCATTATTCATTCATGTGTTCTTTTTAAGCACATGAGAAATCTACCATTAATTGGTCATTGAGCAAGAATTAATGTCATGTCTGTTTATTTTTTAGTGGTGGTTAAATTCTATCGATCAAGTTGTATAGCGGATATTAGTTCAAGTGACTCAACATTGAGTGCAGTGTTTGGTGGTTGACAGGAAACACTAGACGAATTTCGTGCTATTTCACAATCTTTAGCAGAGCATACCTATGATTACGTAGTGATCAATCACTAGTCATAGTGCAAGCAATGTTGAGTCACTTAGACTATTACTCACTTTAAAACTTGGTTTGTAAAACTCGATCAACACTAAAGGATCGGACAAACATGACATTGTCCGCTACTCAGTAATCAATCACTCATAGGTATTTCAGTCTTACATGGTATCAGTCGTGAACCAAATAGCGTAGACTGTGACGTGGGACCGAATACCACGATAAAGATTGTTTCCTTCTAGCCAACAAACGCACTTTACGGACAACTTTCAAATAGCACGAAATGTTGGTTCGAAATTCTCTCTCAGCTATCTATAACTATCTATCAGATGAGAAAGGATAATGGGAGTTCGATAAACAAAATGTAAATATTTTACTACCACATGCATTGTTAATAAGATATGAGTTTGAGTTTTCTTTTTCGTTCGATATGACAAGAGACACCTTTATCTAAAAACTAAACGTTTTATTTTTAAGAACTATGCATTTAATAAACTGGTGATTTAAAGAAAAAAATGAGCTCATAAATAAAACACTAATTATATTTGTCATTGGTGTTGAATATGGTATATTTATTCTTTAATATCATTACTGTGTATGGTTACAGGTTGACAGATTACTTCTAATGCAGTTGTTGTACTACAATATATGAAAGCTTTGATATATCGTTTAAAATACAAAGTGGGAAAAGGTTCTGTAGGGAAATTCCTACATCTGAAGCATGAATAATGCTCCCTAACTGTTTTATTTAGTAATAAAATTCTCTATTAGAGAACCGATCTGGTAGTATAAACTAATAATTAATCATTCTATTTGAGCTTTTATACTAAAGTAACCATGATTTTGTTCATTAAATACATGAGATATGACATCGTACATTTTTTTCGGAGATGAGTTAACCTTAAGTAAAACACTGAAGATTTTTCATACATATAGTTCCCTTTATCATTTTGAAAAGTGCAGCAACAATGATTGGTGCAGAATAATATGAACTGATTTTATTTCGTTAGGTTCTCATCAACTGCTTACAACCCATAATATTTTAAAATCAAAGTTACTAGGGATATGGACATACTTATACATACGAGGGTGATTAAACATGAATATGTGTATCATGATATAGTGAAGATTTCAATAGAGTTAATAAGGTCATAAAAAATTTTGTTTCGGATAAATAAAGTTTTGGAGGGAAAGTTCCAGAACATTAAGTCAGTGATTAGAACTAATCGAGTTAACAAACATTAGATGATTGTTAAATGAAGTAAGTTAAAACAGATTAATGGTAATAAAAAACAGATATGAATTGAAATCAGTCAGTTATGAATTAAAGAAAAATGACAATGATGTAATCAAAACTTCAGAAAGAGTTAAAATAATGAATGATGCTTCTTTTTGGGCACAAAGATATGGTTTTAAACGTTTGATCAATATCGCTTTGGCAAATTTCAGAAGATTGAAGTTTGATTGTTTATCAATCATCTTGAAAAACTTCAGTGTATTCACTTGATATCCCGTATTTTTTATAAGATTATTAACTTTATTGGATACTTCACTATATTATGATATACATATTCATTTCTAATCACCTTCGTATTTATATGTCAATATCTGTAATAACTCAGTTGTAAGCAACTGATGATAACCTAACAAAATAATATGAATTCATATTATTCTTCATCAATCTTTGGTCTTGCTCTCTTTAACACTAAAGACTATTTCAATAGTTGAAATCATGAATCAACTGCAGCTAGACCACCATGGAAAACCTGAAAGCACTGGACGGCCGTTTCGTCTTAGTATGGGACTTCTCGGCAGTGGGCATCCACGATCCCGCCCCCGCGAGATTTAAACTCAGGCTCGTGCGCGAGCGCTTAACCATTATACTACTGAGTCGACATCCAACGGTTTTATTGTCTAACTTTAACCAAGATTATTATCAAATTAAATCATCAAGCTGTAAATACGTCCCTTTGACGAAAATTATTTTATTCCATTGATGAATTATATTTGATTGTTTTAAACCAAAAATATCTTTCAGAAATTCGGTAAACACAAAATGTAATTTATGGTAAGTCTTTTTCATTACTGTTTATCATTGAGTTATTGAATTATATAATCATTATAGTTTTAGTTGGTTACAGCATGAATGTTTCGAAGATGATCCCATTTTTTTATAATAATTATGAATCAATAATACATATTAACACAGTATGATAAAATTGTTATTGTAATAGTTTTCATGATTCTAATAAATTAAAATAAAAATTCTATTGACAGTAATGGGTTTGATAATTGAACATGTGTTTATTTCTTCAATGTTTATTGATGGAATGCATTAGACTAATTATATCTTAATGAAGAAAAACTTAATTAATGTTAATACACTGTTGTTGGACAACTTAAAAATAATTAATTATAACTTTAAAAATATCACTCTTCAGTAGTTCTTCCTTGTTTAACTGAACATTGGATATTGAAAAATAGATTTAAGGAACTTATGATCACTTATTTGTTTCAATAATATACTAATATGCAAAGTTTCTCATTAAAGTGATGGTTGAAACAGTTACTTAATTGATTATTCATATATAGACCTCAGTAGTGGTGAGTGCAAAAAATGTTTGTTTATAGAATGAGTTAACAAATCCTGATGTTATCCAATAGATGATTTCAATTGAAAAAAATAATCTTGGTATATTTTAGTGATTTATATATATGAATGATAAGGATTGGAAAATTCTCATAGAAAGATTTGGTGAATATTTATTATCAATATGGAGTTGTGGAGATTGTTACGCTCAGATTGATATCATCAGTAGATCAATGTTAGACCACCATTGAAGATGTTGGAGCCCTGGACGGCCGAATCGTTCTAGTATGGGACTCTTCATCAGTGCACATTCACGATCTCGCATGCGGAACTCCAACCCAAGACCTTTGGTCTCTTAGGAAAATGCTTAATCGCTAAACCGCTGAGCAGGTATCCAACGGTGTTAACGTTTAACATCAACCAATCCACAATATTGCGTCACCGTTGTGCATTGTCTTCAGTGAGCAACTATTTCACAACAGACACAGATGAACTCCATTGGTTACAGCTTCTCACCAGAACTCCAGGAAATTCATCTTGAAGCCAGTCAGTAATGAGCACACGATAACTGTCAATATAGGGTTGTGGAGATTATTGAAGTTAGACATTAACACCGTTGGGTGCCAGCTCAGTGGTCTAGAGGTTAAGCGTTCGTACGCAAACCCGAACGTCCTGGGTTGGAGTCCTACGTGAAAGGATACACGTTGCTGAGTAGTTCCAGACGAATACGATTCAGTCATCCAGTGATTCCAGTTTTTTTAATGTCGGTTTAATACTGATCCATTCATGATATCAATTTAAAATATCAGTGAAAATAAAGACATTGATTATATTATCCTGTCAATGAACAAAATAAACATAGATTAGATAGATAATACGAATTTCTATATACCGAGGAACAGAATTGTAGTAGATTGAATTTAAACATTCATTTGAAGTTCATTATCATTAATTAGAGAGACATTGAAAAACTGATTGATTATTTTAGTTCAGTTCATGACGAAAATATATTTGGCTTGTTGGCTTCTGCTATGTGTAAGAGACGAGATCGAACACCATAAGGGAAACTTGTGGGAATACGATAAATAACTTTAAATGACTTGTCTCTGTCCACTACATGACCGCTATCGATCAAGTGTGACAGAACCGAGCTGCGTATATATTTCATTAATCTTAAAAAAAGAATACTGAAATAAATAATAATTTACTAATGAGAAGTATTCAGAGAGATTTTCAATGTTTTAGTAAACTTTATATAACTGACAATTACTAATTAACATTATTAATTAATCATTCTAAAGTGTGTAGTAATTAGACAAGACTAAAATTCTAAACCATTTTATTCTATTTCAGTGATGAAAATATACTCTATACCCTACCAAATCGGAATTATTAGATTTAAAGATTTATGATGTTTACACCATTAACTGTTACTGTATTTCATAGGTAATTTTAATATCTACTATAATGTATTTTATTTCACAATATTTGGGCGCCGAGTTAATGTAAAACATTAAAGAGGAAGAATGCCTTTATAAAATCTCAGCGAAAGAATTTGAAGTAAATCCATTGTTTCGTCTGGTAATCTGGTCCAAGGCTTTTTCAAGGAAACGTTTTCCATGGTGGTCTAGCTTCAACTGACTCATGATCTTAACCATTGAAATTACTACAATCTCCACAAAAAAACCCGTCTGATATTAATCAACATATGCTCACTAGTGACTGGCTTCACGAGGTATATCCTGGAGTTCTAGTGAGAAGTAGTGACCAGTGGAGTTCAACCAGGTCTGTTGTGAGGTAGTAACTCACTGAAGACAATGGTGAATGTGTCGCTAAATTTCGTGGATTAGTTGAAGTTAAACATTAACACCGTTGGATGCCGGCTCAGTGGTCTAGTGGTTAAGTGCTCGGGCGCGAAACCAGTAGGTCCTGGGTCCGAGCCCCGCGTGGTGCGGGATCGTGGATGCTCACTGCTGAGGAGTCCCATACTAGGACGAAACGGCCGTCCAGTGTTTCCAGGTTTTCCATGGTGGTCTAGCTTCAACTGACTCATGATCTTAACCACTGAAATAACAGATTATGATTAATGTTTTCTTGTTTATAAAATCTCCAAAATATTGTTTAACTAGACAAATTAATGGTTATTTCATATTGTACAAATATTACAAACCATTTTACTATGCAAACAAGTTTTATGTATTATTATTAT